>NC_142435.1:22390000-23015000 GCF_059453495.1 Arachis ipaensis
CATAATCTAAATGGGACTTTGTTATTTGAATTGAATAAGCTGGTTATTCATTCTATTCTGAATAACTTGCCAAAATTATAAGGAGATTTTAAAGCAGTTAATACGATTGGTGAAATAACAGTAGCTTCTCTATCATGTGTTTGCTAGATGCACATGTATTGATCACAATCTGGTATTGGGTTAAACACATAATAGTAACAAGCCAAGTAAGGAAAGAGTGTAAATGCTTCACGTTTAACATCTTGACTCCATGGGTGGTGCCATATTAAGTCATGTTGTTAACGGAGTCCCTGCACCAAGCAACTATCATTCAATTAGGACAAATTCTGCAAATGGGTGAGAACTCATTCAACTCCACGTGCTTCTTTTCTTATTTAATCAATCCATAAGGGTTTTTACTTTTTATTTTTACTCTAGTTTATTGAAGATCAATAAATCACTGTTAGTCAATTTATAATGTGTTTGGTGGCTTGACTTATACCTTGTTTCTAAAGTTTTTGTTCTATACAATTATCTTGCTGCCATTATAAGTTTTCTATTGTAGTATACCACACAACATCCTGTGAAAAATTTCCTCCATCTAAATTTATTACTTATAAAGATATAAAACAAATCATATGCCTTTAGCTAATAGCTTGAGCTTTAAGGAAATTAGGCCAAATAAAAGCATAATGGCTCAATGGCTTAGTTGTGGCTCTTTCAAGTTTTTCTCCTCTTTGTGCATTATGCTTGGAGTATCATGGTCTTCTTGTGCTTAAATGGTAGTTAAATTGGTGGAAAATTGAGCAGCATGTTCCTATTCCTCTATTTTAGTAATTTCCTTGATAGAATTTTTGCAAATAAGAGCTGTTTTTGTCGAACTTGGGAGGTAATGGCTTATTTTACTATGTGATCAATCTTTAGATAGATATTACTATTGCTATCACGTCAAAGTTAAGCTTGTTGGAGGTCTCGAGCAAAATGTTGGTGTAAATATCTCATATGTTATTGATGAGCGGATATTTATACGCTTTTTGGGGTTAATTTTACATAGATTTTAGTATATTTTAGTTAGTTTTTAGTTTATTCTCATTAGTTTCTAGGCAAAATTCATATTTCTGGACTTTACTATGAGTTTGTGTATTTTTCTGTAATTTCAGGTATTTTTTGGCTGAAATTGAGGGAGCTGAGCAAACATCTGATTCAGACTGAAAAAGGACTGCTGATGCTGTTGGATTCTGACCTCTCTACACTCAAAATGGAATTTCTGGAGCTACAGGAGTCCAAATGGCGTGCTTTCAATTGCGTTGGAAAGTAGACATCCAGGGCTTTCCAGAAATATATAATAGTCCATACTTTGCTCAAGGATAGACGACGTAAACTGGCGGTCAACGCCAGTTTCATGCTGCTGTCTGGCGTCCAGCGCCAGAAACAAGTTACAAAGTGGAGTTCAACGCCAGAAACAGGTTACAACCTGGCGTTGAATGCCCAAAATAGCCCAGGCACGTGAGAAGCTTTAGTCTCAGCCCCAGCACACACCAAGTGGGCCCCAGAAGTGGATTTCTGCACTATCTGTCATAGTCTACTCATTTTCTGTAAACCTAGGTTACCAGTTTAGTATTTAAAACCACTTTTAGAGATTTATTTGGTATCTCATGATATTTTAGATCTGAACTTTGTACCTTTTGACGGCATGAGTCTCTAAACTCCATTGTTGGGGGTGAGGAGCTCTGCTGTGCCTCGATGAATTAATGCAAGTATCTCTGTTTTCCATTCAAACATGCGTGTTCCTATCTAAGATATCCATTCGCGCCTAATTATGGAGAAGGTGATGATCCGTGACATTCATCGCCTTCCTCAATCCATGAACGTGTGTCTGACAATCACCTCCGTTCTACATCAGATTGAATGAATATCTCTTAGATTCCTTAATCAGAATCTCCGTGGTATAAGCTAGAATCCATTGGCAGCATCCTTGAGAATCCGGAAAGTCTAAACCTTGTCTGTGGTATTCCTAGTAGGATTCTGGGATTGGATGACTGTGACGAGCTTCAAACTCGCGAGTGCTGGGCGTAGTGACAGACGCAAAAGGATAGCGAATCCTATTCCGGTATGATCGAGAACCTACAGATGATTAGCCGTGCGGTGACAGCGCACCTGGACCATTTTCACTGAAAGGAAGGATGGTAGCCATTGACAACGATGATCCTCCAACACACAGCTTGCCATAGGAGGGACGTGCGTGCATGAAGAAGAAGATAGGGAGAAAGCAGAGATTCAAAGGACAAAGCATCTCCAAAACTCCAACATATTCTCCAATACTGCACAACAAGTATTTAATTCGCACTCCTTTATTTTCCACTATTTAAACTGATAAACATAATTGACTTTCTGACTAAGATTTACAAGATAACCATAGATTGCTTCAAGCCAACAATCTCCGTGGGATTCGACCCTTACTCACGTAAGGTATTACTTGGACGACCCAGTGCACTTGCTGGTCATGTGTGCGAAATTGTAAGAGAGTAACAATTTTGTGCACCAAGTTTTTGGCGCCGTTGCCGAGGATTGTTTGAGTTTAAACAACTGACGGTGAATCTTGTTGCTTAGATTAGGAAATTTTTGTCTTTTGGGTCAGAGTCTTTTATTTTCTTTTCAAAAAAATATCCTTCTTCAAAACAAGTGATACATTTATTGCCCAATTGGCTAGAGCGTTGGTTTATGTTCTTGATGATTGGGCACCAGTTTTATTAAAAATCTTTTTCAAAAAATAATTTTTCTATTAAATTCTGTGCCAAACTTTAAGTTTGGTGTTTTCTTGTTGATTTTTCTGTGTTTTTCGAAAATTTTAGTTTGGTTTTCTAAAAAAAAAAAAAAATTTTAAGTTTGGTGTTCTTCCTTCATGTTCTTGTGTTCTTGTGAGTCTTCAAAGTGTTCTTGAGTTTTCCTTGTGTCTTGATCTTAAAATTTTTAAGTTTGGTGTTCCTTGGTGTTTTCCCTCCAAAATTTTCGAAAACTAGGAGCATTAGATCAAAAAAATTTTAAATCTTGTGCTATTTTATTGTTTTTCTGTTTCCTCACTAAATTCAAAAATATCTTTTCTCTCTATTTCTAAAACAAATTTTCGAAAATTATTTTCTAAAAATTCAAATTTTTTTCAAAATTTAAAATCTTTTCCAAATCATATCTTTTTCAAAACTTCGTAACCACTTTCTCTCTCCTTAATTTTTTTTCGAAAATATTCACCTAATTTTTTTTTACTTTATTTTAATTTATTTATTTTCTAAATAAGTAAATAAATAAATAAATAAATAAAAATAATTTTTTTATTTGACATCATCTCCCTTTCTCCATCATGGATCTAAGTGGAAATGAACAGTCCAGGAGGACTCTGGGGTCATATGCTAACCCCTCTACTGCTTCATATGGGAGTAGTATCTGCATACCCTCCATTGGAGTCAGTAGCTTTGAGTTGAATCCTCAGCTCATTATCATGGTGTAGCAAAGCTGCCAGTATTCCGGTCTTCCACAGGAAGAACCTACAGAGTTTCTGGCACAATTTTTACAAATTGCTGATACAGTACATGATAAGGAAATAGATCAGGATGTCTACAGACTATTACTATTTCTGTTTGCTGTAAAAGATCAAGCTAAGAGGTGGTTAAATAACCAACCTAAGGCCAGCATAAGGATATGGAAACAGCTGACAGAAAAATTCCTGAATCAATACTTTCCCCCAAAACGGATGACGCAGCTAAGGCTGGACATCCAAGGCTTCAAACAAGGAGATAATGAGTCTCTTTATGATGCCTGGGAGAGATACAGAGAGATGCTACAAAAATGCCCCTCTGAAATGTTTTTAGAGTGGGTTCAGTTAGACATCTTCTATTATGGGCTTGCAGAAGGAGCTCAGATGTCTCTAGATTACTCAGCTGGTGGATCTATCCACATGAGAAAGACAATTGAAGAGGCTCAAGAGCTCATTGATACAGTTGCCAGGAATCAGCATCTGTACCTAAGCAGTGACCCTTCCATGAAAGAAGAGGTTAAAACAGTAACTGCTGAACTCAGCCCTGTAAAACAAGCTGCTGAATTCAATCAGCAATTGGACTTTCTAACAAAGCAGTTAGCCGAATTCAAGGATAAACTACAAGAGACAAGGATGGCTAATATAAACATGGAAGTACAATTAAAGCAAACAAAGAAGCAGCTGTCAAAACAAATAACAGAAGAATGCCAAGCAGTTCAATTAAGAAGTGGGAAAGCACTAAATGCCCACTTCAAGGCAGCAGGAAACCAAGAAATGAGCAAACCACCCAAAATCCATCTGAGGACAGTAAGAGCCCAGGGAAAAATAATTCTGGCGCTAAAACGCCAGAAGTTGGGTGGAAGGCTGGCGCTGAACGCCCAGACCATGCTCAAGACTGGCGTTCAACGCCAGAAACAAGCAAGGATCTGGCGTTGAACGCCCAAAAGAGGCACAGTTCTGGCGTTCAAATGCCAGGAACAGATGAGGAGCTGGCGTCTAACGTCACTCCAGCTTCTAACTCTGGCACTCCATTGCCAGTGAGGGATCAGACACACACAAGTGCTGATGACAACCCCTCTAAAAAGGCTTCTTCAACCACTTCTGTAGGCAATAAACCTACAGCAACTAAGGTTGAGGAATATAAAGCCAAGATACCTTATCCTCAAAAACTCCGGAAAGAGGAGCAGGATAAGCACTTTGCTCGCTTTGCAGATTATCTCAGGACTCTTGAAATAAAGATTCCATTTGCAGAGGCACTTGAGCAAATACCTTCTTATGCCAAGTTCATGAAAGAGATCTTGAGCCATAAGAAGGATTGGAGAGAAACTGAAAGAGTTCTCCTCACTGAAGAATGCAGTGCAGTCATTCTGAAAAGCTTTCCTGAAAAGCTTAAAGACCCTGGGAGTTTTCTGATACCATGCACATTAGAAGGTAATTGCACCAAGACAGCTTTATGTGATCTTGGGGCAAGCATCAACCTAATACCTGCATCCACTATCAGAAAGCTTGGTTTAACTGAAGAAGTTAAACCAACCCGGATATGTCTCCAACTTGTTGATGGCTCCATTAAATACCCATCAGGCGTGATTGAAGACATGATCGTCAGAGTTGGGCCATTCACCTTTCCCACTGACTTTGTAGTGCTGGAAATGGAGGAGCACAAGAGTGCTACTCTCATTCTAGGAAGACCCTTCCTAGCAACTGGACGAACCCTCATTGATGTCCAACAGGGGGAAATAACCCTGAGAGTCAATGATGATGAGTTTAAGTTGAATGCTGTTAAAGCCATGCAGCATCCAGACACACCAAAAGACTGCATGAAAGTTGATCTTATCAACTCTTTGGTAGAAGAGATCAACATGGCTGAGAGTCTCGAATCAGAGTTGGAAGACATCTTTAAAGATGTTCAGCCTGATTTGGAGGATTCAGAGCAGATTAAAGAGCCTCTGAAATTTTCTCTGGAAGAGGAAAAACCTCCTAAACCCGAGCTCAAACCATTACCACCATCCCTGAAATATGTATTTCTGGGAGAAGGTGATACTTTTCCAGTGATCATAAGCTCTGCTTTAAACCCACAGGAAGAGGAAGCACTTATTCAAGTGCTAAGGACACACAAGACAGCTCTTGGGTGGTCCATAAGTGACCTTAAGGGCATAAGCCCAGCTAGATGCATGCACAAAATCTTATTGGAGGATAATGCTAAACCAGTGGTTCAACCACAGAGGCGGCTAAATCCAGCCATGAAGGAAGTGGTGCAGAAAGAGGTCACCAAATTACTAGAGACTGGAATTATTTATCCTATTTCTGATAGCCCCTGGGTGAGCCCTGTCCAAGTCGTCCCAAAAAAGGGAGGCATGACAGTGATTCATAATGAAAAAAATGAACTGGTTCCTACAAGAACAGTTACAGGGTGGCGCATGTGTATTGACTACAGAAGGCTCAATACAGCCACCAGAAAGGATCATTTTCCTTTACCATTCATAGACCAGATGCTAGAAAGACTGGCAGGTCATAATTATTACTGCTTTCTGGATGGCTACTCAGGCTATAACCAGATTGCAGTAGATCCCCAAGATCAAGAGAAAACAGCATTCACATGTCCATCTGGAGTGTTTGCTTATAGAAGGATGCCATTTGGGCTGTGTAATGCCCCTGCAACCTTCCAGAGATGCATGCTCTCTATTTTCTCTAATATGGTGGAAAATTTTCTGGAAGTCTTCATGGATGACTTCTCAGTATATGGAGACTCATTCAGCTCCTGTCTTGATCACCTGAAACTTGTTTTGAATAGATGCCAAGAGTGGACCTAGTTTTAAACTGGGAAAAATGTCACTTCATGGTGACTAAAGGGATTGTCCTTGGGCATAAAATCTCAAACAAGGGGATAGAGGTGGATCAAGCGAAAATAGAGGTAATTGAAAAATTACCACCACCTGCCAATGTTAAGGCAATCAGAAGCTTTCTGGGGCATGCAGGATTCTATAGGAGGTTTATAAAGAATTTTTCAAAAATCACAAAATCTCTAAGCAATCTGCTAGCTACTGACACGCCATTTGTGTTTGACACAGAGTGTCTGCAGGCATTTGAAATGCTGAAAGCTAAGCTGGTCACAGCACTAGTTATTTCTGCACCAGACTGGACATTACCATTTGAGCTAATGTGTGATGCCAGTGATCACGCCATTGGTGCAGTATTGGGACAGAGGCATGACAAGCTTCTGTACGTCATTTATTATGCTAGTCGCGTTTTAAATGATGCCCAGAAAAATTACACAACCACAGAAAAAGAATTACTTGCAGTGGTTTATGCCATTGACAAGTTCAGATCATACTTAGTAGGATCAAAAGTGATTGTGTATACTGACCATGCTGCTCTTAAATATCTACTCACAAAGCAGGATTCAAAACCCAGGCTCATCAGATGGGTGTTGCTTCTGCAAGAGTTTGATATAGAAATAAGAGACAGAAAAGGGACAGAGAACCAAGTGGCTGATCATCTGTCCCGGATAGAGCCAGTAGAAGGGACGTCCCTCCCCTTTCTTGAGATCTCTGAGACTTTTCCGGATGAGCATTTATTTGCCATTCAGGAAATACCATGGTTTGCCGATATTGCAAACTATAAAGCTGCAAGGTTCATACCCAAAGAGTACAACAGGCAACAAAAGAAAAAATTAATCACTGATGCAAAGTACTACTTGTGGGATGAACCCTATCTCTTTAAAAGATATGCAGACGGAATAATCCGTAGGTGTGTTCCTAGAGAAGAAGCACAAAGGATCCTATGGCATTGCCATGGATCTCAATATGGAGGCCATTTCGGAGGTGAGCGAACAGCCACCAAGGTCCTCCAATGTGGCTTCTATTGGCCCACACTCTATAAAAATTCCCGAGAGTTTGTATGTAACTGTGACAGTTGCCAAAGAGCTGGTAATCTGCCTCATGGTTACGCCATGCCTCAACAAGGAATCTTGGAGATTGAGTTGTTTGACGTATGGGGAATTGACTTCATGGGACCTTTCCCACCATCATTCTCAAACACTTATATTCTGGTGGCAGTTGACTATGTATCAAAATGGGTTGAGGCCATTGCCACACCCACCAATGATACTAAAACAGTGCTGAAGTTCCTCCAGAAAAATATCTTCAGTAGGTTTGGGGTCCCTAGAGTACTAATCAGTGATGGGGGCACTCACTTCTGCAACAAACAGCTTTACTCTGCCATGGTCCGGTATGGGATTCGCCACAAGGTGGCGACTCCATATCATCCACAGACTAATGGACAAGCTGAAGTCTCTAACAGAGAGCTAAAAAGAATCCTAGAACGGACTGTAAATACCCGTAGAAAGGATTGGGCAAGAAGCTTGGATGATGCTCTGTGGGCATACAGAACAGCATTCAAGACTCCTATAGGGACCTCTCCATACCAACTGGTCTATGGTAAGGCATGTCACCTGCCCGTGGAACTGGAACATAAAGCCTACTGGGCAACCAGATTCCTGAACTTTGATGCCAAATTAGCTGGAGAAAAAAGATTGCTCCAGCTAAATGAGCTAGAGGAATTCAGATTCACTGCTTTCGAAAATGCCAAGCTTTATAAAGAAAAATAAAAAAAGTGGCATGACAGAAAGCTGTCATCTAGAATCTTTGAACCAGGACAAAAGGTTCTGTTGTTCAACTCTAGGCTCAGGCTATTCCCCGGGAAACTGAAGTCCCTGTGGAGGGGACCATATGTGATTACAAGTGTATCACCATATGGTTATGTGGAGCTTCAAGATATTGATTCTGATAAGAAGTTCATTGTCAATGGACAGAGAATCAAGCACTATCTTGAAGGCAATGTTGAGCAAGAGTGCTCAAGGCTGAAGCTAGACTAAAAGCTCAGCAAGGTCCAGCTAAAGACAATAAAGAAGCGCTTGCTGGGAGGCAACCCAGCCATGGGGCATCAATCCTCTAAGCATTTTGCCCTATTTTTATTTTTATTTGTTTATATAAATTTCATTGATAACAAGGTAAAGAATCAATTGCATAAGTTCACAGGGTTACAGAAGGATTCTGCACACAAAACAGAGAAAAAGAGCTCACTGGCAAGAAAACGCCAGTAAAAGTCTGTTTTGGGCGTTCAACGCCCAACAGAAGCATCCACTGGGCGTTGAACGCCAGTGAGGATAGCCATCTGGGCGTTAAACGCCAGAAAGAAGCTCTTTCTGGGCGTTTAACGCCGGATTTACAGCATTCTGGGCGTTCAGTAAAACGCCCAGTAACAAAGGACTTCCTGGCGTTCAACGCCAGAAAGAAGCAGCAGTTGGGCATTGAACGCCCAGGAGAGGCAGCATTTGGGCGTTGAACGCCCAAAACATGCAGCGTTTGGGCGTTCAAATGCCAGGATGGTGGGGAGGAGGTAAATTCATTTTTTCTTCATATTTTTCATTTTAATCTTAATTTTCATGCTTCAATTCATGATTTCTTGCATAAACATGTTAAGAACCCTGATTTCTAAAATCCCTAATTTCTAAAAACCCTACCTTAAAAATATCAAATGTATCCTAATCCATAAGCACAAACCCTCTTTTTCAAATTCAATCCAACTCTTTTTCAAATTTTCAAAACAAATCTATTTTTTTCAACTAATATCTTTTTCAAATCTCCACATTATCTTTTTCAAAATCTAGATTTATCTTTTTCAAAAAATTTTTCATATCTTTTCAATTTTAAACTATATCCTCTCTTATCATATCTTCTATCTTATCTTTTCCAAATCAATCTTTTTATCATATCTTTTCAAAATTTTCGAACCCACCCCCCTCCCTTTATATATGGGTTCGGCCTCCACCCTCCTCCATCAACAATTGCACCTAGCTCTCCTTCTATCCCTCTCCTTTCTTTTCTTTTGCTTGAGGACAAGCAAACCTCTAAGTTTGGTGTGTTTATCCGTGATCACTAAGAGCATGGCTCCTAAAGGAAAACAACCCACTTCAAGAGGCAAGAAAGAGAGCATTCCAAAACCACTTTGGAATCAAGGGAAGTTCTTATCTAAAGAACATTCAGACCATTATTATAAAATAATGGGTCTAAGATAGTGATCCCGGAAGTTAGATTCGATCTGAAAGAAGACGAATATCCGGAGATCCAGGAGCAAATTCGAATCAGGAACTCGGAGGTCCTAGCTAATCCTAATACAAAAGTGGGAAGGAATATGGTCCAGGAGTTCTATGCTAATATGTGGCATACAGACAGGCAAAGACTATCTGGATCTGATATTTATGACTATCGAACCGTGGTCAGAGGAAAGATTATTCATACCCACCCTGACAAGATCAGAGAGATCTTAAAGCTACCTCAGCTGAAAGATGATCCTGTAATACCCGGTCTAGCTGAAATTAATTAAATAATAAGTTAAATAGGAGCGAATACGGTTGGAAGATTTGGCAATTGGAATTTGATGATTTAAATATGATATTTGGATTCAGTGAATTTTTCCGAGTCGGAAGACATAGTTTTCTGCGTAAAAGCGCGCAGTGGAATTTTGACCGGCAGTACCGGCTGAGACCTGTCTGGTACTGCAGCTGAGAAAATTGATTATGAGTAAGTAGGATTAAGAAATGAGGAATTATAATTAGGGGAGGTAGAAATATTTGAAGTGCGATTTAGAGCGCTAATCTTAAAGGTTTTGGTCCAAAATTGGGCCAACAGACAAAAATAAGTGAACCGGGCCTAAGTGGGCCCAAGACCCAACATATATAAACATTAGTTATGAGCATTTCAGCTCATTTTGCCCTAAAGAAGGGGTGTTGGGCGCTGAAATTGGGAAGAGAGAAGAGAAGAGAGAAAACCTAACTCTCTTTGATCTTCAAACCACCATAACTTAAGCTACGGAGCTCCGATTGACGAGCCGTTTGCGGCCACGCATCGCTCTTCTCATCCTCTACAATTATATCTAAGTTTGGTGGTGAGTATTCCATTCATCTCTGCCCAGTTTTCGAAATTCCCCACTGTTACACGTTTTTGGGTAGTTAGTGTTGAAATCTTGTGATTTTGGGTGTTTAGGGATACTCCAACATGGATTCTAAGTGGGTTCTATCCCTACTTCATATGGGCTGAGGTAAGAAGTGCTCAAACCCTTGTAATTTGTCATTTTTATGAGCCCTAAGTTGATGTATGTATGTGATATTGGTTATGTTAGTGTATTTGGTGATGTTGGTGCACAATTGGGAGATTGGTATTGCTTGAGGAGCTTTGGTAAGGCTTGGAGCTAAGGTTGGTGAAGAATTACAAAGAAGAGGCTCAATTGGTTTGGCTACAAGAGGTACGGTTTAAGTTTCATTTAAGTACCATGTGTTGTGATGAGAATTCCTAGGCTAGATGCCCCTAGGATTAAGTTTGGATTATGTAAATGGTTGGTGCTAATATGTATAGTTGATATGTAACGTGAATTATTGATTGGGTTGAGAATTGTGTGACCTTGTATGCTTGGTGTATTGAGAATTTGATGTACTAGGTAATGAGTATTGATTTTGTGGTTTATGCATTTAAATTGTGAAAATTGGGCCGGAGGCCGTGAATTTTGGGCCAGAGGCCGGAAAGAGGTAAGAAAGGTAAGTCAATGTGTGCATTGTATGATGGCACAAGTGATTGGATGAATTTCAGATAATGAATATATGAATGATTAGGTTGGTTATTGAATAATAAGGTTTGAGAAGTTGAAGTGTGGAATTTGGTAATTTTGGGTGAATTTATGTAGATGAGGTATGTTTGGTTCGGTTGAGATATATTATGTGATCATATATGTGATTATGATTATTGATGCCTTGATGGTATGATGACGCATTAGAGATATGTATGTTGTGATATATGCTTGAGGAATGATTAAGGTTGATTTGTAGGTGAAATCACGTGATAGTGAGTATGATATTGATTATGTATAATGATGGTTGATTGGAAATGGTATTATTGGAAATTGGGATGAGGAAGGATGTATGACATGATATTGTGTTTGTCCTTTAGCCATTTGATTGAGAAGTGTTAAAATGGTTGGATGTGGTTTTGGGAATTTTTGGTAAAGTGTCAATGTTTGAGTTGAGGATGGCTTGATGTGGATTTTGGTACATTTTGATTGATTTCAAAAAGGGTTTAAATTGGCATGTTTTGGTTGATTTTGAAAAGAGTTGAAAATTGCTTGTTTTGAAAATGGCACCTTGTGGTTTTGTATGAAAATATGGTTTTTGGGCACACTTTGATGGGATATAACTTGGACTACAGATCTCTGTTTTGTGCCAAATCTATTTAGAAATGAAATTGGATCCGGGATGTCCATGCCGTTTGAAGAACGGGTGAAAAATGATTTAAAATGAGAAAGTTATGTCCGTCGGAAGATTGGGGGTTGAATCTGTAAATTCTGCAGCTTTTAACTTAGAAAATTTTTAGCAGAATGACCCTCCACGCGTAGGTGCACTTCGCGCGTACGCGTCGTTCTTCAAGAAGGCACTATCTACGCGTGCGCGTGGTGTGCGCGGGCGCGTCGATGCGCTGCACCAAATGCCCAGCTATTTTCCCGAGAGTTGTGCCAGAGTTGTGCCAGTTTTGTGCCTGGGGCGCAAGAGCACCCACGCGTGCGCGTGGCTGACGCTTGCGCGTCGTTTGGCTATTTTTCAACCCGCGCGTCCGCGCGTATGACGCTTGCGCATCGATGAGTTTTGTGGCCATCCACGCGTGCGCGTGGAGTGCGCGTACGCGTGGTCTTGTTTTCATGCCAAAGTTGATTTTTGAGTTTTAAAAGCCAAGTCTCATACTTCTAAGCCTCCGATCTCACCTCTTATGTATTAAATCATTCTGATATGCCTAGCAATGAGCTAGGGGATGTGGTAACTTGCAAGTGAAGTAAGGGGAAAAGTTATGATCAATGATGATCAAAGATGATTATATGAGATATGGAGGATGACGGTGGAAGTACCGTGTATGCCATGAGCCGGAGGGCTATATTTATTGATAAATGGCCCGTTCTTGATTGGACCATGAGCCGGATGGCTGAGTTATTGCCGAGTTACGCAAAGCCATTATTGTTTATGGCTGGGTATAAATGCATATATGATTAACGAATGAATATGTTAAATGGATAATAATGAAAAAAAATTATTGAAATGTGATGTGCGACCCCGGGTAGTAGGCAGTGGCGTTGTCCACTTGCTCCGGGTATGAGACAGGAAAGGAGGATTATGATAAACGAGTTTAATCGTGGAGTTTTGAATAAATGTGTATTTGTGATACCTGGGTAGTAGCAAGGGTCGTGGTTCGTCCCGCTTGCTCCGGGTCATTGTCTGAGGATTGATAATAATGAAGGGTGATTATGAATAAATGTTTATTTGTGATACTTGGGTAGTAGCAAGGGTTGTGGTTTGTCCCACTTGCTCCAAGTTAATGTTTGAGATTTGGTAACAATGAATGTTGATAATATGAATTGAGATTGAATGAATATATGTTTGAGATGCCTGGGCAGTAGCAAGGGTTGTGGTTCGTCCCACTTGCTCCGGGCCAATGCTTGAGATACCTGGGTAGTAGCAAGGGTTGTGGTTCGTCCCACTTGCTCCAGGTCAGAGATTGCGACGCCTGGGTAGTAGCGGCAGTAGTGGTGAATCCACTCGCTCCAGGTTGAGCTTTTAGACACCCGCCTGGGTAGTAGCCGCAGTAGTGATTATTTCACTGGCTCTGGGTTGAGCGGGCAGTAGCAAGGGGGTTGTAGCTCAAACCTACTTGCTCCGCAAGGGGTGTTTCTGTCCAATGGTTAGCTACCAGGACATGTCGGGTTGGCTATATAACCGACAGATGATATCATCAGCCATAGGGCAGGCATTCATCATTTGCATATGTTTGAATTGTTTGGGTTTGCCATTTGTCTTGGATTTCTACATCATATATGCCATGTTACCTGACTATATGCTACTTGTTCTACTTGTATCATGTTTATGTATTACTTGCCTGTATTGCTTGTGTTTGTACAACTGAGAGGCCCCTCATGCTGGTGTCGGTGGGTGTGAGGGCTGTTCTTGATGGGATGAATTGATGATACGATTGCATGATGATGTATTGATATAGAACTGCTGAGGCAGAACAACTAGTGATGGTTTTGCTTATGATTCTGAGTCTGATTCGTGGAAGAGTCAGCGAGTTGGGAAACATGTGAAACATGAATTGAATTTAGCACTCCCTTATGACAGTTGCCTATTCATGGATTAGCAAGAACCTAGGATGAATAATTGGTGAAGAAGTTTAGGATGCTTAGTGAGTTTTTGTTGCAGTACATTAAATTTATTTGGCACTTTTACCGTACTGAGAACCCATGGGCCCGGGGTTCTCATTCCGTATATATCTCTTGTTTTTCAGATACAGGTCCAGGTGCTCAGAAGTGAGTTGTGGGTCGTCTGAGAGACGGTGAAGATCTTTATTTCCTCTACTTTGTGTTTTGATTAGAATCTCTCCACCTTTGTTTTGGAAAGTTTATATTATGTATTGAACTCTTTGAATTTGCCTATAGAGGCTCTCATGTTTCCTTCGGGAGAGATTAGGATATACTGTTGTCAACTAATTTCATAATGTACTCTAGCCGACCTAAACTTCGCGGGTCGCGACTAGTAGCTATTTACTTATGTTATATATATCTATCTGTTATCTATCTCTTAATCTCCTCTACGCCTTGTCCATATATCATTTTCGGCTTCACGGTTTATCTTTTGTTGTCGAAACGTGAGAGATACGTCTTCGCGATTTTATTTCTACTCTTTTCAGGCTTCTCGATTAATACTCCTTTCGAAATTACCTATATATATTTATTAAAAATCCACCTAAGAGTCGTACCACCGTAATATCATTGACTTATGACTCGAGCATAAGGATTTGAATATTAGGGTGTTACATTATGGTATCAGAGCAGTTCGTCCTCGTGAGCCTGAGGGATGGAACTGCTTATGCTTCAATGCATACTCTGAGTCTGTGCCTGTGCTAGTTAGGGTATCTAATCGATACATCTAGCATGAAGTCCATGAGTGTACCTTTGGTACTTTGAAGCACTATACTTTCGATATTGAGACTGATCAACTTGATATCGATTGTTTGGTGTGTATAGGAACCAGATGGCACCTCGTGGACCCGGTCGGGGACGTGAAAGAGATCGTACTAATACGCAGGAACCAGAAATCAACCCGAATAACCCGGTAAACCTTATGGCGGCGTTGGAGAATATGGCTGCTGCTATGCAGGCCACTACGGAGGCTCTTGGGCAACAGATGAACAATAATGGCAATGGCGGAAGGGAAGCTCAGGACCCGATGACACTGGCAACCTTCTTAAAGGTTAATCCACCTAAGTTCAAGGGAACCACCAATGCGACTGAAGCTGATACTTGGTTTCAGGCCATGGAGCGAGCACTGCAAGCGCAGTTGGTGCCTGAAGAGCAACGTGTTGAATTCGCTACCTATCTACTCACGGGGGAAGCATCGCATTGGTGGCAAGGGGCTCGACGTCTCCTGCAACAGGGGAATGATCGTATCACTTGGGATGCCTTCCAGGTGGAATTCTATAAGAAGTACTTTCCGAATTCCGCCAGGATAGCCAAGGAATTGGAGTTACTGCAGCTAAAGCAAGGTGCTATGTCCGTATCTGAGTATACAGACAAATTTGAGGAGCTATTCAGGTTTTTCCGCATGTGTCAAGGAGCTCCGGGAGGCTTCGAGGAATGAAAATGCATTAAGTATGAAGGAGGGCTCCGGAGCGAAATCTTAAGTTCAGTGGGACCAATGGAGATCCAAACTTTTTCAGAGTTAATGAACAAGAGCCGTATTGCTGAAGAATGTGTGAGGAAGGCTGTTGAGGCGAAGAATGACCGTCAGGAGTCCCACCGCAGGGAGCACAATCAAGAATACCCAACAAGGGGTCAAGAGTTTAAGGGGAGAGGATATATACAACACTTTCCCCAAGGACGGAATAACTTTGCGAAGAGTGAGGAGTCCCAAAGAAACGGTAAGGGAAAACGGGCAGCGGCTGCTTCTGATGTTTCGAGCTGTCAGAGATGTGGAAGTCATCACCCATATAGGCCGTGCCGATTGGGGTTAGGTGTATGTTACAAGTGCGGGTTACCAGGGCATGTATCAAGAAATTTCCAACAAGGAGAGAGTTAGGATGCGGTCCGATTGCGACAGTAAGATTGAGGTAATTGCAATAATCAGGCTTAAAGGACAGTGCGTGATTTTATAATACCGCCTGTACAGTAAAACTGGGAATGTCAAGCTTAATATTAGACTGAGAAGCAAACCAGATGGTCCGAGTAAGGATTTACCTTAATACAAATGGATAAATATCTGAGATGTAAATGATTTTCTGTTGAGAATGATGTGTTATGTTTGTTATGTAGTTGGTTGATTTCTGGATTCTTGGTGAAACGGATTGAACCCGTGACTTTTAGTTCCTTTGATTTAAATAGATAAGGAATGGTACGGTCCTAAATGATGGATTTGGAAACATTGATTTGAAATGCCAGTCATGCTAAGTTGTGGTTGAGTACTTGAGGAAATAAGTGATGGAACTAATACTTGACGAGAAATCAAAGTGGCATAGCGGAAGCTTGCTAAAGTATTAGCATAGTATGGTAATAATAAGGAAAAGTGGGGTATGATTAGAAATGCTTTATGCTTTGAGTACTTAAAAATTTAGTGAGCTTATGCATATAATGATTCTAGATAATTGGAATTAATTGTGACTGTGAGCCTTGATGGTTCTGAAACGGATGAGGAAATTATCATTGATGCGTAATCTGATTTAGATGATGAGAGAGTGCAAGTTGTCGTGTTTGAGAGATGAGTACTATGATGTTTGGTCATAGTGACCTTGGATTTAGTTTGGGATTTATAATGATTGGTTTTGAAAGATGAATGTGAAAACCATTAAATTGAAATGTTGATGCGGTACTGAGATTGGTTTGAGGGAACCTGTGACGGGTGGTAAACTCCAATTTTTAGGGAGGTGCTGCTGAAAAAAATTTTCCCAAGAATTTGAAGGAGTGTTGGTTATATTTTTGAAAATGATTTTTGATCTGAGTAACTTCAACAAAAGAGATGTGTCTCGAAAGCTTTATATAGATTATTAAAGGAAAGTGGATTCTTAAGGGTTTGTTAGCTTGTTTGTCCAAACTCATTGAATTCTAAAAACGAAGAAAGCTTTGATTGATTATAGTGATGTAGGATAATGGCTATGATTAACGATGATGGCAATCTTATTGATGACATGATTCGAGATTTAATAAGGTGTGAGTTGATGAGACGGTAAAAGTAAGGAACGAGGCTGTTGGTCGGCGTTGAACAAACGACCGAGACCCTCAGGGATAGAGAAATCAGAGCGCGACAACGGAAGCGTGCAGAGTAAAAAGACCTTGGAACTGTTATGTGTTGGATATAAAGGCACACTACATGCGCGTACTCGTAGTGATGGATGGAATTTTCGAGGGCGAAAATTTCTGTTAGGGGGGTAGAATGTAATACCCGGTCTAACTGAAATTAATTAAATAATAAGTTAAATAGGAGCGAATACGGTTGGAAGATTTGGCAATTGGAATTTGATGATTTAAATATGATATTTGGATTCAGTGAATTTTTCCGAGTCGGAAGACATAGTTTTCTGCGTAAAAGCGCGCAGTGGAATTTTGACCGGCAGTACCGGCTGAGACCTGTCTGGTACTGCAGCTGAGAAAATTGATTATGAGTAAGTAGGATTAAGAAATGAGGAATTATAATTAGGGGAGGTAGAAATATTTGAAGTGCGATTTAGAGCGCTAATCTTAAAGGTTTTGGTCCAAAATTGGGCCAACGGACAAAAATAAGTGAACCGGGCCTAAGTGGGCCCAAGACCCAACATATATAAACATTAGTTATGAGCATTTCAGCTCATTTTGCCCTAAAGAAGGGGTGTTGGGCGCTGAAATTGGGAAGAGAGAAGAGAAGAGAGAAAACCTAACTCTCTTTGATCTTCAAACCACCATAACATAAGCTACGGAGCTCCGATTGACGAGCCGTTTGCGGCCACGCATCGCTCTTCTCATCCTCTACAATTATATCTAAGTTTGGTGGTGAGTATTCCATTCATCTCTGCCCAGTTTTCGAAATTCCCCACTGTTACACGTTTTTGGGTAGTTAGTGTTGAAATCTTGTGATTTTGGGTGTTTAGGGATACTCCAACATGGATTCTAAGTGGGTTCTATCCCTACTTCATATGGGCTGAGGTAAGAAGTGCTCAAACCCTTGTAATTTGTCATTTTTATGAGCCCTAAGTTGATGTATGTATGTGATATTGGTTATGTTAGTGTATTTGGTGATGTTGGTGCACAATTGGGAGATTGGTATTGCTTGAGGAGCTTTGGTAAGGCTTGGAGCTAAGGTTGGTGAAGAATTCCAAAGAAGAGGCTCAATTGGTTTGGCTACAAGAGGTACGGTTTAAGTTTCATTTAAGTACCATGTGTTGTGATGAGAATTCCTAGGCTAGATGCCCCTAGGATTAAGTTTGGATTATGTAAATGGTTGGTGCTAATATGTATAGTTGATATGTAACGTGAATTAATGATTGGGTTGAGAATTGTGTGACCTTGTATGCTTGGTGTATTGAGAATTTGATGTACTGGGTAATGAGTATTGATTTTGTGGTTTATGCATTTAAATTGTGAAAATTGGGCCGGAGGCCGTGAATTTTGGGCCGGAGGACGGAAAGAGGTAAGAAAGGTAAGTCAATGTGTGCATTGTATGATGGCACAAGTGATTGGATGAATTTCAGATAATGAATATATGAATGATTAGGTTGGTTATTGAATAATAAGGTTTGAGAAGTTGAAGTGTGGAATTTGGTAATTTTGGGTGAATTTATGTAGATGAGGTATGTTTGGTTCGGTTGAGATATATTATGTGATCATATATGTGATTATGATTATTGATGCCTTGATGGTATGATGATGCATTAGAGATATGTATGTTGTGATATATGCTTGAGGAATGATTAAGGTTGATTTGTGGGTGAAATCACGTGATAGTGAGTATGATATTGATTATGTATAATGATGGTTGATTGGAAATAGTATTATTGGAAATTGGGATGAGGAAGGATGTATGACATGATATTGTGTTTGTCCTTTAGCCATTTGATTGAGAAGTGTTAAAATGGTTGGATGTGGTTTTGGGAATTTTTGGTAAAGTGTCAATGTGTGAGTTGAGGATGGCTTGATGTGGATTTTGGTACATTTTGATTGATTTCAAAAAGGGTTGAAATTGGCATGTTTTGGTTGATTTTGAAAAGAGTTGAAAATTGCTTGTTTTGAAAATGGCACCTTGTGGTTTTGTATGAAAATATGGTTTTGGGGCACACTTTGATGGGACATAACTTGGACTACAGATCTCTGTTTTGTGCCAAATCTGTTTAGAAATGAAATTGGATCCGGGATGTCCATGCCGTTTGAAGAACAGATGAAAAATTATTTAAAATGAGAAAGTTATGTCCGTCGGAAGATTGGGGGTTGAATCTGTAAATTCTGCAGCTTTTAACTTAGAAAATTTTTAGCAGAATGACCCTCCACGCGTAGGTGCACTTCGCGCGTACGCGTCGTTCTTCAAGAAGGCACTATCCACGCGTGCGCGTGGTGTGCGCGGGCGCGTCGATGCGCTGCACCAAATGCCCAGCTATTTTCCCGAGAGTTGTGCCAGTTTTGTGCCTGGGGCGCAAGAGCACCCACGCGTACGCGTGGCTGACGCTTGCGCGTCGTTTGGCTATTTTTCAACCTGCGCGTCCGCGCGTATGACGCTTGCGCATCGATGAGTTTTGTGGCCATCCACGCGTGCGCGTGGAGTGCGCGTACGCGTGGTCCTGTTTTCATGCCAAAGTTGATTTTTGAGTTTTAAAAGCCAAGTCTCATACTTCTAAGCCTCCGATCTCACCTCTTATGTATTAAATCATTCTGATATGCCTAGCAATGAGCTAGGGGATGTGGTAACTTGCGAGTGAAGCAAGGGGAAAAGTTATGATAAATGATGATCAAAGATGATTATATGAGATATGGAGGATGACGGTGGAAGTACCATGTATGCCATGAGCCGGAGGGCTATATTTATTGATAAATGGCCCGTTCTTGATTGGACCATGAGCCGGATGGCTGAGTTATTGCCGAGTTACGGCAAAGCCATTATTGTTTATGGCTGAGTATAAATGCATATATGATTAATGAATGAATATGTTAAATGGATAATAATGAAAAAAAATATTGAAATGTGATGTACGACCCCGGGTAGTAGGCAGTGGCGTTGTCCACTTGCTCCGGGTATGAGACGGGAAAGGAGGATTATGATAAACGAGTTTAATCGTGGGGTTTTGAATAAATGTGTATTTGTGATACCTGGGTAGTAGCAAGGGTCGTGGTTCGTCCCGCTTGCTCTGGGTCATTGTCTGAGGATTGATAATAATGAAGGGTGATTATGAATAAATGTTTATTTGTGATACTTGGGTAGTAGCAAGGGTTGTGGTTCGTCCCACTTGCTCCAAGTTAATGTTTGAGATTTGGTAACAATGAATGTTGATAATATGAATTGAGATTGAATGAATATATGTTTGAGATGCCTGGGCAGTAGCAAGGGTTGTGGTTCGTCCCACTTGCTCCGGGCAATGCTTGAGATACCTGGGTAGTAGCAAGGGTTGTGGTTCGTCCCACTTGCTCCAGGTCAGAGATTGCGACGCCTGGGTAGTAGCGACAGTAGTGGTGAATCCACTTGCTCCAGGTTGAGCTTTTAGACACCCGCTTGGGTAGTAGCCACAGTAGTGATTATTTCACTGGCTCTGGGTTGAGCGGGCAGTAGCAAGGGGGTTGTAGCTCAAACCTACTTGCTCCGCAAGGGGTGTTTCTGTCCAATGGTTAGCTACCAGGACATGTCGGGTTGGCTATATAACCGACAGATGATATCATCAGCCATAGGGCAGGCATTCATCATTTGCATATGTTTGAATTGTTTGGGTTTGTCATTTGTCTTGGATTTCTACATCATATATGCCATGTTACCTGACTATATGCTACTTGTTCTACTTGTATCATGTTTGTGTATTACTTGCCTGTATTGCTTGTGTTTGTACAACTGAGAGGCCCCTCATGCTGGTGTCGGTGGGTGTGAGGGCTGTTCTTGATGGGATGAATTGATGATACGATTGCATGATGATGTATTGATATAGAACTGCTGAGGCAGAACAACTGGTGATGGTTTTGCTTATGATTCTGAGTCTGATTCGTGGAAGAGTCAGCGAGTTGGGAAACATGTGAAACATGAATTGAATTTAGCACTCCCTTATGACAGTTGCCTATTCATGGATTAGCGAGAACCTAGGATGAATAATTGGTGAAGAAGTTTAGGATGCTTAGTGAGTTTTTGTTGCAGTACATTGAATTTATTTGGCACTTTTACCGTACTGGGAACCCATGGGCCCGGGGTTCTCATTTCGTATATATCTCTTGTTTTTCAGATACAGGTCCAGGTGCTCAGAAGTGAGTTGTGGGTCGTCTGAGAGACGGCGAAGATCTTTATTTCCTCTACTTTGTGTTTTGATTAGAATCTCTCCACCTTTGTTTTGGAAAGTTTATATTATGTATTGAACTCTTTGAATTTGCCTATAGAGGCTCTCATGTTTCCTTCGGGAGAGATTAGGATATACTGTTGTCAACTAATTTCATAATGTACTCTAGCCGACCTAAACTTCGCGGGTCGCGACTAGTAGCTATTTACTTATGTTATATATATCTATCTGTTATCTATCTCTTAATCTCCTCTACGCCTTGTCCATATATCGTTTTCGGCTTCACGGCTTATCTTTTGTTGTCGAAACGTGAGAGATACGTCTTCGCGATTTTATTTCTACTCTTTTCAGGCTTCTCGATTAATACTCCTTTCGAAATTACCTATATTTATTTATTAAAAATCCACCTGAGAGTCGTACCACCGTAATATCATTGACTTATGACTCGAGCATAAGGATTTGAATATTAGGGTGTTACAGATCCAGACTCCTTCAATAGGAGAATGATGAGAACAAACAAGAGCCTGGATAAGATTCTAGAAGACATATGCATCCCTGGAGCTAGGTGGACCACCAGCACGAAGGGTGTTCCTAATCAACTCAAAAGAGAAGATCTCAAACCAGTGGCCAGAGGCTGGCTGGACTTCATTGGGCATTCTCTGCTGTCCACTAACAACCGTTCTGAAGTCACTGTTAAAAGAGCAGTGATGATCCATTGCATCATGATGGGAAAAGAAGTGGAAGTTCATCAACTGATTTCAACTGAATTCTACAAAATTGCTAACAAAAATTCTAAAGAGGCCAGGTTGGCTTACCCAAGCTTGATTTCTCTGCTCTGCAAGGACGCTGGAGTAAGGATGGGAATAACTGAGTATATCTCAATTGAGAAACCAATCACCAAAGCATCAATGGAAAAATAACAAGCACAGGATGACCCCATCAAGAAGAAAACACAGGAATTTCTCCCAGAAATCCCTCAATCTGAATATTGGGAGTATCTTGAAACATCAGTTACCAAGATGCAAGAAGCTATGGAACAAATAATAAAGGAACAGAAGGAACAAAGTCAAATTCTTTGCTACTTGATTAAAGAACAGGAAGAGCAAGGGCGTGACTTGAGGGAATTAAAGCGCCAGAAGTTATCTCTTGAAAGACCAAGCACCCCACAGATCCGAGGAACATCCACTTCCCAGAACAAAGGTTGTTAAATTCCAATTTCTGCTTTAACTCTGTGATAGTTGTCGTTATAGGAGTTTACCTTAGGAGTCATATAATAGTAATTAGTGTCTATTTTGATTTTATCTCCAATTAAGTTATGGTCTATTTTTCTCATCATCAGCAAACATGAATAAAATAGCAGATCTTTTGAATAAGAGGCAATAAAATTCGAGTTTTAATAAAAAAAATTCTAATTAGTAACATGTGGTGGCAATGCTTTCTGTCTTCTGAATGAATGCTTGAACAGTGCATATATCTTTTGAATTTGTTGTTTAAGACTGTTAAATATGTTGGCTCTTGAAAGAATGATGAACATGAGAAATGTTATTGATAATCTGAA
Source organism: Arachis ipaensis (assembly GCF_059453495.1). NCBI lineage: Eukaryota > Viridiplantae > Streptophyta > Magnoliopsida > Fabales > Fabaceae > Arachis > Arachis ipaensis. Next base: position 22,412,637 of record NC_142435.1, read on the forward strand.
ATATCATAAAAATGTTTCTTGAAGCAAGAAAAAGCAACAAAGAACAAAGCTTGCAGAAAAAAAAATATATAGAAAGAAAAAGAAAAGTAAGCAGAAAAAGCCAAAAGCTCTTAAAACCAAAAGGCAAGGGTAAATAAAAAGAATCCCAAGGCTTTGAGCATCAGTAGATAGGAGGGCCTAAAGGAATAAAATCCTGGCCTAAGCGGCTAAACCAGGCTGTCCCTAGCCATGTGCTTGTGGCGTGAAAGTGTCAAGTGAAAACTTGAGACTGAGCGGTTAAAGTCAAGGTCCAAAGCAAAAAGAAGAGTGTGCTTAAGAACCCTGGACACCTCTAATTGGAGACTTTAGCAAAGCTGAGTCACAATCTAAAAGGGTTCACCCAATTATGTGTCTGTGGCATTTATGTATCCGGTGGTAATACTGGAAAACAAAGTGCTTAGGGCCACGGCCAAGACTCATAAAGTAGCTGTGTTCAAGAATCATCATACTAAAATAGGAGAATCAATAACACTATCTGAATTCTAAGTTCCTATAGATGCCAACCACTCTGAGCTTCAATGGATAAAGTGAGATGCCAAAACTGTTCGGAAGCAAAAAGCTACTAGTCCCGCTCATCTAATTAGAATCTGAGCTTCACTCAAAAACTCTGAGATATTATTGCTTCTTGAATTATTAGTCTTCTATTTTATTTGTCTAGTTGCTTGAGGACAAGCAACAGTTCAAGTTTGGTGTTGTGATGAGCGGATATTTTATATGCTTTTTGGGGTTAATTTCACATAGATTTTAGTATATTTTAGTTAGTTTTTAGTTTATTCTCATTAGTTTCTAGGTAAAATTCATATTTCTGGACTTTACTATGATTTTGTGTGTTTTTCTGTAATTTCAGGTATTTTCTGGCTGAAATTGAGGGAGCTGAGCAAAAATCTGATTCAGGCTGAAAAAGGACTGCTGATGCTGTTGGATTCTAACCTCTCTGCACTCAAAATGGAATTTCTGGAGCTACAGGAGTCCAAATGGCGCGCTTTCAATTGCGTTGGAAAGTAGACATCCAGGGCTTTCCAGAAATATATAATAGTTCATACTTTGCTCAAGGATAAACGATGTAAACTGGCGTTCAACGCCAGTTCCATGCTGTTGTCTGGCGTCCAGTGCCAGAAACAAGTTACAAAGTGGAGTTCAACGCCAGAAACAGGTTACAACCTGGCGTTGAACGCCCAAAATAGCCCAGGCACGTGAGAAGCTTTAGTCTCAGCCGCAGCACACACCAAGTGGGCCCCAGAAGTGGATTTCTGCACTATCTGTCATAGTCTACTCATTTTCTGTAAACCTAGGTTACCAGTTTAGTATTTAAAACCACTTTTAGAGATTTATTTGGTATCTCATGACATTTTAGATCTGAACTTTGTACCTTTTGACAGCATGAGTCTCTAAACTCCATTGTTGGGGGTGAGGAGCTCTGCTGTGCCTCGATGAATTAATGCAAGTATCTCTGTTTTCCATTCAAACATGCGTGTTCCTATCTAAGATATCCATTCGCGCCTAATTATGGAGAAGGTGATGATCCGTGACATTCATCGCCTTCCTCAATCCATGAACGTGTGTTTGACAATCACCTCCGTTCTACATCAGATTGAATGAATATCTCTTAGATTCCTTAATCAGAATCTCCGTGGTATAAGCTAGAATCCATTGGCAGCATCCTTGAGAATCCGGAAAATCTAAACCTTGTCTGTGGTATTCCTAGTAGGATTCTGGGATTGGATGACTGTGACGAGCTTCAAACTCACGAGTGCTGGGCGTAGTGACAGACGCAAAAGGATAGCGAATCCTATTCTGGTATGATCGAGAACCTACAGATGATTAGCCGTGCGGTGACAGCGCACCTGGACCATTTTCACTAAAAGGAAGGATGGTAGCCATTGACAACGGTGATCCTCCAACACACAGCTTGCCATAGGAGGGACGTGCGTGCGTGAAGAAGAAGATAGGGAGAAAGCAGAGATTCAAAGGACAAAGCATCTCCAAAACTCCAACATATTCTCCAATACTGCACAACAAGTATTTAATTCGCACTCCTTTATTTTCCACTATTTAAACTGATAAACATAATTGACTTTCTGACTAAGATTTACAAGATAACCATAGATTGCTTCAAGCCAACAATCTCCATGGGATTCGACCCTTACTCACGTAAGGTATTACTTGGACGACCCAGTGCACTTGCTGGTCATGTGTGCGAAATTGTAAGAGAGTAACAATTTTGTGCACCAGTTATATACATGGATATATAAACAAGATTACTCTTTGGTTGTTTTTAATTCTCATTTTTTGTTTAAATTTATTTTGTGTTGTCCAAGTTAATAGTTTATCTATTTATTCTTTTTTTATTTTGTTTTTAAATTATATTTTTGTTGTAGGAATTGGATCAAGAGAGTAAGATTCCATCGCCAAAAGAATTAGAAAGTAGATCTTTTGAAGCGAATAATAGAGCAGTGTGATTTTTTTTATGATAGAGACTTGATGTATTAAGAGTTACATATTAAGACTTCCAATACTTTATTTGTATAGGAGTTATTATTTTTTATTTCCAATACTAAAAAATTATATACTATGTTTAATATTTTATTTATGATTTATGTAATATTTTGTTGATGAGTTATGATTTCTTGTTATTCTGAAATTTTAAACAAAAAAATTATTTATTTAACACGATAAAAACTATCTTTTTAAACAATAAAAAATTTTTTTAATAGGGTAAAAATGGCAGTTTCAAATGCCATTTTAACCAATAAAAATGACATTGTCAGGGTAAAAACGGCGGTTCAAAAATGCCATTTTAACCAACGAAAAGTCATTCTGTCAGGGTAAAAACGGCGGTTCAAAAATGTCATTTTAACCAACAAAAACACCACTCTGTCAGGGTAATAATGGCGGTTCAAACCGCCATTTTAACCTATCCAAAAACCGCCGTTTTAACCCAGGAAATAATGGCAACCGCCGTTTTAACCAACAAGAAAATGTTTTTATTTGGAAATAATGGCGGTTTGAACCGCCGTTTTAACCGATTCAAAAACCGTCATTTTAACCCAGAAAATTGTGGCGGTTTTCAAAAAACTGCCGTAATAACCAGAATGGCGCCCAGAATTACGTCACTTTACAAAACCGCCATTCTTGGTAATAATGACGGTTCAAACCGCCGTAAATACCAAAAAACCGCCGTTTTTACCAGATTTTTTGTAGTGATTTACGTTGATAGCGAAAATAAATTTTGTAATAATTCAACAATTATTTTATTTCTTCCATCTTTATAATAAATTAGAGTTAGAATTAAAAAATAAATCATAATATATATTTAAATGGAACATTCAAAAAGAAAAAAAAGTTTTATTTAAATAAGAATTTAATAAATTATAATATATATATATATATATATATATATATATTTGTTAACCAGTAGATGAAGGCATTTTTTAAAAAAATCGCATTGTAAATATATTAATGAAAATTTGACATATAAATTATAAAAGATAAAAGATATATAAAAATAATTACAAAAGATAAAACAAAAAATATTACCTTAAAACATAATAATCTAACAATATATAGTAACAGAAATTACTATAAAATAATTTAAGAAATAACTGCAAAGAAGAAAAATTTTTTCCAACAAAATACAATAAGTTTTACTATTTTAGAAAAATAATATTAGATGACTACATTCAAGATGTATAAGTTTATCCTTTTACATATTTCTTCATTATTATTATTATTGTCATCGTCATCACCAACATTACAAAAAAAATATTAATTTACAAATATAAAAAATAAAAGAGACCATAACACAAATTTAAAAATCACCGGTCTCTAATTTATTTAAGTTGGAACAATAATTATTCAAGAAATATAGTCAATTTTTTTAAATGATATTTTTTTTTAAAGTATACACAATGTTTATTTGTAAAACGTAGCTAAAGTTTCTCCAAAATATTTTCATAAACATTAAATATATCTTATACTCTTAAAATTGATCTCAATTTACCGAACAAAAGATTCTGTTGAATAATCACCTACCAAATTATATTTAAAAAAAAAAACTTATTTATAAACAATATTAGATGTGGAGTTTCAATGGTCATTATCTTTATTAGACAATAATATCTTCAATTCTAATCTTGTTGTCACTCTAAATTTGGAAGTATTTAGAAGTTGCATATAAATTGCTCTAGACTAGTGAGGGTTAGTTTTTGCACATAAATTGTCTTATTCCAATATGTTTTAATTTAGGTGTAAAACATGTAAATCATCACATATTGGAACGATTTACGTTAATTTTAAAAGCTCAGTATTTTAGGACGATTTATGTATTTTTTAGAGCATTTTAAAACATAAATCGTTCTAAAATATAATGATTAACATCTAATTCAAAACACATATTTCTAAAATGATTTATATATTGTTAAAAATAAAAAATTTATATTTTAAAAATGAATTTAGGAAATCAAATAATATTAATTTCTTTTTATTTTATTTAAATAAAAAAACCCAAATTTTTGCCCTTGAATATTGTTCGAGCATTAGGTTTTCGTGTTTAAAGAAACGATGAGCGATAACAAGTCAACTAGCATTGTGATGATACCATCGTTTTTATTTGAGTATTTACCCATTTTAGTCCTCAAAAAATTTTGGATCAAACACTTTAGTCCCCAAATAAAATTAGTTACTCGATTGGTCCCTAACAATTAACTCCATCCGTCACGTAGGTCCTTTACTCCGTCAACTCTAATGGAAGACAAAATAGTCTCTGTCAACTCTAACAGAGGACAAAATAGTCCTTTACCTCTTCTGTTCAAAAACGACACTGTTCTCTCCCAATTTTCATCATATCTCGCATAACACTAATAGTTTAACACTGTAACTTCAAGCTATACAATGCACACTCTGTAAGTTCAATGTTCACAAGAAGAAAAATCTTCAACTTGTTCTCAACCAATTCATACTCAGAAAACTAATGACTATGTCTCTCAAGTACTTGTTGTCTTTGATAGATCCAATGAATCTAGACAGCAAGTATGATTTGTTAAGACCCATCGTCGTCATCGCCATCTCCCTCCTCATCTGCCCTATCATCTCCATGGCCACATTGTCCACCATTCCGATCGCTTCCTTCAGCTTCTTCTCCGAATCAATGTTCAGTAATCGCTTCAGTTTTCATATGAGCTGCGACGGCGACATTGCTCATTGTACTGATTGATGTAAGGTCAAAACTGTTTGCCAACTTGGACTCCGGAAAAGAAGGAATGAAGCACTTGGGGTCCATTCCAAATGAGAATTTGCATATGATGTCGAAGGAGAATATTCTCATGATGTCCTAATGTCTAACAATCTATATTGGTTTCCGGAGAGTGAAGAAAGGCATGCCCTTGGGGTAGTTGTGGAACTTGGTCTTGAGGATGTGGTGGATGTTGTTAGGGGTTAGAGGTGATGCTGTTATCGAGGACGTGGAGGTGGATGCTTCTGGTGGATGAAGTGCGGAGGAGGTAGATGTACCAGTCACAGAGATTTAAGAAGTGTGTGGTCCATGACATGTTGAGGTAGGTGCGACACGTGTGGTAGTTAACCATGACTTGATCTTGGAGCTGAAGAGAAGGAAGGAAAAGATGGAAAAGAAGACTGTCAAGGTGAAGAAGGAGAGTATGAATGTTAGGATTATGCGAGATATGATGAAAATTGGGGAAGAAAAGTGTCGTTTTCGAACAAATGTGTCAGGGATTATTTTGTCCCCTGTTAGAGTTATCAGGGATCATTTCATCCCCTGTTAGAGTTGTCACAGACTATTTTATCTTCCGTTAGAATTGACGAAAGCAAGGACCTAAATGACTGACATAATTAATTGTTAGGGACCAATCGAATAATTAATTTTAATTGGGGACTAAAATGTCTTACCCAAAATTCTTTAAGGATCAAAATGGATAAATACTCTTTATTTTTTAGAAACGTTATGGCACCACCGTGTTTACTCAGAACATTTTGGTTTCCTCACCCAATCCAAAGGTCTAGAATAATGCTATGACCAGCAATTAGTTAATAGTCATATTAATTTTTGAAATTATAATTATATTTTAATTTGGTCTTCAAAATTTTGATAAATTCAATTTAGTTTCATGTTTAATATTTGTGTTTCATGTTGGTACTTAATCTTATTTTTATCATAAAACCATTAATGATGTGCTTAGATGAGTGATGGCTGTCACCCTAAATTCTATAACGACTATTTGATATGGAAATTAAAATTTTGTATTTTCTTCTGAATTTAATGTTTGATAATATTACCTAATTATTGTAAAATAAACAATAAGGAAGAGGTAATAAAAATAAAATAACAAAGTATAAATAGAAGACACTTGTATTAGTATTCACTAATATTATTATCTTACTATAATAAAGATAATTCATATATTAATATTGTATTTGCAGCATAAGTATACGAAGAGAGAAAGAGAAAAAAGTGTTTTATATTTTGTATTGTTGTTATTGATTATTAGGGACTTAAACCTCTATTTATACACGTACTAAGCTTTGATTTTTGGTTTAATTACTCTGCTGGTCCCTATAGTTTCGCAAAATTTTCAATTAGGTCCCTATACTTTTTTTCTTTTAATTGAGTCCTTGCACCAAATTTTTTTTAATTGGGTCCTTATACTTTTTTTCCTTTTATTTAGGTCCTTGTACCAATTCTTTTTTTTTTTAGTTGGATCCCTATAAAATTAAGCCAATTACTACTAAAAGGGACTTAATTGAAAAAAAATGGTGCAGGGACCCAATTAAAAAGAAAAAAAGTATAGGGACCTAATTGAAAATTTCACAAATCTATAGGGACCAACAGAGTAATTAAACCTTGATTTTTCAAAGTTCATTAATCAGAAATTAAACCTTCTTTCATTAAGAAACTGAGCCGCCCAAGCATTAATAGGCATCCAACTCATCTCTCATCCTTATCACAACACCCTCCCTTAGATGACCATTTAGGACTATGCCTCGTTAAAACCTTACTAAAGAAAAACTCAATGGAAAAAAACTTTATTGAAGGAAAAAAAGTACAAAATCCTTTGTGATGGGAACTACGTCATTAAAAACCTTGTCAAGAAAAATCCAATAGAGAGAAAAATCTGACCAAGAAAAAAAAGAGTATAGTCTCCCCCTTTTGCCAACATTATTTTATATCTCAAAATCAGTGCATCCTAATCTGATGTACCAATCTTTCAAAGGAGAATTTTGAAAGCGACTTTGTAAATAAATCTGCCAGATTATCGATTGAGCGGATCTGTTAGACATCAATTGTTCCTTGATTTTGAAGATCATAAATGAAGAAGAATTTGGCAGAAATATGATTTTTTCTATCACCTTTGATGTATCCACCTTTAAGTTGAGTAGGGGTGTGCATGGGCCGGGTGAAACCGAACACAAAGATCTTACGATCATTAGGGTACTTAATGATATAACTTATCTATATAAAATCTCTTCAAGATCTTTTTTGTGTATGTTGTTTGATGAATAAATATCCGATCTTTTGTATGCTCGATCTGTAGGCCGAGACAAAATTTAGTCTTTCCAAGATCTTTCATCTCAAGCTCTTCTTTTAGAGCTTTTATAATTGTTGGAATCTCTTTAGGGGTTCCAATGATATTTAAATTATCAATATACATAGCAATTATAATGAATCTAGATGCAGATTGCTTTATGAAAACACATGGACAGATATCATCATTCTTAAATCTGTTTCTGGCCAGATACTCAGTAATACGATTATACCATATTCGTCCAGATTGCTTTTGACCATATAAGGATCTTTGCAATTTGACTGAGAACTTGAGAATATTCATTGGATGGTTTAGATATCTTTAGTACTTCAGTGACTTTCATATATATATATATATATATTACAATCTAATGATCCATATAAATAGGTTGTTACCACATCTATTAGATGCATATGTAGTTTATGGTATGCCGATAAACTAATCAAATAACGCAATGTTTTGCATCCACTACAGGGGAATATGTTTTTTCATAATCTATATCGGGCCTTTGTGAAAAACCTTGCACAACAAGTTGAGCTTTATAGCGTACAACTTCATTTTTCTCATTTCGTTTTCTCACAAATACCTATCTGTATCCAACATGTTTTACATCTTCTAGTGTACGGACTACAAGTCCAAAGACTTCACGTTTTGCAAATGAGTCTAACTTAGCCTTCATAGCTTTTTCCTATTTTGGCCAATCATTCTTTTGTCGACATTCTTTGACCGTTCTTGACTCAAGATCCTTACCTTCATGCATAATATTTATTGCTACATTATATGCAAATATTTCATTAACAATTATCTTATTTTGGTCCCTTTTTTTTCTATAAAGACATAATTTATCAAGATCTCGTCATTTTCAAAATTTTCGGGTACCTTAACGTCTTTTGGCATCAAAACTATATCAGAATTTTAGACAACTGCAGGTGTCTTACTATGTCTTTATCCTTTTGAACAGGAATAATATTTATCTCTTTTCTTTTTCGAGAATTTTTGTCTTTGGAACTGATAGGCCTACCACACTTTTGACGTGAATTCGTTTCGATGGCCATTTGTCCGACTGGAAAATCAATTCAAATTGGAGCATTTTAGCTGGTATATAGGATTTAGTAATTTTTTTCATATCAGAAAATGCATCAGGTAATTTATTTGCTATTCTTTGCAAATGTATAATCTTTTAAACTTATAATTCACATTGTCCTGATCGAGGATCTAAATGCATTAAGGATGATACATTCCAATTAAGTTCCTTTTCATGAAGCTTATTCTCTCCCCCTAATGTTGAAAATTTTGATTAATCAAAATGACAATCTACAAATCGGGCTTTAAATACATCTCCAATTTGTATCTCAAGATACCTCACTATAGAGGGAGAATCATATTCAACATATATTCCCAATTTTCTTTGGGGTCCCATTTTGGTGCGAAAAGGCGGGGTAATTAGAACATATATCGCACACCTAAATATTCTTAAATGGAAAACATTCGGTTGCTGGCCAAAAGCTAATTGCAGAGGAGGGAATTGATGGTAACTTGTTGGCCTCAAATGAATAAGTACTGCAGTATGTAAAATTGCATGCCCCCAAACAGAGGTTGAAAAATTTGTTTTCATAAGTAAGGGTCTAGCAATTAATTAGAAGTGTTTAGTAAGTGATTCTGCTAACCTATTTTGTGTATGAACATGAGCTACTGGATGTTCAACGGTTATTCCATTAGCCATACAATAAGCATCAAATGCTTAGGAAGTGATTTCACCAGCATTATCAAGACAAATTGCTTTGATTGGATTTTCTGAAAATTATGCTTTTAATCGAATAATTTGAGCAGGTAATCTCGTAAACGCCAGGTTGTGAGAAGACAATAAGCACAAATGTGACCATCTCGAAGATGCGTCCGTTAGAACTATAAAATATCTAAAAGATCCACATGGTAGATGAATAGGTCCACATATATCGCCTTGAATCCTTTCTAGGAATTCAGCGGACTCAAATTTAATCTTCACTAGTGATGGCCTTAAAATTAGTTTTCCTTGAGAATATGCATCCCAACAAAATTCATTCGATTGAAGAATATTCTGGTTTTTTAGTGAATGTCCATGGAAGTTTTCAATAATTCTCCGCATCATGGTTGTTTCAAGATGACCCAATCGATCGTGCACAAGTTATGAATTCTTTTGGGTTAGTAAACTTTTGGTTTACAATGGCATGTGATTCGATTGCAGTAATTTTAGTATAGTATAACCCAGATTAAAGTGAGGGTAACTTTTCTAATATAACATCTTTATTTGAATCATGAGTTGTGATACATAAGTACTCATGATTTCCCTCATTCATTGTTTCAATATGATATCTACTTCAACGAATATCTTTAAAACTCAACAAGTTCCTTAGAGACTTAATACACAATAGTGCATTATTTATTATGAATTTTGTTCCTCCGGAAAATAAAATTATAGTTCTTTCGGAGCCTTCTATCACATTGCCTAAACCGATAATAGTATTAACACGTTCTTCTTTTGGTACGAGATGTGTAAAATATATGTTATTTTTGAGAATGGTATGTGAACTTGCACTATTCGCAAGGCAAACATTTTCACCATATGTCCTTACTATTTTTTTCAAAGACAGGTAATAATAATAAAATAAGTAAAAGTATATGCGCAATAAAATTATTTTCTTGATTGAAATTGTTTTTCTAAGAAGTACTATACATAATATTATATACTAAAAATTTTATTATTGTTATTATTTTATAACTTGACACATTTAGTAATTTTGAAATTCATAAATATAAATATTTTAATAAAGATTATTTATATACATCACACTTAAAATTTAAATACATAGGAAATAAAACTTAAAAGTTTTTTTACATTATTTATTTACATGAGTATTAAACTCAAATATCAAACTTTTTCATCATTGATCAGATAACCAATATTTCCTTCAGGATCCTCAAAGGAATCAAATACTTCATAATGAGTTGTGTAATTATCAGCAACATTCTTTGAAACAAAATTTGTCTCATTTCCTTTGTCGTCCTTTTTCAAAGATGCTTGATAAAGATCAACTAGGTGCCTCGGGGTACGATAAGTACGTGACCAATAGCTCTTTCCACCACAACGGAAATATTTATCCTCTATTGATTTATTTTGCCCATTATTTCTTTCTTTATCCCACTTTTGGTGAGATACTTTCTTGTGAATATAATTTTTCTTTCTTCCATAATTTTTTTTGTTACCAAAACCTTGCCATTTACCTCTTCTAGGGTTATGATTTGTCACATTTGTTTCAGGAAATAGGGCGGCGCCAGCTGGACGTGCTTCATGATTTTTTAAAAGCAACTCATTTTTGCGTTCAGAAACAAGAAGACAAGAAATTAGCTCTGAATATTTTTTTAATTCTTTTTCTCGATACTGCTACTACAGGAGCACATTCAAGGCATGGAAGGTCGAGAAAGTTTTTTCTAACATGTCATTATCAGTTATTTTTTTTCCACATAATTTCATTGTGTTGAATTATATTCATTTATGGATTTAAAATCTTGAAGACGTAAGTGTGTCCACTCATATCGGGCTTAAGGAAGTATCACTATCTTTTGATGATTATACCTTCTTCAAGGTTTTTCCACAGATCTGCAGGACCTTTTAGTGTGAGATATTCATTTTTCAATCTTTCATCAAGATGACGACGAAGGAAGATCATGACTTTGGCTTTATCCTTTTGGAATGCATTATTTTCATCCTTAATGGTGTCTCCTAGACACATTGACTCAAGATAGATTTCAGCATCTAGTATCCATGATAACACAACTAAAAAATTGTTTAATACAGACAGATTTATAGACAGATTTTTGGTTACCGACAAAATTACCGACGGATTTTGTCCCTTTGTAAAAGCCTCGTCGAAAATTATTTACCGATGGATTTTTTTCCGTCGGAAAATTACCGACGGATTTTTACCAGTTATCGACAGATTTTTCCTCGGTAAATTCTCCCCTCCATTTCCCTGAAACGTCAAACTTTCCGACGGATTTTTCGTCGGTAATTACAGACGAATTTTTTGACGGATTTTTCTGTCGATAATTACAGACGGATTTTTCAACAAATTTTCGTCGGTAATTACAGATAGATTTTTCGACGGATTTTCTATCGGTAATTACAGACAGATTTTTCGACGAATTTTCCGTCTGTAATTTGAATCTTAGAAAATCATCCCACACTCTGAATACAGACAAAAAATCTGTCTGTAAATCCGTCTGTAAGGTAAAATAGAATTTTTTTTTAGATTTTTCCATTGCAAAATAAATTTGTTTTCATACAAAATAAATATAAATTTAACACAAATTTTTATCTAATTTTTATTCGAATATTTATAATATTTCAAAAAATAAACAAATTCATCGTATTATCAAACTAAAAGAAAAGTACTATAAACAAGCAAGTCAATATAATTTAAAACATAAACAAAGTGTATTAATCATCAACTATAATTCACAGTATATTGTTCAACTATACTAAAACTATTTCATTGCAGGGATAATCCTGATTCTTCATCACTTGAGCTTGAGCAGAAGCGAATGTGTTTATTCACCGAGCAACCTCCAACTCTTGTGTCGCTGAAATACGCAGCGGTCGCCTTCAGTTTTCCATTTAAGTGAACTTTCTCCACCTAGAATCAATGATATAACTTGAGTCTTAAGTCAACTTAAACATCATATAACCTGTATAAACTCTAGTTGATGATAGACAAAGACTTACCACCTCATACAACATAATAATGATTCATGAGAATATATATGCTACTTTTGATATTATGTTACGACCCCCTTAAGCATCATGTTAATCTTTTTTTGTTTTTTCAATAGGAAAAAAGTTGAAATTTACCTCTAGTGACCATGGTAGACTGGCAGATAGAGATAACTCAACCAATTGATTGAAATCTACATTTCTTGAAAGGAATATTACAACTTTGGAAGCAATCTCCTTCGCAAGATTGAACAGAGTAAATCTGCACAGAAGCACATTGAGTCAAATAGGAAAGCAAAAAAAGTTACACAACAAATTAGAAGATAAGGAACAAATTATGAATTTTTTCCTTAAAAAACCACTTTCTACCAAAAAATTATTTTATAATATGCATAGAGTCGTCAATGAGTCACAGAAGAGAGGAATATTATACCTCATTCATTGTATTATTTGTATGTACACTTGCACAGTTCAAAAGGACAATACAATCCAACAGGCTCATCACTAATTGATTCACTTTATTAGCACTCTCTTTTTTTAAATTTCCCAAGGTAGTCTCGCTTAGCTTCATTCCTTGTATATAAACCTATACTCTCCATCAAATAAAAATGACTTGCTCATTATATATCAGAGAAAATGTCTCAGTCTTACTGCATGGAAGATATCCAATTTTCTTATTGATAACAATATTCATAAGAAAATACTTTTACCTTCCACTCCTTAAACCAAAGGTTTTTTGTCGGAAGAGGAACGTCTCCAAATATTTTATACAGTTTATCATATTATTTCTTGATGATCTCTGTAATCTTCTGAGAACCAAGAGAGAAAGGTAACTAACTGATAATTTCATAAAGAATTGACAAGTTAGGAAACTAAAAAACACTTTTAATACTGATATTTTTTTGTATTTAATCTGCACTTAATGTTTTAATTAAATAATGATAAATAATAAATTTAATTGATTAAGGAAATTAAAATCATAAAATTTTATTTTACTTAAAGATAATTAAAAAAGGTTTAATTACTCTGCCGATCTTTATAATTTCAACAAATTTTCAATTAGATCATTATACATTTTTTTATTCCAATTGGGTCTCTATACTGTAGCAAATTTTATAATTAAGTTCCTATCATAATAAAAATGTTAGAATTAACGAAATATTTTATTAAACAAAACGAAATATTCAATCAAGTATTAGGGTCTTAGGAATATTCACTTTGTTTAATAAAATATTCTATTAATTTTGACCTTTTTATCATATTAAAAATTTAATTACAAAACCTAATACAATATAGAGATCTAACTGGGAAAAAAAATATAAACAGCTAATTAAAAATTGAAAAAGTATAGGTAGACAATGAAAATATTAAACAATGTGAATAATGAATATATCAAATGTTCAACTCACTAGGTGTACGAATGGTTATCCTAATATTAAGATTTAGGTGGGTAATTTGAGGTGTAGTGTGTTTTTACTTTATTGGACTAATTTTAAAGTTAATTGTTTACATTATTCACAAAAATTATTGTCTACCTAATAAAGTCTTTAAAAATTTCATATAACTAAAGGAAAAAAAAATCTCGTAACAATTAATCGGGGAACCAGAAGAGTGCCCTATAAATACTATTTGCCTCTTTTTATCCATTGCATCTTTCACCTACAGATTTATTCCAAAATGTATGTGCTTTATTTAACAAAGGCAAATAGTTTTTAAAAATGAAAACAATTAATTATTTAATTTCCAAATCCAGGTGATATATGAAAATTTAATTAATAGGATAGTAGATCTTAGGCTAAACTATCTACTATGGTCAATTAATACCTCAGTTTCAAGTAACGGCTTGGACAAAATAGCTTGGAACCTTCCTTGAAAAGCTTCTTTTACTTTAGCAGCATCATTGTAACCAATGCTTTTAAGTGATGGGAACAGATCAGGGTCTATTGGGACTTCCCCAAAAGGCTTCTGAGAGTACCAATCTTTTGCAGAACCTGATGCTGGGAAGCTGATGAACACTTGTTGAGGGTCCCCTTTGCGATCCTTTTCAAGAATGAAAAGTTTTTCTGGTGTCTTGTGAGCCTTCCAGGCCAAAGAAATTGCTTTCTTAATCATCTCTGCTCCAATAAATTCTGTGATTCCAACAGCAGTAGTCATGTTTGATGTTTCTTCTCTGCTTTACTTGTTTGGTTTCTTCAATTTCATCTTTCTCAGAAGTTAGAACCCTGGTTTCATTCAAAACAGTAGAATTCATCTAATGTTCACATAGAATTTGTTAATGAGACTATGTGATATTATAAGTCAGAAGAAGAATGAGGGAATAAGCCTAGAAAACACTTGCTTCTTAGAGTAAAAAACTATATACTCACCAAATGCTTACGCCATGTCATTCCTAAGAGGCCATCTCTGTCAGTGAATACATGTTCAACCATCATAAGTCTATCATTCACATCTCTCACTTTCATTTGGTACTCTTTCCATGTTCTCCAACCTTTACTTGCTTCTATTTCCTGAACAAAAAGAAAAAGAAAAGAAAAGAAAAGAAAAGAAAACACTTTATTATATGATAGTTGTTATTTTAAGAACTTGTGTTTGTTTTAAGTTTAAACTTTGCCAAATGATACCTTTCTCTGGTCATTTATCTTGATTGCTGCTTTCTCAAGCTCCTTGATTGACTTCAATATAGGAGACAAATTCATGTCTTTATTTGAAATCTCATCTTCCAAGTTCTTCACATTAAGCTGGGATTCAAACATTTTGGTTTCATGAATATCTTTATAAAATTCAGTTACAACGATCCTTATCTCATAATGTGAGGTCGGCTACATAGATTATATGGCACTATATTGCCACGTCGAATTCAGTGACAACAGTCTGAGTGTAAAAAGTACAAAGTTAACACACCTGGAGCTCCTTAGCATAGGATTGATAATCAAAAGGTAAGAACTCCTCATCTGCTAGCCATAATGCTACTAGACCCCAAACACTTGCAGTTGTTTTTCACAATAGAGCCAATTGTCATTCAAGTGAACTAAGTATATGTAGTTATAGTTTCTCTTGTGGTTTTTATAGTTCCTTCACCTATTCTTTCGCATAATGTATGAAATGACATAGATCCTGTTACCACTTGTTAGGATTTGATTCGATTCAATGCGAAAAAAAAATTCTCGTATCAACTAAGGTCATATGAAGTGTCAAACATGATAACAGAACTTTCCCATTTGTAACACTATGTGTATATGTTGTGAATATACTAATTGCGGAAAAGTTAACATATTTTAACCTGTAGTTGTATATGTAATTATTAAATTCTTAACTCTTCAAGAAACATTTTGATATCATTAGAGTAAACTGAGATGGAGTTTAATGTGACATAAACTGAAAAAGAAAATTGAATGTCACCAACCTACAACATGCCTATGAAACATAGGATCTCCAAATTTCTGCATCCAGATAAAATCATCATACAGTGAGTGGTATACTAGATAATTTGCAGAGAGAGTATTATTAACGCATCTGAATCTTAGTGATTAAATTAATGTGTTATGTACCTCCTCCAAAGGCTATATCAATTGATGGAATTCCCACATGCTGCACAAAAGGTTTATAATCTGATCCTCCACCACCTAATCTTCCAATCTTTCCATGTAAAGAAATAGTTCATGATTATTATAGATGTTCAAGTTATGCTACTATTTTAAAGTTCAATCAATCACATACTGATCACTGGCCAATTTGTTGAAACTAAAAGCATAGTAAATTGCATGCTTTTACTTTACTAATTTTTTGACAGTTGCAATATGCTTACAAAGGAGAGGTGCCAAAACTAGTCCAAGCTTCATAAAGGCTCTGTGATGAGTTATCTGGGTCTGTGACCTAAATAAGAGTCAATATTTAACAATAGTTCTAGGTGCAGATTTTTGTGGATCAGTGGCTCCAATTAGTTTTCGGCCATAAGTTATGACTCCTTCTCCTTCCCAAACCTGTTTCATGAATTCAAGGGAAAATCAGACTAGTCTAGAAACAATAACAGGGCCAGAGCTTATATGACAGAGCTTAATTGAAGATGGTGACAGAATAATTTTAACTAACCAAAAATGCAGTCTCATTATACGACCTTAGAACAGTAACCACAACCAAATCAACGATCATCAACGACTCCAAGAGCCTCCAATTTTCCAGATTCAGGCCAAATCAAACACAGAATTTTCACTACTCAGCAACAATTCAGCAAAGCTAGCAGCAGAAAATTCAATAATCACATATCTCCAATTTTGGAATTTAGATTCAGAATATAAAATTACAGAATTAGTGTCTACAACAGCAAAAGCTTCAAAATCAGCAAGGAATCAAAAACTTATAGAAGAAGTTCACATAAAAGGAGAAGAAGGAGACTCATCAGATTTCAATTTTACATTTTAACCTCAACAACAAACAAAATCAATAGTGCTGGTAGATCGAGCAATAATTCAGCATTCATCTTTGTCTATTTATGCAAAAAACGAAAAAGAAGCAAAAGATTTGGCTGAAGAAGAAGAATTAGCTTTCAATTTTGAATTTCAACCAGTATAATTAAGAGCAATTTCAGTTCAAGCATGATTCCAAAATTCAATTCCAAAACTGCAATCAAAATTACCTCTCATTCCAGAACACACAAGAGAAGAACACCTGGATCTACATTTGGCGCATTTGGAGGAAACGGCTCGGGCCGAGCTGAGGAGGACGTTGCCATCCAGGGTAGTAGAGTAGCAGCGGAGGGCTTGAATCGTCCACCGCCAAAGCCACCTTACTCGTTTACAAAGGCTGTGGTTGGCCGGGCGGCAGCCAGCGGTGCCGTCGCAAAGTTGGAGGGAGATGACACTGTGCATGAAGGAGGCGGATGGGCCCAGAGCGGTGAGAATGACGACGACGTAACTACCTCCGCGACCACCAAAGGCAGAGATCTTCCCTGAAGGATGAGTGCAGTGATTCCTGAACACCGGATGAGGATAACCAGCGAACGGCCGTTGCTAAGGTCAGTGATGAGATCCGACGGCGGCAGTGGTGAAAGAACCTCGTGCGATGGAGAGAGCGTAGACGGAGAAAGGAAGAAGCTCTTCACTTGTGTAGAGTGTGAATGGAACTCGAGAGACTAGGGTGTAAGTTAGGGTTAACTCAATGTTTTTTATGGAAAATTTTAAATTATAGACAGATTTTTTGTCTGTAATAATTTAGTAGAACGCAGTATTTTTGTTTATTTAATTACAGACAAATTTTCTGTCATTAACTATTTTCTACAAAAAAATTAATTTTTTTTATAGAATTATCGATGGATTCTCTTTTCTATCTGTAATTTATGTTAATTCATTTTTTTTGGTTTTCGACAAAAAATCCCTCACAAATTTCGTCTGTATTTCCGTGGGATAAAATTTGTCAAAAATATTCGTCTGTAATAACTAATTTTTTAGTAGTGTAGTTATTTCCAGATATATCAAGAGTGTTAAATTCAAGATGAGAGAATTTTGACATAATGAAAATTTATTACCTGAGTCTTCCTAAATTTTATTCAGAGTCTCATGCTGATAATGTGTTGTAAAATAAATAAATAAGGAAGGAGGAATAAAAATAAAATAACGAACTGTAAATAGAAGATACTAGTATTAGTATTCACCAATATTATTATCCTACTATAATAAAGATAGTTCATATATTAATATTATATTTGCAGCATAAGTATACGAAGAAAGAAAGAAAAAGAAGTGTTTTATATTTTGTATTGTTGTTATTGATTGTGAGGGGTTTAAGCCTTATTTATACAGGCACTAAGCTTTGGTTTTTCAAAGTTCATTAATAAAAAATTAAACATTCTTTTGTTAAAAAATTGATTCGCCCAAACATTAATGGACATCTAACTCATCTCTCATCTTTATTACAACATTAATATGTTTATTAATAGGTTTAATTACTCTGTTGATTCCTATAATTTTGCGAAATTTTTAAGTAGGTATCTATACTCTTTTTTCTTTTAATTGGATCCCTACACTAATTTTTTTTCCAATTAACTCCCTCTTGGCAGTAATTGACTTAATTTTACAAGGACCCAACTAAAAAAAATTTTGGTGCAGGGACTGAAATAAAAGGAAAAAAAGTGTAGGGACCTAATTAAAAAAATTTTAGTACAAGAACTCAATGGAAAGGAAAAAAAGTATAGAGACCTAATTAAAAATTTCATAAAACTATAGAGACCAACAGAGTAATTAAACCTTATTAATAATATGTACTAGCTCTTTACTAGACCCTCATGCTAGTCAAATCACATTTTATTAATTATTTTGTATATAATACAAAAAATATATCTTAATAAATAAAGAATTTATTAGGAATTCAACTGAAATAAGTCAATTTCTATTTTTCATTATAATTGTGTGAGACCGATAAAAAAAATTGAGAAAGGCAAAAATTTAAATTAAACAACCACAATTTTAATTAATATATATATATATATATATATATATATTTTATTAAATAATTATTCAATAATTTTTTATCATTTAATTGTAGAGTTGATACTCTTTAATATTTATGGTAGAATTTTTTTATGAAAACAATTATTATATGTAAGACTAAAACTAAACTAAATAAAACAATGAAAATAAATAAATGATATATAATTATTTCAATTAACTTTTAAAAAAAATTACTAAATGCTAAGAATCTCATATTTATATTCAAGATTTGAGAAGCTAGGCTTTGATTTTGAATAATTGGCTAATTGGATGACGAAGACATTAACGATTATTATTATTTTTTGTTTATTTGTTTGTTTTTCTATTTTTTATTTGATTATATGTAATTTTATTTAATTTCAATAGATTAAATTTATATAATACAATAATTTTTATCATTATGTTAAAAATTAATAATATAAATTTTTATCACACGTAAATAAAATTTTTATGAGTGTAGGGACAAACACATTATTTAAATAGAGTCATTATATACATACAAACATACTTTTTCCCAAGTTTTAGTGGGGACAAATACCCTTATACCTTAATATGTAGATCCATCCCTGTATCTATCGTCAATTATATGATAGTTATTATTACGGTGGATATGATGGTTATAAAATTTTACGTTGTTTAAAAAAATTAGCTAATATTAAGATCATATATATATATATATACTATTTGACAATACTTTAATATAATCACACTATTTTTTCTTTTTTTTCTATTCTTAATTTTAAAAGGGTTATCAAATAACAAATAAAAAAAAAGTGATTTTAATTTTAAATATTACTAAAAATTCATAGTTTCGTTGGTCATTATAATTATCATGGACATCATAGCATGTACACATAAATAGGGAATATACAAAAAGCATGGTTCAAAAAATCAAATATGCTGATTCAAGTGGGTTAATAATGAATTGGTCACCTGATTGTAGGGATGGCAAAATGGGTTAAATTCGTTGGGCCGATCCGCTAAACCCGCTAAAAAGGACGGGTCGGGTTAGGATTTGGAGTCCGCCAAATTAAAAAATCTGTCAAATCTACACCACCAAATTGGCGGATTTTGGCGGGGCGGGACGGGCCAGTCCGCTGGATCAAAGATTTTTATTTTTCTTTTTTTATTAAATAAAAGAGTGATTACTATTATAAAATTAATAATTATAGAATGTTCAAACACTTTTTTTTTGTTTTTGTTTTTATTCTTCTTTTAGTTATTAACTTTATTTATTTTATTTTACAATTTCTTATATTTGTTCGAATTATGTTACTTGTTTTTTTAAAAAAAAGATAGTTCTATTGACAAATATTATTTTGAACAATTTTATTGAAGTTAAAAATAAATAAAAAAAGATAGTAAAAAATTATATTATAATTTGACTATTTTTTATTTGTATTTGATTTTTTAATTATTATTTTTTAGTTTGAATTTTATTTTTCAAAAAAAAAAAAAAGTCAAACGGGCTAGCCCACCGACCCCCAATCCATCATAAAGCGGGGCGGGCTAGCATTTTGAACTCATTTTAGTTGGCGGGACGGACTGCCCCGTTTATGGGGCTGGCCTAGGCGGGCGAGTTGGGTTAGGGCGGGCCGGCCCACATTGCTACCCCTACCAGATCGATCTAGTTTAGATCTAGAAGTCAATTGCAAAAGATTGGTGAAAGGATTGAATCGATCTAATTTTTTTATTAGAAATCAGTTAAAAATTATTTTTTAAATAATCATTTTTTTAAATATATATTATTTTATAATAAAAAATACTACTTATCTTTTAAATTTCAGCCTTTAGTCAGTCTTTAAATTTATAATATATTACTTTAATTTTTTATATCCACCTTTACGGTATCAATTGTTTAAAAATTTTGAAAAGTTAATTTTTTTTATTTTATCTCTCCTCTAAAGATTGAATAAAGGATAATTTTAAAAGATAAATAATTACACTATGTTATAATATCTATGATTAAACTTTTAAAGCTTTGAACATCTAGCTTTATCAATTTAATAGCTTGTCTGGTTTTTTCAACCTTACAAAAAGCAAAAAATAATATTGTTAGGGTCGAATATCTCTAACCGGGCTTAAGTTACCTCATTAGCCCAAACGCACCCGTATAGAGACATAATGGGTCACAAGATACCTTAATTAGATCATATCTCGCCGAACTCAGCAAGAATCTAATACACATTTTTTTCCAAATCTATTGATGATACACTATAAATAATTGGTGGAACATCTACCCTAAAAAAATCCTATTCTTCCTTAATCCTTATACTGTTTGAACATTCACTAACTTGATCATTATAATCCCTTACAGATACTACTCCCATATAACACGTAGATCGCAACTTACTAAAAGTCTCCATGCCCTCGAAGATTCTAGGGAACTACTATTGAACATTGGCGTCGTCTATAGGGACTTTCACTTTCCAAAATCTATAAAGCTAAACTCACCTCATCTAATCACCAACCATAACTGGTAACCCTAAATCCCGGTGAACAAGGTAGACCAGAAAGAGAGAATCTGTAGGCTGGAAGAGGACAATACTACTTTTCTCTAAAAACAGTGTCATGAATCCTAAATCTAGACAGAAGCTGCTTGCAGGATAAAGAAAAATGCTTGAAATTAGGCACACACCCTGATAGAGGTGGAGAGAAAGAGCAATGAGATCACTTGCGACATTTTGCTGCTATTGAAAGTCAGCAACACTCTCAACGCACAGTCCATACTGAGGCTCTAGCTCATTCACTTGGGAGATCAGATGCAACCTGGCTGCACAACAAAGTCACCTAAAAAAATTCTCTTGCATGAAAAGAAAGAGATTCGCACCCATTTATCACAAAAATTCTTGATGAAGCCATCCTAAAAAGGTTCTGACATCCCATAGACATGGAAGCCTATGATGATATTATAGATTGATGAATGTTGCAGAGACAGAGAGAAGGAGATAGAAAAAAACCACCAGAGAAAGAGTAGGTGTAACACCCTACTATACAGAGCTTTGCGCTTAAGTTCGTAAATCAAAGGTGGTGAGGCATTACAACCTCTAAAAGTAAAAATGAATACATATGATGAAAAGAATTTAACTAGGAGCCTGGAGAAAAAGTAGAACAAAAAGAAACTCGAGATTCGCACTCACACTCGAAACGATTAAGCGTAGAGAATAGATAACAGCGTATAGAAAAGATGAAGTACATATTTATAGGGAGTTCTAAAAAGATATATGTAACAAGCTCCAACCTCGACCTGCGAAGCAAACGCCGGCTAGAGTATAAATATACATATATACAACCCAAAAGTTTAGCAAAAGACAAAATATAAATCCTGTTTCTCCAAGTCAATTTCTAGGAGGGACAAAATACAAATAGATACAGAGTGGAGAACATATATACATATATATAAACTAAATACACAATAAAAAGTTCCCAAAACATAGATATTTGCTTCAAGTGAGTCTCCAGCATGCTCAGCAAGGTGCCTCACATCCTACATCTGAAAAACAATAGAATATGTACATAATGAGAACTGGAAGTTCTCAGCATGGTAACAGTACCTAAATAGTTAAAGATATAAGACTCCAGGAAGCCAGAGGTATTCCTAAACCCCAACAACCCATATTAAAATCCTAGAGTTTTCACTAAACCCGAAATTATGGTAATTATATCTAAGAATTCTAATCTAACTCTTAATCTTCTATTCTCCGCAAACCTCCTAACCACCAAGTGAAACAACCCTCAACGTCACCTCTACCAGCATGAGGGATCTCTCAGAAACAAACAAATACAAAACAAGCAAGAAAAATACAGATATGGATAGCAAATACAACAAATAGATCAAGTAGCAGCTAATCACAACTAAACAGGTAAGTACACCAATACACATGCACACTCAAACAAAACATACAAGTGCATATGATGCATGTCTGCCTTGTGGCTAATGAGCTCATCTGTCAGTTATAGAACCAAACACGACATGTCCAGTAGCTATCTCAGACATTGTCTCTCTATTGCACACAATTATCTTAGCACATCGGTGGACCGTTAGAGGGAGAGTGCTCTATCACCATTAGAGAGAATATGTGTCCTATCACCATTAGAGGGAATATGTGCTATGTCACCATACAAACAGAGAAAAATCATAGACAAACGGGATCGACCACTGTCCTTGCCAAACTTATCACATTCATTGTCTTTTCTTATCCATTTCATTCTTAATCTTATCTCACTCTGTCCATAGTCACTGTCATAGTCAATCAATATCATCATCACCATCAATGATTTCTCATTCGGCATTATCAACGCCTTATTAATTCAATTATTCACTTCACAAATCTCCTCAATATCAATCCAACTTCCTCAATATCTTCGCTCTTATTCTCAAGCCTAAAAACTAGCTATCGAAACTCTAATAGAGTTTATAGAGGTTTGGAATGATAGATGAATGGCTGAAAATTCAAAAATACAACTTTGGTAAAATAGGGTGGATGCGTACGCATGCCACCCGCGTACGCATGAATTCAAAAGTTGCAAAGGTCGCGTACCCTGCCGCAAATGCGAGATTTCAAAAATTGTCATTCTCGCGTATGCGAGAGCATGGACAATGACATGGAGTTGCGTACGCATGACATTTCCCGCGTACGCATGAATGTGAATTTCTCCAAAAAGCTGTTAAGTTCAGAAAATCAAATTTTCACACCAAACTTCAAATACACATAACTTTTTTGTTAAAAATTATTTTTAGTCCATTCTTCAAACATTAAAAATTTCACGGACCCAATTTTTATTCAAGACAAGTTTTGCAAGATTTGGAGTCCGGAAGCCAAGTATTTGCCCCGCGAAGTTGGTCAAAAATTAGTTTTCTCCAAAAGTTCAAATTCTCTAGTTATCCAAAATTCTCAATTTAAAATACTTCCAATCCCACCTAATTCAATACCAAAAACTTCTACACACTATCATCTACCCTTTATTCACTTCACAACTAATCCAACAACAAAATCCTTCAATTCATTCAACAATTTTCACTCATAAATCCACCAATTTCCACTATTATCATCAATCATTATAAACAACTAATTAGCATACATTCCACTACATCAAAAATTATCATTAATCACATTTTATCCACATACTAAATCAAACCTTTATTCAAACTACCAATTCAATTCACCATTCACATTACAACCAACTTTCCATCAATCATCATTAAATATCAAAATCATCATCATTCACTAACATCACATCTAATTTTAATTTATCAACTTCAATCTACAACATCAATCCCATTCAACAATTTCTAATAATCAATTAACCAATTCATGTAATTCAAACCTATCTTAAGGACTTCTAGCCTAAGTTTCACACAACATTATATATTAACTACAAGAAACCAAAATCATGCCTTGGCCAATTTTTTCCCAAGATGAAACACCACTGCAACCTCTTTTCACACAAGCCTCCAAGTTTTCAATTTGCCAATTTAGCTAGTTCCAACCACCAATGCTCCAATTCAAACACTCAAGTTCACCAATTTGACTTCAATTCACATGTATTCAATCTAATTTCATACGATGTACCACAAATCAACACTAGGGTTCTACTAATTCAATAATTTGCAAGAGTTTAGTGATTTTTTTTATTATACCCACAGATGATTGGGGCGAAACCCAACAATTATCCAATGCTAGATTGCACCTAAACTATCACAATTATGAAAATCTATCAATACCCATAACCAAAATGCGAAATCAGAATGGGAGAGAGAACTAGGCAAGAAATTCAAAATTTCTTACTACTTTGTTTAGATAGAATTGAAGAGCTTGGCGAGACGACCGCATGGCCGCAAACGGTGTGGTAATCAAAGCTCCAGATCAAAAGTGATGAGGAATTGAAATTTAAAAGGGAATAGGGTTTTATGCTTTTGCTCACTTCTTCATCTCTTCTGCGTGGAATAAGAATGGGAAGGGGAAGAAGGATGATACTAAGCTTATATGGATTGGGTTTTGGGTCCAATATGAGCCTGCTTCAACTAATTTGATTCGTTGGTCCAACTTTAATGTAAAATTTTAAAAATTAGTGTTTAAATTTGTATTTTAAATATTTTTATTTTTTAAATTATAAAATTTTATTTTTTAATTTTTTAGTTCATAATTAATTATTAATTAATTATTTATTAATTTATCAAATTTTACCGTAGGAAAAGAGATCAGAGATGTGAGGATGGGATGGGAAAGTGTGAATTCTTGATGTGATGTTTTTGATGATGTTGGGACTTGAGAGTGGTGGTTGTAGAGAAATGTGATAGTAATAGGTGGTGTAATGTTGTTGTAAGGGATAAGTGGTAAAGAGAGAAAGAAGATTGCAGTGGTGTAACATAAGTGGTAAAGAGAGAAAAAAGATTGCACTGGTGATAATACAACAAATTATATATATATATATATATGGGAACATTAAAATTGGTAAAAAAAAATTAATTTAATGTTGATTGTTAAAAAAATTAACGATAGTGATAAAATTAAAATTTATTTTAAATATTAAAGATAAAATTGAATCAAATTAAACTTTAATAATATTTTTATTTTTTTTAAAGTATCAAAAACAAAAGTATATTTTATCCCAACATAATAATATACATTGAATCAGTGTTATCAGAATCGGACTGACCTGTTCGGTCGGATTGAAAACCCGGTGAACTAGTAACAAAGCCGGTCCGAGTGAGTTAGCTGACCGGATAAGGAAGAGAATCGAAAAGACCAGATTTGATTCGGCCGGATTTGACGAAAATCGGCGGGTTTAAAAAAATTCGGACCAGTTTGAACTCTATTTTTTTTGTTTTTTATTCAGTGAAACGGCATTGTTTTGATTATATTAAAAAAATTGAACTGAAAGCAAAGAAACCTTACCTCGAAGCCATTCCCTTTCCCCAAATCCATTCCCTTTCCCCAAACTCATGAGAGAGACCTGAGAGAGACCCGTTCAGCCAGCTCCACCTCCATTGAATGGTGCGACGTCGGTGGCTATTACTACTCAAAGTCGTCGTCCTGTGCCGCTATCCTGTCCTGTGTGTCCGTCGACTCCTGCTACTGCTACTGCTCATCGCCTCCTGTCCGTGCCGTTGTGTGTCCTCCGTCGTCCTTCTTTTGCCGGTCTGGTCGTCTCTGTCATCGTCGTCGACGCCATGCTTCTTCTCCAGTCTCTCTCTGCTCTACCGGTGGTGCATCAGTCATAAGGTATGTATTTTTATTTTTTTAAGTTATTCAGTATTTCAAATTTTTAATAATTTAGTACTTTAGTTAAAATTAATTGATTAATGATGTTGATTATATTTGGTTGATTATAAATGTATAACTTGTTAATTTCTGTTTGATTTCTATTAGATTGTTCAGTTTTTTATTTCAGTATAACGAGATATTGAAATTCGTATCTCTTTTAGTAGATTCATTATCTCTTTATGGTGAAGTGACTCTATTTTCTCACCCTTAAATGATTTAGATCTCGTCTTCAGTTCTTCTACTTGTTTGAATGCCCTTGGTGTCTTCTATAGATCTTATAATTTTTGAATTGGTAAATGAAGAGACAGCCATTTTGAACACAAAGGGTGAAGGTTGAACTTGAACCTCTGCCACATTTTAACAAGCTGCATCATATTTGGTGAATGAAGTTAAGCTACCAAGAAATTGATGACTTGTTGGACTAATATTAAAAGCATAAGAAAAGGTGAATGAATGAAATGAATCCAAGATTAAAAATTATCATGATGGGTTAATTGGTACATATTTGGTACAAGGTGTAATATATTATTGATTATAGTGTAATATATTCTTGTTATATGTAATATATGTTACCATGGTACAAAGGGTTTAGGAAAGGAAAAAAGAATTATTTAGAAAAGTATCATTTGTTATCATTCTCTCTTGTGATTACAAAGTTCTTACTAATATATAGACCTAGAGTATGCTAATGAGTACGCTAATTGTGAAATAAGATAATAATAAATTACATTGATTTTTTTTTTCTGATCCTCTTTGATATTTTCCTGATTTTGTTTCCTAATTATGATATTTTAATACTCCCCCTCAAGATGAGTAGTGGGATCACCAATACTCAGCTTGGTTAGTACTTTAGCAATGGCTTGTCTTGAAACTGCTTTAGTAAGACTATCAGCCAACTGATCTTCTGATCTCACAAATGGAAGCTCAATAATGCCATTCTCAATTTTTTCTTTGATAAAGTGTCGATCCACCTCAACATGTTTTGTTCTATCATGTAATACGGGATTCTCTGAAATGTTGATTGCGACTTTGTTGTCACATTTCAACTGGCTTGGAAATTGTGGTGGAAATCTAATCTCAGTCATCAATTTTCTTATCCACAATACTTCAGTTATGCCTTTAACGATCCTTTGAAATTCTGCCTCTACGCTTGAAAGTGCTACAACTTTTTGCTTCTTGCTTTTCCAAGTTACCAGATTACCTCCAACAAGTGTAAAGTAACCAACTATTGATCTTCTATCATTTGGGTTGCCCGCCCAATCTGCATCAGTGTATGCCTCAACTTTCAAATGGCCATTCCTTTTGAATATGACTCCACTTCCTGGAGCTCCCTTCAAATATCGAACTATCCTCATGGCGGCTTCCATATGATCTTCTTGTGACTTATGCATAAACTGACTTACTATTCCCACAACATAAGTTATGTCAGGCCGAGTATGGGATAAGTAAATTAGTTTCTCAACCAGTCGCTGGTACCTTTCCTTATCTGCTAGGGTGGCACCTTCTACTATCTTCAACTTGTGATTAACTTGCATGGGCGTATCTATTGGTTTGCAATCCACCATTCTTGTTTCTGCCAGAAGGTCCAAAATGTACTTTGTTTGAGAGATAAAAATTCCTTTGCTGGAACGTAGAACCTCTATTCCTAAGAAATATTTTAGTCTTCCCAAATTCTTCATTTCGAAGTCTGTAAATAGGTTCCTTCTTAATTTTATAATTTCTTCAACCTCACTTCCCGTTATGATCATATCATCCACATAGATTATTAGGCAAGTCATTAAATCTCTCCGTTTTTTCAAAAAAAAAAAAAGGGTACGATCAGAGTTGCTTTGCTTGTACCCATACCTTTCATGACTAATGTAAATCTTCCAAATCAGGCATGTGGAGATTGTTTAAGCCCACAAAGAGCCTTCTTTAACCGGTAAACTTCATGTTTTCTAAATCCCATTGAGAAACCTAGAGGAGCTTCCATACACACTTCTTCTTTCAACTCTCCATACAAGAAAGCAACACCCTGATAGTATTAATCTTTGCAACCGGTGAAAAAGTTTTAGTGTAGTCGATACCATAGGTCTGTGTATAACCTTTGGCCACTAACCTTGCCTTGTACCGTTCAGTGGTGTCATCTGCCTTGTGTTTAATGGTGAAAACCCATTTGCACTCGACTGGCTTTTTTTCTATCGGTATAGGATACACTTCTCCCAAGTTCCGTTCTTCTCTAGAGCTTTCATTTCTGTATTCATGGCTTTTCGCCATTCAGCTTTCTCATTGGCTTCCAGGACAGTTCTTGGAATGTCTTTTGTCAAGAGTGTGGTAGAAAAAGCCTTTGCAACAATTTCTATTCCTTCTCTAGCCACCCTTATCGGGTATCTTGAGTTACGGAAAATATGTTCTAGTGAGTACCGATCAGAAGGCATCCCTCTATTTCTTCTTGGAGGAAGAACAAAGGTATTGGGCTCTGGTTCTTCATGTTCCAGTGCTATACTGTTATTGTTAGTGGCCTCATTAAAAACAGGGAGTCAATTATCAGATTGGTAATTACTTACCTCTTATCTGACATTCTCAAAAGGACTTTCACTGGTTGTAAGTTATTTTCTACGTTGAGTGAAGTATGCTTGGTGGCTCCATCTACTTGCTCTGTTTGAACAGTTTCTAGGCAATAAAGGTTATTTAGCCAACTTGGTGGTTCATTATTGTTCTCCCCCTGAATTTCATGTTAGTGGATGAAGTAAAATTCGGATTCTAAAAAATCACAATCCATGGTCACAAGAATACGACGAGTGATTGGATTGTAGCACCTATACCCCTTTTGGTGTGTAGCATACCCAACAAAACATATTTTTCTACACAAGGATCAAGTTTGGTTCTGTTGACTTTGGGGATATGGATAAAGACGGAACATCCAAATACTCGAGGTGGTAAGGTTAGAATAGGCGGGATTAGAGTCTAAGTAGCCAAGACTTGTAAGGGTGTTTTGTGGTGGAGAACTTGGGTAGGTAGGCGATTCAGTAAGTAGGCAGAGGTTGCTATAGCTTTAGGCCAAAAGGTTTTTGGAACTTGTGCATCAAAAGCATGGCTCGGGTCATCTCAAGTAACTTACGATTTTGTCACTCAACCACACCATTTTGTTGGGGTGTATTTGGGCAGGAAGTTTGATGGATAAGACCATTTTTTATAAAAAAAAAATCGCGCATTGATTGGTTTATAAATTCTCCACCATTATCTGAGCGAAGTACTTGGATTTTCTTGTTGAATTAAGTTTGAATCATTTGGTAGAAAGCAAAGAATTTATCAAGTACTTCAGATTTGTATTTTAAAAAATATACCCAAGTCATGCGAGAGAAATCATCCACAAATAACACAAAATATTGAAAATTATTATGGAAAATAGGGACTGGACCCCACACATCAGAATGTATTAGAGAAAAATTGGAATTTACTCTAGTGTTGGTTGGAGAAAAAAAAACTCTGTGATTTTTTGTACGAATACAAGTTTCACATTTGAGGGGTTCAGTGCTACTTGTAAAAAGACTAGGAAATAAAAACTTGAGGTACCCAAATCAAGGATGTCCGAGACGCCTGTGCCATAACCAAAGTTGCCTAGTAACCGTTCCGTGAGCAAGCATGACATGACCCTGGTGTGCTACTTCACTCAGTACCACACCCAATGATTTCCTTCGTAAGAATGTCCTGTAACAGACAAAAAGTAGAGTACATGAGTACCACACAATTTAGTTCCTTTGTTACTTGACTAATAGACAATAATTTTTATGATAGTGCAGGGACATAGAGGCAATTTTTTAGTTTCAATTTCTCTGAAAAAGTAATGGAGCCTCCTCTTTAAACATCAATTAATTCTCCACTAGCTGTTTCAATATGGGCTTTTGAAGGTATAGTTAAGCTGTTATAATCATAGAGGTCATGAGTCATAATATCATAACCCCACAACTGAAAATCCATTCATTTATTTTTTTAATTGGATTCTGATTTTGGGTCTCCCTTTCATATTGAGTCACGGCCTGGGCTGAGCAGCCAAGGAGTTCAGTAGTCCTTGCCCTTACCACCGCTGCTGCCTTGCCATCGCGACTTGCTTCCTCTCTTCTGGCCTCGCCACTGCTGCTGGTGACCTCTAGGGTGCTCACAGCGTCGGCTCCCTTTCTCCGATTTCTTGATGACTTAAGATTATTTTTCTACCAGTCTGGATAGCCCACAATCTTAAAGCAGTTTTCTTTGGTGTGTTTCTTCTTTCTTCTTCCACCAATTGCTTTCTTCATCAGAATTGTCCATAATGGATAATTATCTCGATTTAGTTTGAAACCAATTGATAAATTGTCAGAATTGGTTTGTGATGATCGCATTCCAAAACTGTTGCGTAGCATATTTGCAATTTATAATGTCAATTCATAAGAAATGTTGATTTTGAGTTCTTAGAACCTAACTCTGCTCTAATACCATCTTACTATGGTACAAAGGGTTTAGGAAAGAAAAGAATTATTTAAAAAAGTATCAATATATTGTTGTCATATTTGGTTGATCTTATATATTATTTTTAATAGATTGTTGTTGTATATTATTTCTATAGATTAGTCATTTAGTCTTGGTAGATTAGTTATTTAGTCCTTGTTGATATTTAATGTTTATTAAAATATTATTAAATATATGTATTTTAAATTTTAATTTTTTAATTTTTAATTATTTTATATATTTTACTTATACGAGACCGAATTATTAACCGATTGAACTAATAATTTACTGGTTAAACCAATAATTCAATAACTTAGTAATTTAGTTAGTTTGATATCGGTTTAATTCTTACCACTATACATTGAACAATCACATATAAAAGGAACAAAATCTAAATTTACTAAAGGCATAAAATAAAGCATTGAACAATAAATCATAACAAATATATATACGATAATTTGGAGTAATTTCTTTAAAAAGAGTAATTTGTATCTATCCTAATAACCTTATATTTCTTCTATCTTCATTTCTCCCTTTTCCTCTATTTTTTTTTCTTTTTAATTCTCTCTCTCTCTCTCCTGTTTTCCAATTTTCATTTTTCATGTAATGTGATCACACGCCCAATGCTATTTATAGAAGAAAAATTATCTCTATTATCGATGTCATGCATGCATATTATATTGATTTGTAGTGCTATTATTTTCTTTTCAATTATTTATTATATGCACTCAATGATATTACTCCACTATTACCTACTTTAATAATCATGCATTTAAATCATGTTGTCCTCCATTTTCTTCGTTTTGATCCACTATATATAATTAAAAAATAGCACATGCACTTAGTTGATTTATTTACTTACAGTTTTTTCTAAATGAAAGGAATTTTCACATTTAATTAAGATTTAATTATTTTGTTGTTGCTTATAGTTTACAAAATTTTTAATTAGGTTTTTATACTTTTTTTTTTTCTTTTAATTGAGTCCTTATACCAAATTTAATTTTTAATTAATTGGATTCTTATATTTTTTTTCTTTTTATTTGGGTTCTTGCACCAATTTATTTTTTTTTTAATTAGGTCCTTATATAATTAAACTAATTACTGTTAAGAGGGACCTAATTAAAAAAAATGGGTACAGAGACCCAAATTAAAAAAAAAGTATATGAACCTAATTAAAAATTTTGTAAAACTATAGGAATCAACAAAATAATTAAACTTTTAACTAATTAGAAAAATAAAGTATTTACTATTTATTCAATAATTAAAGTTGTGAATATTTGCAAAAAAAGAGATTGAATCAAGCTTCAGAATATTTTATTTAAAAATGAATTTAAAGAACTTTTCAAGGCAGTGACTGTTACAAAAAAAAAAAATGTATTAGTTTGTTTAAATTGCAAGCTTGTTTTAAATTTGTTTAAAATGAGTCATGGGATATAAATATTTAAAAGATATCTTTTGAGGTCTATTATTGTTTTTAAATATTTTTCTTAAAACGGTTTTTAATAATTTCATATTCTTTTAAAAAGGACTTTGTTTGAACACTAAATAAACTATGAATTGATAAAATACTTGTAAATGCAAGAGATAGGGATTCAAAAAATAATACACAAGCAATATATACTCAATGTCTACGTCCAGTCCACATTTAAGAGTTTTACTGTTAGAATAGATGTACAAAGATATTATTTCTATTGAGTCTCCCTTAATTACAATTTTATTCAAATTGTACCGTAGCATAAACATAAGAATCTTTAATATTATTTTCTCAAACCTTCACAAGACTATAATTGTCAAGATTCAGATTGTATATCCTGTCAGACTAAAATATTAGATATTATTACTTCAAATTTTTTTATGCTAATAAGTAATTTGATTGGATATCTCACTAATTAAGAATTTTAGATATTTTTCTGATCTTTTTAGTCAATTAATTATCTGTTGGACAAACTCAATCACTTATACATAATATAAAATTTATTATATTCAATCATCTAAAAATGAATTAAATAAATTATGAGTAAATTAAAGTTTTATCTCTGAATTAATAGATGATAATATACTTAATTTTATTCTCGCACACACATATCTAGAGAGCAAGAGATAGAGGTAATTTGTTGCCATTGAAGTAGGAATTTAAAATTTCATCATGGATATTTCAAGGAATGAATTTCATTCACTATGAGTCCATGACAATTATGACTTCATGAACAAGCATACCGTTCTACTTTCCTTTTATTATTGTAGAAATTTTGGTGAATCTTTAAACAAAAACAAAGAAAAAGTTATTCTCACTACAAAAAAACTAGTATAAAATGACATCAACAAAATGGTAATTTTAAAATATTGCCGTTATATTCATAAATTGAGGCGGTTTATGTGGCTGCCATAATTTACTGGTGGAAAGCGGCAGTTTTTTAGTGAATTTGGCGGTTTTAAATGCCAGTATCTCATTATCTGCTTCCGTAATATAAAAACCTAACTCTTATTTTACTAATAAACGCTGTGCTACTCAATCTATCGAAACTCCATGGCAACGTGAGAACTAGGAAGAAACTCCCTTGCAGCGTGAGATATGCGATCTCATCCACGACGCTCTCCTCTGGTGGCAAGCTCCTCCATCAACGCTTTTCTTCCAGCTGCGATCTCCTCCATCAAAGTTTCCTACTCCATCGTGTTGTGCTCTGTGAAGCTTCTCCTTCTCCATCTTCGTTGAACTAGGTTTATATACAAATCCACAATCTCTTCTTTTAATTACTCATATTTTGTATTTGCTAATTGTTACTACTTCTATATCTTTAATGCTAGGTTTTGATTTTCTCTTTGTTAGCAAAAATTGGGGGTAAGGTCTTCATGAAATTCCTTCGATTTTTTTCTTACATGCATGTATACAAATTTTCATTCGTTTTGCGGTTTTGATTTGTAAATATGCTTTTGGTTGGTGATTTACTGATTCGCATAGCACGTGTTTGATGAATTGCTTGAATGCTTATCTTTTTTGTTCCAAGGCAATCGAAGATTCTAGAATTTCAATCGTGGTTTTTTCCCAAAGCTATGGGAATTCGACATGGTGGTTGAAGGAATTGGAGAAGATAATGGAGTGTCGGAGCAGCAAGGGTCAAAAAGTTGTGCCGGTGTTCTACGGTGTTGATCCATCGGAAGCTGGTGCGGCGTTTGCATACCGGGAACCGCTCAAGGAAGTTGCTTGCCTTCCAGGTTTTGTTACATATATCAGCAGGTACTTTTAAGTTTTAAAACTGTTTGATTTAAAGAGAAAATAATGCTGAACAGAAAATCTTTTTTTTGTCTATGCATTTATTTAATCATTGTTGCATGCGATATATCTCTTTCTCAGACATATCAAAAAATTATTTTATTAGCTTGAATGTTAGCTACATGTATTCAGCAGTCGTCGAATGCTATGAAACTCTCAAGGATATCATTTATGACCTCCTGCAAGATGAGGAAGATAAGATGTAAGGAAAAAAAAGATATCACTATTTCGCATGCTTACATATTTAGTTTCTATTTTTATTTCTTAATTTCATTTTTAGTATTCTTTGTTAGGATTTTGCGAAATCAGAAAACATGATTTTATTGTTTTCAACTTTTTTCTTCTCAAAATGTGAAAATATAAACCAAACAGTAACTTTCTTTCTGCTTTTACCGGAATCCTCTTGATTATTCAAGGTCTTCCATGTATTGTGATAGGATTGTAAGCCATATTTGTGATAAAGTTGAATGGAGCATACAAGAACACACATTTGTCAAGGAATTCAAGATGAGTGGTTTGCCTTCACTTAGTGAGAAATTGGAGAAATTCCTAACTCTATTGGTAACTCTTTCCTCTCAGAATATCTCAATTTCCTATATAGACCCTTTGACAGTAAAGGAATCAGCCATAAATGTGCCTCAAAATCTGGATGCTCGTCGCCGTATCACATTCTTTGCAAATTCCTTATTCATGAATATGCTGAAGGCTCCCAAAGTTTGAAACATGTTGTCCTTCAGGTTAGTCATTATGATTAACTAATTTAATGACATGAAAGTGGAAAAAATAGAATGAATATTGAAAAATGGCAAGTGCCAACAATCTTAAGTTCTTAAATATTAAAGGCACATAATGTTTGTTAATTTTAATTGATGCTACTATGATTGGAACTTATGTAAGCTTTTTCTTTAGTGTTTTGACACCATATTACAAAGAAGATGTTCGATATTCGATTGAGGAACTTAATAAGGAAAATGAAGATGGGATATCAATCTTATTCTACTTAAGAAAGATATACCCTGGTGAGTTTGGTTTTATTTTCTCACCTATTTTGTTTTCTCCCTCAGTACATCTTCACTCATTTCTAAAGCATTGTAGATGAATGGCGTAATTTCCATGAGCGGCTTAATGACTTGAAAGTTGAATGATGAGGATAAGAATAACTTATTAACTTTTTCCGAAGTTTATTCTGTAGTAAGTGTAAATAATTTCAATTTATATCATAATTTCATGATAGTTTGAAGGATTGTAGTTTACTCAGCTGCCAGCTCACTCAGTTAGAATTAGAAGTAATTAGAAGTTGTTTAGTTAGTTATACTAGATGAATAGTTAGACTTAGCTAAGTGTAACTCATACATGTATATTAGCATACCCTGGTAATACAGTGACTGTGCATTGATTAGACAGTTTGGCTTTGTCATGACTCTAGATTCATTACTGAACTTTCAGTTGTAGATCATTTGTTGCTTCCAAGGTTTTTGTCATTACTAACCTTTCTAGCTGATTTATTATGATTTCTTTGGATGCTGAGAATGTGATCAAATTAATAAAAATTATTAGAATGCACTGTTACTGTTATAAACAAATTAAAGTTGGTTAAATTTCACTCATTACCTTTTAAAATTTGAGTTGTTTTGAGGCTGTTACTGTTATAACAAGTATTAGAATGCACTGAATATTTTGCAAGAATGCTTATTTTTTATTTTAGAATCTATTGTGTGTTTGCAAATCATCCTTAATAGTCTGTATCTATTTTTTTTATTTCAGAATGGATCATTCCTAGAGCTGCTACCTGCCATAAGTTGTTACTGATGTGTATTCTGGTTAATATGTTTGAAGAAACTAATCTGATAGGAACCAATATATAACAACGTGTTGGTCTTGTTAGATCAAGTAAAGAAATGAGATCACCGGCCATAGTAGAATTGCTATTCTGGTTAATATGGTTTTAACTGAGCTTGAAGCAGAGGAGCGCCTATCCTATTCATGTGAGAAGGTGACACGATGATGATGATCATGCTTCTATCGAATTAACACTATAATTGAGAATGCGTTATTAATGAATTTTCCCAAAAGAATATCTTAAGTGGTGTTTTCTTCTTTCTTGATATCACTTAAGCAAAGTTTTAATCTTGTGTCATTAAATCATGTATGTTTATGTAGGGGCCTGCTCAAGATGAAGTCATTGCTGAGCTAAGAAATGCATTTCTGGAAATTGTTAAGGAATATAAAGTCTTTACTGCAAATTTTTAATAATAATTGTGACTTTAGGTTGTGGCAGCTGGTGGACTGCATGTAGTTGGCACAGAGCGTCATGAGTCTCGGAGAATTGATAATCAGGTTTGCATTCTTTCCTTTTCTTGGGAATAGCTTCTGGCATTACACAGCCAAATGCCTTTTATAATTCTCAGCTATCATAGCCCCTATTCACAACTCCTTTCATGGATATATTGTTGAATAAGTAGTTAAACTTGAAACTTTAATTTCTATTTTTTAAGTTGCGTGGTCGAAGTGGCAGACAAGGAGATCCAGGAGGCTTACGCTTTTTCTTAAGTCTTGAAGATAACATTTTTCGTATATTTGGTGGAGACCAAATTCAGGTAATCTATTTGATGTGCAGCTGCTGTGCAGGGTCATTGATCACCAGAAGTGGAGAACTACTTCTTTGACATTCAGAAACAGTTGTTTGAGTATGATGAAGTGCTCAACAGCCAAAGAGATTGTGTTTATACAGAGAGAAGACGAGCACTTGAATCTGAGAATTTTCAGTCTCTTCTTATTGAATATGCTGAATTAACAATGGATGATATTATAGAGGTAAGTTTTAATTAATAACAATTTCATTTATATTGTTACCTCTTGACTTTTTGGGCAATATGATGATGAATTGAATTTTGAATTAGGCAAATATTGGTTCTGATACTCCAAGAGACAGCTATTAGTAATATGGTTATTGTGCAGTTATAAGAAATTTTCATAGTAGAATTGCTAATTTAAGATAGTGGAATTTGCAGATTATTTAATGGAAATGATTTATCTGGTTCTATACCAGAAACATTAGGACTAGTTCAGACACTTGAGGTTCTGTAAGTAATTGCCTCATATTTCAATTTTTTAATAAATTTTCTCGACTCTTTCAACCAATCTAATTTTATTTTTTCTCTTTATATTATTTGACTAGTTATATATTGTTTCTAATGACATCTTTTCATTGTTATAATTTCAATTTATAACAGCCGGCTTGATAGAAATTCCCTGACAGGAGAGGTTCCTACAAGTCTTTGTAAGAGATGAGTTTGGATAATGAAGTTGGAGTGTTGGAGCAAGAAACAAAGATGTTGGAGCAAGTTCCCGAGATGAAACTCACACAAGAGACTAGAAAACTAAGGCAGGCTTGTTTTAAAGTTAATTACAAAAGGAGAAAATTTTTGGCCTCCAAATCTTATTCATCATCACATAGTTAAGCTACTTGTCTTGTATATTCATATTCTAAGTAGTAAAAACAACACTTATTAGATGGTTTAAATAAATTATTAGATATTAACATAGTTTAGAGAACTGGATGGTAGATTTAACTTATTAGTGTTTATTGAAATGTTTGTATTTTGGTAAGTTTAGTAAGACAAGGTTTTGTATAGGAGTTATTACTTTTGATTTTCAATAATAAAAAATTATATATTATATTAATATTTTGTTTATGAGTTATATATTTCATTTATAGATTATGATTTTTTGCTATTGTGAAATTTTAATCACAATTATTTATTTAACGCAATAAAAATGATGGTAAAAATTATTTTTTTTAAACGATAAAAAATGTCACTGTTAGGGTAAAACGGCAGTTCAAAAATATTGTTTTAACCAACCAAAACGCCACTCTGTCAGGGTAATAATGGCGATTCAAACCGCCGTTTTAACCTATCCAAAAGCCGCCATTTTAACCCTGGAAATAACGGCGGTTTGAACCGCCGTTTTAACCAACCAAAACGCAACTCAGTTAGGGTAATAATGGCGGTTCAAACCGCCATTTTAACCTATAAAAAAACTGCCATTTTAACCCTGGAAATAACGACGGTTTGAACCGCCGTTTTAACCAACCAAAACACAACTCTGTCAGGGTAATAATGGTGGTTCAAACTGCCATTTTAACCCTGGAAATAACGGCGATTTGAACCGCCATTTTAACCTATTCAAAAATCGCCGTAATAACCAGAATGGCATCCAGAATTACGTCGCTTTACGAAATCGCCATTATTGGTAATAATGGCGGTTCAAACCGCCATAAATACAAAAAACTGCCGTTTTTACCAGAATTTTTTGTAGTGTCTATAATATGTAATAAAGAAAAGTATAGGGTGTCAAGATATAAATCTGTCAACTATTACCAATAATAATTAAAAATAATTAAATATAATTTTTATATCAATTAAAAATTTAGTGGGATCTATTATATAGCATTTTGAAAGAATAAGGAATGGTACCCGTGCTTGAAGCTTAATCACGTCAATAACAAAGACTGCAGTGCAATCCATCACGCAACCCTAATCATCTTTCTCTTCACCAGCCGTGTCTCTTTCGTGAAATTTTTCCAGTCACCGGGACGCTGCCATTACTGTTTGACAGTGACTGTCCCTTCTTCCGGATCCCATATTGTGGCACTGCCAGTCCCGTGGAAGAGAACTGCAACGTGAGTGTATGAAGGTATCACACAACCCTCTTCTCCTCAACTATTTCCATTAATCTCTCCGTCCTGAAATTTTTCACGTCACCAGGAAGCTGCAATCACTGTTCGATTTGTGACACAACCTCTTCCACGCGATCTGATTTTGTGACACCGCGATTCTCGTGAGAGATAAAGCCATCATATGCACCGTTATCGCACCCCACCATAAGCGCCATATTTAGATAATTGATATTAGGATTTAAACCATATTTTATAAAATGTGATTAGTATGTTTACTTTATAATTTAAATTAAAAGTAATTATTTAAATTCATTGATATATTGATCAATAAAATCTTATGCATTTTGAAAATAATTTTTATAGTATTATATTTGATTTCTGAATTGTTATTTTATCTCAAATATTTTGTAAAATTATTATATTTATATATTTTACTCTAATCCTAAAATTTTTTAATAAAAACCCTAATATCCCAAATTTCCTAATTTACTACCCTAAATCTCTAAACACACGCACACAACACTCAGTAAGTGAGGGAGAAAGGGGAAACAGAGAAGGGAGAAGGGGGAGCTCGAGGGAGAAGAGGGGAAGAGAGGAGGGGACGATGCGGCTGGGTCCTTACTGCCGTCACCGTTGTTGAGGCATTGGAGGAGAGAGAGATTTGCTTTGCAGAGGCATTGAGGGAGACAGACGCGACGCGAGGAAGAGGAGCTCGTCTTCATTGCCGCCGTCGCCGCGCCTTGCCGCCGCTGCCGTTGATGGAAGCCGCCACCATCGTTGGGAGGAACCAAACAGGGAGAGGAGGTCGCCGTTGATGCTACCACAGAAAGGAAGGAAGCAACGCGTGTGAGGAAGTGACGCAACAGAGGAGGAGCCGTTCCTCTGCCGCTGCTGGAATTCCTGGTCGCCGCCAGAATTCATGGTGAGTTAATCGTGCCTAGCTACCATAATCACCACCTCTGAACCTTATTTGCTCTATAACAACCCTGTGCTTGCTTCTGATGTTCTTGACTCTGTTGAGTTTGTTGGAATTATCACAGTTGAAGCTTGTCACCAGAGAAGACAAGTTGTTGCGCCATCCTTTTCATTCTGACATCGATTCTCCCATTCAAAACCCTGTAACGCTTCCACTCTTGTTCTGTTTAGCATTGTTTCTCTGTTATATTCTTATTCTAATTACGGTAGCCAGTATCGTTGTTTTAGTACTGTTGTGTTCTGCTGGAAATGTCAAAATTGTTACTTCGACTGTGATCATAGTTGGTGCCGCTGCCTTTGTCCCAGTTATGTTGGAATTGTCGCTGCTGCTACCACGATTGGGGATAAAGGGGCTTTTTGCGTTAAATAATACGATTGCAACATCAAGGTAGGGGTTTAAATTTTAAATGGTTTTAATTTAAGAATGCCCATAAAGTTTATTGAATAACTGCAAATAGGTTGAATTATTGTGAGTAATTGATTGGTTGTGTGGATGTTGAATTGTGGCTGTGAATTGTATGAAATGGTGGATTTTGTGGAATTGATTGATCATGGGTGGAATATGAATTGTTGATGAGTGATTGATGAAAATTCTAAATTTTGATGGATTATGTTGGATTTGTTGCTGTTGAGTTGGTTATATGATTATTATATCAGTGATGGATTTAGTTGATGATTGATTGGAATTGGGTTTAGAGAATGTTTAAAGGATTGAATTTGAGATGTTGAATTGCTTGCTGAAAAATTTGAGTTTTGAAATTAAATGGCAACTTTGAAAGTGAACCAGCAACTTAATAGAGATTGGAATGTTATGAGATTAAAAGCTAAGTGAACTACAACAAGTATAGTTATTAATATTCAATTTTGAAGGTTTCCTTTTAACTAGAGAATTAGTTATGATTTTTCAAAGATGAATAGTAAAATCTGATTTTCTGCATTACTTCTAAACGAAGTCAGAAACTTTGAAAAGTTATAACTAATTCTGTGATGATTGGAATTGTATAGGACCAAATCCGGATTAAACTTGGGAATATGTGGAGCTGGACTGGAAAATTTGAGGCCTTTTTCGTTATATACACAATTTATGGCGAATTTTTAAAGTTAGGTCGATAAATCTGTCCTGCAACAGAAAAGTTCAAATAGGGTAGCAACTTGTTTGTTGTACTAAGACTCCTACGAGCTGAGTTTTGGAGCGAAACTAATTTTATTTTAAAATATGATTAATTTGGTTTATTTCTATAAAAATTCAGAATTTTAGGAGTTAAGGATTGGGAGTTGTGAATTTTTTAAAGTTAATGATTTAAGCTGGAAAGAACCAGTTTTTAGCAAGTTATGCATCAACTTCTAATGCTTGTAACTCTTAGAATTGAATAGCAATTCGGTTGCAACTAAGACACACTTGTTGCTAGATAAGTTAGGAGTTTCCAAACCAAACTTTAGCCTAATTGAAGTTTTGTAGTAAAAGTTATACAAGTTGAAAGATACTAAACTTGTTGGTTTCTACAATCAATGTAAAAAAGTAGTTTACTTTTGCTAGGTGACTTTACTTAATTGAATGCATGTCTAAAATTACTTAACCTCAAAGTGCATTAAATTTAAACTTTATAAATATGTCCTTGTGTGAGAGATTTTATTTCTGGTACTAAAATTTTATGAGAGCAATATTTATACAATAAGTTCTTTCTGGATCGCATCCATAATGCCACAAAATAAATTAAGAAGATACAAATGAAGTGAAATGATTGGCTCACTTGTAACATAATCGATCTTGTGGATTGTAATGTTATTATTATCTATCTTGTTTCAGAT
Source organism: Arachis ipaensis (assembly GCF_059453495.1). Taxonomy (NCBI): domain Eukaryota; kingdom Viridiplantae; phylum Streptophyta; class Magnoliopsida; order Fabales; family Fabaceae; genus Arachis; species Arachis ipaensis. The sequence continues at coordinate 22,453,914 of NC_142435.1, forward strand.
TTTGCTAATTGGACTTGGGAGGAGTTCAATTTGATTTCTTTTAAATTAAGAGGATACAAAACTCTTACCACTAAGGGTTTCTTTTATTGTCACAATTTGATTGAAAGATGGCAACAATGATAGCAAAGGGTTGCAGTGAAGGCAAAGCGTCTCGAGTTTTATGTGTCTGGTGAAGAGGTTAGCTTTTATTGGGTTTCTTTCCTGCATCCTGGTATTGTAGTTTGGGATAATATTTGATTTCCCTGATGTGGGCACTGAAGTTTAACATTTGATTTGTGACTGTGCTTTGGGTTTAGAGTTAGTTAACCTTCTCTATTTGTGTCATGTGACAAAGCCTTGAGCAAATTGGTAATAGAGCAGAACGCCTTAGAATTAATTCAGATATATATTTATATTTAAGTACTGATATTGAGGTGGAAATCTAGATTTCTTCTGATTAGTTTTTCTGCTAGCATTCTTCTTGCTATATTATTTTCTGTTTTATACATGAATTTTTATTGAAGTTATTGTCTGGGTCCTATTAAGTGATTATTTCATGTAATAGCCTTAACTTGCGAGAACTGTATGGTGAAGTCTAGATACTTGTATGCTTTTTATATCTTAATTTAGTTTTCAGGACATATTGAAGAAAGCTCAGCTTTTTTCCCCTTGTGCTATGGATGTTGATTCAATACAAACTCTTGATCCTATTAACACTGTTAGTAATTTTCCTTCAACTCTATTAACACTTTTCTTTTTCTATCATTTGCCAATGTCTTTGAATTTAACATTTGTTTTGATTTATGTATTCTCTAGTGGTTAGAGCAAAAGGTTAAGTTGAATGATGCTGAGCACAAGTTAAAAGATCAAGGACGTCAACTAAAGGTTCAACAGAAAAGAATTGGTTCTACTAAAAAGACAATTCATGCTTTGTATAAAAAGTTAAATCTCCTACTTCCTTCAACTTTGTCTGATCCTGCAGAAGATGAGCTTGGGACAGGCTCTAGTGATGATGAGGATGATAACATAAGTGATTGACGTCAGGAATATATGTTTTTTTTTTTAGATTAAGGAATTTTTAGGTGAATTAGTCAGTACATTTTATTTTATTCATGATATTTGACCTTTTTAAAGGCTTTCTTTGTTTTAGTTTAAGTATTTTTTTTCTTATTTTAGTTTGATTACATTTATGGACAAAAGTATTTTAATAATACATAATTTTTAACTCTTTTATGGTAATCAACTTTTTCATGACTTTATTATGTGTTTATAATTTCGATGATGTAATATGAAAAAAATGATTATGATGATCTTAATATAGAAAGCAGATCGAATACAATTTATTTTCTAAAATATTTATATATTAAATAGCAAATTATTTTGTATGAAAATTGTTTGAAATATTATATTAAATTTGTAGAAAATTTGTGCGAAAATAATTTTTTATTTTGTATGAAATTTGTTTCAAATACGTAAATTCTTTTAAATTAAATTTGTCTGAAATTTAATTGAAAAGAAATATTTGATTTGTCTAAAATTTGTTCAAAAAAAATTTGTTATATTTGACTAAATTCGTTAGAAATTTGTCTGAAATAAAATATATTTTTTTGTTTGAAATTTTTCTAAAATAAAATATTTTTACGTTTGAAATTTGTCTGAAATACATTGTCTTTATGTTGGCTAATCTGTCTAAAATTTGTCTAAAATACATCATAATAGTTAGAAATCTAGCAGATAAATGCCTATTCAAAATCTGTCGCAAAATCGTCTGAAAAAAATTTCAGATGAAATTTCAGACAAAATATAAATTAGTAACAAGGCTTTTTGGGACAAAAAAAATTTGTCCCAATTTTGTTTGAAAGAAACATTTTGTCTCTAATTTGTTCGAAATTTATTTCGATTTCGTCTCAAAATTCGTCCGAAAAAGTCCTATTTCTAGTAGCGGCATTGTCGTTGTCGTGGATGCACATTGAGCCATAGCGTTTCACCTTCGTTGAGACATAGCCCTCACAGACCACCGGCAACGTGAACAGCCACTCTCATTGGCAAATAGTTTTTAAAATCTGTAGGAGAAAAGTGTATGTGTCTCCATTGAAGGTGAGTGGACCACATTACATCGATGGATCCATCAATTTGTGAAGAAGCATCGTACAACACTGCATATGATGTGAGTGATCATTCTAATTCCACCGACGTTAATGTCCCATCTCTGAGTGAAGATAACACACAACGTATGGACAAGGTAATTTGTGTGTTAGTAGTATATTTGGTTATCTTTATCTGTAACTTATTTTTTATTTTATTGTTGAGTTATTAACAATGATATGCTTTGTTGGAAGGATTGTGATTTTGTTTGTTTAATTAGAATGGTTGTGGATATTCTTTCATTCAATTATGCTAGAATGATGATACATTTTCTACATTTGATGTATTTTATTATTCTTTTTGTTCATCATGTTGAGTTGATGTTTGCAAGTTTAATTAATTTTCGTTTTATAGATATGAACATGGATAGTGTTGTTTTATATCAGTTTAGTTTTGGTTGTTTATTAGTTAGTGTTATCATTGAATAAGTGGTTATTGGAAGAGTTTTTATGAGTGTCAAATGGTGGATGTTTATCTGTTTTGGTGATATGTCCTTGGTTATCGATTTCATAAGAAAGAATCTGTAGACGTTATTCAATTAGGATGATGCTACGACAGTGGTTCATGAGGTGTACGTGAAATATATTTTATTCTTGTGACAAAATTAGCGAGATGTTAGAAATTAATACACTGGTTGACAAAATGCCTTAGCTGTATAGTTTTCAACCTGTGAAATTTTCTTTTTATTGAGACATGGGCAGTATTCCACCAACGAACGGTGGAAAGTCGTCAACTACAATATGGATGTGTATAAAATAGTGTAAAATGAGTTGTGGCATAGGTAGAATAAAGGAAAAATAACGGAGACCAAAACCATTTTACCCAATTGAATGTTGTGTAATAGATAAAGGTATACTCACCACCGGGCAGGATTCTGAAAACACGCTGGAAAAGCTCAGGCTGAATGCGGATGTTCCCATGACCTAGCTTCAGGGTGCTCATTTCAGTGTCGTAGGCCTTGGCCAACATCACCATTATGCCTTGTTTCACATGCCACTTCGGGACAAGCTTCAGAAAATCCACTTCGAGTGTAGGGAGGTCAGAATCCAACAGCATCTGCAGTCCTTTTTCAGCCTCTGAATCAGATTTTTGCTCAGGTCCCTCAATTTCAGCCAGAAAATACCTGAAATCATAGAAAAATACACAAACTCATAGTAAAGTCCAGAAATATGATTTTTATTTAAAAACCAATAAAAATATAATAAAAACTAACTAAAATATACTAAAAACAATGCCAAAAAGCGTATAAATTATCCGCTCATCACAACACCAAACTTAAATTGTTGCTTGTCCCCAAGCAACTAAAAACAAAGTAGTATAAAAAGAAGAGAATATACAATGAATTCCAAAAACATATATGAAGATCAGTCTTAATTAGATGAGCGGGGCTATTAGCTTTTTGCTTCTGAACAGTTTTGGCATCTCACTTTATCCTTTGAAGTTTAGAATGATTGGCATCTATAGGAACTCAAAATTCAGATAGTGTTATTGATTCTCCTAGTTCAATATGTTGATTCTTGAATACAGTTACTTTATGAGTCTTGGCCGTGACCCTAAGCATTTTGTTTTCCAGTATTACCACCGGATACATAAATGCCACAGACACATAACTGGGTGAAACTTTTCAGATTGTGACTCAGCTTTGCTAGAATCCCCAATTAGAGGTGTCCAGAGCTCTTAAGCACGCTCTTTTTGCTTTGGACCACGACTTTAATCGCTCAGTCTCAAGCTCTTCACTTGACACATTCACGCCACAAGCACATAGTTAGGGATAGCTTGGTTTAGCTGCTTAGGCCAGGATTTTATTCCTGTGGGCCCTCCTATCCACTGATGCTCAAAGCCTTGGATCCTTTTTATTTTACCCTTGCCTTTGGTTTTAAGGGCTTTGGCTTTTTCTGTTTGCTTTCTCTTTTTTTTTTCTCTTTTTTTTTTTTCTGCAAGCTTTGTTCTTTGCTACTTTTTCTTGCTTCAAGAATCATTTTTATGATTTTTCAGATTCTCAATAACATGTCTTATGTTCATCATTCTTTCAAGAGCCAACATATTTAACAGTCTTAAACAACAAATTCAAAAGATATATACACTGTTCAAGCATTCATTCAGAAGACAGAAAGCATTGCCACCACATTTAACTAATTAGAATCTCTCTTATTAAAACTCGAAATTTTATTGCTTCTTATTTAAAAGATCTACTATTTTATTCATGTTTAATGATGATGAGAAAAATAAACTATAGCTTAATTGGAGATAAAATCAAAATAGATACTAGTTACTACTATATGACTTCTAAGGTACTTTTATAAGGACACTGTCACAGAGTTAAGGCAGAAATTGGAAATTAACAACCTTTATTCTGGGGGTATGGGGGTTCCTCTGATCCTTGGGAGGCTTGGTATCACAGAAGATTTTTGGCGCTTCAGCTCCCTTAAGTCACGTCCCTGCTCCTCTTGTTCTTTAAGCATATGGGTCAGCATTTGACTGTGTTCCTTCTGTTGTTTTATTATTTGCTCCATAGCTTCCTGTATCTTGGTGACAGACGTCTCAAGATATTCCCAATACTCCGCTTGAGGAATCTCTGGGAGGAATTCCTGTGCTCTCTTCTTGATATGTTCCTCCTGTGCTTGTTGTCTCTCCATTGATGCTTTGGTGATTGACTTTTCAATTAGGATATATTCAGTTATTCCCATCTTGACTCCAGCGTCCTTGCAGAGCAGAGAAATCACACTTGGATAAGCCAATCTGGCCTCTCTTGAATTTTTGTTAGCAATCTTATAGAGCTCTGTTGAAATCAGCTGATGAACCTCCACTTCCTTTCCCATCATGATGCAATGAATCATTACTGCTTTTTTAACTGTGACTTCAGAACGGTTGCTGGTGGGCAACAGAGAACGCCCAATGAAGTCCAGCCATCCTCTGGCAACTGGTTTGAGATCCTCCCTCTTGAGTTGATTTGGGATGCCCTTTGTGTTGGTGGTCCACCTGGCTTCAGGGATACAGATGTCCTCTAGAATCTTATCCAGGCCAATGTCTACTCTCATCATCCTCCTGTTGAAGGAGTCTGGATCATCCTTTAGCTGAGGTAGCTTTAATATCTCTCTGATCTTGTCAGGGGTGGTATGAACAATCTTTCCCCTGACCATGGTCCGAAATTCGTAGCAGGCTGTTCCAGATAGTCTTTGCTTGTCAGTCTGCCACATATTAGCATAGAACTCCTGGACCATGTTCCTTCCTACTTTCGTTTCAGGATTAGCTAGGACTTCCCAGTTCCTGATTCGAATTTGCTCCTGGATCTCCGGATATTCATCTTCTTTCAGATCGAATCTAACTTCCGGGATCACTGATCTCAGACCCATTACTTTAAGATAATGGTCTGAATGTTCTTTAGATAAGAACTTCCCTTGATTCCAAAGTGGTTTTGGAACGCTCTCTTTCTTGCCTCTAGGAGTGTATTATTTCCCTTTGGGAGCCATGATCTTAATGATCTCGGAAAAACACACCAAACTTAGAGGTTTGCTTGTCCTCAAGCAAAAGAAAAGAAAGGAGAGGGATAGAAGGAGATTGAGTAGCACTTGTTGATGAAGGAGGGGGGAGGCCGAACCCAATTTAAAGGGGGGGGGGGAGGGGTGGATTTTCGAAAAATTGGAGGAGATAAGATAAAAAGATTGAGTTGAAAAAGATAAGATAGAAGATATAGTTTAATTTTGAAAAGATAGGATAGATTTTTGAAAAAGATAATTCTGGATTTTGAAAAAGATAATATGAAAAAGATATTGAAAAAGATATGGATTAGTTGAAAAGATTTTTGAGTGAAAAAGATAGATTTTGAAAAAGATAGATTTTTCAGAAAAGATTTTGAAAAGAGTTGGGTTGAATTTGGAAAGATGGATTTTTAGAAATTAAGGATTTTAGAAATCAGGGTTCTTGATATGTTCATGTAAAAATCATGCATTGAAGCATAAATTTTGAAATTAAAATGGAAATACGTGTGGGATTACTGGATTTGGCTCCTCCCTGTCCTCCTGGCGTTTGAACGCCCAAACACTGCCTGTTTTGGGCGTTCAGTGCCCAAATGCTGATCTCCTGGGCATTCAGCGCCCAGTTGCTGCCATTCCTGGCGTTCAACGCCTAGTGGGTGGCCATTTCTGGCGTTGAACGCCCAAATGCTGCCATTACTGGCGTTCAGCGCCCAGTGGATGCCCATTTTGGGCGCTGAACGCCCAAAATGCCCCTTTACTGGCGTTTTCTTGCCATTGAGCTCTTTTACTCTGTTTTGTGTGCTGATTCCTTCTGTAACCCTGTAAACTTATACAAATGACTTTGTACCTTAGTGTCAGTGAACTTTATATAAACAAATAAAAATAAAAATAGGGCAAAAATGCTTAGAGGATTGTTGCCCCATGGCTGGGTTGCCTCCTAGCAAGCGCTTCTTTATTGTCTTTAGCTGGACTTTGCTGAGCTTTCAATCTAGCTTCAGCCTTGAGCATTCTTGCTCAGTGTTGCCTTCAAGATAATGCTTGATTCTCTGTCCATTGACAATGAACTTCTTATCAGAACCAATATCTTGAAGCTCCACATAACCATATGGTGACACACTTGTAATCACGTATGGTCCCCTCCACCGGGATTTCAGTTTCCCGGGGAATAGCCTGAGTCTAGAGTTAAACAACAGGACCTTCTGTCCTGGTTCAAAGATTCTAGATGACAGCTTTCTGTCATGCCATTTTTTTTATTTTTCTTTATAAAGCTTGGCATTTTCGAAAGCTGTGAATCTGAATTCCTCTAGCTCATTTAGCTGGAGCAATCATTTTTCTCCTGCTAATTTGGCATCTAAGTTTAGGAATCTGGTTGCCCAGTAGGCCTTATATTCCAGTTCCACGGGCAAGTGGCATGCCTTACCATACATGAGTTGGTATGGAGAGGTCCCTATAGGGGTCTTGAATGCTGTTCTGTAAGCCCACAGAGCATCATCCAAGCTCCTTGCCCAATCCTTTCTACGGGTATTTACTGTCCGTTCCAGGATTCTCTTTAATTCTCTGTTAGAGACTTCAGCCTGCCCATTGGTTTGTGGATGATATGGAGTGGCCACCTTGTGGCGAATTCCATACCGAACCATGGCAGAGTAAAGCTGTTTATTGCAGAAGTGAGTGCCCCCATCACTGATTAACACTCTAGGGACACCAAACCTGCTAAAGATATGTTTCTGGAGGAACTTCAGCACTGTTTTAGTATCATTGGTGGGTGTGGCAATAGCCTCAACCCATTTGGATACATAGTCAACTGCCACCAGAATATAAGTGTTTGAGTATGATGGTGGGAAAGGTCCCATGAAGTCAATTCCCCATACATCAAACAACTCTATTTCCAAGATTCCTTGTTGAGGCATGGCGTAACCATGAGGCAGATTACCAGCTCTTTGGCAACTGTCACAATTACGTACGAACTCTCGGGAATCTTTATAGAGTGTGGGCCAATAGAAGCCACATTGGAGGACCTTGGTGGCTGTTCGCTCACCTCCGAAATGACCTCCATATTGAGATCCATGGCAATGCCATAAGATTCTCTGTGCTTCCTCTCTGGGGACACACCTACGGATAATTCCGTCTGCACATCTCTTAAAGAGATAGGGCTCATCCCACAAGTAGTACTTTGCATCAGTAATTAGTTTCTTTTTTTGTATTCTATTGTACTCCTTGGGTATGAACCTTGCAGCTTTATAGTTTGCAATATCGGCAAACCATGGTGCTTCCTGAATGGCAAATAGATGCTCATCAGGGAATGTCTCAGAGATCTCAAGGAAGGGGAGGGACGTCCCTTCCACTGGCTCTATCCGGGATAGATGATCAGCTACTTGGTTCTCTGTCCCTTTTCTGTCTCTTATTTCTATATCAAACTCTTGCAGAAGCAATACCCATCTGATGAGCCTGGGTTTTGAATCCTGCTTTGTGAGTAGATACTTAAGAGCAGCATGGTCAGTGTACACAATCACCTTTGATCCTACTAAGTAGGATCTGAACTTGTCAATGGCGTAAACCACTGCAAGTAATTCCTTTTCTGTGGTTGTGTAATTTTTCTGGGCATCATTTAAAACGCGACTGGCATAATAAATGACATGCAGAAGCTTGTCATGCCTCTGTCCCAGTACTGCACCAATGGCATGATCACTGGCATCACACATTAACTCAAATGGCAATGTCCAGTCTGGTGCAGAAATGACTGGTGCTGTGACCAGCTTAGCTTTCAGCGTTTCAAACGCCTGTAGGCATGCTGTGTCAAACACAAATGGCGTGTCAGCAGCTAGCAGATTGCTTAGGGGTTTTGCGATTTTTGAAAAATCCTTTATAAACCTCCTATAGAATCCTGCATGCCCCAGAAAGCTTCTGATTGCCTTAACATTGGCGGGTGGTGGTAATTTTTCAATTACCTCTATTTTTGCTTGATCTACCTCTATTCCCTTGTTTGAGATTTTATGCCCAAGAACAATTCCTTCAGTCACCATGAAGTGACACTTTTCCCAGTTTAAAACTAGGTTGGTTTCTTGGCATCTTTTCAGAACAAGTTTCAGGTGATCAAGACAGGAGCTGAATGAGTCTCCATATACTGAGAAGTCATCCATGAAGACTTCCAGAAATTTTTCCACCATATCAGAGAAAATAGAGAGCATGCATCTCTGGAAGGTTGCAGGTGCATTGCATAGCCCAAAGGGCATCCTTCTATAAGCAAACACTCCGGATGGACATGTGAATGCTGTTTTCTCTTGATCCTGGGGATCTACTGCAATCTGGTTATAGCCTGAGTAGCCATCCAAAAAGCAGTAATAATCATGACCTGCTAGTCTCTCTAGCATCTGGTCTATGAATGGTAAAGGAAAATGATCCTTTCTGGTGGCTGTATTGAGCCTTCTGTAGTCAATACACATGCGCCACCCTGTAACTGTTCTTGTAGGAACCAGTTCATTTTTTTCATTATGAATCACTGTCATGCCTCCCTTTTTTGGGACGACTTGAACAGGGCTCACCCAGGGGCTATCAGAAATGGGATAAATAATCCCAGCCTCTAGTAATTTGGTGACCTCTTTCTGCACCACTTCCTTCATGGCTGGATTTAGCCGCCTCTGTGGTTGAACCACTGGTTTGGCATTATCCTCCAATAGGATTTTATGCATGCATCTAGCTGGGCTTATGCCCTTAAGGTCACCTATGGACCACCCAAGAGCTGTCTTGTGTGTCCTTAGCACTTGAATAAGTGCTTCCTCTTCCTGTGAATTTAAAGCAGAGCTTATGATCACTGGAAAAGTGTCACCTTCTCCTAGAAATGCATATTTCAAGGATGGTGGCAGTGGCTTAAGCTCTGGTTTAGGAGGTTTTTCCTCTTTCAGAAGAAAGTTCAGAGGCTCTTTCACGTCCCCTGAATCCTCCAAATCAGGCTGAACATCTTTAAAGATGTTTTCCAACTCTGATTCGAGACTCTCAGCCATGTTGATCTCTTCTACCAAAGAGTCAATAAGGTCAACTTTCATGTAGTCTGTTGATGTGTCTGGATGCTGCATGGCTTTGACAGCGTTCAACTTGAACTCGTCATCGTTGACTCTCAGGGTTATTTCCCCCTGCTGGACGTCAATGAGGGATCGTCCAGTTGCTAGGAAGGGTCTTCCTAGAATGAGAGTAGCACTCTTGTGCTCCTCCATTTCCAGCACAACAAAGTCAGTGGGAAAGGCGAATGGCCCAACTCTGACAATCATGTCCTCAATCACGCCTGATGGGTATTTAGTGGAACCATCAGCAAGTTGGAGACATATCCGGGTTGGTTTAACTTCTTCAGTTAAGCCAAGCTTCCTGATAGTGGATGCAGGTATCAGGTTGATGCTTGCCCCAAGATCGCATAAAGCTGTCTTGGTGCAATCACCTTCTAATATGCATGGTATCAGAAAACTCCCAGGGTCTTTAAGCTTTTCAGGAAAGCTTTTCAGAATGACTGCACTGCATTCTTCAGTGAGGAGAACTCTTTCTGTTTCTCTCCACTCCTTTTTATGACTCAAGATCTCTTTCATGAACTTGGCATAAGAAGGTATTTGCTCAAGTGCCTCTGCAAACGGAATCTTTATTTCAAGAGTCCTTAGATAATCTGCAAAGCGAGTAAATTGTTTATCCTGCTCCTCTTTCCGGAGTTCTTGAGGATAAGGTATCTTGGCTTTATATTCCTCAACCTTAGTGGTTAAAGAAGCCTTTTTAGAGGGGTTGTTGTCAGCACTTGTGTGTGTCTGATCCCTCACTGGCAATTGAATGCCAGAGTCAGAAGCTGGAGTGACGTTAGACGCCAGCTCACTGTCTGTTCCTGGCGCCTGAACGCCAGAAATGTGCCCCTGTTGGGCGTTCAACGCCAGATTCTTGCCTGTTTCTGGCGTTGAACGCCAATCCTGCCTTGTTTCTGGCGCTGAACGCCAGTTTTGGGCATGGTCTGGGCGTTCAGCGCCAGCCTTCCACCCATTTTCTGGCGTTTTAGTGCCAGAATTATTTTTCCCTGGGCTCTTACTGTCCTCAGGGAAATCTTTGGTGGGTCACTCATTTCTTGAATTTTTGATGCCTTGAGGTGGGGTATTTAATGTTTTCCCACTTCTTAATTGAACTGCTTGGCATTCTTCTGCTATTTGCTTTGATAACTGCTGCTTTGTTTGCTTAAACTGTTCGTCCATATGTATATTAGCTATCCTTGTCTCCTGTAACCTGTCTTTGAATTCAGCTAGCTGTTTTGTTAGGAAATCTAATTGCTGATTGAATTCAGCAGCTTGTTTTACAGTACTGAATTCAGCAGTTACTGTTTTAACCTCTTCATTCATGGAAGGGTTGCTGCTTAGATACAGATGCTGATTCCTGGCAACTGTATCAATGAGCTCTTGAGCTTCTTCAATTGTCTTTCTCATATGGATAGATCCACCAGCTGAGTAATCTAAAGACATCTGAGCTCCTTCTGCAAGCCCATAGTAGAAGATGTCTAACTGAACCCACTCTGAAAACATTTCAGAGGGGCATTTTCGTAGCATCTCTCTGTATCTCTCCCAGGCATCATAAAGAGATTCATTATCTCCTTGTTTAAAGCCTTGGATGTCCAGCCTTAGCTGTGTCATCCTTTTTGGAGGGAAATATTGATTCAGGAATTTTTCTGTCAGCTGTTTCCATGTTCTTATGCTGGCCTTAGGTTGGTTATTTAACCACCTCTTGGCTTGATCTTTTACAGCAAATGGAAACAGTAATAGTCTGTAGACATCCTGATCTATTTCCTTATCATGTACTGTGTCAGCAATTTGTAAAAATTGTGCCAGAAACTCTGTAGGTTCTTCCTGTGGAAGACCGGAATACTGACAACTTTGCTGCACCATGATAATGAGCTGAGGATTCAACTCAAAACTACTAACTCCAATGGAGGGTATGCATATGCTACTCCCATATGAAGCAGTAGAGGGGTTAGAATATGACCCCAGAGTCCTCCTGGACTGTTCATTTCCACTTATGTCCATGATGGATCTATGGATATAACTTGGACTGATTTATCTTTTTATTTATTTTATTTTATAAGAAGTAAATACTTAAATAAAATAAAATAACTAAAAAGAATTTGAATTTTGAAAATAATTTTTTTTTCGTAAAAAAAAATTTAAAAATAATTAGTTAAAAAAAAACAGAAATTTTTGAAAAAGAGGGGAGATATTTTCGAAAATTTTGAGAGAGAGAGAGAGTTAGTTAGGTAGTTTTGAAAAAGTTAAGAAACAAACAAAAAGTTGGTTAGTTAGTTGAAACAAATTTTGAAAAGATAGGAAGTTAGAAAAGATATTTTGAAAAGATATTTTTGAATTTAGTGAGGAGAGAGAAAAACAATAAGATAGTACAAGATTTAAAATTTTTAGATCTAATGCTCCTTGTTTTTGAAAATTTTGGAGGAAAAACACCAAGGAACACCAAACTTAAAAATTTTAAGATCAAGACACAAGAAAACTCAAGAACACTTTGAAGACTCACAAGAACACAAGAACATGAAGGAAGAACACCAAACTTAAAATTTTTAGAAAACCAAACCAAAATTTTCGAAAATCAAAGGGGAATCAACAAGAAAACACCAAACTTAAAGTTTGGCACAAGATTTAATAGAAAAAATATTTTTGAAAAAGAATGTTTTGAAAAGAGTATAAAAGATTCTAACCCAATCAAATTAATGTTCTAGCCAAATGAGTTATGGGACCTTCAAAAAATTTTAAGAAAAATTATTTTTGAAAACACCAAACTTAAAGTTTGGCACAGGATTTAATAGAAAAATTATTTTTGAAAAAGGTTTTTAAAAATATGATAGCCAATTACCATGAACATAAACACCACGTTCTAATTAACTGAGCTATAAATTTAAAGTGTTTTAACAAGGGATAAATAATAAAAGACTCTAAACCAAAAAAAGAGAAAATTTTTCCTAATCTAAGCAACAAAATAATCCGTCAGTTGTTCAAACACGAACAATCCCCGGCAACGGCGCCAAAAACTTGGTAGCACGAATTGCGAGTCACACTTTTCACAACGCGTACCACTAACCAGCAAGTGCACTGGGTCGTCCAAGTAATACCTTACGTGAGTAAGGGTCGAATCCCACAGAGATTGTTGGTTTGAAGCAATCTATGGTTATCTTGTAAATCTTAGTCAGGAAGTTAATTATGTTTATCAATGGAATTGTGAATAACCAGTAGAGCATAAATTAGAAGTTACTTGTTGTGCAGTAATGGAGAATATGTTGGAGTTTTGGAGATGCTTTGTCCTCTGAATCTCTGCTTTCCTCTGTCTTCTGATTCACGCACGCACGTCCTTCTATGGCAAGCTGTGTGTTGGTAGATCACCGTTGTCAATGGCTACCTTCCATCCTTCCAGTGAAAACTACGCTCACACGCTCTGTCACAGCACGGCTAATCACCGGTTGGTTCTCGATCCGGTTGGAATAGGATTTACTATCCTTTTGCGTCTGTCACTAACGCCCAGCCTTCAGGAGTTTGAAGCTCGTCACAGTCATTCAATCACTGAATCCTACTCGGAATACCACAGACAAGGTTTAGACTTTCCAGATTCTCATGAGTGCCGCCATCAGTTCTAGCTTATACCACGGAGATTCTGATTAAGGAATCTAAGAGATACTCATTCAATCGGATATAGAACGGAGGTGGTTGTCAGGAACACATTCATGGTTTGAGGAAGGTGATGAATGTCACGGATCATCACCTTCATCACAGTTAAGCGCGAATGAACATCTTAGATAGGAACAAGCGTGTTTGAATGGAAAACAGAAATACTTGCATTAATTCATTGAGACACAGCAGAGCTCCTCACCCCCAACAATGGGGTTTAGAGACTCATGCCGTCAGAGAATACAAAGTTTAGATCTGAAATGTCATGAGATACAAAATAAGTCTCTAAAAGTTGTTTAAATACTAAACTAGTAGCCTAGGGTTACAAAATATGAGTGGACTATGATGGATGATGCAGAGGTCCACTTCTGGGGCCCACTTGGTGTGTGCTGGGGCTGAGATTTGAGTGAGTCACGTGCAGAGGCCATTTGTGGAGTTGAACGCCAGTTTTTATGCCAGTTTGGGCGTTCAACTCCAGTTTTTGATCCTTTTCTGGCGCTGGACGCCAGAATTGGGCAGAGAACTGGCGTTGAACGCCAGTTTACGTCGTCTATCCTTGTGCAAAGTATGGACTATTATATATTTCTGGAAAGCCCTGGATGTCTACTTTCCAACGCAATTGGAAGCATGCCATTTCGAGTTCTGTAGCTCCAGAAAATCCACTTTGAGTGCAGGGAGGTCAGACTCCAACAGCATCAGCAGTCCTTTTTCAGCCTGAATCAGATTTTTGCTCAGCTCCTTCAATTTCAGCCAGAAAAATACCTGAAATTACAGAAAAACACACAACTCATAGTAAAGTCCAGAAATATGAATTTTTCCTAAAAACTACTAGAAATAAACTAAAAACTAACTAGAACATACTCAAAACTATATGAAATTAACCCCAAAAAGCGTATAAAATATCCGCTCATCACTGCACCAATGGCATGGTCACTGGCATCACACATTAGTTCGAATGGTAATGTCCAATCTGGTGCAGAAATGACTAGTGTTGTGACAAGCTTAGCTTTTAGAGTCTCAAATGCCTACAGACACTCTGTGTCAAAGACAAATGGTGTATCAGCAGCTTGCAGATTGCTCAGAGGTTTTGCAATTTTTGAAAAATCCTTTATAAACCTCCTATAGAATCCCACATGCCCCAAAAAGCTTCTGATTGCCTTAACATTGACAGGTGGTGGTAATTTTTCAATTACCTCTACCTTAGCTTGATCCACCTCTATTCCCTTGTTCGAAATTTTGTGCCCAAGGACAATTCCTTCAGTCACCATAAAGTGACATTTCTCCCAGTTTAAAATCAGGTTAGTCTCTTGGCACCTTTTCAGAACAAGTGCTAGATGGTCAAGACAGGAGCTGAATGAGTCTCCAAATACTGAGAAGTCATCCATGAAGACTTCCAGAAATTTCTCTACCATATCAGAGAAGATAGAGAGCATGCACCTCTGAAAGGTTACAGGTGCATTGCACAGACCAAATGGCATCCTTCTATAGGCAAATACTCCAGATGGACATGTGAATGCTGTTTTCTCTTGGTCCTGAGGATCTACTGCAATTTGGTTGTAACCTGAATAGCCATCCAAAAAGCATTAGTATTCATGGCCTGCTAGTCTCTCTAGCATCTGGTCTATGAATGGTAGAGGAAAATGATCATTCCTGGTGGCTGTATTGAGCCTTCTGTAGTCAATACACATACGCCACCCTGTAACTGTTCTTATAGGAACCAGTTCATTCTTTTCATTATGAACTACTGTCATGCCTCCCTTCTTGGGGACAACTTGGACAGGGCTCACCCAGGGGCTATCAGAAATAAGATAAATAATCCCAGTCTCTAGTAGCTTAGTGACCTCTTTCTGCACCACCTCCTTCATGGCTGGATTCAGCCGCCTCTATAGTTAAACCACTGGCTTAGCATCATCCTCCAATAGGATCTTGTGCATGCATCTGGCTGGGCTAATGCCCTTGAGATCACTTATGGACCACCCAAGAGCTGTCTTGTGTGTCCTTAGCACCAGAATTAGTGCTTCCTCTTCCTGTGGCTCTAAAGCAGAGCTTATGATCACGGGAAAAGTGTCATCTTCTCCCAGAAATGCATATTTCAGGGATGGTGGTAGTGGTTTGAGCTCAGGTTTAGGAGGCTTCTCCTCTTCCTGAGGAGTCTTCAGAGGTTCTTTTGTTTTCTCTGGTTCCTCCATATCAGGCTGAACATCTTTAAAAATTTCCTCTAACTCTGATTCGAGACTCTCAGTCATATTGACCTCTTCCACTAGGGAGTCAATAATATCAGCTCTCATGCAGTCTTTTGATGTGTCTGGATGCTGCATAGCTTTGACAGCATTCAACTTAAACTTATCCCCATTGACTCTCAGGGTTATCTCCCCTTTTTGGACGTCAATGAGGGTTCATCCAGTTGCTAGGAATGGTCTTCCTAGAATGAGAGTTGCACTCTTGTGCTCCTCCATTTCCAGCACTACAAAGTCAGTGGGAAAGGCGAATAGCCCAACCTTTACAATCATGTCCTCAATTACACCTGGTGGAATTTTAATGGAGCCATCAGCAAGTTGGAGGCATATCCGGGTTGGTATAACTTCATCAGTCAAACCAAGCCTTTTGATAGTGGATGCAGGTATTAGGTTGATACTTGCCCCGAGATCACATAGTGCTGTCTTGGTACAAGCATCCTCTAATGTGCATGGTATCATAAAGCTTCCGGGATCTTTAAGCTTTTCTGGTAAGCTTTTCAGAATGACTGCACTGCATTCTTCAGTGAGAAAAACTTTTTCAGTTTCTCTCCAATCCTTCTTATGACTTAAGATCTCTTTCATGAACTTAGCATAAGAGGGTATTTGCTCAAGGGCCTCTACAAACGGAATCTTTATTTCAAGAGTCCTGAGATAGTCTGTAAAGTGGGCAAATTGTTTATCCTGTTTCGCTTGGCAGAGTTTCTGAGGATAAGGCATCTTGGCTTTATATTCTTCAACCTTAGTTGCTGCAGGTTTACTTCCTACAGAAGTGGTTGGAGAAGCCTGCCTAAGGGGGTTGTTATCAGCACTTGCAGGTGCCTGATCCCCTATTGGCGTTTGAATGCCAGAGTTGGGTGCTGTATGGGCATTTAATGCCAGATTGCCACCCTTTTCTGGCATTTGGACGCCAGAATTGGCCATCCACTGGGCGTTTAACGCCAATTTTTCACCCTTTTTCTGGCGTTTGAATGCCAGAATCATTCCTCTCTAGGCTCTTACTGTCCTTAGAGGGATTTTGGGAAGTGGGTTGGTCATCCTCTATCAGTTGTTCCTTTCTTGGCTTTCTGCTGCCTTGAGTTGAGACATTCAATGTCTTTCCACTCCTTAATTGAACAGCTTAGCACTCTTCTGTTATCT
The DNA here is from genome assembly GCF_059453495.1 of Arachis ipaensis. NCBI lineage: Eukaryota > Viridiplantae > Streptophyta > Magnoliopsida > Fabales > Fabaceae > Arachis > Arachis ipaensis. Next base: position 22,470,564 of record NC_142435.1, read on the forward strand.
GTTTAGATAATTGCTGTCTTGTCTGATCCAATTGTGCTTCTATATTCTTGTTAGTATTTTTAGTGTCTTGTAGCATCTCTTTAAATTCTGCTAACTGTTTTGTTATAAAAAGCAATTGCTAATTGAGTTCAACAACTTGTTCTGGAGGACTAAGTTCAGTGGATACTGCTTTAGCCTCTTCTTTCATGGAGGACTCACTTCTTAAGTACAGATGTTGATTTCTAGCAACTGTATCAATGAGATCTTGAGCCTCTTCAATTGTCTTTCTCATGTGTATATATCCACCAGCTGAGTGGTCTAGAGACATCTAGGTCTTTTCTGTAAGCTCGTAGTAGAAGATGTCTAACTGCACCCATTCTGAAAACATTTCAGAGGGGCATTTCCTTAACATATCTCTGTACCTCTTCCAGGCATTATAAAGAGATTCATTATCCTCTTGTTTAAAGCCTTGGATGTCTAGCCTTAGCTGTGTCATCCTTTTTGGAGGGAAATATTGATTCAGGAATTTGTTTGATAGCTGTTTCCATGTTCTTATGCTTGCTGTGGGTTGGTTATTTAACCACCTCTTAGCTTGATCTTTTACAGCAAATAAAAATAGTAATAATCTATAGATATCCTGATCTACTTCCTTATCACGTACTGTGTCAGCAATTTGTAGGAACTGTGCCAGAAACTCAGTAAGTTCTTCCTGTGGAAGACTGGAATACTGGCAATTTTGCTGCACCATGATAATGAGCTGAGGGTTTAGCTCAAAATTGCTAGCTCTGATGGAGGGTATACAGATACTACTCCCATATAAAGCAGTAGTGGGGTTAGCATATGACCCCAGAGTCTTTCTGGACTGTTCATTTCCACTTAGGTCCATAATGGAGAAAGGGAGATGATGTTGATTGTAAATAAAAATTTTATTCCTCTCTTTTTTTTTTGATTTTTTGAATTTAATGAGGAAAAAGAAAAACAATAAAATGACACCAAACTTAAAATTTTTTTATTTGGGACACTAATAACAAGGAAAGACACAAAACAAGAAAAACTAAAGATCAAACAAGAAAAATAAACAAGAGCAACTTGAAGATCAAGAAAGAACAAGACATATAAAACTCGAAAATATGAAGAAAAACAATAACATGCAATTCGAAAAGTTGAAGGAAAATAAAAACATGCAATTGACACCAAACTTAAAACATGAAACTAAACTCAAACAGAAGACTCAATTATGAGGTTATTGGTTTTTATCTATTTATTAAAAATTTTTGAAAAAAATCTAGAAAAAGAAAACAAGAATTTTAAAATTTTAACAAAAACAATAATAAAAGACTGAAAGAAAAATAAAAAATTAATAAAGAAAAAATAAGATTTTTGAAAAGAAAATAAAAGACTCAAATTTAGTGACTCAAAACCAAAAAGGTAAATTCTTTCTAATCTAAGCAATAAGATGAACCGTCAGTTGTCCAAAATCGAACAATCTCTGGCAACGGCACCAAAAACTTGGTGCACGAAATTGTGATCACACTTTTCACAACTCTGCACAACTAACCAGCAAGTGCACTGGGTCGTCCAAGTAATACCTTACGTGAGTAAGGGTTGATCACACGGAGATTGTCAGCTTGAAGCAAGCTATGGTCATCCTGTAAATCTTAGTCAGGTGGATTCAAATGGTTATGAGGTTTTGATAATTAAAAGATAAATAAAACATAAAAATAAAATAAAATACTTATGTAATTTATTGGTGGGAATTTCAGATAAGCGTTTGGAGATGCTTTGTTGCTTCTGAACATCTGCTTTCCTATTGTCTTCTTCCAATCATGCATGCTCCCTTCCATGGCAAGCTGTATGATCCTTTCGGATGAAAAATACCAGGTACGGTTTCTGCACGGCTAATCAACTGTCGGATTTCTCGTCTCGGATGAAAAATACCAGGTACAGCTACCGCACGGCTAATCATCTGTCGGTTCTCACTAGCGTCGGAATAGGATCTCTCTATCCTTTTGCACACTGTCACTGCGCCCAACATTCGCGAGTTTGAAGCTTGTCACAGTCATCCCTTCCTAGATCCTACTCGGAATACCACAGACAAGGTTTAGACTTTCCGGATCTCAGGAATGCTAACAATTGGTTCTAGCCTATACCACGAAGGTTCTAATCTCACGGATTCGGATGCTCTGTTGTCGGGAGAGACGATGCAAATCGTGGATTAGAGACCCAAGAGAATATACTCCGGCTGTCGTCCAATGACTACGTTGAACATCATGTAGACCGCTTGTGGTTGTCAGGCACGCGGATCTTAGCTAAGCGAGTAATGAAGATAGTGGGTGATTGTCACGGGTCACCCCTTCATTCTGACTTAACTGAATTAAGTACAAGAGTATATCTTGGAGAAGAAGTAAGCGTGAATTGAAAGAGAAATAATAGTACTTGCATTAATTCATGAAGAACAGCAGAGCTCCGCACCTTAATCTATGAGGTGTAGAAACTCCACCGTAGAAAATACATTAGTGAAAAGAGGTCTAGGCATGGCCGAATGGCCAGCCTCCCAAATGGCATAAGATATGATAGCATGCGAATACAATAGTAAAAATTGCTATTTATACTAAACTAGTTACTAAGGTTTACAGAAATTGAGTAACTAAGTGCAGATAGTGCATAAATCCACTTCTGGGGCCCACTTGGTGTGTGCTTGGGCTGAGCATTGAGCTTTACACGTGCATAGGTGGTGCACGAATTGTGAATCACACTTTTCACAACGCGTACCACTAACCAGCAAGTGCACTGGGTCGTCCAAGTAATATCTCACGTGAGTAAGGGTCGAATCCCACGGAGATTGTTGGTTTGAAGCAACCTATGGTTATCTTGTAAATCTTAGTCAGGAAGTCAATTATGTTTATCAGTTGAATTGCGAATAGCCAAGAGAGCATAAATTAAAGATTACTTGTTGTGAAGTAATGGATAATATATTGGAGTTTTGGAGATGCTTTGTCTTCTGAATCTCTGCTTTCCTCTGTCTTCTGATTCACGCACGCACGTCCTCTATGGCAAGCTGTGTGTTGGTGGATCACCATTGTCAATGGCTACCTTCCCTCCTTCCAGTGAAAACTACGCTCACGCGCTCTGTCACAGCACGGCTAATCACCGGTTGGTTCTCGATCCGGTTGGAATAGGATTTACTATCCTTTTGCGCCTGTCACTAACGCCCAGCCTTCAGAAGTTTGAAGCTCGTCACAGTCATTCAATCCTTGAATCCTACTCGGAATACCACAGACAAGGTTTAGACTTTCCGGATTCTCATGAATGCCGCCATCAGTTCTAGCTTATACCACGGAGATTCTGATTAAGGAATCTAAGAGATACTCATTCGATCGGATATAGAACGGAGGTGGTTGTCAGGCACACGTTCGTGGTTTGAGGAAGGTGATGAATGTCACAGATCATCACCTTCATCACAGTTAAGCGCGAATGAACATCTTAGATAGGAACAAGCGTGTTTGAATGGAAAACAGAAATACTTGCATTAATTCATCGAGACACAGCAGAGCTCCTCACCCCCAACAATGGGGTTTAGAGACTCATGCCGTCAGAGAATACAAAGTTTTGATCTGAAATGTTATGAGATACAAAATAAGTCTCTAAAAGTTGTTTAAATACTAAACTAGTAGCCTAGGTTTACAAAAATTGGATAAACTATGATAGATGATGCAGAGATCCACTTCTGGGGCCCACTTGGTGTGTGCTGGGGCCCACTTGGTGTGTGCTGGGGCTGAGACTTAAGCAATTCACGTGCAGAGGCCATTTGTGGAGTTGAACGCCAGTTTTTATGCCAGTTTGGGCGTTCAACTCCAGCTTTTGATCCTTTTCTGGCGCTGGACGCCAGAATTGGGCAGAGGACTGGCGTTGAATGCCAGTTTACGTCGTCTATCCTTGTGCAAAGTATGGACTATTATATATTTCTGGAAAGCCCTGGATGTCCACTTTCCAAAGCAATTGGAAGCACGCCATTTCGAGTTCTGTAGCTCCAGAAAATCCACTTTGAGTGCAGGGAGGTTAGAATCCAACAGCATCAGCAGTCCTTTTTCAGCCTGAATCAGATTTTTGCTCAACTCCTTCAATTTCAGCCAGAAAAATACCTGAAATTACAGAAAAACACACAACTCATAGTAAAGTCCAGAAATATGAATTTTTCCTAAAAACTAATAAAAATAGACTAAAAACTAACTAAAACATACTCTAAACTATATGAAATTATCCCCAAAAAGCGTATAAAATATCCGCTCATCACAACACCAAACTTAAACTGTTGCTTGTCCTCAAGCAACTAGACAAATAAAATAGAAGACTAATAGGTTGAGAAGCAATAATATCTCAGAGTTTTTTTGATTGAAGCTCGGATCCTAATTAGATGAGCGGGACTAGTAGCTTTTTTGCTTCTGAACAGTTTTGGCATCTCACTTTATCCATTGAAGCTCAGAGTGATTGGCATCTATAGGAACTCAGAATTCAGATAGTGTTATTGATTCTCTTAGTTCAGTGTGATGATTCTTGAACACAGCTTCTTTATGAGTCTTGGCCGTGGCCCTAAGCACTTTGTTTTCCAGTATTACTACCGGATACATAAATGCCACAGACACATAACTGGGTGAACCTTTTCAGATTGTGACTCAGCTTTGCTAAAGTCCCCAATTAGAGGTGTCCAGAGTTCTTAAGCACACTCTTCTTTTTGCTTTGGACCTTGACTTTAACCGCTCAGTCTCAAGTTTTCACTTGACACCTGCACGCCACAAGCACATGGTTAGGGACAGCTTGGTTTAGCCGCTTAGACCAGGATTTTAGTCCTTTAGGCCCTCCTATCCACTGATGCTCAAAGCCTTGGGATCCTTTTTATTTGCCCTTGCCTTTTGGTTTTAAGAGCTTTTGGCTTTTTCTGCTTGCTTTTTTTTTTTTTCTGCAAGCTTTGTTCTTTGCTGCTTTTTCTTGCTTCAAGAATCATTTTTATGATTTTCAGATTATCAATAACATGTCTCATGTTCATCATTCTTTCAAGATCCAACATATTTAACAGTCTTAAACAACAAATTCAAAAGACATATGCACTGTTCAAGCATTCATTCAGAAGACAGAAAGCATTGCCACCACATTTAACCAATTAGAATTTCTTTTATTAAACTCGAAATTTTATTGCTTCTTATTCAAAAGATCTACTATTTAATTCATGTTTAATGATGATGAGAAAAATAAACTATAGCTTAATTGGAGATAAAATCAAATAGATACTAATTACTATTATATGACTTCTAAGGTAAACTTTTTATAAGGACACTGTCACAGAGTTAAGGCAGAAATTGGAAATTAACAACCTTTATTCTGGGGGCACGGGGGTTCCTCTGATCCTTGGGATGCTTGGTATTACAAGAGAAGACTTTTGGCGCTTCAGTTCCCTTAAGTCACGTCCCTGCTCCTCTTGTTCTTTAAACATATGGGTCAGCATTTGACTGTGTTCCTTCTGTTGTTTTATTATTTGCTCCATAGCTTCCTGTATCTTGGTGATAGACGTCTCAAGATATTCCCAATATTCCGCTTGAGGAATCTCTGGGAGGAATTCCTGTGCTCTCTTCTTGATAAGATCCTCCTGTGCTTGTTGTCTCTCCATTGATGCTTTGGTGATTGACTTTTCAATTAGGATATATTCAGTTATTCCCATCCTTACACCAGCGTCCTTGCAGAGCAGAGAAATCACGCTTGGATAAGCCAACCTGGCCTCTTTTGAATTTTTATTAGCAATCTTGTAGAGTTCAGTGGAAATCAGCTGATGAACCTCCACTTCCTTCCCCGTCATGATGCAATGAATCATCACTGCTCTTTTAACTGTGACTTCAGAATGGTTGCTAGTGGGCAACAAAGAACGCCCAATGAAGTCCAGCCATCCTCTGGCAACTGGTTTGAGATCCTCTCTCTTGAGTTGATTTGGGACGCCCTTTGTGTTGGTGGTCCACCTGGCTCCAGGGATACATATGTCCTCTAGAATCTTATCCAGGCCAATGTCTGCTCTCATCATCCTCCTGTTGAAGGAGTTTGGATCATCCTTTAGCTGAGGTAGCTTTAATATCTCTCTGATCTTGTCAGGGGTGGTATGAACAATCTTTCCCCTGACCATGGTCCGAAATTCGTAGCAGGCAGTTCCAGATAGTCTTTGCTTGTCAGTCTGCCACATATTAGCATAGAACTCCTGGACCATGTTCCTTCCTACTTTCGTTTCAGGATTAGCTAGGACTTCCCAGTTCCTGATTCGAATTTGCTCCTGGATCTCCGGATATTCGTCTTCTTTCAGATCGAATCTAACTTCCGGGATCACTGATCTCAGACCCATTACTTTAAGATAATGGTCTGAATGTTCTTTAGATAAGAACTTCCCTTGATTCCAAAGTGGTTTTGGAACGCTCTCTTTCTTGCCTCTTGGAGTGGATTGTTTTCCTTTGGGAGCCATGATCTTAGTGATCTCGGATAAACACACCAAACTTAGAGGTTTGCTTGTCCTCAAGCAAAAGAAAAGAAAGGAGAGGGATAGAAGGAGATCGAGGTGCACTTGTTGATGGAGGAGGGGGGCCGAACCCAATTTTAAAGGGGTGGGGGGTGGGTTTTCGAAAAATTGGAGGAGATAAGATAAAAAGATTGAGTTGAAAAAGATAAGATAGAAGATAGAGTTTAATTTTGAAAGGATATGATAGATTTTTTTGAAAAAGATAACTCTGAATTTTGAAAAAGATCATATGGATATTTGAAAAAGATATGGATTAGTTGAAAAGATTTTTGAGTGAAAAAGATAGATTTGTTTTCAGAAAAGATTTTGAAAAGAGTTGGATTGAATTTGGAAAGATGGATTTTTAGAAATTAAGGATTTTAGAAATCAGGGTTCTTGATATGTTCATGTAAAAATCATGCATTGAAGCATAAAATTTGAAATTAGAATGGAAATACGTGTGGGATAAATGGATTTGGCTCCTCCCTGTCTTCCTGGCGTTTGAACGCCCAAACGCTGCTTGTTTTGGGCGTTCAACGCCCAAATGCTGATCTCCTGGGCATTCAGCGCCCAGTTGCTGCCATTACTGGCATTCAACGCCCATTAGGTGCCTGTTTCTGGCGTTGAACGCCCAGATTGCTGCCCTTACTGGCGGTCAGCGCCCAGTGGATGCCCATTTTGGGCGCTGAACGCCCAAAATGCCCCTTTACTGGCGTTTTCTTGCCATTGAGCTCCCTATCTCTGTTTTGTGTGCGGATTCCTTCTGTAATCCTGTAAACTTATACAAATGATTCTGTACCTTAGTGTCAGTGAACTTTATATAAACAAATAAAAATAAAAATAGGGCAAAAATGCTTAGAGGATTGATGCCCCATGGCTGGGTTGCCTCCCAGCAAGCGCTTCTTTATTGTCTTTAGCTGGACCTTGCTGAGCTTTTAATCTAGCTTCAGCCTTGAGCATTCTTGCTCAATGTTGCCTTCAAGATAATGCTTGATTCTCTGTCCATTGACAATGAACTTCTTATCAGAATCAATATCTTGAAGCTCCACGTAACCATATGGTGACACACTTGTAATCACGTATGGTCCCCTCCACCGGGATTTCAGTTTCCCGGGGAATAGCCTGAGTCTAGAGTTAAACAACAGGACCTTCTGTCCTGGTTCAAAGATTCTAGATGACAGCTTTCTGTCATGCCATTTTTTTTATTTTTCTTTATAAAGCTTGGCATTTTCGAAAGCTGTGAATCTGAATTCCTCTAGCTCATTTAGCTGGAGCAATCGTTTTTCTCCTGCTAATTTGGCATCAAAGTTTAGGAACCTGGTTGCCCAATAGGCTTTATGTTCCAGTTCCACGGGCAGGTGACATGCCTTACCATAAACAAGTTGGTATGGAGAGGTCCCTATAGGGGTCTTGAATGCTGTTCTGTAAGCCCACAGAGCATCATCCAAGCTCCGTGCCCAATCCTTTCTACGGGTACTTACTGTCCGTTCCAGGATTCTCTTTAATTCTCTATTAGAGACTTCAGCTTGCCCATTGGTTTGTGGATGATATGGGGTGGCTATCTTGTGGCGAATTCCATACCGAACCATGGCAGAGTAAAGTTGTTTATTGCAGAAGTGAGTGCCCCCATCACTGATTAGTACTCTAGGGACACCAAACCTGCTAAAGATATGTTTCTGGAGGAACTTCAGCACTGTTTTAGTATCATTGTTGGGTGTGGCAATAGCCTCAACCCATTTTGATACATAGTCAACTGCCACCAGAATATAAGTGTTTGAGTATGATGGTGGGAAAGGTCCCATGAAGTCAATTCCCCATACATCAAACAACTCTATTTCCAAGATTTCTTGTTGAGGCATGGCGTAACCATGAGGCAGATTACCAGCTCTTTGGCAACTGTCACAATTACGTACAAACTCTCGGGAATCTTTATAGAGTGTGGGCCAATAGAAGCCACATTGGAGGACCTTGGTGGCTGTTCGCTCACCTCCGAAATGGCCTCCATATTGAGATCCATGGCAATGCCATAGGATTCTCTGTGCTTCCTCTCTGGGGACACACCTACGGATAATTCCGTCTGCACATCTCTTAAAGAGATAGGGCTCATCCCACAAGTAGTACTTTGCATCAGTAACTAATTTCTTCTTTTGTATTCTATTGTACTCCTTGGGTATGAACCTTGCAGCTTTATAGTTTGCAATATTGGCAAACCATGGTGCTTCCTGAATGGCAAATAGATGCTCATCAGGGAACGTCTCAGAGATCTCAAGAAAGGGGAGGGACGTCCCTTCCACTGGCTCTATCCGGGACAGATGATCAGCTACTTGGTTCTCTGTCCCTTTTCTGTCTCTTATTTCTATATCAAACTCTTGCAGAAGCAATACCCATCTGATGAGCCTGGGTTTTGAATCCTGCTTTGTGAGTAGATACTTAAGAGCAGCATGGTCAGTGTACACAATCACCTTTGATCCTACTAAGTAGGATCTGAACTTGTCAATGGCGTAAACCACTGCAAGTAATTCCTTTTCTGTGGTTGTGTAATTTTTCTGGGCATCATTTAAAACGCGACTGGCATAATAAATGACATGCAGAAGCTTGTCATGCCTCTGTCCCAATACTGCACCAATGGCATGATCACTGGCATCACACATTAGCTCAAATGGTAATGTCCAGTCTGGTGCAGAAATGACTGGTGCTGTGACCAGCTTAGCTCTCAGCGTTTCAAACGCCTGCAGGCACTCTGTGTCAAACACAAATGGCGTGTCAGCAGCTAGCAAATTGCTTAGAGGTTTTGCGATTTTTGAAAAATCCTTTATAAACCTCCTATAGAATCCTGCATGCCCCAGAAAGCTTCTGATTGCCTTAACATTGGCAGGTGGTGGTAATTTTTCAATTACCTCTATTTTTGCTTGATCCACCTCTATTCCCTTGTTTGAGATTTTATGCCCAAGAACAATTCCTTCAGTCGCCATGAAGTGACACTTTTCCCAGTTTAAAACTAGGTTGGTTTCTTGGCATCTTTTCAGAACAAGTTTCAGGTGATCAAGACAGGAGCTGAATGAGTCTCCATATACTGAGAAGTCATCCATGAAGACTTCCAGAAATTTTTCCACCATATCAGAGAAAATAGAGAGCATGCATCTCTGGAAGGTTGCAGGCGCATTACATAGCCCAAAGGGCATCCTTCTATAAGCAAACACTCCGGATGGACATGTGAATGCTGTTTTCTCTTGATCCTGGGGATCTACTGTAATCTGGTTATAGCCTGAGTAGCCATCCAAAAAGCAATAATAATCATGACCTGCTAGTCTTTCTAGCATCTGGTCTATGAATGGTAAAGGAAAATGATCCTTTCTGGTGGCTATATTGAGCCTTCTGTAGTCAATACACATGCGCCACCCTGTAACTGTTCTTGTAGGAACCAGTTCATTTTTTTCATTATGAATCACTGTCATGCCTCCCTTTTTTGGGACGACTTGAACAGGGCTCACCCAGGGGCTATCAGAAATAGGATAAATAATCCCAGCCTCCAGTAATTTGGTGACATCTTTCTGCACCACTTCCTTCATGGCTGGATTTAGCCGCCTCTGTGGTTGAACCACTGGTTTGGCATTGTCCTCCAATAGGATTTTGTGCATGCATCTAGCTGGGCTTATGCCCTTAAGGTCACCTATGGACCACCCAAGAGCTGTCTTGTGTGTCCTTAGCACTTGAATAAGTGCTTCCTCTTCCTGTGAATTTAAAGCAGAGCTTATGATTACTGGAAAAGTGTCACCTTCTCCCAGAAATGCATATTTCAAGGATGGTGGTAGTGGCTTGAGCTCGGGTTTAGGAGGTTTTTCCTCTTTCAGAAGAAAGTTCAGAGGCTCTTTCATGTCCTCTGAATCCTCCAAATCAGGCTGAACATCTTTAAAGATGTCTTCCAACTCTGATTCGAGACTCTCAGCCATGTTGATCTCTTCTACCAAAGAGTCAATGAGATCAACTTTCATGCAGTCTGTTGATGTGTCTGGATGCTGCATGGCTTTGACAGCGTTCAACTTAAACTCATCATCATTGACTCTCAGGGTTATTTCCCCCTGTTGGACGTCAATGAGGGATCGTCCAGTTGCTAGGAAGGGTCTTCCTAGAATGAGAGTAGCACTCTTGTGCTCCTCCATTTCCAGCACAACAAAGTCAGTGGGAAAGGCAAATGGCCCAACTCTGACAATCATGTCTTCAATCACTCCTGATGGGTATTTAGTGGAACCATCAGCAAGTTGGAGACATATCCGGGTTGGTTTAACTTCTTCAGTTAAGCCAAGCTTCCTGATAGTGGATGCAGGTATTAGATTGATGCTTGCCCCAAGATCGCATAAAGCTGTCTTGGTGCAATCACCTTCTAATATGCATGGTATCAGAAAACTCCCAGGGTCTTTAAGCTTTTCAGGAAAGCTTTTCAGAATGACTGCACTGCATTCTTCAGTGAGGAGAACTCTTTCTGTTTCTCTCCACTCCTTTTTATGACTCAAGATTTCTTTCATGAACTTGGCATAAGAAGGTATTTGCTCAAGTGCCTCTGCAAATGGAATCTTTATTTCAAGAGTCCTTAGATAATCTGCAAAGCGAGCAAATTGCTTATCCTGCTCCTCTTTCCGGAGTTTTTGAGGATAAGGTATCTTGGCTTTATATTCCTCAACCTTAGTGGTTAAAGAAGCCTTTTTAGAGGGGTTGTTATCAGCACTTGTGTGTGTCTGATCCCTCACTGGCAATTGAGTGCCAGAGTCAGAAGCTGGAGTGACGTTAGACGCCAGCTCACTGTCTGTTCCTGGCGCCTGAACGCCAGAAATGTGCCCATTTTGGGCGTTTAACGCTGGATTCTGCCCCATTTGGTCGTTCAACGCCAGATTCTTGCCCATTTCTGGCATTGAACGCCAATCCTGCCTTGTTTCTGGCGCTAAACGCCAGTTTTGGGCATGGTCTGGGCGTTCAGCGCCAGCCTTCCACCCATTTTCTGGCGTTTTAGTGCCAGAATTATTTTTCCCTGGGCTCTTACTGTCCTCAGGTGAATCTTTGGTGGGTCGCTCATTTTTTGAATTTTTGATGCCTTGAGGTGGGGTATTTAGTGTTTTCCCACTCCTCAATTGAACTGCTTGGCATTCTTCTGCTATTTGCCTTGATAGCTGCTGCTTTGTTTGCTTAAACTGTTCGTCCATATGTATATTAGCTATCCTTGTCTCCTGTAGCCTGTCCTTGAATTCAGCTAACTGCTTTGTTAGAAAATTCAATTGCTGATTGAATTCAGCAGCTTGTTTTACAGTACTGAATTCAGCAGTTACTGTTTTAACCTCTTCATTCATGGAAGGGTTGCTGCTTAGATACAGATGCTGATTCCTGGCAACTGTATCAATGAGCTCTTGAGCCTCTTCAATTGTCTTTCTCATATGGATAGATCCACCAGCTGAGTAATCTAGAGACATCTGAGCTCCTTCTGCAAGCCCATAGTAGAAGATGTCTAACTGAACCCACTCTGAAAACATTTCAGAGGGGCATTTTCGTAGCATCTCTCTGTATCTCTCCCAGGCATCATAAAGAGATTCATTATCTCCTTGCTTGAAGCCTTGGATGTCCAGCCTTAGCTGTGTCATCCTTTTTGGAGGGAAATATTGATTCAGGAATTTTTCTGTCAGCTGTTTCCACGTCCTTATGCTGGCCTTAGGTTGGTTATTCAACCACCTCTTAGCTTGATCTTTTACAGCAAATGGAAACAGTAATAGTCTGTAGACATCCTGATCTATTTCTTTATCATGTACTGTGTCAGCAATTTGTAAAAACTGTGCCAGAAACTCTGTAGGTTCTTCCTGTGGAAGACCGGAATACTGGTAACTTTGCTGCACCATGATAATGAGCTGAGGATTCAACTCAAAGCTACTGACTCCAATGGAGGGTATGCAGATACTACTCCCATATGAAGCAGTAGAGGGGTTAGAATATGACCCCAGAGTCCTCCTGGACTGTTCATCTCCATTTATGTCCATGATGGATATATGGATATAACTTGGACTGATTTACCTTTTTAATTATTTTATTTTATGGAAAGAGGACAACTTAACCAAAAATAAAAATAACAAAAATTATGATTTTCGAAAAAGTGAGGAGAGAAAAAGTGGTTAGAAAGTTTTGAAAAAGATATGATTTGGAAAAGATTTTAAAAAAAAATTTTTTTTTTATATAATTTTCGAAAATTTGTTTTTTTTTTTTAAAATAGAGAGAAAGGATATTTTTGAATTTAAAGAGGAGAGAGAAAAATAATAAGATAGCACAAGATTTAAAATTTTTAGATCTAATGCTCCCTATTTTCGAAAATTTTGGAGGGAAAACACCAAAGAACACCCAACTTAAAAATTTTAAAATCAAGTCACAAGGAAAACTTAAGAACACGAAGAAAGAACACCAAACTTAAAATTTTTAGAAAACCAAGCTAAAATTTTTGAAAACCAAAGGGAAATCAACAAGAAAACACCAAACTTAAAGTTTGGCACAGGATTTAATAGAAAAAATTATTTTTGAAATAGGTTTTAAAAATATGATAGCCAATTACCATGAACATAAACACCACGTTCTAACTAACTGAGCTATAAATTTAAAGTGTTTTAATAAGGGATAAATAATAAAAGACTCTAAACCAAAAAAAGAAAGATTTTTCCTAATCTAAGCAACAAAATAATCCGTCAGTTGTTCAAACACGAACAATCCCCGGCAACAGCGCCAAAAACTTGGTGCACGAATTGTGAATCACACTTTTCACAACGCGTACCACTAACCAGCAAGTGCACTGGGTCGTCCAAGTAATACCTCACGTGAGTAAGGGTCGAATCCCACGGAGATTGTTGGTTTGAAGCAATCTATGGTTATCTTGTAAATCTTAGTCAGGAAGTCAATTATGTTTATCAGTTGAATTGCGAATAGCCAAGAGAGCATAAATTAAAGATTACTTGTTGTGCAGTAATGGAGAATATGTTGGAGTTTTGGAGATGCTTTGTCTTCTGAATCTCTGCTTTCCTCTGTCTTCTGATTCACGCACGCACGTCCTCCTATGGCAAGCTGTGTGTTGGTGGATCACCGTTGTCAATGGCTACCTTCCCTCCTTCCAGTGAAAACTACGCTCACGCGCTCTGTCACAGCACGGCTAATCACCGGTTGGTTCTCGATCCGGTTGGAATAGGATTTACTATCCTTTTGCGCCTGTCACTAACACCCAGCCTTCAGGAGTTTGAAGCTCGTCACAGTCATTCAATCTTTGAATCCTACTCGGAATACCACAGACAAGGTTTAGACTTTCCGGATTCTCATGAATGCCGCCATCAGTTCTAGCTTATACCACGGAGATTCTGATTAAGGAATCTAAGAGATACTCATTCGATCGGATATAGAACGGAGGTGGTTGTCAGGCACACGTTCGTGGTTTGAGGAAGGTGATGAATGTCACAGATCATCACCTTCATCACAGTTAAGCACGAATGAACATCTTAGATAGGAACAAGCGTGTTTGAATGGAAAACAAAAATACTTGCATTAATTCATCGAGACACAGCAGAGCTCCTCACCCCCAACAATGGGGTTTAGAGACTCATGCCATCAGAGAATACAAAGTTTTGATCTGAAATGTTATGAGATACAAAATAAGTCTCTAAAAGTTGTTTAAATACTAAACTAGTAGCCTAGGTTTACAAAAATTGAATAAACTATGATGGATGATGCAGAGATCCACTTCTGGGGCCCACTTGGTGTGTGCTGGGACCCACTTGGTGTGTGCTGGGGCTGAGACTTAAGCAATTCACGTGCAGAGGCCATTTGTGGAGTTGAACGCCAGTTTTTATGCCAGTTTGGGCGTTCAACTCCAGCTTTTGATCCTTTTCTGGCGCTGGACGCCAGAATTGGGCAGAGGACTGGCGTTGAACGCCAGTTTACGTCCTCTATCCTTGTGCAAAGTATGGACTAATATATATTTCTGGAAAGCCCTGGATGTCTACTTTCCAACGCAATTGGAAGCACGCCATTTCGAGTTCTGTAGCTCCAGAAAATCCACTTTGAGTGCAGGGAGGTCAGAATCCAACAGCATCAGCAGTCCTTTTTCAGCCTGAATTAGATTTTTGCTCAACTCCTTCAATTTCAGCCAGAAAAATACCTGAAATTACAGAAAAACACACAACTCATAGTAAAGTCCAGAAATATGAATTTTTCCTAAAAACTAATAAAAATAGACTAAAAACTAACTAAAACATACTCTAAACTATATGAAATTATCCCCAAAAAGCGTATAAAATATCCGCTCATCAATAGGTCTTTTCTAGAGTTAAACGCCAGCTTGGATGCCAGTTTGGGCGTTTAACTCCAGTTTTGGTGCCAGTTCTGGCGTTTTACGCCAGAAAAGGGTCTCTGGCTCGCGTTTGGACGCCAGTTTGGGCCATTAAATCTTAAGAAAAATATGGACTATTATACATTTATGAAAAGCCCAAGATGTCTACTTTCAAACGCAATTGAGAGCGTGCCAATTGGGCATCTTTAGCTCCAGAAAATCCATTTCGAGTGCAGGAGGGTCAGAATCCAATAGCATCTGCAGTCCTTTCTCAGCCTCTAAATCAGATTTTTGCTCAGGTCCCTCAATTTCAGCCAGAAAATACTTGAAATCACAGAAAAACACACAAACTCATAGTAAAGTCCAGAAATGTGATTTTTGCATAAAAACTAATAAAAATATAATAAAAAGTAACTAAAACATACTAAAAACTATGTAAAAACAATGCCAAAAAGGGTATAAAATATCCGCTCATCACAACACCAAACTTAAATTGTTGCTTGTCCCCAAGCAACTAAAAACAAAATAGGATAAAAAGAAGAGAATATACAATAAATTTTAAAAATATCAATGAAGACTAGTTTCAATTAGATGAGCGGGACTAGTAGTTTTTTTTGCTTCTGAACAGTTTTGGCATCTCACGTTATCCTTTAGAGTTCAGAATGATTGGCATCCATAGGAACTCAGAATTCAGATAGTGTTATTGATTCTCCTAGTTCAGTATGTTGATTCTTGAACACAGTTACTTTATGAGTCTTGGCCGTGACCTTAAGCATCTTGTTTTCCAGTATTACCACTGGATACATAAATGCCACAGACACATAACTGGGTGAACCTTTTCAGATTGTGACTCAGCTTTGCTAGAGTCCCCAGTTAGAGGTGCCCAGAGTTCTTAAGCACACTCTTTTTGCTTTGGATCACGACTTTAACCACTCAGTCTCAAGCTTTTCACTTGGACCTTCATGACACAAGCACATGCTTAGGGACAGCTTGATTTAGCCACTTAGGCCAGGATTTTATTCCCTTGGGCCCTCCTATCCATTAATACTCAAAGCCTTGGATCCTTTTTACCCTTGCCTTTTAGTTTAAAGGGTTATTGGCTTTTTCTGCTTGCTTTTTCTTTTTCTTTATTTTTCGCCACTTTTTTTTTCGCAAGCTTTGTGTTTTTCACTGCTTTTTCTTGCTTCAAGAATCAATTTTATGATTTTTCATATTATCAATAACATTTCTCTTTTTTCATTATTCTTTCAAGAGCCAACAATTTTAACATTCATAAACTTCACTATAAAAAATATGCACTGTTCAAGCATTCATTCAGAAAACAAAAAGTATTGCCACCACATCAAAATAATTAAACTATTTTCAAGATAGAATTCGAAATTCATGTACTTCTTTTTCTTTTTCAGAAAATATTTTTCATTTAAGAAAGGTGAAAGATTCATGGAACATTCATAGCTTTAAGACATAGACACTAAACACTAATGATTATGTAATGAAGACACAAACATGGTCAAAACATAAAGCATAAAAATTGAAAAGCAGAAAAAAAAAAAGAACAAGAAAATTAAAGAACGGGTCCACCTTAGTGACGGCGGCTAGTTCTTCCTCTTGAAGATCCTATGGAGTGCTTGAGCTCCTCTATGTCTCTTCCTTGCCTTTGTTGCTCCTCTCTCATGGCCTTTTGGTCCTCTCTGATTTCATGGAAGATGATTGAGTGCTCTTGGTACTCCACTCTTAGTTGCTCCATGTTAGAACTCAAATCTCCTAAAGAGGTGTTGAGTTGTTCCCAATAGTTGTATGGAGGAAAATGCATCCCTTGAGGCATCTCAGGGATTTCTTGATGAGGGGCTTCTTCATGCTCTTGTTGAGGTCCATGAGTGGGCTCTCTTGTTTGCTCCATCCTCTTCTTAGTGATGGGCTTGTCCCCTTCAATGCGGATGTCTTCCTCTATGATAACTCTGGCTGAATTACATAGGTGACAGATGAGATGAGGAAAGGCTAACCTTGCCAAAGTGGAGGGCTTGTCAACCACATTGTATAGTTCTAGAGATATGATCTCATGAACTTCTACTCCCTCTCCAATCATGATACTATGGATCATGATAGCCCAGTCCACAGTAACTTCAGATCGGTTTCTAGTAGGAATGATAGAGCGTTGGATAAACTCTAACCATCCTCTAGCCACGGGCTTGAGGTCAAGCCTTCTCAGTTGAACCGGCTTGCCTTTGGAGTCTCTCTTCCATTGAACTACTTCCACACAGATGTCCATGAGGACTTGGTCCAATCTTTGATCAAAGTTGACTCTTCTAGTGAAAGGATAAGGATCTCCTCTCATGATTGGCAAGTTGAATGCCAACCTTACAGTTTTCGGACTGAAATCCAAGTATTTCCCTCAAACCATTGTGAGCCAATTTTTTGGGTTTGGGTTCACACTTTGATCATGGTTCTTAGTGATCCATGCATTAGCATAGAAATCTTGAACCATTAAGATTCTGACTTGTTGGATGGGGTTGGTGAGAGATTCTGAACCTCTTCTTCGAACCTCATATCGGATCTCTGGATATTCACTCTTTTTGAGCATGAAGGGGACCTCGGGGATCACATTTTTCTTGGCCAAAACTTCATAGAAGTGGTCTTGATGGACTTTTGAGATGAATCTCTCCATCTCCCATGACTCGGAGGTGGAAGCAATTGCCTTTTCTTTCCTCTTTCTAGAGGTTTCTCCAGCTTTAGGTGCCATTAATGGTTATGGAAAAACAAAAAGCAGAGCTTTTTCCCACACCAAACTTAAAAGGTTTGCTCGTCCTCGAGCAAAAGAAGAAAGAAAGGAGGAGAAGAAGATGAAATGGAGGAGATAGAGGGGTGTTTGGTATTCGGCCAAGGGGGGTATTAAGTGTTTATGATTGTGAAGTTGAAGGTGGTAAGGAGGGGTATTTATAGGGTAAGAGAGAGAGAGAGAGAGAGAGAGAGAGAGAGAGAGAGAGAGGGAAGTCGTGTATGAAGGGGTTGGGTTTGGGAGGAAAATGTTTTGAATTTGAATGGTGAGGTAGGTGGGGTTTTATGATGGGTTTTGGAGAAAAGTGGATGGATATGAGTGGTGAAGAGATTAAGGGGAAGAGGGTAGGATTTGATGGGTGAATGGTGTTTGGGGAAGAGTGTTATGGAAAGGTGTGAAGAGGAGAGAACGAGAGGTGGGGTAGGTGGGGATCTTGTGGGGTCCACAGATCCTGAGGTGTCAAGGAATTTTGGTCCTTGCACCTTTCTGGCGTTTAACTTCAACTCTGCTACCTTTTCTAGCGTTAAACGCCAGGCTGATGCCCTTTTCCGGCGTTTAACGCCAATCAGACACCAGAAACCCTTTTCCGACGTTAAACGCCAGTCTGTCTGCCAATTCTGGCATTTAACGCCCAGAATGCTGCCAGAGTGGGCGTTAAACGCCCATTCTGCTATCCTTACTGGCGTTTAAATGCCAGTAAGCCTGTCCTCCAGGGTGTGCTATTTTTTATGCTTTTTTTTTTATTCTGCTTTAATTCTGCAGTTGTTTTTGTGACTCCACATGATCATCTACCTAAAGAAAACATAACATGACAATGGAAAACAAATGTTTATAAAAATAAATATAATTAAATAACATTAGGTTGCCTCCCAATAAACGCTTCTTTAATGTCAATAGCTTGACAGTGAGCTCTTAGAGAGCTTCACAGAGACTCAGAGCTTAATGGAGGCCTCCCAACACCAAACTTAAAAGTTAAGTGTGGGGGCTCTGTTTGAATCTGTATTGAGAGAAGGTTTTCATGTTTCCTCTCCATGGTTACAGAAGAAGATCCTTGAGCCTTAAACACAAGGTAGTCCTCATTCAATTGAAGGACTAACTCTCCTCTGTCCACATCAATCACAGCTCTTGCTGTGGCTAGGAAGGGTCTTCTAAGGATAATGGATTCATCCTCTTCCTTCCCAGTGTCTAGGATTATGAAATTAGCAGGGATGTACAGGCCTTCAACCTTCACTAAGACATCCTCTACAAGTTCATAAGCCTGTTTCCTTGATTTGTCTGCCATCTCTAGTGAGATTCTTGCAGCTTGTACCTCAAAGATCCCTAGTTTCTCCATTACAGAGAGTGACATAAAGTTTATTCCTGACTCTAGGTCGGACAGAGCCTTCTCAAAGGTCATGGTGCCTATGGTACAAGGTATTAAGAACTTTTTGAGATCCGATTTCTTCTGAGGTAATTTCAGTTGAACCAAAGCATTCAGTTCATTGATGAGCAATGGAGGTTCATCCTCCCAAGTCTTATTACCAAATAACTTGGCATTCAGTTTCATGATTGCTCCAAGATACTGAGCAACTTGCTCTTCAACAATATCTTCATCCTTTTCAGAGGAAGAATAATCATTAGAGCTCATGAATGGCAACAGTAAGTTCCATGGAATCTCTATGGTCTCTGTATGAGCCTCAGATTCCTTTAGTTCCTCATTAGAAAACTCCTTAGTGGTCAGTGGACATCCATTGAGGTCTTCCTCACTGGAATTTACTGCCTTTCCCCCCTGTGCATTCGGCCACATTGGGTATATTGATGGCCTTGCACTCTCTCTTTGGATTCTCTTCTGTATTGCTTGGGAGAGTACTAGGAGGGATTTTAGTAACTCTTTTACTCAGCTGACCCACTTGTGCCTCCAAATTTCTAATGGAGGACCTTGTTTTAGTCATGAAACTGAGAGTGGTCTTAGATAGATCAGAGACTATGGTTGCTAAGTCAGAGAGGCTCTGCCTAGAATTCTCTGTCTGTTGTTGAGATGATGATGGAAAAGGTTTGCTATTTCCAAACCGAATTCTCCCATCATTATTATTATTGAAGCCTTGTTGAGGCTTCTGTTGATCCTTCCATGAGAAATTTGGATGATTTCTCCATAAAGGATTATAGGTGTTTCCATAGGATTCTCCCATGTAATTCACCTCTTCCATTGCAGGATTCTCAGAGTCATAAGCTTCTCCTTCAAAGGAGGCTTCTTTAGTACTGCCGAATGCAGCTTGCAATCCAGTCAGATTCTGAGAAATCATATTGACCTGCTGAGTCAATATTTTGTTCTGAGCCAATATGGCATTCAGAGTATCAATCTCAAGAACTCCTTTCTTCTGAGTCATCCCATTATTCACAAGATTTCTTTTAGAAGTATACATGAACTGGTTATTTGCAACCATTTCAATGAGTTTCTGGACTTCTGCAGGTGTTTTCTTCAGATGAAGAGATCCACCAGTAGAGTGGTTCAATGACATCTTGGACAATTCAGACAGACCATCATAGAATATACATAAGATGCTCCATTCTGAAAGCATGTCAGAAGGACACCTTCTGATCAATTGTTTGTATCTTTCCCAAGCTTCATAGAGGGATTCACCTTCCTTCTGTCTGAAGGTTTGGACTTCCACTCTAAGCTTACTCATCTTCTGAGGTGGAAAGAATTTGGCCAAGAAAGCATTGACCAACTTTTTCCAAGAGTTCAGGCTTTCTTTAGGTTGTAAGTCTAACCATGTCCTAGCTCTGTCTCTTACAGCAAAGGGGAAAAGCATAAGTCTGTAGACCTTGGGATTAACCCATTGGTCTTAACAGTGTCACAGATTTGCAAGAATTCAGCTAAGAACTGATGAGGATCTTCCAATGGAAGTCCATGAAATTTGCAATTCTGCTGCATTAGAGAAACTAATTGTGGCTTAAGCTCCAATTTGTTTGCTCCAATTGCAGGAATTGAGATGCTTCTTCCATAGAAGTTGGAAGATGGTGCAGTAAAGTCACCAAGCATCTTCCTTGCATCTCCACCATTGTTGTTGGGTTCGGCTGCAATGTCTGCTTCTTTTTCAAAAATTTCTGTAAGGTCCTCTCCGGAGTGTTGTGCTTTAACTTCTCTTAGCTTTCTCTTCAGAGTCCTTTCAGGTTCAGGATCAGCTTCAACAAGAATGTCTTTATCCTTGTTCTTGCTCATATGAAAAAGAAGAGAACAGAAAAGAAGAGGAATCCTCTATGTCACAATATAGAGATTCCTTTATGTGAGTAGAAGAAAAGAAGAATAGAAGAATGAGAATAGAGAGGAGAGAGATGAATTCGAACACAGAGAGGGGGAGAGGGTTCAAATTATGAGTAGAAGAGAATTGTTAGTAAATAAATAAAATAAATAGAAAGAGATGAGAGAGGAAATTCGAATATTAATTAAAAGAAAAGAAAAATATTTTTGTTTTTATTTTAATTATAAGTTAGAATTTGAAATTTAAGAAAAGAAATAAAAGAAAATTGAAAACTAAATAAATCAATTAATTAAAAAGATTTTTGAAAAACTTGTTAGTTAATTTTCGAAAATGATGAGAGGAAAAAGTAGTTAGGTGGTTTTGAAAAAGATAAGAAATAGTAAACTTTTAAAATAAAAAAAAATCAAGTAGTTAATTGAAAAAGATTTGAAAATAAATTTTGAAAAGATAAGAAGTTAGAAAAAGATTTTGAAATTAAATTTTGAAAAATATATGATTGGAATTTATTTTGAAAAAGATTTGAAAAGGAAATTAAAAAGATTTAATTTTTAAAATTAAAGTTGATGACTTGACTAACAAGAAACTAAAAGATATGATTCTAGAATTTAAAGATTGAACTTTTCTTAACAAGAAAGTAACAAACTTGAAATTTTTTTAATCAAAACATTAAATGTTAGTAAAATTTTCGAAAATTATGAAATAAAGTTAAGAAAAAGATTTTGAAAATTAATTTTTTAAAAAAAATATTTTCGAAAACACATAAAAGAAAAATTAAAAAGATTTGATTTTGAAAAAGATTTGAAAAGATAGAATTTTTAAATTGAAATTTTGACTTGACTAACAAGAAACAACTAAATTTTAAAAATCTTTGACTAAGTCAACCCAAAATTTCGAAATTTATGAGTAAAATAAGGAAAGATATTTTTTTTTATTTTTTTTGAATTAATAAAGAAAGAGAAAAATAACAAAATGAAACAAATATAAAAATTTAGGATCGAAACAAACAATGCATGCAAGAACACTTTGAATGTCAAGATGAACACCAAGAACACTTTGAAGATCAAGATGAACATCAAAAACATATTTTTGAAAATTTTTAAGAAAAGAAAGATATGCAAGACACCAAACTTAGAAATTTTTAATGTTTAGACACCATGAATTCGAAAATGCACAAGAAAAACAACAAAAAACACAAAACAAGAAAATCACAAGATCAAACAAAGAAAATCATCAAGAACAACATGAAGATCAAGAAAGAACACATGATGAATTTTCAAAAATCTAGGAAAAAGTAAAATCATGCAATTGACACCAAACTTAAAATTTGACACAAGACTCAAACAAGAAACATAAAAAATTTTTGGTTTTTATGGTTTTATTAACTTTTTTGTATATTTTTCGAAAAAATTTTGGAGAAAGAGAATAAAGAAATTGAAAATTTTTAATAAGAATTCCAGGATTCATTCCATGTTAGTCTAAAGCTCCAGTCCAAAAGAATTAGACATGGCCAAATGGCCAGCCAAGCTTTAGCACAGAATTTTAAATTAGAATCCAAAGGTTCATGTAATGTTATTCTAAAGCTCCGGTCCAAAGGAATTAGACATGGCCAAATGGCCAGCCAAGCTTTAGCATAACAAATACATACAACAATCCAATGAATAAGAATTCAAAGGCTCCTTCAATAGCTGCAATGATAAGTTAAAGCTTCGGTCCAAAAGATTAGACATGGCTTAATAGCCAGCCAAGCTTTAACATATCATCATGAAGCTCGAAGGTGGAATTCATTCTTAAAATTTTTATGAGTTTTTTGAAAACTACATTTTTTTTTCGAAAATAAAAATAAAAAATCTTAAACATAAAATAAAATTACCCAATCTAAACAACAAGATGAACGGTCAGTTGTTCAAACTCAAAATATCCCTGGCAACGACGCCAAAAACTTGGTGCACGAAATTGTGATCACACTTTTCACAACTCCGCACAACTAACCAGCAAGTGCACTGGGTCGTCCAAGTAATACCTTACGTGAGTAAGGGTTGATCCCACGGAGATTGTCGGCTTGAAGCAAGCTATGGTCATCCTGTAAATCTTAGTCAGGCGGATTCAAATGGTTATGAGGTTTTGATAATTAAATGATAAATAAAACATAAAATAAAATAAAATACTTATATAATTCATTGTGGGAATTTCAGATAAGCGTTTTGAGATGTTTTATTGCTTCTGAACCTCTGCTTTCCTATTGTCTTCTTCCAATCATGCGTGCTCCCTTCCATGGCAAACTGTATGATCCTCTCGGATGAAAATTACCAGATACGGTTTCTGCACGGCTAATCAACTATCGGATTTCTCATCTCGGATGAAAAATACCAGGTACAGCTACCGCACGGCTAATTATCTATCGGTTCCCACTAGCGTCGGAATAGGATCTCTCTATCCTTTTGCACACTGTCACTGCGCCCAACATTCGCGAGTTTGAAGCTTGTCACAGTCATCCCTTCCTAGATCCTACTCGGAATACCACAGACAAGGTTTAGACTTTCCGGATCTCAGGAATGCTAACAATTGGTTCTAGCCTATACCACGAAGGTTCTAATCTCACGGATCCGGATGCTCTGTTATCAGGAGAGATGATGCAAATCGTGGATTACAGACCCAAAAGAATATACTCCGGCTGTCGTCCAATGACTACGTTGAACATCATGTAGACCGCTTGTGATTGTCAGGCACGCGGATCTTGGCTAAGCGAGTAATGAAGATAGTGGGTGATTGTCACGGGTCACCCCTTCATTATGACTTAACTAAATTAAGTATGAGAGTATATCTTGGAGAAGAAGTAAGCGTGAATTGAAAGAGAAACAATAGTACTTGCATTAATTCATGAAGAATAGCAGAGCTCCGCACCTTAATCTATGAGGTGTAGAAACTCCACCGTAGAAAATAGATAAGTGAAAAGAGGTCTAGGCATGGCCGAATGGCCAGCTTCCCAAATGGCATAAGATATGATAGCATCTGAATACAATAGTAAAAAGTGCTATTTATACTAAACTAGTTACTAGGGTTTACAGAAATTGAGTAACTAAGTGCAGATAGTGCAGAAATCCACTTATGGGGCCCACTTGGTGTGTGCTTGGACTGAGCATTGAGCTTTACACGTGCATAGGTCTTTTCTAGAGTTAAACGCCAGCTTGGATGCCAGTTTGGGCGTTTAACTCCAGTTTTGGTGCCAGTTCTGGCGTTTTACGCCAGAAAAATGGCCTCTGGCTGTCGTTTGGACACCAGTTTGGGCCACCAAATCTCGGGCAAAGTATGGACGATTATACATTGCTAGAAAGCCCAAGATGTCTACTTTCCAACGCAATTCAGAGCGTGCCAATTGGGCTTCTGTAGCTCCAGAAAATCCATTTCGAGTGCAAGAGGGTCAGAATCCAACAACATCTGCAGTCCTTTCTCAGCCTCTGAATCAGATTTTTGCTCAGGTCCCTCAATTTCAGCCAGAAAATACCTGAAATCAAAGAAAAACACACAAACTCATAGTAAAGTCCAAAAATGTTATTTTTGCATAAAAACTAATATAAATATAATAAAAAGTAACTAAAACATACTAAAAACTATGTAAAAATAATGCCAAAAAGGGTATAAAATATCCGCTCATCAACCAGCAAGTGCACTGGGTCGTCTAAGTAATACCTTACGTGAGTAAGAGTCGATCCCACGGAGATTTTCGGCTTGAAGCAAGCTATGGTTATCTTGTAAATCTTAGTCAGGAGATTAATGATAAAAATAATTTTTATTTATGAAAAGTAAATAACATGAAATAAATGATACTTGTGATTCAGTAATGAGGAACAGGTTGAGGTTCTGGAGATGCTCTATCTTCTGAATCTCTGCTTTCCTATTGTCTTCTTCTCCAAACACGCGTGGCTTCCTTCAATGGCAAGCTGTATGTTGGTGGATCACCGTTGTCAATGGCTACCATCCGTCTTCTCGAATGAAAAATACCAGGCACGGTTTCTGCACGGCTAATCAACTGTCGGATCTCTCGTCTTGGATGAAAAATACCAGGTACAGCTATCACACGGCTAATCATCTGTCGGTTCTCACTAGTGTCGGAATAGGATATCTCTATCCTTTTGCACACTGTCACTGCGCCCAACATTCGTGAGTTTGAAGCTCGTCACAGTCATCCCTTCCTGGATCCTACTCGGAATACCACAGACAAGGTTTAGACTTTTTGGATCCTAGGAATGCTGCCAATTGGTTCTAGCCTCTACCACAAAGGTTCTAATCCCACGGACTCGGTCCGTGGATTAGAGACCCAAGAGATACGCACTCAAGCTGTCGCCCAATAACTACGTTGAGCTCAGGTAGAATGGGAGTGGTTGTCAAGCACGCGTTCATAGATTTGAGAATGGTGGTGAGTGTCACGGATCATCATATTCTCTATATTGAAGTACAAGTGAGTATCTTAGAACAGAATCAAGGGTGATTGAATAGAAAACAATAGTAATGGCATTAATCCATTGAGATATAGCAGAGCTCCTCACCCCCACCTATGGGGTTTAGAGGCTCATGCTGTAGAAGATACAATGTGGAATGTAAAAAATGTCATGAGTTCCAAAATGAATCTCTAAAAGTAATTTTTATACTAAATTAGTAACTTAGGTTTACAGAAAATGAGTAACTAAGTGCAGAAAGTGCAGAAATCCACTTCTGGGACCCACTTATTGTGTGCTTGGGCTGAGCATTGAAGCTTTCACATGAATAAGCCATTCTTGGAGTTAAACTCCAGCTTGGGGGCCAGTTTAGGCGTTTAACTCCAGTTCTGATGCCAGTTTGGACCATCAAATCTCGGGAAAAATATGGACTATTATACATTTCTGGAAAGCCCAAGATGTCTACTTTCCAACTCACATGAGAGCGTGCCAATTGGGCTTCTGTAGCTCCAGAAAATCCACTTTGAGTGCAGGAGAGTCAGAATCCAACAGCATCTGCAGTCCTTTCTCAGCCTCTGAATCAGATTTTTGCTCAGGTCCCTCAATTTCAACCACAAAATACCTGAAATTACAGAAAAATATACAAACTCGTAGTAAAGTCCAGAAATGTGATTTTTGCATAAAAACTAATAAAAATATAATGAAAAGTAACTAAAACATACTAAAAACTACCTAAAAACAATGCCAAAAAACGTATAAATTATCCGCTCATCATGCATCAAGAAATCATTGTGCTAATTGTTATAAAATTAGTCACTCTTACTTACAATGCTTCATTGAAAAAAGAAAAGTAGGAAATCAAACTTACAATGTTGTTTGTAGCTTTAATGCACTTGGGCAACCAAAGTGAATTAACTTCAAAAGATCTAAATTAATTTGGATACCTAAGGTTGATTGAAATCTTATGCAGATGTGCCTAGCATCCAAGAAAAAGAAAGATATGTGGCACTTGGATAATGGGTGTTCTAGGCACATGACTAGAAGGTCAACCTTCTTCATCAAACTGAACAAGTATGATGGAGGTTTTGTGACCTTTGGAGATGATGGAAAAGGTAAAATTGTTGCTGTTGGAAAAGTAGGTAACAATAACTCTACTTTCATTGATGATGTCTTTTTAGTTAATGGCTTAAGGCATAATCTTTTGAGCATAAGTCAATTGTGTGATTTGGGTTATTTGGTGATCTATAAAAGATTAGAATGCTGTGTTGTGAATGAAAAGACAAATGATGTATTATTTATAGCTAAGCGTTGTGACAATGTGTATGGACTTACACTTGAACTAAAAGGATCAAAATGTAGCTTGTTTTCACTCTAAAGAATCTGAAAAGTGTCAATGGCACAAGAGATCGGGCCATGCTAGCATGTTTCAAATAAACAAGCTTATCAAGAAAGGATTAGTGAGAGGTCTTCCTTTGATAAAATTTGACAAAGACATCACTTGCGATGCTTGTCAAATAGGAAAACAAACAAAGAGTTCATTTAAATCAAAGGAAGACATCTCTACTAAAAAACCGCTTGAATTGCTACATATTGATTTATTTGTCCATGAAGAACTCAAAGCTTAGGTGGTAAACATTATGATTTGGTAATAAAGGTTGTAGAAGGCTCAGAGAAGGGGGGTTGAATCTATGACCTTCTTTTAAGTTACTGTAATAACCCTTTTTAAAACAAACTTGCAATCTGAATCTGTTTGAACTCAGCAGTGGAAAATTTATGAGACAATTTTATTTTGTCTCATGAATATCAGAAAACAGAACAGAGTAGGGAAGAGAGAAGCTGACACCATCATGTATCCTGGTTCGGTTGTCTTGTGCAATGCAACCTACGTCTAGTTTCCACCACAATAGTGGTGAAATTTCCACTATAGTTAAAGTATTACATACACCAATTCCACAGGATTGACACAATCCTTTCACACTCAAGTTCTAACCTAACTTGACTTGGTTATGCTAATACCAAACTCTTCCTCTTAGTTCTAACCCAACTAAGAAAGGGGTACCTCACAGGTACATGATACAAGATACAGACTTAACCTAAAGAAATCTGAAATAACTCTAGGCTTTTCACTCATGTGTATCTCTCTGCCTTTTTCTCTCTTAGGCTCTTTCAATGACTCTCTCATTCAGCCTTTTACCTCAAGAAATTACAGAAAGATAAACATTAAAATGTAAATTACAATCTGTAAAACATGAAGGAGATTGACTCTACAACAGCCTCTTTGCTATGTGATAAACCAGATTTGCTAGCCTCTGATTCAGTTCTTCATTCTGACGGAATGCTCCTTTGACTAGGATGCATTGTCCAAGGAGATAAACTTCTTCAGAGAGCTCTTCTCAGAACATACACCTCAAGAACACTGGTTATCTCTCCTTAGTTTTTGAATGGTGAACCAACTTCTTTTGTATCTCCTTGCATGTTGCTGAGTTGCTCTCCCTAGGTCAACTCTCAAGCTTTGTGCTTCACCAACTCACCATCTCACTTTTTGCCATTAATCTTCAAAATAGGAACTTTGGTTCTGATCTTCTCTTATTGACCGAAGGCCACAAGACAGCAGAAACAGATATCTTAAATGGTAAACCCAGATCTTGGCCATTGAAACAACTTGGTCCCCAAGACACACTTATGACCGTAGATGCATAGTAGTGAAGAACAGAGATCATCTTTTCCATGTAACCCAGAATGGATAGGCAGAACGTTGAAGATGAAGAGAAGAAGATATGATGCATGTATAAGGAAATGAAATCACCTTTTAGCTTCTAACTTCTTGATATAGTTTAATGTGGGTGATTAGACTTCAACCTTTTGCTTAACCTTCTCTTTCTTGCTTATTTGGTGAACAACTTAGGAACTAAGCTTTCTCTTACTTCTCTGATTTCTGACCAAGAGGGAAAAAGTACACATTGCTTTTGGCGAAAGTAAATGAGAGGGAATTGCTTGCTATTGGGCTTGGATCAGATATCATTCATGTAGCCCGTTTATTTCTTTGCTTGATTTCTTTTGGGCTTCCTTTGGATTGTAGCCCACCAGCCTTGTTTTTATTTTTCATCCACTTGGGCTGTTGCAATAATGAGTTTTGGCCTGCAACATTTAATCATAAATAATCAACACTAATGATTTAATTTGCCCAATAAAATAATATTTGTCATCATTAATTAATTTAGTTAATTTCTTAACTCAACAATCTCCCCCTTGATGACAAACATAATTAAACATTAACCAAAGGAATTGAAATTTAATAGAGTTAAGAAACTTCCCTTTGAATGATATTGCTTGCTTTTGTTACTCCCCCTTTCTTTTTCAAGAGTAGCTCCCCCTATATTTAAGCTCTTCCTTTTTGTTCCTGTTTACATTATACTTATAGAGAGCACAATAAAGAGCTACACAAAATTCATCTTGACTAAGGGAGTTTAAACAACCAGCAGCACAAAACCAGCCCAATATTCAACATGTCATGTCAGCACTTTTAACAAAGGAACCATTTTAGAAAATGATCATGCTTCAATCAAAACAGGGCATTAAGACTATCATCATAACATAAAAATGAGTTCCAAATCTCATGCCAAAAACTCACTGCAATAGCAGTATTTGCAGATCAAATTCTCATGCAATAAAGAATAATAGTAGCAGTAAAATATCACAGCAAATATGCATAACCTAGCTACTAAAATATCACAGCAATACGCTACTACTCCCCCTTTTGTCATCAAGGGTGGAAAGTAGGCAATATCAAGTAAAATCCGCACCTTAAAACTTGCAAGAAAAGTTAATGCACAGTCTAAAACACCAAATTAATTTAAGGTAAGTGCAGCAGTAGTTAGAGTATTACAGTCATCCGAAATAACAGACAGCAGTTCAAAAAAACACAAGAGAAACAGTTTTCATGAGACAAATCTAGGCATCTGAACCAGTTCCCTCCGAATCAGCTTCTTCTTCAGCATCAGTGGCATGATCTTTATCTTGTTGAAGATTATCAATGAACTTCATAAATACAGCCACTCTATCCCTTAATTTTTGGAGGAAATTCTCATGCTTGCTTGTTAGCTTTCTTTGTTCCTTACTCATGGCAATCATGTGATTGGATTGGGAGACAAATTCTTGGACCACGTCACGAACAACATTAAACAGAGCAGATTTTTGTCCAGTGGAGATGGAAGTGCCTTCAGTGAAAGGAGGAGGAGATTTCTCAGGAATGAACTGATGCCAGAGCATCTTAGGCTAGTTTCACTAGCCTTTTTCTTTGTTTTTAATAGGTTTTATGCACTTTCTTGAGTTATAAGTAAGCAATTGGGTTAGAAATTCATGTATGCCTAGATTCATCCAACCATAGTTAATTTGATGCAATTTCATGAGAATTAGGCTATAATTACTTGTATGCTAAGAATGATGAGAATTTTCATGACTTTAGCAAGGCTTTGATGCATAAATTGGTTGATGACAGGTGAAGAAAAGCATGGGAGGAAGTTGAAGAAGGAGCATGGATGGAAAGAATGAACAAGAAGCAACGTTGGCGGCCAAGTTGGACCACCAACGTTGCCTCAAACGTTGAGAAAGAAGCAGAGCAAGATTCTGCATAATCTGCTGGTACCCACGTTGGAAGGAACGTTGGCAAGCCAACGTTACCCCCAACGTTGTGATAAAATGTGCTTTCTGGAGATTTTAAAAACCTGCAGTGACACGCACGCGTGCTACATGCGTACGCGTGGACTGGAAATTCTGACAATCCACGCGCACGCGCAGCTGGCGCGTACGCGTGGATGGGTAACGTTGGACCCCAAACGCTTCCCCGAACGTTGATGGCCAATGTGCACGATTGTGATCTCAAAATTCTGAATTTGAAAATGTGCAACGACGCGCACACATCTATGGTGTGTACGCGCAGGCTTGACTTTTGAGAATCCACGCGCACGCGTGGATAGGCCAACGTTGGAGGGAATGTTGCCAGTCCAATACTGAAGCCAACGTTCTTCTAAATGCTTTTAAAACTGGAAGTGGGATTTTTGCATCCACGCGCATGCGTACAACACGCGCACGTGTGAATGAGCAATCTGTCCCCAAGGGCGCAAACGCGCAAGGCACGCGTACGCGTGGGTAGCAGAATGTTGGCACTCCAACATTGAGTCAAATGCCAATGACAGCAAGTGTATCTAGTTTTTAAGAAAGGCATTTGAGTCAACGTTGACCATCAAACGTTGACTCCAACTTGAGCACCAGAACTTTGCAATTCAAATAGATCTCTTCTCAACAGCAAGGAAAACCAATTGGAGCGACTTCAACCCAATTCCATCAAGGTCAAAAGCTCAATTGAGAGATTGAAGATCAATGGAAGAGAGTGTATAAATAGCTTAGGATTTAAGTTAGAAAAAAAGAATTTTTAATTTGGCTAGCGACACTCTGCTAATTTTGATTTTTCTGCAATTCTTTCAATTTTGAATGTATCTTTCAATTCCATTTTCCATTTTGAGAGCTATAAACAACTAAACCCCTTTCATTGGGTTAGGGAGCTCTATTGTAATTCAATGGATCAATAGTAGTTTTCATCTTCTCCTTCTTTCTTTTCTCTTGATTTTGTTAGAAAGCTTTCGATCTTAATTCAATTGGGTAGTTGTCTTGACAGAGAAGCTACCCATAATTGGAATTCCTCTGATCCTTGAGAGAGGTATGAGGAATTCATGCTGGAAATGCTTTCTCACATTGGATTAGATTAGGGGTTGGATGGATATTGTGACATTTAATCCTACCAATACTTTGATCTATGAATTTGTGTGGTCTAATCAGTGACCGAACTTCATCTCTTCCCATGAGCAATTAAATCAAGACATTGGGCAATTGTTCATGCTTAGAGAGATTGGTGAGCCAAGACATTTGGATCCAATCATCTAAGATTGCCAAGCAAAGTCAATGAATGCATTGATTGAGGAAGAGATGAAAATGAATTGATCCGGAGAGTTCAATATCTCCTGAAACCCAATGAATCCCCATCTCTGATCTACCCATTCTTTTATATTCTACTTCTTTAATTTCATGCTAGATCCCCATTCCCATTTAATTCCTTGCACTTTAAGCTTCTGTCATTTAATTTCCTACAATTTAATTTCTGTCATTTAATTTCTTGCAATTTAAGTTTTCCGCCAAATTTACATTCTGCAATTCTCAACCAAATCTGATTTCGCTCAACTAGCACAATTCTCCAATTAACATTGATCAACCAACCAATCCCTGTAGGATTCGACCTCACTCTACAGTGAGTTTTTACTTGACGATAATCCGGTGCACTTGCCAGAAGGAAATTGTTGAGAGACAGTTTTCAGGTGAATCATGAACTCGTCATTTTCATCATTTAGAACCACTCTCTCAGAACGAGTAGGTCTTTTTTGCTGTTTCACTGCACCACCTCCCTTTAGATCTGAATGTCTATTTTCATAATCCTCATTGGACAAATTAACATCAAAATACTCAAAGATACAAGTTAGAAACATGCCATAAGGAAGGGCTTTATCTTTCTCACTTCTAACAGAGTCAAACATGTATCTAACCATCAAATAAGCAAAAGAAATTTCTGTTTTAGTGAGCAGGGCATACAAAATAAGAGTGTCAGTATAAGATACCCTTTGATATAAACCACTTTGAGGAAGAATGATGTGGTTGACAATACGGTGCAACTGAGCACGTTCATATCCTAGGTCTTTGTGAGTGGGTGCAATCCCATCAATCAAGAAAAATGTTCACAAATATGAGCCAAAGCATCATTGAAAGAAATACCAACTCCTTCATCCCACTTAATGAAAGTATAAGAACAAGCTCTAACATCAGTATATTTCAATGAATCACTGATTGTTTCATTATTTAAAACAATATATCGGCCCTTGACATAAGAATGCACACTTCTGTCATGATATGTCATGTTAATATGTCATGTTAGCATAAAACTCTTTGACCAAAAGAGGGTAAACAGGCTTTTTAATGTTAAAAAGGTGATTCCAGTCTAAAAAATCTAAATTTTCAACAAATAGAAAACCTTTTTTTTTTAAGTTTGTCAAGTCAGCAAAAAAAGAGGAACACAGGGTAAGGTACTTAATAACTCCTTCATAAAAGTCATTGTTCATGGCAGACTTAAATTTATAAGGGTTATAGTTGGAAGGAGAAGTCATAAAGTGGAATTTATGAGCAAATGGATCAATGTCTGGTTCTCTAACAGATTTAAGAGGGAGTCGAGGTTTACCTCTTTGAGAACGCAAGGGAACAGACCTTGTCTTAGGTTGTGTGGGCTCAGAGGTAGGTTCAATCGCGGCTGGTCTTTTCCCTTTCGATGAACTCGACTTCGACGAACCCGGTTTGGATGGAGGTTCCTTCGGTGGTGGCGTCTGCTTGGCTGAAGGTGGAAACCTAGAAGGATTCTTAGTGCAAGCCATAGGATCCGGACGAGGAGGTGAGGTTGGAGGAGAAGGAGAAGGAGTGAAGGTTCGGTCCTGAAAACGAGTGGAGGGTTTTTGTTTTGCAGGAAGCTTGTATATCTTCTCACGAGGAGGCTTTTAAGATATGGTTTTCTTCCTTATTTGGTTGGTTTCATACTTTTGAAGAAAGAGAAGCAATAAAGTTAGTGGGGAGAAACTAAAGGGTTGCAGGAGTTATGGAGGGAGAAGAAGAAGTATTGGTAACCATACCCAAAAGAAAATTTTTTAAAACCATGCAACTGCATCACCTCTGATTTGACTTGAAAGGACTTGACATCACAAAAAGAAAGATTTTATTTTATTTAAAATTAAAAGGGAAATTAGTTTTAAAGTTTAAAACTTTTTGGACTTAAAAAAAACTAAAGCAAACAGGCCAACAAAAACAAAACAAAACTCATGTAACATTCATATTGATCCCAGAGGTGGTTTGGTTTAAGAAAACACATTAGACCACTCATGTTCCGATTTTTTGAGGTTGGCCCAGATAAATCTGCACGTGCAACAAGCCCAGAGAACGCTGTTTGAAGAGAACGTTCTTTACTTGCCCAGAATTATCTCATACCTGTTTATGAGACAAAAATTCCAACAAACACATCAGCAACTTTCAAACAATGAATCATAGCTTAAAATCCCTAGACTAGTCCTAAGCATACAAAATCTGTCCTCAGCTAGTGGTTTTGTGAAAATATCTGCTAATTGCTCCTCTGATTTAACAAATTGAATGCTAATATCCCCCTTTTGAACATGTTCTCTTATTGAGTAAAATTTCACTTCAATATGCTTAGTCCTAGAGTGCAAAACTAGATTTTTAGATATATTGATGGCACTCATATTATCACACAACAAGGGAATATTTACAGCATCTAATTTGTAATCAGCAAGCTGTGTTTTTAACCACATAAGCTGAGAACAATAAGAAGAAGCAGCTATATACTCAGTCTCTACAGTGGATAAAGCCACTGTTGGCTGCTTCTTACTTGACCAAACATTCAAGGACTTTCCAAGGAAGCAACATAAGCCTGATGTGCTTCTTCTATCAACTCTATCACCAGCAAAATCTGCATCACAATAACCAACTACAGAAAAATCATGAATCTTAGGATACCAAAGACCAAAATTGGATGTGCCATGAATATATCTAATGATAATCTTAACTGCAGAAAGATGAGACTTGATGAGCGGATAATTTATATGCTTTTTGGCATTGTTTTTAGTATGTTTCTAGTATATTTTAGTTAGTTTTTATTATGTTTTTATTAGTTTTTAAATAAAAATCACATTTCTGGACTTTACTATGAGTTTGTGTGTTTTTCTGTGATTTCAGGTATTTTCTGGCTGAAATTGAGGGACCTGAGCAAAAATCTGATTCAGAGGCTGAAAAAGGACTGCAGATGATGTTGGATTCTGACCTCCCTGCACTCGAAGTGGATTTTCTGGAGCTACAGAAGCCCAATTGGTGCGCTCTCAATTGCGTTGGAAAGTAGACATCCTGGGCTTTCCAGCAATATATAATAGTCCATATTTTGCCAGAGATTTGATGGCCCAAATTGGCATTCCAAGTCAGCATAGCAATTTTGGCGTCAAAACGCTAGAACTGGCATAAAAGCTGGAGTTAAACGCCCAAACTGGCATAAAAGCTGGCGTTTAACTCCAAGAAAAGTCTCTACATGTGAAAACTTCAATGCTCAGCCCAAGCACACACCAAGTGGGCCCGGAAGAAGATTTTTGCATTAATTACTTATTTCTGTAACCCTAGGCTACTAGCTTCTATAAATAGGACCTTTTGCTATTGTATTTTCATCCATCTTTGATTAGTCTTATGCTATCTTAGACCTTTATGGGGGCTGGCCATTCGGCCATGCCTGGACATTCATTACTTTTGTATTTTCAACGGTGGAGTTTTTACACACCATAGATTAAGGTGTGGAGCTCTGCTGTTCCTCATGAATTAATGCAAAGTACTACTGTTTTCTATTCAATTCACGCCTACTTCTTCTCTAAGATATACACTCGTTCTTTAACCTTAAGAATGTGATGATCCGTGACACTCATCATCATTCTTACCTATGAACGCGTGCCTGACAACCACTTCTGTTCTACTTGCAATAGCTTGAGTGCGTATCTCTTAGCCTCCTGGTTCATAACGCATGGTTGCCTCGCCTAACAACCGAGCCTTACATTCCATGAGATCAGAGTCTTCGTGGTATAGGCTAGAATCAATTGGCAGCATTCTTGAGATCTGAAAAGTCTAAACCTTGTCTGTGGTATTCCGAGTAGGATCTGGGAAGGGATGACTATGATGAGCTTCAAACTCGTGAGTGTTGGGCGTAGTGACAGACGCAAAAGGATCAATGGATCCTATTCCAACATGATCGAGAACCGACAGATGATTAGCCGTGTGGTGATAGCGCATTTGGACCATTTTCACTAAGAGGACGGGAGGTAGCCATTGACAACGGTGAAACCCAACATAAGCTTGCCATGGAAAGGAGTATGAATGATTGGAAGAAGGCAATAGGAAAGCAGAGGTTCAGAAAGAACAAAGCATCTTCATACGCTTATCTGAAATTCTCACCAATGAATTACATAAGTATCTCTATCCTATTTTATGTTTTATTTATCTTTTAATTATCAATTCTCCATAACCATTTGAATCCGCCTGACTGAGATTTACAAGATGACCATAGCTTGCTTCAAGCCGACAATCTCCGTGGAATCGACCCTTACTCACGTAAGGTTTATTACTTGGACGACCCAGTGCACTTGCTGGTTAGTTGTGTGGAGTTGTGACAAAGAGTTGAGATTACAATTGTGCGTACCAAGTTGTTGGCGCCATTGATGATCACAATTTTGTGCACCAAGTTTTGGGCGCCGTTGCCAGGGATTGTTCGAGTTTGGACAACTGACGGTTCATCTTGTTGCTCAGATTACGTAATTTTATTTTATGTTTAAGCTTTTTATTTTTCAATTTTCGAAAAATTTCAAAAAAAAAAATATATTTTACTTTGTTCTTCAGAATTTTTAAGAATGAATTCTAGAGTTTCAGATGATACTTTCATCATCACATGAGCTAGTTGATTCCCATCAATTTGGCTGTTGTATGTAATGTCTGCTGAAGCTTGCCTAGCCATGTCTAATCTTTTAGACTGAAGCTTTAGACTAACATTGCATGATTCCTAGAATTTCGATTAAAAAATTTGAGTTTAATTATTTTCTCTTAAATTTTCGAAAAAAAATAATACAAAAAAATTTTATAAAATCATAAAACCAAAAATATTTCGTGTTTTTTGTTTAAGTCTAGTGTCAATTTTTAAGTTTAGTGTCCTACATATTTTTAACTTTCTTGCAATTTTTTGAATATATGCATTATGTTCTTCATTAATCTTCAAGTTGTTCTTGATGATTTCACTGCTCTGATCTTTAATTTCTCTTGTTTTGTGTGTTTTGTTGTTTTTCATATGCATTTTTAATTTGTCATTGTCCCTAGTATACAAACTTCTAAGTTTGGTGTCTTGCATGCATTGTTTGTTTGATCTTAAGTTTTCCATGATTAGTCGCATTTTGGTTGTTTCTCATCATTAAAAATTCAAAAATTTTCAAAACTATGTCTTTTCAAGTCAATAATACAGAGAATTGAAGATTCAGAATATACAGCAGAGGAATTACAGAGAAAAAGCTAGGCGTTCAAAACGCCCAGTGAGGAAGGAAAACTGGCGTTTAAACGCCAGCTAGAGTACCTGGCTGGGCGTTAAACGCCCAAAAATGTAGTATTTTGGGCGTTAAACGCCAGAATGGATACCATTCTGGGCGTTTAATGCCAGGATGGCACAAGAGGGAAGATTTTATTTTTAATTCAAATCTTTTTCAAATTTTCATAATTTTTCAAAATTAAATTTTTTTCAAATCATATCTTTTCAAAATCAATTTCTTTCCATTCTTTTCATTTTCAAAAATCCTTGCTACAATTAATGATTTGATTCAAAATTTTCAAGTTGTTACTTGCCTATTAAGAAAGGATCAAATTTTTAAATTCTAGAATCATGTCTTTTAATTTCTTGTTAGTCAAGTAATCAACTTTAATTTTAAAACCTTCTTTTTTAATTTGATTTTCAATCATATCTTTTCAATCATATCTTCTCAATCACATCTTTTTCAAAATAATTTTCAATCATATCTTTTTAATTTTTAATTTCAAAAATTGTTTTCAAAATCAATTAACTATTACCTCAATTTCAATTTTCGAAATCATCAACCAATTTTTCAAAATCTCTTTTAATTATTTCAAAATCTTTTTAATTTAATTTCGAAAATTCTTTCCCCCTTTCTCACATTCTTCTACTTAAAGGACTAACACTCCTCCTCAATGTGCAATTCGAACTTTCTCCTTCTTTATATGTTCGAATTTTTCTCCTTCTACCTCCTCCTTCTATTCTTCTTTTCCTGTGACATCTCAAGGAATCTCTATACTGTGACATAGAGGATTCCATACTTTCTTCTCCTCTCTTTCATATGAGCAGGAGCAAGGACAAGGGCATTCTTGTTGAAGCTGATCCTGAACCTGAAAGGACCTTGAAGAGA
This sequence comes from Arachis ipaensis, assembly GCF_059453495.1. Taxonomy (NCBI): domain Eukaryota; kingdom Viridiplantae; phylum Streptophyta; class Magnoliopsida; order Fabales; family Fabaceae; genus Arachis; species Arachis ipaensis. Next base: position 22,507,950 of record NC_142435.1, read on the forward strand.
AAGCTAAGAGAAGCTAAAGTACAACTCTCTTCAGAGGACCAAACAGAAATTTTCAAACAAGAAGAAGCCATGGTAGCCGAAAATAACAACAATGCCAACAATGCAAGGAAGGTGCTTGGTGACTTTACTGCACCTACTCCCGACTTTTATCGGAGAAGCATCTCTATCCCTACCATTGGAGCAAACAACTTTGAGCTTTAGCCTCAATTAGTTTCTCTAATGCAACAGAATTGCAAGTTTCATGGACTTCCATTAGAAGATCCTCATCAGTTCTTAGCTGAATTCTTGCAAATCTGTAATACTGTTAAGACTAATGGGGTTGACCCTGAGGTCTACAGACTTATGCTCTTCCCTTTTGCTGTAAGAGACAGAGCTAGGACATGGTTGGACTCACAACCTAAAGAAAGCCTGAACTCTTGGGAAAAGCTAGTCAATGCCTTCTTGGCAAAGTTCTTTCCACCTCAAAAATTGAGTAAGCTTAGAGTGGAAGTCCAAACCTTTAGACAGAAAGAAGGTGAATCCTTCTATGAAGCTTGGGAAAGATACAAGCAATTGATCAGAAGGTGTCCTTCTGACATGCTTTCAGAATGGAGCATCATAGGAATCTTCTATGATGGTCTGTCTGAACTGTCCAAGATGTCATTGGACAGCTCTGCTGGAGGATCTCTTCATCTGAAGAAGACGCCTGCAGAAACTTAGGAACTCATTGAAATGATTGCAAATAACCAATTCATGTAAACTTCTGAAAGGAATCCTGTGAATAATGGGACAAATCAGAAGAAAGGAGTTCTTGAGATTGATACTCTGAATGCCATATTGGCTCAGAACAAAATATTGACTCATCAAGTCAATATGATTTCTCATAGTCTGTCTGGAATGCAAGCAGCAACAGGCAGTACCAAAAAAGCTTCATCTGAAGAAGAAGCTTATGATCCTGAGAACCCAGCAATGGAAGAGGTGAATTACATGGGAGAACCCTATGGAAACACCTATAATCTTTCATGGAGAAATCACCTAAATCTCTCATGGAAGGACCAACAGAGGCCCCAACAAGGCTTCAACAACAGTAGTGGGGGAAGAAATAGGTTTAGCAATAGCAAGCCTTTTCCATCATCTTCTCAGCAACAGACAGAGAATTCTAAGCAGAGCTACTCTGACTTAGCAACCATAGTCTCTGATCTAATTAAAACCACTCAAAGTTTCATGACTGAAACAAGGTCCTCCATTAGAAATTTGGAGACACAAGTGGGTCAGCTGAGTAAGAAAGTCACTGAACTCCCTCCTAGTACTCTCCCAAGCAATACAGAAGAGAACCCAAAGAGAGAATGCAAGGCCATAAACACGTCCCACATGGCCGAATGCATAGAGGAGGGAAAGGCAGTGATTTTCACTGAGGAAGACCTCAATGGACGTCCACTGGCCTCCAAGGAGTTCCCTAATAAGGAACCATGGGAATCTGAGGCTCATACAGAGACCATAGAAATTCCATTAAATTTACTTCTGCCATTCATGAGCTCTGATGAGTATTCTTCCTCTGAAGAGGATGAAGATGTTACTGAAGAGCAAGTTGCTAAGTACCTTGGAGCAATCATAAAGTTAAATGCCAAGTTATTTGGTAATGAGACTTGGGAGGATGAACCGCCCTTGCTCACCAAAGAACTGGATGACTTGACTAGGCAGAGATTACCTCAGAAGAAACAAGATCCTGGAAAGTTCTCAATACCTTGTACCATAGGCACCATGACCTTTGAGAAGACTCTGTGTGACCTAGGGTCAAGCATAAACCTCAAGTCTCTCTCTGTAATGGAGAAGCTAGGGATCCTTGAGGTACAAGCTGCAATAATCTCACTAGAGATGGCAGACAATTCAAGAAAATAGGCGTATGGACTTGTAGAGGATATCTTGGTAAAGGTTGAAGGCCACTACATCCCTGCTGATTTCATAATCCTAGACACTAGGAAGTGTATGGATGAATCCATCATCCTTGGCAGACCCTTCCTAGCCACAACAAAAGGTGTGATTGATGTTGACAGAGGAGAATTGGTCCTTCAAGTGAATGAGGACTCCCTTGTGTTTAAGGCTCAAGGATCTCCCTCTGTAACCATGGAGAGGAAGCATGAAAAGCTTCTCTCATTACAGAGTCAAATAGAGCCCCCACATTCAAACTCTAAGTTTGGTGTTGGGAGGCCATCATCATGCTCTGAGTATTTGTAAAGCTTCATGAGAGCCCACTGTCAAGCTATTGACATTAAAGAAGCGCTTGTTGGGAGGCAACCTAATTTTATTATATCTATTCATTTTCTATTGTTATTTTATGTTTTCTGTAGGTTGATGATCATGTGAAGTCACAAAAATAACTGAAAAAGCAAAAATAGAATGAAAAATAGTATTAAAAATAGCACACCCTGGAGGAGAAGCTTACTGGCGTTTAAACGCCAATAAGGGTAGCAGAATGGGTGTTAAACGCCCAGTCTGGCACCATTCTGGGCGTTTAATGCCAGAAATGGGCACAGAGCTGGCATTTAATGCCAGAAAAGGGCACAAAGCTGTCATTAAATGCCAGAAAGGGGAGAAAAGCTGGCGTTAAATGCCAGAAATAGGCAGCAACTTGGCGTTTAACGCCAGGATTGGCAATCAAGGGGGCGTTTACACGCCACATGATGCAGAGATGAGAAATCCTTGACACCTCAGGATCTGTGGACCCTACAGGATCCCCACCTACTTCATCTCTCTCTCTCCTCTTCACACCTCTCCATAACACCCTTCCCCAACTACCCCTCACCTATCAAATCCTACCCTCTTCTCTATAATCTCTTCACCAATCCACATCCATCCATCATAAAACCCCACCTACCTCACCATTCAAATTCAAACCACTTTTCCTCCCAAACCCACCCATACATGGCCGAAACCTACCCCTCTCTCCACTCCTATATAAACCCATCTTCACTCCTTCATTTTCACACAACATCATACACCCTACTCACCCCCTTGGCCGAAACACTAACCCCCCTCTATCTCCTCTATTTCTTCTTCCTCTACTCTCTTCTTTCTTCTTTTGCTCGAGGATGAGCAAACCTTCTAAGTTTGGTGTGGTAAAAGCGTTGCTTTTTATTTTTCCATAACCATTTATGGCACCAAAGGCCGGAGAAACCTATAGAAAGAGGAAAGGGAAGGCGAAAGCTTCCACCTCTGAGTCATGGGAGATGGAGAGATTCATCTCAAGGGTGCATCAAGACCACTTCTATAAAGTTGTGGCCAAGAAGAAGGTGATCCTCGAGGTCCCTTTCAAGCTCAAAAAGGGTGAATATCCGGAGATCCGACATGAGATTCGAAGAAGAGGTTGGGAAGTTCTCACCAATCCCATTCAACAAGTCGAAATCTTAATGGTTCAAGAGTTCTATGCAAATGCATGGATCACCAAGAACCATGATCAAAGTGTGAACCCGGATCCAAAGAATTGGCTTACAATGGTTCGGGGGAAATACTTAGATTTCAGTCTGAAAAATGTAAGGTTAGCATTCAACTTGCCCATGATGCAAGGAGATGCACGCCCCTACGCTAGAAGGGTCAACTTTGATCAAAAGTTGGACCAAGTCCTCATAGATATTTGTGAAGAGGGCGCTCAATGGAAGAGAGATTCAAGAGGGAAGCCGGTTCAACTAAGAATGCATGACCTCAAGCCTGTGGCTAGAGGATGGTTGGAGTTCATCCAACGCTCAATTATTCCCACTAGCAACCAGTCTGAAATTACTATAGACCGGGCTATCATGATCCATAGCATCATGATTGGAGAGGGAGTAGAAGTTCATGAGGTTATATCCCTAGAACTCTACTAGGTGGCGGACAAGTCCTCTACTTTGGCAAGGTTAGCCTTCCCTCATCTCATTTGTCACCTCTGCAATTCGGCTGGAATTGACATAGAGGAAGACATCCTTATTGATGAGGACAAGCCCATCACTAAGAAAAGGATGGAGCAAACAAGAGATCTCACTCATGGGCAAGAGCATGAGGAAATTCCTCATCATGAAATCCCTGAGATGCCTCAAGGGATGCATTTTCCTCCACAAAACTATTGGGAGCAAATCAACACCTCCCTAGGAGAATTAAGTTCCAATATGGGACAACTAAGGGTGGAGCACCAAGAGCATTCCATCCTCCTCTATGAAATTAGAGAAGACCAAAGAGTCATGAGGGAGGAGCAACAAAGGCAAGTAAGAGACATTGAGGAGCTCAAGCACTCCATAAGATCTTCAAGAGGAAGAACAAGCCGCCATCACTAAGGTGGACCCGTTCTTTTATTTTCTTGCTCTTATTTTTTCTGTTTTTCGAATCATATGCTTTATGTTTTATTTATGTTTGTGTCTTTATTACATGATCATTAGTGTCTTAGTGTCTATGCCTTAAAGCTATGAATATCCTATGAATCCATCACCTTTCTTAAATGAAAAATGTTTTTAATTATAAAAGAAAAAGAAGTACATGAATTTTGAATTTTAAATAGTTTAATTATTTTGATGTGGTGTCAATACTTTTTGTTTTCTGAAGGAATGCTTGAACAGTGCATATTTTTGAATTTGTTGTTTATGAATGTTAAAATTGTTGGCTCTTGAAAGAATAATGGAAAAGGAAAAATGTTATTGATAATCTGAAAAATCATAAAATTGATTCTTGAAGTAAGAAAAAATAGTGAAAAGCTTGCGGAAAAAAAAAAGAAAAAAAAGAAGCGAAAAAAAATTAAAAGAAAGAAAAAGAAAAAGCAAGCAGAAAAAGCCAATAGCCATTTAAACCAAAAGGCAAGGGTAAAATAAAAAGGATCCAAGGCTTTGAGCATCAGTGGATAGGAGGGCCCACAGGAATAAAATCCTGGCCTAAGCGGCTAAACCAAGCTATCCCTAACCATGTGCTTGTGGCGTGAAGGTGTCAAGTGAAAAGCTTGAGACTGAGCGGTTAAAGTCGTGGTCCAAAGCAAAAAGAGTGTGCTTAAGAGCTCTAGACACCTCTAATTTGGGACTTTAGCAAATCTGAGTCACAATGTGAAAAGGTTCACCCAATTATGTGTCTGTGGCATTTATGTATCCGGTGGTAATACTGGAAAACAAAATGCTTAGGGTCACGGCCAAGACTCATAAAGTAACTGTGTTCAAGAATCAACAATACTAAACTAGGAAAATCAATAACACTATCTAAATTCTGAGTTCCTATAGATGCCAATCATTCTAAACTTCAAAGGATAAAGTGAGATGCCAAAACTGTTCAGAAGCAAAAAGCTAAAAGCCCCGCTCATCTAATTAAGACTGATCTTCATAGATGTTTTTGGAATTCATTGTATATTCTCTCCTTTTTATCCTACTTTGTTTTTAGTTTCTTAGGGACAAGCAACAATTTAAGTTTGGTGTTGTGATGAGCGGATAATTTATACGCTTTTTGGCATTATTTTTAGCATGTTTCTAGTATATTTTAGTTAGTTTTTATTATGTTTTTATTAGTTTTTAAATAAAAATCACATTTCTGGACTTTACTATGAGTTTGTGTGTTTTTCTGTGATTTCAGGTATTTTCTGGCTGAAATTGAGGGACCTGAGCAAAAATCTGATTCAGAGGCTGAAAAAGGACTGCAGATGCTGTTGGATTCTGATCTCCCTGCACTCGAAGTGGATTTTCTGGAGCTACAGAAGACCAATTGGTGTGCTCTCAATTGCATTAGAACGTAGACATCCTGGGCTTTTCAGCAATATATAATACTCCATATTTTTTCCGAGATTTGATGGCCCAAATTGGCATTCCAAGTCAGCATAGAAATTTTGGCGTCAAAACGCCAGAACTGGCATAAAAGCTGGAGTTAAACGCCCAAACTGGCACAAAAGCTGGCATTTAACTCCAAGAAAAGTCTCTACATGTGAAAGCTTCAATGCTCAGCCCAAGCACACACCAAGTGGGCCTAAAAGAAGATTTCTGCATTAATTACTTTTTTCTGTAACCCTAGGCTACTAGCTCTCTATAAATAGGACCTTTTGCTATTGTATTTTCATCCATCTTTGATTAGTCTTATGCTATCTTAGACCTTTATGGGGGCTGGCCATTCGGCCATTCCTGGACCTTCATTACTTTTGTATTTTCAACGATGGAGTTTTTACACACCATAGATTAAGGTGTGGAGCTCTGCTATTCCTCATGAATTAATGCAAAGTACTACTGTTTTCTATTCAATTCACGCCTACTTCTTCTCTAAGATATACACTCGTTCTTCAACCTTAAGAATGTGATGATCCGTGACACTCATCATCATTCTTACCTATGAACGCGTGCCTGACAACCACTTCCATTCTACTTGCAATAGCTTGAGTGCGTATCTCTTAGCCTCCTGGTTCATGACGCATGGTTGCCTCGCCTGACAACCAAGCCTTCCATTCCATGAGATCAGAGTCTTCGTGGTATAAGCCAGAATCAATTGGCAGCATTCTTGAGATCCGGAAAGTCTAAACCTTGTCTGTGGTATTCCGAGTAGGATCTGGGAAGGGATGAATGTGACGAGCTTTAAACTCGCGAGTGTTGGGCGTAGTGACAGATGCAAAAGGATCAATGGATCCTATTCTAACATGATCGAGAACCGACAGATGATTAGCCGTGCGGTGATAGCGCATTTGGACCACTTTCACTAAGAGGACGGGAGGTAGCCATTGACAATGGTGAAACCCAACATAAGCTTGCCATGGAAAGGAGTATGAATGATTGGAAGAAGGCAATAGGAAAGCAGAGGTTCAGAAGGAACAAAGCATCTTCATACGCTTATCTGAAATTCTCACCAATGAATTACATAAGTATCTCTATCCTATTTTATGTTTTATTTATCTTTTAATTATCAATTCTCCATAACCATTTGAATCCGCCTGACTGAGATTTACAAGATGACCATAGCTTGCTTCAAGCTGACAATCTCCGTGGGATCGACCCTTACTCACGTAAGGTTTATTACTTGGACGACCCAGTGCACTTGCTGGTTAGTTGTGCGGAGTTGTGACAAAGAGTTGAGATTACAATTGTGTGTACCAAGTTGTTGGCGCCATTGATGATCACAATTTCGTGCACCAAGACTCTTTTGGTTTAGATTGGAATCTTGAACACATTCCAACGCTTTGCACAATATCAGGTCTAGAGGAAGTAAAATACATAAGAGAGCCAATCATTCTTCTATACCTAGTCTCATCTACATCTTTCTCAGTTTCTCCCTTGTCTAATTTTGAATTAGGGTGCATGGGAGTTCCCATGGGTTTGGCATTGTCCATACCAAATTTCTTAACTAGTTCCTTGGCATACTTCTCTTGATGAATGAAAATACCTTTTTTAGTTTGTTTAATTTGCAGCCCAAGGAAAAAATTAAGTTCACCCATCATACTCATGTCAAATTCACTTGTCATGAGTTTTCCAAATTCAGTACATAGGGATTCATTGGCTTATCCAAAAATAATGTCATCAACATATATTTGGACTAGAATGAAAGAATCATTAGAATTTTTTATAACTAGAGTAGTGTCTGTGGTGCCTCTTTGAAAACCATTTTTCAAAAGAAAAGAGCTAAGTTTCTCATACCAAGCTTTAAGAGCTTGTCTCAAACCATAGAGAGCTTTTGATAATTTGAAAACATGGTTGGAAAATTCTTTATTTTCAAAACCTGGTGGCAGCTCCACATACACTTTCCTATCTATCACACCATTTAAGAATGCACATTTCACATCCATTTGATATAATTTAAAACCACAAAAGGCAGCATAAGCTAAAAGAAGTCTTATGGCTTCCATTCAGACAACAGAGGCAACGGATTCATCAAAGACTATTCCTTCTTCTTGGCCATATCCTTTTTCCACTAGCCTCGCTTTATTTCTTGCAATGCTACCATCTTCTCCTAGCTTATTCCGAAAAATCCACTTGGTGCCGGTCACTTTCTTTTCATTCAGCCTTGGAACCAATGTCCAAACTTGGTTCTTTTCAAACTCATGAAGCTCATCTTCCATTGCCTTTACCCAAGAAGGGTCATCAAGGGCTTCCTTGACATTTTGAGGCTCCATTTGAGAAGAAGGGCAATGTTTGTTCCTTCATTTGCCTTTCTAGTTGAAGACCGAGTTTTAACCCCATGAGAGACGTCCCCAATGACAAATTCCTCAAGTTAATTCTTCAAGAATCTCCATTCACGAGGTCTGGTGGACTTGGAGGCAGATTCAGTTACCAAGGGATTCTGGGAACTGCTGGTTTCAGGTTCTCCTTCAGATTCATGAGACAAAATAGAATTGTCTCTTAAATTTTCAGCAACTATAGTTTCTGGTTCATCTTGTCCAGAATTTCCATCTTCATGATTTTGTGCAGTTTCATCGTCCTTTTGAGCTTGATTCCCTGCATCACAGTCTTCCAAAATACTTTGAACCAAATTAATATCACAAAATGTAACATGTATGGACTCCTCAATTATCCTAGTATCTTGATGATAAACCCTATATGCTTTACTAGTTGTGGAATATCCTACAAACAAACATTCATACGCCTTTGGATCAAATTTCTCCAAATTATCTTTGTTATTAAGCACAAAGCATTTGCATCCAAAGATGTGCAAGTAGTCCAAGTTTGGTGGGTAACCTTTCCAAAGTTCATAAAGAATTTTCTTCAAAAATTTCCTTATGATGGTTCTATTCAAAATGTGGCAAGCCGTGTTAACCGCTTCAACCCAAAGAAATTTTGGAACATTTCTCTCACAAAGCATAGCTCTTGTCATTTCTTGAATGCTTCTATTTCTTCTTTCTACAACACCATTTTGTTGTGGTGTTCTTGGACAAGAGAAGTTGTGAGATATTCCAAATTCCTCACAAAAGGATTCAAACAAATGGTTTTCAAATTCAGTTCCATGATCACTTCTTATAGAAGAGATCTTTAAATCCTTTTCATTTTGAATTTTCTTGCTAAAAGCTTCAAAGGCCGAAAAGGCTTCATTTTTTTGTGCAAGAAATAAAACCCAACCAAACCTAGTATAGTCATCCACAATCACTAAACCATAATATTTACCACCTAGGCTTTGAGTTCTTATTGGACCAAATAAATCAATATGTAGCAATTCAAGTGGCCTTTTAGTAGATATGTCTTCCTTTGACTTAAATGAACTTTTTGTTTGTTTTCCCATTTGGCAAGCATCACAAGTGATGTCTTTTTCAAACCTTATCAAAGGAAGACCTCTTACTAAACCTTTCTTTACAAGTTTGTTTAATTGAAACATACTTGCATGACCCATTCTCTTGTGCCATAGCCACTTTTCAGATTCTTTAGAATGAAAACAGGCTACATTTTGATCCTTTAGTTCATCAAGGGTAAGTCCATACACATTATTGCAACACTAAGCAACAAAAAGTACTTCATTGGTATTTTCATTTATCACACAGCATTCAAATCTTTTGAAAGTCACTAAATATCCTAGATCACAAAGTTGACTTATACTCAAAAGGTTGTGCCTCAACCCATTTACCAAAAAGACATCATCAATGAAAGTGGAGTGATTATTACCTACTTTTCCAACAGCCACTATTTTACCTTTACCATCATCTCCAAAGGTCACAAAACCTCCATCATACTTGTTTAGTTTGATGAAGAAAGTTGACCTTCTAGTCATGTGCCTTGAGCATCCGCTATCCAAGTACCATATATCCCTTTTGTTCTTGGATGCTAGGCAAATCTCATCAAGATTATTATTACCAGCCATGAAGCAGATTTTATCTTCACCTTCAGAATCTTCTTCCTCATTTGAGTCATTCTCAAGATCCTCCCAAGCTGCCATGAGCACTCTTTTCTTTTCTTTCTTTCCTTTGTCCTCCTTCTTGAGCTTCGGACAGTTTAGCTTGAAATGTCCAGCCTCCTTGCAATGATAACAAGTCACCTTGCTCAAGTCCATCTTGTTTTCCTTTGATCTTGAACCTTGTACTTGCCCTTGTTCTTCATAATCCTTCTAAATCTCCTAACAAAAAACATAAGCTCATCATCTGAAATATCATCACTAGACTCACTCTCTTTTTATTCTATTTTTGACTTGAGGGCTATTCCCTTTTTCTTTGAGTCTGGGTTTGTGTGTGTGGTTTCATAGTAAGGAGTTTTCCTCTTAGCTCATCATAGGTTATAGCGCTTAGGTTATTACATTCAACTAGGACAGTGGCAGTGGTTTTCCATTCTTTTGTGAGGCTTCTAAGGAGTTTTCTCACTAGGGTTTGTTCTGAGTAGTTTGTACCCATAGCATCAAGGTTGTTGATTATGATTGAGAATCTCTCAAACACTTCATCAATGCTTTCTCCATCCTTCATGTTGAACATCTCGTACTCTTTTCGCAGCATATCAATCCTCTTTTCTTTGACCTGTTTAATGCCTTTGTGTGTAACCTGAAGTTTTTCCCAAATTTCTTTAGCTGTCTTGTATCTAAACACCTTTCGGTACTCTTCAAAATTGATAGCACAGTAAAGAAGGTTGATGGTTTTAGCATTCAGCTCTATCTTCTTCTTGTCGTCTTCATTCCATTCAGCTTCTTCTTTTGGAGTCACCACTCCATCAGCACTTGTTTTAGTTGGAATCTTGGGACCGCTCACAACAATCTTTCATATGTTGTAGTCAATGGATTGAATGAAGATCCTCATCCTCTCTTTTCAATAGGCATAGTTCTTCCCGTTGAACAAAGGAGGCCTATTATTTGACTGGCTTTCAGTTAGAGTGTAGGTAACCGTGGTTGTGCCCAAGTTGTTCGCCATTAGACCTTTGCTCCAAGCGGTGAAGCTTGATTTTTGAGACCAAGGCTCCTGATACCAATTGAAGGTTGTAGAAGGCTTAGAGAATGGGGGGTTAAATCTATGACCTTCTTTTAAGTTACTGTAATAACCCTTTTTAAAAAAAACTTGCAATCTGAATCTGTTTGAACTCAGCAGCGGAAAATTTATGAGACAATTTCATTTTGTCTCATGAATATCAGAAAACAGAATAGAGTAGGGAAGAGAGAAGCTGACACCATCATGTATCCTGGTTCGGTTGTGATGAGCGGATAATTTATACCCTTTTTGGCACTATTTTTATATAGTTTTTAGTATGTTTTAGTTACTTTTTATTATATTTTTATTAGTTTTTATTCAAAAATTACATTTCTAGACTTTACTATGAGTTTGTGTATTTTTCTGTGATTTCAAGTATTTTCTGGCTGAAATTGAGGGACCTGAGCAAAAATCTGATTCAGAGGCTGAGAAAGGACTGCAGATGCTGTTGGATTCTGACCCTGCTGCACTCGAAATTGATTTTCTGGAGCTACAGAAGCCCAATTGGCGCGCTCTTAATTGCGTTGGAAAGTAAACATACTGGGTTTTCTAGAAATATATAATAGTTCATACTTTGCCTGAGATTTGATGGCCCAAACTAATGTTCAAACGCCCACCTAAGATTTCTGGCGTAAAACGCCAGAACTGGCACCTTTTTTGGTGTAAAACGCCCAAACTGGAACCCAAGCTAGCGTTTAACTCCAAGAATGGCCTATGCACGTGTAAAGCTCAATACTCAGCCCAAGAACACACCAAGTGGGCCCCAAAAGTGAATTTCTGCACTATCTGCACTTAGTTACTTATTTTCTGTAAACCCTAGTAACTAGTTCAGTATAAATAGCACTTTTTACTATTTTATTAGAGCCTTTAGGATTTATCATCTTCGAGAGGCATTGTTCACGTTTGGAGGCTGGCCTCACGGCCACGCCTAGACCTCTTTCACTTATGTATTTTCTACGGTGGAGTTTCTACACCTCATAGATTAAGGTGAAGAGCTCTGCTGTTCTTCATGAATTAATGCAAGTACTATTGTTTTTCCTTCAATTCACACCTACTTCTTCTCCAAGATATACTCTTGTACTTAATTCAGTTAAGTCAGAATGAAGGGGTGACCCGTGACAATCACTCACTATCTTCATTACTCACTGTTCATACCCTGGGTCGAGTTACCCGACCCGGGATGATTGGCGACAAAGCGACCGACCTCTTCAGGTCAGACTACCCGACCTCTTCTAAAGAGCTCGGCCAAATCGATAGGAAAGCCCAATAAAGGGCCCAAATAGAGGAACACGACCCAAATCCAAAGGCAATCCCAGCCTATAGAGATAAAGGCGGTTCCCTTAAAAATAAAGCTGACTTCATCCTAAACAGGATAAGATAAGATAAGATAAGATAACTAAACTTATCTTATCAGAAAGGTCAGCCCCCACTACTATAAATACACTGGAGCACCCAGGTATAACTCATACTCTGATTCTACAAAAAACCTGCCTAATACCCATGATAACTTAAACATCGGAGTCTCTTGCAGGTACCCCCCACCTTCCGGTGATGAAGGATCAGCAGTACAGCCAATCCAACAAATCGGACGCACCCGCTCTGGACGTCATCCACCGACCGGACACGTCGGCTCCGACCAGTACAGAAAATCTCGTCCGAGATCGACCTCCAGTTTCAGGTAACCCTCGGAACATTGGTGCCGTTGCCAGAGACCTGGAAGTCATCCCAACACCATGGCAGACGGCCATGACAACGACCACAATTCAGATCTGAAAAACAGAACACCGCACAAGAACGCAGACACCACGCTAAAGGATACTCCGGAATCTAACGGAGAAAAAGACTCATCAAATCCAGGGATAATAGACGCACTTCAAGACCGTTTAAAGCAACTCGAGAAAGAAACTCAACAACAACGAGAGGTCGGAAAGGATCTACAAAGAGAGATACGGCGACGTCGAGAATTGGAAGACAAGTTACAGCAATTAGAAGCTGATCTCAAATTAAAAGCCCCTCGGGTCACTCCTGAGGAAAGCTCACGCAAAGAACAGGATCCATTCACCAGAGAAATTATGAAAACCAAAATTCCAAAAGACTTCAAACTCCCGGATATGATTTTGTACGACGGCACCACCGATCCCAACCATCATCTCAGCAATTTCAGAAGTAGAATGTACCTTACCGATGCCTCAAATGCCGTTCGCTGTAAAACCTTTCCAACAACCCTCACGAAGACGGCGATCAGATGGTTCGACAGCTTACCTCCCAAGTCCATCTCAAACTTCGATGATCTGGCCAGAAAGTTCCTCGCCAGATTCTCCATCCAGAAAGATAAAGCTAAACACGCCCCTAGTCTACTAGGGATCAAGCAAGGAGATCGGGAGAGCCTCCGCAGCTACATGGAAAGATTCAACAAAACATGCATGGACATACAAAGCTTACCCACAGAGGCCGCCATCATGGGACTTATCAACGGCCTACGAGAGGGACCTTTCAGCCAGTCTATATCAAAAAAGTACCCGACCTCCTTAGACGAAGTGCAGAAACGGGCAAAAAAATACATCAACATGGAAGAAAACGCTCGGTTAGGAGAGACCTCAAAATCGGGGGCCTCCTACCGTGACAAAGACAAAGAATCTAAACAAAAAGAAGACCGACAAGGGGAGAAAATTAAAAAATACCATAATTATACTCCCCTCAGAGCATCCCTAGTCGAAATATACAAAGAAGTCTGTCATACAGAAAAAATTCCCCCAGCAAGGCCCCTCAAAGGAAAATGGGAGGAGGAAATCGGAAGGAATATTGTGAATATCATAGGGTCAAAGGACACGCCACCAACGAATGCTTCGACTTAAAAAATATCATAGAAAAATTGGTAAGGGAAGGAAAATTAGATCGATTCCTGGCCACCCGAGATGATGATCAAAGAAAAAGACGAAGGGATGAAGATACCGAGCGAACAGAACGATCACCTCGGACACCAGAAAGACATGTCCACATGATACATGGCGGATTCGCAGCAGGAGGGATCTCCAAATCTTTCCGCAAAAGGTATCTCAAAGAAGTATATCATGTCGAAGGAGAGGAGGAAGCACTCAACATCCCAGCGATAACATTCACTAAGGAGGACGCGTCCGGCATCATCACAGGACACGACGATCCCATGGTCATCACCATCATATTGGCAAACGCCAACCTACACCGCACCTTAATAGACCAAGGGAGTTCTGCCGACATCTTATTCAAGACAGCCTTTGACAAACTCGGCTTAGAAGAAAAAGAACTTAAGGCATATCCAAATAGTCTGTTCGGGTTAGGAGATACCCCGGTTCGACCACTAGGATATATATCACTACATACAACCTTCGGAAAAGGAGACCAATCCAGGACCCTCAAAATAGACTACATCGTAGTCGATGTAAGTTCAGCTTACAATGCTCTCATAGGTCGGACAACACTCAACCAACTTGGCGCAATAGTCTCGACCCCACACCTATGTATGAAGTTCCCAACTCCAAAAGGGATAGCCACGATAAAAGCTGACCAAAAGATGGCACGTCGCTGTTATAACGAAAGCCTAAACCTCAGAGGTAAAGGAGAAGAGTTCCACGCAATCGAGTTGGGCGGAGCCCAACGACGAGAAGATCTTCGCCCCAAACCAGAGGGCGAGATAGAAAAAATTCAGATCGGGGACACCTCGGAAAAAACAACTAATATCGGCACAATCCTCAAAGGAGATTTAAAAGAATTGCTAATACAATTCTTACGAGATAATGTCGACCTCTTTGCATGGAAAGCCGCGGACATGCCAGGCATAGACCCTAAGCTAATGTGCCACAAGTTGGCGGTCTACCCAGGATCTCGACCGGTACAGCAGAGACGAAGAAAGCTTGGGCCAGAGCGATCCCAGGCTGTGGAAGAGCAAGTACAAGCACTACTCGAAGCCGGATTTATAAGAGAAGTTAAATACCTGCTATGGCTAGCCAACGTTGTCTTGGTGAAAAAATCAAATGGGAAGTGGCGAATGTGCACCGATTACACCGATCTCAACAAAGCTTGTCTAAAAGATCCATACCCACTCCCAAGTATTGACGCCCTGGTAGATGCTTCCTCTGGATATAAATATCTCTCGTTTATGGACGCATACTCGGGATACAACCAAATCCCCATGTACCCACCAGATCAGGAAAAGACCTCGTTCTTAACACCAAAGGCAAACTACTGCTACATCGTGATGCCTTTCGATCTCAAGAATGCAGGAGCTACTTATCAAAGGCTAATGAACAAAGTCTTCTCAGATCACATCGGAAAAATTATGGAAGTTTATATGGACGACATGTTGATAAAAACACAAACCGAAGATACATTATTATCTGACTTGGCTCAAGTATTTGACACCATAAGGAAACACAACATGCGACTCAATCCCGCAAAATGTACCTTCGCAGTAGAAGCAGGCAAATTCTTAGGTTTCATGCTCACACAAAGGGGAATTGAAGCAAATCCAGACAAATGTCAAGCCATACTCAACATGAAGACCCCAACCTGTGTCAAAGAAGTACAACAACTCAACGGGAGATTGGCCGCCCTATCCCGATTCTTAGCAGGAGCTGCGATAAGATCTCTCCCCTTCTATGCCACTCTAAGAAAGGGAAAACAGTTCGAATGGACGACAGAATGTGAGCAAGCCTTCAAAGACTTTAAGGAATTCTTAGGACGGCCACCTATCCTATCTCGACCACGAGAAGGAGAACCGCTCATATTATATCTCGCAGTAGGGAGTCGGGCAATAGCCTCAGCACTAGTCAGAGAAGACGAAAATGGGCAACAACCCGTCTATTTCATTAGCAAGGCACTACAGGGATCCGAGCTGAACTACCAGAAAATAGAAAAATTTTCCTATACTCTTATCCTAACGTCTCGACGACTCCGCCCGTACTTCCAGGCTCACACCATTAAGGTTCGAACTAATCAGCCCATAAAAGGAATATTGCAGAAAACAGACCTAGCAGGCAGAATTTTACAATGGGCAGTCGAGTTGTCAGAGTTTGATCTCCAATATGAAGCTTGGACGGCCATTAAGTCACAGTATCTGGCCAATTTTATCATAGAATTCACAGATGCCCTAGAAACCCCCACAGAATGGAATCTTTACGTGGACGGTTCTTCAAATAAAACTGGAAGTGGTGCGGGCGTGATAATAGAAAGCAACCAAGGAACCCAAGTTGAGCTCTCCCTCAAGTTTGGGTTCCCCGCCTCAAACAACCAGGCGGAATATGAAGCATTATTAGCTGGTTTGAAGCTGGCTAAAGAAGTCGGAGCTCAAAAACTCAACATTTACAGCGATTCACAAGTGGTTACATCACAAATAACAGGGAGCTACCAAGCCAAAGACCCCACCATGAAAAAGTATTTAGATAAAACCAAGGAACAGCTCGGACAAATAGGGGATTATAAGATCTGCCACATACCCCGCGAACAAAATGCCCGAGCTGACGCACTCTCAAAACTAGCCAGCACCAAACCAGGGGGCAACAATAGAAGCCTCATCCAGGAAATGTTGCAGAACCCGTCAATCTCGGAAGAGGAAAAAGTCTTGACCATAACAAATCAGGACCAAGGATGGATGACCCCTATAGCCAACTACCTCAGAACAGGAACACTCCCCACAGAAGAAAATGAGGCAAAGAGGTTAAAAAGGGAGGCACAGTACTACACCATCATAAACAACATCCTGTACAAAAGAGGAATCTCAACACCTCTACTAAAATGTGTACCAACCTCCAACACAGAGGAAATGCTAGAAGAAATACACGGCGGTATTTGTGGCAATCATCTCGGAGCATGAGCTCTCACCAAAAAAGTACTCCGGGCGGGATTTTATTGGCCAACTCTACAGAAAGAAGCCACAAAATTTGTAAAGACATGCCCACAATGTCAGAAACATGCCAACTTTCACATCGCCCCTCCAGAAGAGCTCATCAACGTGACCTCACCTTGGCCGTTTGCAAAATGGGGACTCGATCTTCTCGGTCCATTCCCACAGGGATCAGGACAAGTTAAATTCCTCATAATAGGGGTAGATTACTTTACAAAGTGGATCGAGGTAGAGCCCCTGGCCAATGCCACCACTCAAAGAAGCCGGAAATTCTTATATAGAAATATTGTCAAAAGGTTCGGGGTTCCATATTCAATAACCACAGACAATGGCACCCAATTCACAGATGCAGGCTTCAGAAAACTAGTAGCCGACTTGAGTATAAAGCACCAGTACACCTCCGTCGAACATCCACAAGCCAATGGGTAGGCCGAAGCTGCTAACAAAGTCATATTGGCCGGATTAAAACGGAGATTACAAGATGCAAAGGGAACCTGGGCAGAAGAGCTTCCACAGGTCCTGTGGGCATACCGAACAACACCACATTCCACCACAAAGGAATCCCCCTTCCGATTAGCATACGGAATAAAGGCGATGATTCCAGTAGAGATTGAAGAAGGGTCGCTTAGAGTAGTTCACTACAATGAGGGAGCAAACCCCCAACTTCAGATAGAAGAGCTCGACTTGTTACCCGAAATCCAAGAAAGATCCCGGATCAGGGAAGAAGCTCTAAAATGCCGAATGGCTTCCAGATATAATCAAAAGGTAGTACCAAGAAGTTTTGCAGAGAATGATCTCATCCTAATTCGAAATGATATTGGAACAATTCGACCAGGAGAGGGAAAGCTGGCAGCAAACTGGAAAGGACCCTACCGAGTTGTAGAAGTACTTGGAAAGGGCTACTACAGACTGTCCGAACTCGATGGATGAGAGCTTCCCAGGTCATGGCACGCCTGCAACCTCAGAAGGTACTACAGTTAGAAAGGATAAAGGATTTCATCATTGGACGCACTCTTTTTCCTGAAAAGGTTTTTTAATGAGGCACCAAGTTGAAACTCAAACAATCCCATATGTATATATTTGCATTCTTTCTTTGAATAAAATACATTTTAGATATTCTACAAAGATTTCAAGACGCATTAATCTGAAGTATTCATCGTCCGATTATAAAGCAACACGGCAGAAAGTGAAAAACCATTTCACTGCACGATCACGACAAAGACAACCGTCCGATAAAGGTAAAAACGCGATTCACCCAAAGGACGATCTAGAGATGAAAACCACTTTCTACAAATCGGCAAAGATGAATACAGAATAATGTAAGAAGTTATCAAAAGTGATCTAAAAAAGAGCCTGACGAGGTCTTACGGATTGCTAAAATAATAACTTAAAGACTGGCCGACGTTGAGAAGTCGGACCAAGTCAACCTAAGTTATAAGTAAACCCTGGAAAGAGGTCTGGCCAACCCTATTAAAGAGGATTACTTTAACTTAGAAGGGCTCGACATGAAAAAAGTCAGCCCAAAATGAAAAGTTATCAAAATAGTCCCTGAAAGAGATCTAACAAAGATCCAAGAAAGAGGACTACAAAAATAACTTAAAGGAGACCGGTATAACCAAGTCGGACTCCTACTACTTAAAAGTTATCAAAATAGTCCCTGAAAGAGATCTGACAAAGATCCAAGAAAGAGGACTACAAAAATAACTTAAAGGAGACCGGTATAACCAAGTCGGACTCCTACTACTTAAAAGTTATCAAAATAGTCCCTGAAAGAGATCTGACAAAGATCCAAGAAAGAGGACTACAAAAATAACTTAAAGGAGACCGGTATAACCAAGTCAGACTCCTACTACTTAAAAGTTATCAAAATAGTCCCTGAAAGAGATCTGACAAAGATCCAAGAAAGAGGACTACAAAAATAACTTAAAGGAGACCGGTATAACCAAGTCGGACTCCTACTACTTAAAAGTTATCAAAATAGTCCCTGAAAGAGATCTGACAAAGATCCAAGAAAGAGGACTACAAATAACTTAAAGGAGACCGGTCTAATGAAGTCGGACTCCTACAACTGGAAAGTCATAAAAGTAATCCCTAAAGGAGACCTAGCAAAGGTCCAAGACACAGGATTACGAGAATAGCTTAGAAGGGGACCAACAAAAGCATACAAAGCAAAGAAAACCAAAGAAACAAGTTGGACCCCTACAATCATGACCTCAAAGGATTTAAGCTACAAATAACATAACAAAAACAACCCAAGAAGGTCGAGCCGCAAGATTTCGACATCAGCAGAAAACAGAAAAGATGCCTAGTCAAAAGACTACTTTTTACAGAGTTATAAGGCCTCGAAAGGCCACCAAAGACTACTATCAAAAGATAGCAGGCTATTGTTTGTTTTTCAAAATAAAAAGTTGCTAGATAAGCAACTAAGAAGTATCAGCAAATAAATAAAAGAGTTCTAAAAAGCCCACAAGCCGGGCCAACTACACAAAATTTTAAGAAAAAAATCAACAAGCATCAGGAGCTTTCTTGGCAGCATCAGGACAAGGAGAAGGAGGGCGAGTCTGGATCGGCACAGCATCCACAATTCCATCCTCCCAATTCAGGATCTGGCAATCCGGGTCAGGCACAGCGGGGGGAACCGAAGAGGTCGGCACTTTGGTAGAAGACACACGAGGAACGACATCATCATCATCATCCTCATCATCAGGGACAATCTTGTCATCCCTGACAATATTATCCAGGCTAAAAAGGGTGAGGTCGGCCTCGGGAGCAATGACCCGAACTTGATCCTTCAAGTTCTCGTAAGCAGCAGTCACGCTGCCAACGAGATGACCCTAAAGCTCAGAATAATCTTCCCGGGCATGGTCGAGCTCCTCCCTCAGGCGCAGCACCTCTCGATAAGAGGTAACATAACTATCCTTGTGCATCAGGACTGCGTCCTCAGCCAATCTCAAAGAAGCCGCCAATGACTGGGAACTCGCCTCCTCATTCTTCAAGTCCTTCTCCAGCTTGGCTACCTTCATCTCAAGCTCCTCCTTCAGCTCCTTCATTCGATCAAACTCCTGTTTTGCCTCCTCCATAAATGCTTTAGTAGCATGGAGAGGGAGATTCTGAGCAGTCCGATATATGGCAGCCGACATGTACGCCATCTTCACATGATTTCGGGCCATGAATTCCAAGTGATGGAGGAGGGACACATCGTCCATGGAGAGAGTGCCATAAGGACCGATTTGTTGATCCACGAACTCAATAGCATTAAAATCTGGAGCATCGAGGTCAAAGGGCTCAGCAGTCTTTTGTTTTTTATTGGGAGGAGCAACAGAAGGAGCAGCAGAGGTGACGTGAGGATCTGCCAAACGAACTCGGGGTGTAGGGATCACCTTCTTCACCCCGGCGGAACTCTGCACCGATGGCTTCTCGCGCACTTGGGAGGATCCCTCCCCAGTCGCCTGGGCAGCAGCATTTCTGGCAGCAGTCGCCCTTTGCGCCCTCTTATAAGCTTTCATGGATTTATTATTCTTCATGGCCTCTGCAAACAAAATAGAAAACTCAGCTACAAGTCGGATAAAGTCGGAAAAGACAGCTACAAGTAACATAAACAAAATAATAAAAGAAACACAAGATACCCAGTTCAGTTTGAAGAAGAGCAGGATTGGTTAGAAATTTCTTTGTGTCAAGATTGGGAGGTTGACCCCAGCGTTCAAGATAGTCACAAAGGCTCGCTCAGCCTCATCCAACATTTCCCACGAATACCTGGAGACCCTCACATCTTTTTGCCATTCCAAGGGAAAAGCAGGTTCGTCATTCTCATCTAGAAAAAAGGGTCGAGCTCCTTCAACAGCTCGGACCTTGAAAAAGTAGTTTTTAAAATCACGAAACGACTCGTCAAACATGGAAAAAACCTTTTTTCCCTGGGTAGAACGAAAGGAGACCCAGGCCGACTTCTTTTTTACCACACCGGGCTTAGTCAAGATAAACAGATAGAAAAAGAGAGATTGGGAAGCAGGAATACCAAAACCATCGCACAGCAATTGGAAAATTTTTATGAAACCCCAGGAGTTGGGGTGAAGTTGAGAAGGGGCAACATTACAAGACCATAATAGGTCGGTTTCAAATGGAGTAAAAGGAAGGGTAATACCCAGTTGACCAAAGAAAAAATCGTAAGCATAAAAGAAGGGGCGATTGTCAACAACTCGAGTCGAGAAGCAGACTCTCTCGTCAGAAGAAGGAGGAACAAGCTCGTAGTTCTTTTCATCACCAGAATCACTACAGACACTATGAAACTGCCTAAGCTGAGCACAAAACTCAGAATCAACCAGCGAGACACACATGAGAACCATGGAGTCCACCCAATCGGCCATACCCGCAGGGACCTGGGAAGGCATCTCTACAACGTTATTTCAGGAAGACATGAGGTCAACTAAATCCTACAAAAAGAAAAGAAGAATGGATTACTTAAAAACATCTCGGACAGGGGGCAAAACATCTCGACGGGTGGATAAACAAAAAAGGGAAAACCCCAAGACTCATGACAAAAAGTCTTGGGGCATCCCTTGGAGGCAGTAAACGAGCAAGGTTTTCAAGTTATTTCTACGGCCTACATCCCAGCACTCATCAAAATATGATCCAGAAAGAAAGCAAAAGAAAGCGAAAATGCAAAAGGTCCACTCTCATACAGTTTATCAGAGGAAAGCGCTATTTCTACAGTTTATCAGAAATGGCCAAGCGGAAAGGCGCAAACTTTTTCAAAGTCAAGCAAAAAATCATCATCAAAGAACAAGCACCAACACCGAGCATACCAAAACAGAAATCATCAAAGACACAGCCTTTTTTCCAGAATCAAACAAATCATCATCAAAAGCACAAACGAGAAATAACATACAGAAGCCCTAAGCACATTAAAGCAATAGGAAAGGCAAAAAGATTCATACAAAAGGATGAAGAAACTTCAGAGCACGCATTATGACAGTAAACCAGGCACAGTAAAAGCAGAAAGATCCAAAACTTCCCTCAGAGCAAAATCGCAACTTAATCACAAAAGCCAAAGTAGCGAAAGAGAAAGAAAGTACGAATGGAACTCACCTGGAGAAGAGAAAAGCTGCAAAGGAAAGAAGGAGATGTAAAAATGAAAATTGTCCCAAGAACTGCCAAACGACGCCGCAACGAAGGAAGAAACGTAGGCGAAAAACAGAGAACGAGAAAAATGGAGGAAAATGGTGAAGAAGTTACGAAAGAGCAAAGAAGAGAAATCGTTTCTGAGTTTTCAAAAATCAAAATAAAGAGCCAAAGGAAAAACGAGGCAATTAATACTAATTAATTAGGGTATTAAACCCTCGCACGTTCCCCAGGACAAAGCGCTAATACAAAAGCGCGCGCTTTTAGAGAAAAATGTTCTACATTCAAAAGATTCTACAAAGGGAAGAAATCGACAAAATGCTTGAGTTCGGCTTCGACAGAGAAGGACCGAAGTCAAAGACTCGACGTTAACAAAAAGACCGAGCTCAAGCAGGGGCACTGTTCATACCCTGGGTCGAGTTACCCAACCCGGGATGATTGGCGACAAAGCGACCGACCTCTTCAGGTTAGACTACCCGACCGCTTCTAAAGAGCTCGGCCAAATCGACAGGAAAGCCCAATAAAGGGCCCAAATAGAGGAACACGACCCAAATCCAAAGGCAATCCCAGCCTATAGAGATAAAGGCGGTTCCCTTAAAAATAAAGCTGACTTCATCCTAAACAGGATAAGATAAGATAAGATAAGATAACTAAACTTATCTTATCAGAAAGGTCAGCCTCCACTACTATAAATACACTGGAGCACCCAGGTATAACTCATACTCTGATTCTACAAAAAACCTGCCTAATACCCATGCTAACTTAAGCATCGGAGTCTCTTGCAGGTACCCCCACCTTCCGGTGACGAAGGATCAGCAGTACAGCCAATCAAACAAATCGGACGCACCTGCTCCGAACGTCATCCACCGACCGGACACGTCGGCTCCAACCAGTACAGAAAATCTCGTCCGAGATCGACCTCCAGTTTCAGGTAACCCTCGGAACACTCGCTTAGCCAAGATCCGCATGCCTGACAACCACAAGCGGTCTACATGATGTTCAACGTAGTCATTGGATGACTGCCGGAGTATATTCTCTTGGGTATCTAATACACGGACCGAGTCTGTGAGATTAGTATCTTCGTGGTATAGGCTAGAATAATGGCAGCATTCCTGAGACCCGAAAAGTCTAAACATTGTCTGTGGTATTCCGAGTAGGATCTGGGAAGGGATGACTGTTACGAGCTTCAAACCTGCAAATGTTGGACGCAGTGACAGTGTGCAAAAGGATAGAGAGATCCTATTCCGGAGCTAGTGGGAATCGACAGATGATTAGCCGTGCGGTAGCTGTACATGGTATTTTTCATCCGAGACGAGAAATTCGACAGTTGATTAGCCGTGCAGAGATCGTACCTGGTATTTTTCATCCGAGAGGATCATACAGCTTGCCATGGAAGGGAACACACATGATTGGATGAAGATAATAGGAAAGCAGAGGTTCGAAAGCAACAAAGCATCTCCAAATGCTTATTTGAAATTCCCACCAATGAAATACATAAGTATCTTTATCTTATTTTATGTTTTATTTATCTTTTAATTATCAAAACCTCATAACCATTTGAATCCGCCTGACTAAGATTTACAAGGTGACCATAGCTTGCTTCAAGCCGACAATCTCCGTGGGATCGACCCTTACTCACGTAAGGTATTACTTGGACGACCTAGTGCACTTACTGGTTAGTTGTGCGGAGTTGTGAAAAGTGTGATTGCAATTTCGTGCACCAAGTTTTTGGCACCGTTGCCGGGGATTGTTCGAGTTTGAACAACTGACGGTTCATCTTGTTGCTTAGATTGGGTAATTTTATTTTATGTTTAAGCTTTTTATTTTTATTTTCAAAAAATCATTCAAAAAAATATATTTAATTTTTGAAAAATTTATCAAAATTTTTAAAAATGAATTCCATCTTCGAGCTTCATAAGGATATGTTAAAGCTTGGCTAGCTATTAAGCTATGTCTAAATCTTTTAGACCGGAGCTTTAACTTATCATATTCACTGGATTGTTGTATGTAATTGTTATGCTAAAGCTTGGCTGGCCATCTGGCCATGTCTAACTCAGTTAGACCGAAACTTTAGAATAACATTGCATCAGCTTTAGGATTCTTATTTATAATTCTATGCTAAAGCTTGGCTGGCCATTGGCCATGTCTAATTCTTTTGGACTGGAGCTTTAGACTAACATGGCATGAATCTTGGAATTCTTATTAAAAATTTTGAATTTCTTTATTTTCTCTTCCAAACATAATTTTCGAAAAATATACATAAAAATTAACAAAAGCATAAAAACCAACAATTTTGTGTTTCTTGTTTGAGTCTAGTATCAAATTTTAAGTTTGGTGTCTTGCATGTCTTTCTTTTCTTAAAAAAATTTTCAAAAATATGTTCTTGATGTTCATCATGATCTTTAAAGTGTTCTTGGTGTTCATCTTGACATTCAAAGTATTCTTGCATATTTTTCCTGTTTTGATTCATAATTTTTATGTCATATGTCATTTTGTTGTTTTTCTCTCTCATCATAAAAAATTCAAAAATCAAAAATATATCTTTCCTTATTTTACTCATAAATTTCAATTTAAAAATTCTATCTTTTCAAATCTTTTTCAAAATCAAATCTTTTTCATTTTTTTCCGAAAATTTTAAAATTAATTTTCAAAATCCTTTTCTTAATTATTACTAGCATTTAATGTTTTGATTCAAAAAAATTTTAAGTTTGTGACTTTCTTGTTAAGAAAAGTTCAAATCTTTAAATCCTAGAATAATATCTTTTAGTTTCTTGTTTGTCAAGTCATCAACTTTAATTTCAAAAATCAAATCTTTTTAATTTCCTTTTCAAATATTTTTTAAAATAAATTTCAATCATATCTTTTTTAAAATTTAATTTCAAAATCTTTTTCTAACTTCCTATCTTTCCAAAATTTATTTTCAGATCTTTTTCAATTAACTACTTAATTTTTTTGTTTTGATTTTTAAAAGTTTACTATTTCTTATCTTTTTCAAAACCACCTAACTACTTTTCTCTCTCTAATTTTTGAAAATAATTAATATCTTTTTTAAAAATCTTTTTAATTAACTAATTGTTTTAAATTCTAATTTTATTTTATTTCTTTTAACAACTTCGAACTCCAACTAATAATTAAAAATAAAAACAAAAATATTTTTCTTTTCTTTTAAACTAATATTCGAATTCTCTCCCTCTCTTCTCTTTCTATTTATTTTATTTAATTACTAACACTTCTCTTCTACTAAAAAGTCGAACCCTCTCCCTCTCTCTGTGTTTGAATTCATCTCTCTCATCCCTATTCTCATTCTTCTATTTCTTCTATTCTTCTACTCACATAAAGGAATCTTTATACTATGACATAGAGGATTCCTATTCTTTTCTGTTCTCTTCTTTTTTCATATGAGCAGGGACAAGGATAAAGACATTCTTGTTGAAGCTGATTCTGAACCTGAAAAGACTCTAAAGAGGAAACTAAGAGAAGCTAAAGCACAACACTCTGGAGAGGACCTTACAGAAATTTTCAAAAAGAGAAGTAGACATGGCAGCCGAACCCAATAACAATGGTAGAGATGCAAGGAAGATGCTTGGTGACTTTACTGCACCCTCTTCCGACTTCTATAGAAGAAGCATCTCAATACCTGCAATTGGAGTAAACAACTTTGAGCTTAAGCCTCAATTAGTTTCTCTAATACAGCAGAATTGCAAGTTTCATGGGCTTCCATTGGAAGATCCTCATCAGTTCTTAGCTGAATTTTTGCAAATTTGTGACACTGTCAAGACCAATGGGGTTAATCCCGAGGTCTACAGACTTATACTTTTCCCCTTTACTGTAAGAGACAGAGCTAGGACATGGTTGGATTTACAACCTAAAGAGAGCTTGAAATCTTGGGAAAAGTTGGTCAATACTTTCTTGGCCAAATTCTTTCCACCTCAAAAGATGAGTAAGCTTAAAGTGGAAGTCCAAACCTTCAGACAGAAGAAAGGTGAATCCCTCTATGAAGCTTGAGAAAGATACAAGCAATTGATCAGAAGGTGTCCTTCTGACATGTTTTCAGAATGGAGCATCTTATGTATATTCTATGATGGTCTATCTGAATTGTCCAAGATATCATTGGACCACTCTGCTGGTGGATCCCTTCATCTGAAGAAGACGCCTGAAGAAGCCCAGGAACTCATTGAAATGGTTGCAAATAACCAGTTCATGTACACTTCTGAAAGAAATTCTGTGAATAATGGGATGACTCAGAAGAAAGGAGTTCTTGAGATTGATACTCTGAATGCCATATTGGCTCAGAACAAAATATTGACTCAGCAAGTCAATATGATTTCTCATAATTTGACTGGATTGCAAGCTGCATCCAGCAGTACTAAAGAAACCTCCTCTGAAGGAGAAGCTTATGACCCTGAGAATCCTGGAATAGAAGAAGTGAATTACATGGGAGAATCCTATGGAAACACTTACAATCCTTCATGGAGGAATCATCCTAATTTCTCATGGAAGGATCAGCAGAAGCCTAATCAAGACTTCAATAATAACAATGGTGGGAGAACTCGGTTTGGCAATAGCAAACCTTTTCCATCATCTTCTCAGCAACAGACAGAGAATTCTAAGCAGAGTATCTCTGACTTAGCAACCATAGTCTCTGATCTATCTAAGACCACCTTCAGTTTCATGAATGAAACAAGGTCCTCCATCAGAAAATTGGAGGCACAAGTGGTTCAGCTGAGTAAAAGAGTTACTGAAATCCCTCCAAGTACTCTCCCAAGTAATACAAAAGAAAATCTAAAAAGAGAGTGCAAGGCCATCAATATGTCCAACACAGCTGAACCTCGAGAGGAGGGAAAAGAAGTGATTTCCAATGAGGAAGACCTCAATGGACGTCCACTTGCCACTAAGGAGTTCCCTCATGAGGAACCAAAGGAATCTGAGGCTCATACAGAGACCATAGAGATTTCACTGAACTTATTGTTGCCATTAATGAGCTCTGATGAGTATTCTTCATCTGAAGAGGATGAAGACATTATTGAGGAGCAAGTTGCTCTGTATCTAGGAGCAATCATGAAGCCGAATGCCAAGCTATTTGGTAATGAGACTAGGGAGGATGAACCTCTATTGCTCATCAATGAACTAAATGCTTTGGTTCAACTGAAATTACCTCAAAAGAAACCGGATCCCGGAAAGTTTTTAATACCTTGTACCATAGGCACCATGACCTTTGAGAAGGCTCTGTGTGACCTGGGGTCAGGAATAAACCTTATGCCACTCTTTGTAATGGAGAAATTAGGGATCTTTGAGGTACAAGCTACAGGATTCTCACTAGAACTGGTAGACAAATCAAGGAAACAGGCTTATGGACTTGTAGAGGATGTCTTAGTGAAGGTTGAAGGCCTGTACATCCCTGCTGATTTCATAATCCTAGACACTGGAAAGGAAGAGGATGAATCCATTATCCTTGGAAGACCCTTCCTAGCCACAACAAAAGCTGTGATTGATGTGGACAGATGAGAGTTAGTCCTTCAATTGAATGAGGACTACCTTGTGTTTAAGGCTCAAGGATCTTCTTCTGTAACCATGGAGAGGAAGCATGAAAAGGTTCTCTCAATACAGAGTCAAACAGAGCCCCACACTCAGCTTCTAAGTTTGGTGTTGGGAGGCCACCATTAAGCTCTGAGTCTCTGTAAAGCTCTCTAAGAGCTCACTGTCAAGCTATTGACATTAAAAAAGCGCTTGTTGGGAGGCAACCCAATTTTATTTAATTATATTTATTTGGTTTCCATTGTTATTTTATGTTTTCTTTAGGTAGATGATCATGTGAAGTCACAAAAATAACTACAGAATTAAAGCGGAATCAAAAACAGCATCAAAAACAGCACACCCTGGAGGACAAGCTTACTGGCGTTTAAACGCCAGTAAGGATAGTAGTATGGGCGTTTAACACCTAGCCTGGCAGCATTCTGGGCGTTAAACGCCAGAATTGGCAGGCAGACTGGCGTTTAACACCAAAAAAGGGTGTCTGGCTGAAGGCTGGCGTTAAACGCCAGAATAGGCAGACAGACTGGCGTTTAACGCCAGAAAAGGGTGTCTGGCTGGCGTTAAACGCCAGAAAGGGGATCAAACTGGCGTTAAACGCTAGAATTTGCACACAATGGGCGTTTAAACGCCAGAATGGTGCAAGGACCCAAATTCCTTTACACCTCAGGATCTGTAGACACCACAAGATCCCCACCTACCTCACCTCTCCTCCCCCCTCTTCACACCTTTCCATAACACTCTTCCCCAAACACCCTTGACCAATCAAATCACTTCCTCTTCCCCGTAATCCCTTCACCACTCACATCCTACCCTCTTCCCCATAACCCACCTACCCACCTACCTCACTATTCAAATTCAAACCATTTCCCTTCCTACCCAACCCCTCATACACGAATTCCCCCTCTCTCTTACCCTATAAATACCCCCTCCTTACCACCTTCATTTTCACACATCATATACACTTACACAACCTTGGCCGAATCCACCACACACCTCCATCTCCTTCATTTCTTCTTCTTCTCCTCCTTTCTTTCTTCTTTTACTCGAAGACGAGCAAACATTTTAAGTTTGGTGTGGAAAAAAGCTCTGCTTTTTAATTTTCCATAACCATTAATGGCACCTAAGGCCAGAAAAACCTCTAGAAAGAGGAAAGGGAATTGCTTCCACCTCCAAGTCATGGAAGATGGAGAGATTCATCTCAAAGGTCCATCAAGACCACTTCTATGAAGTTGTGGCCAAGAAAAAGGTGATCCCCGAGGTCCCCTTCATGCTCAAAAAGAGTGAATATCCAGAGATTCGATGTGAGATTCGAAGAAGAGGTTGGGAATCTCTTACAACCCCATTCAACAAGTCGAGATCTTAATGGTTCAAGAGTTCTATGCTAATGCATGGATCACTAAGAACCATGATCAAAGTGTGAACCCGAACCCAAAGAATTGGCTCACAATGGTTCCGGGGAAATACTTGGATTTCAATCCGGAAACTGTAAGGTTGGCATTCAACTTGCCAATCATGAGAGAAGATCCTCATCCTTTCACTAGAAAAGTCAACTTTGATCAAAGGTTGGACCAAGTCCTCATGGACATATGTGTGGAAGAAGCACAATGGAAGAGAAACTCAAGAGGCAAGCCGGTTCAATTGAGAAGCCCTAACCTCAAACCCGTGGCTAGAGGATGGTTGGAGTTCATCCAACGCTCTATCATTCCTACTAGCAACCAGTCCGAAGTAATTATGGACTGAGCTATCATGATCCATAGTATCATGATTGGAGAGGAAGCAGAAGTTCATGAGATCATATCTCTAGAACTATACAAGGTAGCTAACAAGCCCTCCATTTTGGCAAGGTTAGCCTTCCCTCATCTCATCTGTCACCTATGCAATTCAGCTGGAGTTGTCATAGAGAAAGACATTCTCATTGAAGGGGACAAGCCCATCACTAAGAAAAGGATGGAGCAAACAAGAGAGCCCACTCATGGACCTCAACAAGAGCATGAGGAAGTTCCTCATCAAGAAATTCCTGAGATACCTCAAGGGATGCATTTCCCTCCACACAACTATTGGGAGCAACTCAACACCTCTTTAGGAGATTTGAGTTCCAACATGGAGCAACTAAGAATGGAGCACCAAGAGCACTCCATCATCCTCCATGAAATCAGAGAGGACCAAAAGGTCATGAGAGAGGAGCAACAAAGGCAAGGAAGAGACATAGAGGAGCAACAAAGGCAAGGAAGAGACATAGAGGAGCTCAAGCACTCCATAAGATCTTCAAGAGGAAGAACTAGCCGCCGTCACTAAGGCGGACCCGTTCTTTAATTTTCTTGTTCTTATTTTTCTATTTTTCGGTTTCTATGCTTTATGAGTTATCTATGTTTGTGTCTTTATTACATGATCATTAGTATTCAGTGCCTATGTCTTAAAGTTATAAATGTCCCATGAATCCTTCACCTTTCTTAAATGAAAAAAAATTTTTTTTTTTGAAAAAGAACAAGAAGTACATGAATTTCGAATTTTAAATAGTTTAATTATTTTGATGTGGTGGCAATACTTTTTGTTTTCTGAATGAATGCTTGAACAATGCATATTTTTTATAGTGAAGTTTATGAATGTTAAAATTGTTGGCTCTTGAAAGAATAATGAAAAAAGAGAAATGTTATTGGTGATCTGAAAAATCATAAAATTGATTCTTGAAGCAAGAAAAAGCAGTGAATAGCAAAAGCTTGCGAGAAAAAAAATATGCGAAAGAAAAAGAGAAAGCAAGCAGAAAAAGCCAATAGCTCTTTAAACCAAAAGGCAAGAGCAAAAAGCCAATAACCCTTTAAACCAAAAGGCAAGGGTAAAAAAGGACCCAAGGCTTTGAGCATTAATGGATAGGAGGGCCCACAAGAATAAAATCCTGGCCTAAGCGGCTAAATCAAGCTGTCCCTAATCATGTGCTTGTGGCATGAAGGTGTCAAGTGAAAAGCTTAAGACTGAGCGGTTAAAGTCGTGGTCCAAAGCAAAAAGAGTGTGCTTAAGAACTCTGGACACCTCTAATTGGGGACTCTAGCAAAGCTGAGTCACAATCTGAAAAGGTTCACCCAGTTATGTGTCTGTGACATTTATGTATCCAGTGGTAATATGGGAAAACAAAATGCTCAGGGTCACGGCCAAGACTCATAAAGTAACTGTGTTCAAGAATCAACATGCTGAACTAGGAGAATCAATAACACTATCTGAATTCTGAGTTCCTATAGATGCCAATCATTCTGAATTTCAAAGGATAAAGTGAGATGCCAAAACTGCTCAGAAGCAAAAAGTTACTAGCCCCGCTCATCTAATTGAAACTAATCTTCATTGATGTTTTTGGAATTTATTGTATATTCTCTTCTTTTTATCCTATGTTGTTTTTAGTTGCTTGGGGACAAGCAACAATTTAAGTTTGGTGTTGTGATGAGCGGATAATTATACCCTTTTTGGCACTGTTTTTATATAGTTTTTAGTATGTTTTAGTTACTTTTTATTATATTTTTATTAGTTTTTATTCAAAAATCACATTTCTGGACTTTACTATGAGTTTGTGTGTTTTTCTGTGATTTCAGGTATTTTCTGGCTGAAATTGAGGGACCTGAGCAAAAATCTGATTCAGAGGCTCAGAAAGGACTGCAGATGCTGTTGGATTCTGACCCTGCTACACTCAAAATGGATTTTCTGGAGCTACAGAGGCCCAATTGATGCACTCTCAATTGCGTTACAAAGTAGACATTCTGGGCTTTCCAGAAATATATAATAGTTCATACTTTGCCCGAGATTTGATGGTCCAAACTGACGTTCAAACGCCCACCTGAGATTTCTGGTGTAAAACGCCCAAACTGGCACCCAAGCTGGCGTTTAACTCCAAGTATGGCCTATGCACGTGTAAAGCTCAATGCTCAGCCCAAGCACACACCAAGTGGGCTCCGAAAGTGGATTTCTGTACTATCTGCACTTAGTTACTTATTTTCTGTAAATCCTAGTAACTAGTTCAGTATAAATAGCACTTTTTACTATTTTATTAGAGCCTTTAGGATTTATCATCATCGAGAGGCGTTGTTCACGTTTGGAGGCTGGCCTCACAGCCATGCCTAGACTTCTTTCACTTATGTATTTTCTACGGTGGAGTTTCTATACCTCATAGATTAAGGTGAGGAGCTCTGCTGTTCTTCATGAATTAATGCAAGTACTATTGTTTTTCCTTCAATTCACGTCTACTTCTTCTCCAAGATATACTCTTATACTTAATTCAGTTAAGTCAGAATAAAGGGGTGACCCGTGACAATCACCCATTATCTTCATTACTCGCTTAGCCAAGATCCACGTGCCTGACAACCACAAGAGGTCTACATGATGTTCAACATAGTCATTGGACGACAGCCAGAGTATATTCTCTTGGGTATCTAATACACGGACCGAGTCTGTGAGATTAGTATCTTCGTGGTATAGGCTAGAATAATGGCAGCATTCATGAGATCCGGAAAGTCTAAACCTTGTCTGTGGTATTCCGAGTAGGATCTGGGAAGGGATGACTATTAC
This sequence comes from Arachis ipaensis, assembly GCF_059453495.1. Classification (NCBI taxonomy): domain Eukaryota; kingdom Viridiplantae; phylum Streptophyta; class Magnoliopsida; order Fabales; family Fabaceae; genus Arachis; species Arachis ipaensis. The sequence continues at coordinate 22,539,845 of NC_142435.1, forward strand.
GAGCTTCAAACATGCGAATGTTGGACGCAGTGACAGTGTGCAAAAGGATAGAGAGATCCTATTCCAGCGCTAGTGGGAACCGACAGATGATTAGCCGTGCAGTAGCTGTACATAGTATTTTTCATCCGAGATGAGAAATCCGACAGTTGATTAGCCGTGCAGAGATCGTACCTGGCATTTTTCATCCGAGAGGATCATACAGCTTGCCATGGAAGGGAGCACGCATGATTGGAAGAAGGCAATAAGAAAGCAGAGGTTCGGAAGCAACAAAGCATCTCCAAATGCTTATCTGAAATTTCCACCAATGAATTACATAAGTATCTTTATCTTATTTTATGTTTTATTTATCTTTTAATTATCAAAACCTCATAACCATTTGAATCCACCTAACTAAGATTTACAAGGTGACCATAGCTTGCTTCAAGCCGACAATCTCCATGGGATCGACCCTTACTCACGTAAGGTATTACTTGGACGACCCAGTGCACTTGCTGGTTAGTTGTGCGGAGTTGTGAAAAGTGTGATTGCAATTTCGTGCACCAGGTTGCCTTGTGCAATGCAACCTACGTCCAGTCTCCACCACAACAGTGGTGGAATTTCCACTATAGTTAAAGTATTACATACACCAATTCCACAGGATTGACACAATCCTTTCACACTCAAGTTCTAACCTAACTTGACTTGGTTATGCTAATACCTAACTCTTCCTCTTAGTTCTAACCCAACTAAGAAAGGGGTACCTCACAGGTACATGATATAAGACACAGACTTAACCTAAAGAAATCTGAAATAACTCTAGGCTTTTCACTCATGTATATCTCTCTGCCTTTTTCTCTCTTAGGCTCTTTTAATGACTCTCTCATTCAGCCTTTTATCTCAAGAAATTACAGAAAGATAAACATTAAAAAGTAAATTACAATCTACAAAACATGAAGGAGATTGACTCTACAACAGCCTCTTTGCTTTGTGATAAACCAGATTTGCTAGCCTCTGATTCAGTTCTTCATTCTGGCAGAATGCTCCTTTGACTAGGATGCGCTGTCTAAGTAGATGAACTTCTTCAGAGAGCTCTTCTCAGAACATACACCTCAAGAACACTGGTTATCTCTCCTTAGTTTTTGAACGGTGAACCAACTTCTTTTGTATCTCCTTGCATGTTGCTGAGTTGCTCTCCCTAGGTCAACTCTCGAGCTTTGTGCTTCACCAACTCACCATCTCACTTTTTCCCATTAATCCTCAAAATAGTAACTTTGATTCTGATCTTCTCTTGTTGACCGAAAGCCACAAGACAGCAGAAACAAATATCTTCAATAGTAAACCCAGATCTTGGCCATTGAAAAACAACTTGGTCCCCAAGACACACTTATGACCATAGATGCAAAGCAGTGAAGAGTAGAGATCATCTTTCCCATGTAACCTAGAATGGATATGCAGAACGTTGAAGATGAAGAGAAGAAGATATGATGCATGTATAAGGAAATGAAATCACCTTTTAGCTTCTGACTTCTTAATACAGTTTGATGTGGGTGATTAGACTTCAACATTTTGCTTAACCTTCTCTTTCTTGCTTCTTTGGTGAACAACTTAGGGACTAAGCTTTCTTTTACTTCTCTGATTTCTGACCAAGAGGGAAAAAGTATACGTTGCTTTGGTGAAAGCACACGGGAGGGAATTGCTTGCTATCGGGATTGGATCGGATATCATTCATGTAGCCCGTTTATTTCTTTGCTTGATTTCTTTTGGGCTCCCTTTGGATTGTAGCCCACCAGCCTTGTTTATATTTTTCATATCCACTTGGGCTGTTACAATAATGAGTTTTGGCCTGCAACTTTTAATCATAAATAATTAACACTAATTATTTAATTTGTCCAATAAAATAATATTTGTCATCATTAATTAATTTAGTTAATTTCTTAACTCATCAGGTAATTGTGGATGACTACACTAGGTTTGGTTGGGTTTTATTTTTTGCGCACAAAAATGAAGCCTTTTCGGCTTTTGAGATTTTTAGCAAGAAAATTCAAAATGAAAAGGATTTAAAGATTGCATCAATAAGAAGTGATCATGGAACTGAATTTGAAAACAATTTATTTGAATTCTTTTGTGAAGAATTTAGAATATCACACAATTTCTCTTGTCCAAGAACATCTCAACAAAATGGTGTTGTTGAAAGAAGAAACAGAAGCATTCAACAAATGACAAGAGCTATGCTTTGTGAAAGTAATGTTCCAAAATTCCTTTGGGCTAAAGTAGTTAACACTGCCTGCCACATTTTAAATAGAACTATCATAAGGAAATTCTTGAAGAAAACCCCTTATGAACTTTGGAAAGGTCACCCACCAAATTTAAATTACTTATATATCTTTGGATGCAAATGTTTTGTTCTAAATAACAAAGATAATCTAGAAAAATTTGATCCAAAAGCATATGAGTGTTTATTTGTAGGATACTCCACAACTAGTAAGGCATATAAAGTTTATAATCAAGATGCTAGAATTATTGAGGAGTCCATACATGTTACATTTTGTGATACTAACTTGGTTCAAAGTATTTTGGAAGATTGTGATGCAGGAAATCATGTTTAAAAGGATGATAAAAAAGCCCAAAATCATGAGAATAAAAATTCTGAACAAAATGAATCAGAAACTGCAACTGCAGAAAATCCTGCAGGAGACAATTCTATTTTATCTCATGAATCTGCTGAGAATCCTGAAACCACCAGTTTATTGAATCCCTCAGTGATGGAATCTACTTCTAAGTCTACAAGACCTCGTGAATGGAGATTCTTAAAGAACTATCCACATGATTTTATCATTGGGGATGTCTCACAAGGTGTCGAAATTCGTTCCTCCACTAGAAAAGCAAATGAAGAAACAAACAATGCTTTTCTCTCTCAAATAGAGCCTCAAAACATCAAGGAAGTTCTTGATGACCCCTCTTGGGTAAAGCCAATGGAGGAAGAGCTTCATGAGTTTGAAAAGAACTAAGTTTGGACATTAGTTCCAAAGCCAAGTAATAAGAAAGTGACAAACACCAAGTGGATATTCTAGAACAAGCTGGGTGAAGATGGAAGCATTGCCAGAAATAAAGCAAGATTAGTGGCATAAGGATATGATCAAGAAGAAGGAATAGATTTTGATGAATTCTTTGCCCCTGTTGCCCGAATAGAAGCCATAAGACTTCTAGCTTATGCTGCTTATTGTGGTTTCAAATTGTATCAAATGGATGTGAAATATGCATTCTTGAATGGTGTGATAGATAGAGAAGTGTATATAGCACAGCCACTTGGTTTTGAAAACAAGGAATTTTCTAACCATGTTTTCAAACTTTCTAAATCTCTCTATGGATTAAGACAAGCTTCTAGGGCTTGGTATGAGAGACTTAGCTCTTTTCTTTTGAAAAATAATTTTCAAAGAGGAACCACAGACACTACTCTATTTATTAAGAATTCTAATGATTCTTTCATTCTAGTCCAAATTTATGTGGATGACATTATTTTTGAATCAGCTAATGAGACCCTTTGTACTAATTTTGGAAAGCTCATGACAAGTGAATTTGACATGAGTATGATGGGTGAACTTAAATTTTTTCTTGGGCTACAAATTAAGCAAACTGAACATGGTATCTTTATTCATCAAGAAAAGTATGCCAAGGAACTAGTTAAGAAATTTGGTATGGAAAATGCCAAACCCATGGAAACTCCCATGCACCCTAACTCTAAATTAGAAAAGGGAGAAACTGAGAAAGATGTTGATGAGACTAGGTATAGAGGAATGATTAGATCTCTTATGTACCTAACTTCCTCTAGACTTGACATTGTGCAAAGTGTTGGAATGTGTTCAAGATTCCAATCAAAACCAAAAGAATCACATCTTTCAGCAGTCAAAAGGATCATTAGATATGTTCATGGCACATCCAATTTTGGCTTATGGTACCCTAAAATTGATGAGTTTTCTGCAGTTAGTTATTGTGATGTAGATTTTGCTAGAGATAGAGTAGATAGAAGGAGCACATCAGGCATATGTTGTTTCCTTGGAAAGTCTCTAAATGTATGGTCAAGTAAGAAGCAGTCCACGGTGGCATTATCTACTGCAGAGGCTGAGTATATTGCTGCTTCTTCATGTTGTTCTCAGTTTATTTGGTTGAAAACACAACTTACTGATTATAAATTAAATGCTGAAAATATTCCCTTGCTATGTGATAATATGAGTGCCATCAATATTTCCAAAAATACAGTTTTGCACTCTAGAACTAAACATATTAAGGTAAGATTTCACTCTATAAGAGAACATGTTCAAAAAGGGAATATTAGCATTCAATTTATTAAATCAGAAGATCAATTAGCAAACATTTTTACCAAATCTCTAGCTGAAGACAGATTTTGCAAGCTTAGGACTAATCTAAGGATTTTAAGTCATGATTCATTATTTGCGCATTGCTGACATGTTTGTTAAAGTTTTTGTCTCTCAGGTTGGGATGAGACAATTCTGGATAAATGAAGAACCATCTTTCTGAACTTCATTTTCTGGTCTCTAATCCACGTGCTGAATCATCTGGGCTAACCCTCAAATTCAGATTCTGTGTGGTCCAATATGTTTCCTTAAACACTACCATCTTTGGGCCCAAATGACTGTTACATTGTACACATGTCATTTTTTATCTTTTAGTAAAAAGTTTTCATTTTTAAATTAATGTTTTACTTTTATTTTTAAATAAAATTAAATCATCTTTTTGTGATGTCAAGTCTTTTCAAAGTCTAGTCAAGGGTGATGCAGTAGCATGGTTTTAAGAAACCTATTTTCTTGTGGCAGTTACACCTCTCTCTTCATATAGCCTTCCAATAACCCTTCTTTTCTTCCCCACTACCATTAGTGCTTCTCTTCATTCAAAACCTAGGTTCACCCTAATGAGGAAGAAAACCATTTTTGCAAATCCTCCTCGTGAACCAATCCTTAAACTCCCTGAGAAACCTAAACCCTCTACTCGCTCCAGGGATCGCACGTTCACTCCATCTCCTTCTCCTCCTACCTCTCCTCCTCGTACTGATCTAATGGCAAGAACCAAAACCACACCACGGTTTCCATCTTCTGCCAAGCCGATGGCTCCACCTAAGGAGACTCCTTCCAAACCTAGCACATCAAAAGGGAATCACCCTGCCAATGAGGAACCTGCTCCTGAGCCATCTTGACCTAAGCCTAGGTCTGCTCCCTCACGTCCTAAAAGAGGTAATACTTGAATCCCTCTCAAATCTATTAAAGAGCCTTCCATTGACCCTTTTGCACACAAATCACACTTCATGACTCCCACTCAAACTACAATCCTCACTGTTTTTGATCTGCCATGAATAATGATTTCTATGAGGGTGTTATTGCTCACCGTACCATATGTCCCACCTTTTTGGTTAATTTACCAAATTTGAAAAAGAAAGCTTTCGCTTTTGCTAAAACTTTTGAATTTCCGAACTGGAATCATATTTTTATAATAAAAAAAACCAGTTTACCCAGATTTAGTCAAGGAGTTTTATGCTAAAATGACTTATCATGAGGGCAATGTTCATTTCTATGTAAAAGGCCGTGACCTCATTTTGAACGAGGAAACCATCAGTGCTTCTCTAAAATACACTAATGTTGGTGCTTGTATTTACACCTCTGGTAAGTGGAATGATGAGGTAGGTCTCTCTTATAATGATGCTCTGGCCTATGTATGTGAACACATTTCTTTGATTGATGGCATCACTCCCACTCACAAATCCCTGGGTTACACTCGTGCTCAGTTGCACCGCATAGTGAACCATATCATCCTTCCGCATAGTTTTGTATGCTATTCTCACAAAAATAGAAATCTCTTTTGCTTACTTAATGGTAAGGTATATGTTTGATTTTGTTAGAAGTGAGAAAGATAAAGCTCTTCCTTATAGCATATTCTTAACCTGTATTTTTGAACATTTTGGTGTTGACCTGTCAAATGAGTCATATAAAAATAGACACTCATATCTAAAAGGAGTTGGTTCAGTGAAACAGCAGAAAAAGGGACCAACTCGAACTAAAAGGGTGGTTCTTGATGATGATGATGATGATGACTATGAACCAGAAGAATCCACTCCTCCATCCGCCTCAGGTACTTCAGCATCCACTGGAGACAAAACTGCTTTGTATGAAGTTTTTAAGGATGTGGTGCAAGAGTTTGTCTCTCAGTCAAACCATCTAATTGCTATGAGAAAAGAGCAGAGGAAACTTGCCACCAAGCATGAAAACTTTCTCAGGAAATCCAGAGATAGAGTGGCAGTCTTCTTGAAATTCATTGATAACCTCCAAGAAGATGACAATGCTGCCACTGATCCTGAAGAAGATGTTGTTTCTGAAGAGGATGATTCGGATGCTTGAAACGATCTCATGATGCTGTAGTCTTCTGTTTACTTTTGTCTCATAAAAACTCTTGTTTTACTTTTGGACTTTCTTGTATTATGTCTCAGATGACTGTAAACCGTTTAACAACTGTTGCTTTTAATTTCAGTTATTTAAATATTTGAACTTTGCATTAATAATTTGTTGCAGGTTTTAAGTTGTAGATTTGCATTTGATTAGATTTCCTCCCTTGATGACAAAAGGAGGATGAGGAGTAGTAGTAGTAATAGTAGCAGATTGCATGTGTTGTGTATATGGTGTGTATCTGTTGCATAAATCTCTATTTTGCTCTACTTTGCTTTTGATCTTCTTGATAATGCTGCTCTGTTTTGTTCAGCTTCTGCCATGTTTTGTTTGGTATTGGGCTAGATTTTAGTTGCTGTATGTGTACAATCCCTCAGTTAAGTTGAGATGTTAAATTGTTTGAAAATCTTGAGGATTGCATCATCCATGGACAACATATAGTATGTAGTATATTATTGTGTTCTCTATAAGAATATGTAAACAGGAAAGAAGAAAAGAGCACAAATCTAGGGGAGCAACTCTTGAAAAGAAAAAGAGGTGAAACTCAAAAGCAAGTGACATCACTTAGAGGGAAGTACCTTAACTTTATTAAAATTCAACTCCTTTGATCAATGTCACAATTATATTTGTCATCAAGGGGGAGATTGTTGAGTTATGTTTAACTAATTTAATTTGATGATGACAAACATTATTTCATTGGGTTAAACACCTAATTAGTTTTGATTGTGTTTGGTTAAGTGATGCAGGCCAAAAATCAAAGAAGCAGCAGCCCATTTAGAAGAAAACAAAAATGAGATTATTGGTGAATCTCTAGCCAACAAAGCCCAAAGTAATTGAGCAAAGAAATCAAACGGGCTGAGAGGTAAAGAAAGCAAATCCAAGCCCAAGTTGATCCCACCAAGCTGATACACTCCAAAGCCAACGTTCACTTGTTGCTTCGGTCATACTCGAGAAAGAGAGAGAGAGAAAGCTTCGCTCTTCTTCTTGTTCATTTCACCAGAGAAGAAAGAAAGAGAAAGCTAAATAAAAAAGGACAAATGTCTAATCACCCAAATCAAACCATTTTAAGCTAAGTCGGAAGTTAAAGGTGATTTATTTCCATTTATATGCAATTTACTTTCTTCACTCCTTCTCCAAATTTCTGCTACTCTAATTTGGGATAAATGAAAAAGTGTTCTCTGATAATCACTGTTGTGAATCAAAGGCTAAAACTGTTTCTTGGGGACAAAGCTCTTAATCAAGGGTTTAGATTTAAGTTTACCTTTGAAACTTTTATTTTTGCAGATCTGAGGCATTCGGTCAAGCAAAAGGGGTCTGTCCCCAAATTTCTAATTTGGGAATTAAGGGAAGAAAGTGAAATGTCACTTCTGGGAAGCACACAGCTCGAAGAGTTGACTTGGAAGAAAGCAACTCAGCAACTGGAAAAGAGATACAAAAAGAAAAAATTTTCATCTTTCGAAGGACAAGGAGAAAGAACCAGTTTTTGGGTATTGTTCTAAAGAGCTTCTCTGTGAAGAGTTCATCAACTTTGGACAGTGTTTTCTAAGTTAAAGAAGTATTCTACCAAGATGAGGAACTCAATCAGAGTCAGCTGAATCCGGTTCAACTTATAGCATCAGAGGGTATTGAAGCATTAATCGCCTTCATGTTTTACAATTTGTAATTTATTTTCAATGTATATCTTTCTATAATTTCTTAAGAGGTAAAAGGAAGAAAGAGAGAAATCAAGAAAAAGCCTATGAGTGATAAAAGGCTGAGTGAAACACATGAGAGAAAAGCCTAGAGTGATTTCAGATTTCTTTAGGTTGTTTCAGATGTCTTATGTCTTGTACCTGTGAGGTACTCCTTTCTAAGTTGGGTTAGCACTTAGAGTGAGGGTTAGATATTAGTATAACCAAGTCAAGTTAGGTTAAAGCTTGAGAGAGAAAGGATTGAGTGAATCCTATGAATTAGTGTATGTAATACTTTAACTATAGTGGAAATTCCACCACAATTGTGGTGGAGACTAGATATAGGTTGCATTGCACAAGGCAACTGAACCATGATACATGCCTGTGTTATTCTTCTTCTCTTTCTATGAGATCTGTTTTCTGTTATTTATGAGATAAAATGAAATTGTCTCATAAAATTTCTGTAGCACAGTACAAACAGATTCCAAGAAAAAGTCTGCAAGTAAAGGCTTAATTCATTAAAGCAAAGAAGGTCATAGATTCGACCCCCTTCTCTAAGCCTTTTACAACCTTCGCAAACAACTAAAAGAAAAGCTCAAAATTAAGACATAGAATACTATTTTCTAAAATGTATAAGTAAATAAATAGATAATTCAATTTATAAATAATACAACACTTTTAAATTTATACCATATTAGTATAATTAATTTAGTTCTCTGCATATCACATTGATCTTAATCTAGTTACACTATAAGAAAAATGTTGAATGCTGTCAGATTTAGCGTCACACATTAGTGTCGGCTTTACCCACATATTTAGCGATGGTTTTGTTGTGGGATTCATCATGCCAAATAATTACCGACGAATAGCCTCTTCCGACGGTAAAGTCGCTGATAATCTTTGGCGGGAAAATAAGCCAGATAGGCACCAAACTTAGCGTCAAAGTTACCGTCAGAAAAATCCGATGGTAGACACTTTTAATGGAATGCTGTGTTTTGGTGATCCGCATCGCCTTATCATCGGAAATATCCGCCGGTAAATCCGACAGTAACTGTTCCCTAAAAGTGAACCATGAATCCCCTCCTTTCATTTTGAATTTGCTTTCTCTCTCTAACTTCTCACCTTCCTCTCTCTCTCTCTCTCTCTCTCTCTCTCTCTCTCTCTCTCTCTCTCTCTCTCTCTCTCTCTCTCTCTCTCTCTCTAACCACTCACCCTCCCACTCTCTCTTTAACTTTCTCATCTCTCATCTCCATCAACCTCTTCCGCTGCTGCTGCTGTAAATCCCTTGCCACTTTCGCTTCTGCCGCCACTGCAGCTCCACCTCTGTTCTCCGTTTTCACTTGTTCTGCATTCAAGGTTTTTTGTTTAAATTTTGTTTCTTTCAAATTTTATTACTTCAAGTTAATTAATTAGTTAGTAGAGTTTAGTTAGTTTAATTTTCTGATTTAGTGGATTTAGGTAGTTAGGATATGTTAGAATAAGTTAGATTAGGCTCTGAGATTGCTGGAAAGTGTTACTTATTGAGCTGTTTGCTTATTCACCATGCTGAATTGTTTGAAAAATGCTTGACTGTATTGATGAGTCGCTATTTTACTGTTGATTTTGATGAATTTTGATACTGGAATTGTTTAGATAATTTTAATTGCATTCATTCACTACGCTAAGGTTGTTTTTGCTAAAAATTTGCTGCTGGACCTTTCTGCATTATATTTCATTGTTGCTTGTTGTGACTGGCCATAACTTGATTAATCCTTGTTTTGAAATTGTCGCTTGTCAATTTCTAATTGAGTGCATCAATTTTGCATTAATTTTGCATAGAATTTTCCATCTTCATCACATTCGTGAGTGATTTTTGCTTCCGATGTTTGTTGAAATGTGGAAGATTAAATAATGATGTGATTTATAAGATAGAGTTATAGATGATTAAGGTCTTTGATTTTTGAAGAAAGTTAATAATAAGTTTGATTTAATTTCATATATTTGGTGCCTTAAACGATGGTTGAGATATCCGAACGACTCTCAATAGAAAATTAACTACAATATTTTATTTTTATCCTTTTATTAACTTTTATCAAAACGCAAGGTAGAATAGTATTGAAAATAATCAAACTAATTAAGGTCATTTATATGTACATCTTCGAATTTTATGGGAGACTAAGTCAAATTTTTTATACGATTTTGAGTGAAATTTGAATTATTTGTTTAATTGTGTGTTGATTGATGCTGTGGATTGAGATAAGTTTGATTTGTTTTAATAATAATATATGCTGATTACTGTTAGTAATATATTCACTGTGCAGATATGACGACAGGTAGAGGAGGTAGGTTGAGTAAGTCACGTGGTCGTGGTAGAGGACAGGCTTCCACCGAATCCCCAATGACTGCTTAGTCATCGCCCTCTACCCTGACTACCATGTCGATCCCTGTGATGTCACAGGAGGATCAAGCGGACTAGCAATTCATCATAGTCCCAAACCCGAACTACGTGCCTCCTTCTGCTACACCTCCCCTGTAGATCCAACGACGACAGAGCCCGCAGTGGATGATACCTTCAGTGCCCTCCAGCAGGATTCTCCTCCGCCACTGCCCGTTATTCGGCTAAAGATTTGACCCAATGGCATGTAATTGTGAGTATATACAATTTTTTTTAAGTTTATTATGCGTTTCTATGTGTTTATTATGCGTTTCTATGTGTTTGTTAATCTTAAGTTTAGTATGCATTTCTATGTGTTTGTTAATCTTAAATTTAGTATGCGTTTCTATATGTTTTACTGTTTCTGAATGTTATGTTTTTTTCTCTACCAAGTTTGCACCAAACCCCAACACTTGCACACAGGAGATCACCGACATCATTAAGTCGATGTAAGACCACTCGTGGCCGACCTACACGTAGATCCCAACTGAGACTAGAGATCGATGGTTTCAGAAGTGGGTGGTAATAGCCCAATAATGTTGAATTAATTAACTGTATTTAATTGTATCTTATTCCGACTAACTTTTGTAATGGTGAATCACTTTGTGCAATTAAAATTCGTATGGGATGCAGAGCATAATCTCATGATCCAGAAGATATACGACTACTGGACAGTCAAACGACTTCAGCAGATGATGAGCGACGTTCGTTGGAGGCGTGACCACCTAACATCGTGGATCCGTCTAGCCATCAAGAAGGAACTAGAGGCCTATTTTGCTAATGATGAAGGGTTCAAGCATTGCCATTTGACGAGCATCGCTAACAGGGCTTCGCCCAGGTTGTCGAAGTATACGAATAGATTGGCGACCTTCAAGAGCAGACTAGTAGGTTTTTTGTCATCATTTATTTTATTAGTTACTTGAATTAGTTGTTTAATTTGTTCATTTATTTTATTGGTTGATATATTAATTCGTAGTCTAAGTCATTGGACCGTGAGGTGATACTGGCGAAAACCTTCAAGTATACCCATACTTTGAAGGCCAACAAGGAGAGATTTGCTGACGAGCGGTCAGCAACCTATTATGTGAGTTTAAATTAATTCTAATTTTCAAATTTATTTGGTTTTAAGTCATTTATTTAACTTTTATCCTAAGCATGACGTGTGTGACACATGAGAAGTACACGCAGAGGTTAGAGGCTGCGACCCAGCAATCTCAGCCGCCTAGTGGGGATGACGATGCCGACTCTGAGACCTCAGTGTTAGATCCTAATAGAGTTTGGCGCCAGACTGCCTTTGAACCCCACAAGAATTGCCTCTTCGGGTTGGAGTCGTTCTTCGCTAGTGGCCTCCGCTTCTCCACATTGGCGGCTTCCTCTGTCTCTACCTCTGCCACCAGCCCTGCCGATCCCCAGGAAGTTGTCACTTGAGGGAAGAGGTGCAAAAGTTGATGCAGGAGCCTCACCAGCAAGCGAAGAAGTCTGAACAAAGGTACAACGACATTCTTGCATGCGTGGGAGGAGCCGTTGCCATCAGTTCAGACCGGACGAAAAAGATGGGGCAGTTCGATCAGTTGCGAGAGCAAATGGAGTAGTACAACCAGTAGATGCGCGTTGGAGCCAGTGGCAATGCTGCTGGTGGGGCTCCGACCTTAGCACCTACACCGCCGCCTCAGTAGGGGAACCACGACGACGACAACGACGATTATCGAGATCTGTAAAGGTTAAGGTTTTTTTTTGTCTACTTCGTTGTATTCTACTTCTGTGATATTTTATTATATTCAGACAATTTATTTTTAATAAAATAATTTATTAATTTCTATTAATTTTAGATTTTTGCTAACAATTTTGTTAACAATAGTTCTAATTCGAACTTAACTGTGCCAAAAAAAATATAAAAATACTATCGTCGGATTTACTGTCTGATTAATCCGACGGTAACTTGGTGCCTAAACACATGAAATAGCGCCAAATTTACCGTTGGATTAATCTGATGGTAGTCATCAGCTCGGTCTCGACAAATTCATTAAAAATACCGACAGAAAATTCGCCGCTAATTAGTGTCGGACAAAAAAAATTAGCCAGTAAACAGTTTCTGACACCATTTATACCGTCAACTCTAGAACAACAGTAAATTCGACGATAAACTAATTACCAGCAAATTTATTTGATGAATCCAAGATAAATCTGACAGTATTCAAAATATTTTTTTTGTAATGTTAATTATAAATTGTAGCCATTTAAAATAATGCTACTTTTAAATGATTAATGGTTTAAACACAACACAATTATTCTTTCAAAATAATAATTATTTAAAAAAATTGACCTAAATGTTTTGTGTGTGCACTTATAAATGAAAAATGTTCTATTGTATAAAATTTTATTATGGTTGAGTTAAATTTAAAAAAATAAATTTAAAACTTAATAATATATTTGACTCTTCCAAAAAAAAATAGATAGAGAGTGACAAAAATGAAACATGGAGAAGAGACATTTTACTCAACGGAGAGAAAGAATGAGAAAAAATTCTGTTCCATGGAAATCAATTGCCATCTCCATTGAAAATATTAGAATACGTTTAGTTTGCGTTTTTATTTTGTGTTTTTTTAAATTTTATGAAGAAAAAACTAAAAAAAAGTGAAATAATAAAATCTTGTTTTTTTTTTTAATTTTCACATCTTATTTTCACTTTTTTTTATAAAATTAAAAAAATAAAAAACACTAAAAATAAAATAAAAACAAACACACCTTTATATATCACAATTTTTTGGATTCGGGTCGGACCAGATGCCTCACCCGCCGAATAATCAGACCTGCCTAGTGCCTAGACACTCCAATTACCCAAATTCATCCAAGACTCGAGCTACCCTGAGACCCGCCCCACCAAGACAGATCCACGAACTCAACCCTCGCCTATGCTAATTGCTAACCCATCTCCCTTTCCTCTTCTTCGTCGAGATCGCTGATGCAGGCGCCGTCGTCGTCGGAAACCATCCCTGAAGCACGTTGAGAAGGGCCAAGCCCTGGCCTGAATCCCACACACAAGGCCGGTTTTTTAAGATTTCCGGTAAGCTACCTTCCCTTAAAACGGCGCCATTTTGATCTATTTAAAAAAAATCCAAACAGAAAACACAACCTCTCACAAACGAAACCCTACCCTAAACCCTATCAGAGCTGCTGAGCTGCAGCCACCTTCAAACTTCAGAACGCGTGCCAGCCCCCACCGCTATCGCCGCCGGCGGTGACAGCCCACGGTGGCCGTCCTCGCCTCTCGAAGGTCAGCTCGGAGCTGTTGGCGTCGCCGTCCCTGTCCTCGTCTTCAGGCCAGTCTCCTCCGTCGTCGTTGTCAGCCCTGAACTCGTCGTCTTTGTCGTCGTCGTCGTCAAGGCTCTACCTTCGATCCCCCTCTCTCTGTCCGAGCTCACTTCCCTTCCTCCCTCACCGCCGGTAAGCAAAGCTGCTTCAATTTATGTTTGCTTATTTTGTTAATTTTACTGATTCTGAGTTGCTGATTTTTCTGTTTTTGTTAATTTTTGCTTTTTTTTTTTAAAAATTTTGATGGACGATGGTTGATGGTGTTTTGTTAAATTTTCTGAAATAATTTTGTTATTCTGAGTTGCTGATATTCTGAAACAATGTTGTTGCTGATTTTCTGTAATAATGGTTGTTGATGATTTTCTGAAATTATGTTGTTGCTGTTAGTGTTAAAATTTGTTAAATTTTCTAAAATAATGTTGCTGATTCTCTGAAATAACGGTTAATGGTTGATTGGAATGATTCTGTTGAATTTTTTTTGCTGAGTTAATTTGTTTGGAGTTAATTTTGTCAATGGATAATTTTTTTTTGGCTGTATGTTGAAGATGGAACAACCATAAAGTGATCAAAGATGGATAATTAGTTTATAAATTTTGATATTTGAAGTTGTTTGTGAACTTTTAATGATAGATTATGAACAATTTATTATGTGAAATTGTAAAATTTTAAATTTTGTTAGTTTAAACATCATTGAATTTAAATATTTGAAATTTTATATTAAATTTTTAATAATTTTATTTTATATTTAATTAAACCTTTTGAACTCCAATTGAACCATTGAACCGGTCACTTCACTGGTTCATTAATCGGTTTGGTTTTTGCAATCTTGGTTGAAACTGAAACCAAGTTGATGTGTGTCTGCATGTTGTGTGCTTGCTAAATTGTTCTCATGACTTGAATTGGTGGATTGAGAATCCAGTGCCTCTGAAGACCATTCCCCGCAGCCATTGCTGCCAATTGGTGAGCTAACATATTGGCATCTCTTGGAGTCCAGGTAGCTCCCACTTCCGGAGCTTCATCCAGCACTTGGGAATATCTCTGATGATTGCATCTGCTTCTGCCAATGGTGGTTTTGCTTTAATTGCTTGAACCAGTGGTAAGCAATCTGTTTCAATTATGCATTTCCTTAACTGAAGATTTGTAATAAGAATGAGCGCCTCTCTGTATGCTTGTGCTTCTGCTACTAATGCTGATGTTGTCTTGAACTTTGTTGTTATCCCAGTGATAATCCTCCCCTGCCAGTCCCTTACTTGAGCTACCTCACCTGCCGCTTGCTTCATTGCCACACTACACTTTACTAGTTACCACCTTTTACTTCCACACCCAACTCCTCTTCCTTCATTTTGCTTTCTTCACTGTAAATGGCACTTCAATGACTACCTCCCTTTGCAATAAAACATCCACCAGCTCAAAGTTTCGATTTTTAAATTCATTCTTTCGTGGGCACCCCAATGGCCCCTTCCGTGCCATCTCTGCCACCAAGCTACTCTCTTTCCATCAGGGACGACCAATTGGATGCCAAAGAAGAGAGCAAGTGCGCTTTCCTTGTGGTAGCTCTCTGCCCTTTTCTCGTTTGCTTCATTATCCTCTTAATTGCACTCTCTATCATTCTTGTTCTCAAATTCCACTTCTTTTGCCACACCCCTCTTCACTTCTTGCTCCACAAAAAGAACTGCTGAATTTCCATCTTAGTTTCTTATTAAAGCTTCCGTATTTCAATAATTCTATCGGTTTTGCTACTGTTGGTAATGGTGATGCTTTTTCTGGTGTTGAATCTAGCACTGAGAATGATGATGATAATGATGAAGATGATGATGATGGTAGAGGTGTTAATGCTGAGTCATGTGCTCACTCAGATGAGGTTGATAGGGTATGCAAGGTGATTGATGAATTGTTTGCATTGGATAGGAATATGGAGGCTGTTCTTGATGAATGTGGGGTTCAGTTGTCACATGATTTGGTTATGGATGTGCTGCAGCGGTTCAAGCATGCAAGGAAGCCGGCATTTCGGTTCTTTTGTTGGGCCGGGGGAAGGCCTGGATTTGCCCATGATTCCAGAACTTATAACTCCATGATGCATATTCTTGGGAAGACGAGACAATTTGAGACGATGGTGGCAATGCTTGAGGAAATGGGGGAGAAGGGTCTTTTGACAATGGAGACTTTCTCCATTGCTATCAAATCCTTTGCTGCCTCAAAGGAGAGGAAAAAAGCTGTTGGGGTCTTTGATCTGATGAAGAAGTACAAGTTTAGAGTGGATGCTGATGCAATTAATTTCTTGCTTGATAGCCTTGGCAGGGCGAAGCTTGGTAAAGAAGCTCAAGCAGTTTTTGAAAAACTGAAGGGTAGATTTACGCATGATTTGCAAACTTACACCGTACTTCTTAATGGTTGGTGCAGGGTAAAAAACTTGCTGGAAGCAGGGAGGGTGTGGAATGAGATGATTGATAAGGGATTTAAGCCAGATGTTGTTGCACATAATATTATGCTTGAAGGATTGCTAAGGTGTAAGAAGAAATCAGATGCCATCAAGTTATTTGAAATCCTGAAAGCCAAAGGTCCATATCCCAATGTTAGGAGCTATACGATTATGATACAGGACTTTTGCAAGCAAAAAATGATGAGAGATGCTGAAGAGTATTTCGATGAAATGATAGATCGTGGGTGTCAACCGGACGCTGCACTTTACACGTGTTTGATCACTGGGTTTGGGAGGCAGAGGAGAATGGATTTGATATCTGATCTACTGAAGACAATGAGGGAAAGAGGTTGTCCACCTGACGGGAAGACCTACAATGCTTTGATAAAAGTGATGACAAGCCAGCATATGCCGGATGATGCAATGCGAATATACAAGATGATGATTCAAAGTAGCATCATGCCTACACTTCACACTTACAACATGATAATGAAATCTTATTTTGTGACAAAGAACTATGAAATGGGACATGCCATATGGGATGAGATGCATCATATGGGGTGTTGTCCTGATGATAATTCCTACACTCTATTCATCGGAGGCCTTATAAGACAGGGAAGATCAGGCGAGGCATGTAGATATATAGAGGAAATGATAGCGAATGGGATGAAAGCTCCTCAACTTGATTATAACAAGTTTGCTGCTGATTTTTCTAAAGCTGGGAATCCTGGCATACTTGAGGAGTTAGCTAAAAAGTTGAAAATTGCCGGCAAATTTGAGGTCTCCAATGTTATTGACAGTTGGGCTGAGATGATGAGGAAAAGTGCCAAGAGAAGAGAGCCTACATATTCAGGTGGGTGGTTCACATAAACACTCGGCACATCAATGGTGTAACTAACTCAATTTTATTGACTACCAATCATCTAGTTTGGCTTTAGTTTATGTCTTCTGGTTTTTTGTACTTTGTATTTGACTATTTGTATATTGATATTAATGTTGATTGAAAATTATAAGCTAATGTTGTATGATGTCGTGTACCATCTTGAATGGAAAACAGTTATTCATATATTAATAGATTGTATATAAAATAAAAAGACCAATTGAACATGGGTGATTCTGGAATTTTAGTAGTCATGGAGTAGCATGAGCAGGTAAAATATTTACATTCCTTCATGTTACTCCATTCAAATAAAACATCAATAAAGCCGGAAGAAAATTTAGAGATGCTAAACAGGGATATATTGGGCAATGAAAATGAAAGGTATCTTTTCCTTTATTGGTAGTTTTCTCGATAAGACGATAATAATGGACAAAACGTATAGTTATAATCTGAAACAGTTTGTATACTGTCCGAGTACGAATCAAATGCTTTGCATAATAATTGTCCTTGTCCATATTTCTTTGGTTACAGAGAAACTACTACTTACAAGCATTTAACTTCTGATATAAGATTAGGAAGCAAAAAGTAAACAGAGCTTTAGCCTGAAGTCCTTTTAAGTTATCCTAATTTCAAACAGTACAAATATTCAGGTCTGCCATTGGTTCTATTCCTACAGAAATGGCCCCATGACCATGATCTGTCCTTTTGTCTATATTTCCAAGTTTATGAAGTGTGGAAAGTAGGAAGTGAATGAAATAGAAAGGGAAGCTTTATTAGCCAAAATATTGGACAAAATTTTCGAAGTTATAATCTGAAATATGTGAGACAGAAAATACTTGAAGTTGAACCATGAAGTTTATTCATCATCATCTGACAGTGGAAGCAACAGTGTGAGCCCATAACTTGATGCTATCTTTAATGTCATTTTCATTGTTCAAAGCAGGAACCTTCCAATTCTTCAAAGGGTTCTCTTTCTTTTTCTTATGTACCTTCCATGCTTCTGAAAGGTAAGGTCTTGGAACTGCAGCCTTATCAAAATTCTCCTCATCTTCTTCATCATCATCATCATCACCATCTTCCTCATCTTCCTCATTCTTGACACTCTTCTTCCCTAACCTTTGCAAACCAGGAAGGATTGAAGCCAAGCTTGAATCTTTGTCTTCCTCTGAGAAAACAAAGCCAAGATCCATAAACCCTTTAAGCTCCTCAAATTCAAGGTCTGATAAACTCTTGCTTCCCCTTCTCTTCTTCTTCCTTCCTCTGCTTTTGTTGTTGTTGTTGTTTTTCTTAGGCAACCCTTCAAGTTGCACTTGCACCTGTGCTTGCCTTTCACCTTGCTCTGTGTCTGTGATATCTTTTCCTGAAAGAATGGTTTGAAGCTTTGATGGCAACATGTCAAACTCGGGTGAACTAGAATCATCATGCATGGAGCATGTCCTATTGTCCAATTGGTCGCTCATAGACCTTGTATGAATGGTTTGGCTGCGCAAAAGCATCGGTTCTTCTGATTCTGATATTCCTTCTTTGGTTTGATGATTTGTATTTTCATGAGAACTTGCTGAACAAGGTTCTTGTTCCTTCATGTCTTGAATCCCAAACCAGCAAGAATCAAAGAGCTTCAACACTGTCTCTGCTTCCATTAATACAAAGAAATGCTTTGGGAAAATAAGCTTAGGCTCTTAAAGTCGTTTTGGAACTGTATTATCATAAGAAGATTTGCCAAAGCATGGTAGATAATACAAGATATATTATATTATTCTTTATGACTATATTGCCCTTCTTGCACCTTGAAATTACAAGAGTAGTTCAAACAAATTTTGGATTGGAGACATTTTCTTTGTTAATTATCATTATATAAGGTGTACTGTTTCTGTTCTCCCAGAAAATACAAATATTTTGAGTCAAAACCAAAGGGGGTGTCTACTAATAAACACAGATCTATGAACTGAAAAATGTAAAGGGATTTAAATTATAGGAACCTGATTGATTACCAATGCTTAAATAGCTTAAGCAGCATACAGTTCATCATTATGTATAGGTTGGAGAATAGTTTGTATCAAAGCACTATTGGGAATCCATTTTGTGTTCTCTTAGATGTTGACATTATATGGTCACATCTCTTTCTGGTTGGTTTGGTGATTGCATCAAAGCTTTCATGTGGGAACCAAATCAACCAATTGCCAGGGCAGTTATTGCTTCCAAAATACATTAAATAAATTGAAAGCATATATGTTTAGTGTGGTAGGCAATAGCTGCAACTTCTAATTATACTTCATTGCAGTGCTGCAAATTTTCCCCAGATTAATAGGTACAAAACTTTCCTAATGAAAGCTACATTTTTACTATTTTATTAGTCTTTATAGGCAATAATAGGCTACATGTTTTGGACTTTTTGTATTTTAGTTCTCCACAAACAAGGCTGAGTTTCACTTCTTTTTCTGCAAGTTTGAGATATTAAATATATGAGAGTTCTGATATTGTTATTTCTTCAAATAATAGAAAAGCGTGAAAAATAGAATAGTATTGATTTTATTTTCATTAAGGCCCAATCTGGTATAAAATATAAAATAGTTAAAATGATTATACACTTATTTATATATATGTATCTAGTCCACAAAATAGACTATGCAAATGAAATTTCCTAACAATAATAACTGAATTAGTTGGAGTTTAGTGAATTATAGAATAAATGATGAGGTTGAAAGAGTTGGCAAACTGAATTTGGTCCTCCCCCAGCGTCGCAAACCACAATTTCGGATTGCCTTAATTGTGTAATAACACATTGATGTTAGAGAGAGAAAAGACATGGAAACATCATTGCCGTTGAATTAAGCTATACGTGATTAATAATGATTATTTATGAATGAATAATGAAAGCACAAGTTTCTAATAATGCAATATGTTTACACCATTCAAACAAGAGTAACACACTTTTCTAATGATGAAATCCAAGTAACTCAGAAACAGAATGCTCTGTTAAATTAGCTAATTTGCTTGGACTGGCAGGTTCATTCATTCTGCACATGCATCTCACATGCGTTTGTTTCATTCATTTTGTTTTAAACCCACACAAATGTTTTATCAACTTTGTTCTTACGTGAAGATCGATCATTTGCTTATGTATGCTTAACATAAATTGACATTTAACGAACTATAACTGCACATCTCTCCTATTTTGGTGTAGTTTTCAAAATGAGTAATTTATATAACATTTTTGAAAGGAGCTGAGGTAGAGTGGGACCTAGCTAGCGGAAACAAGTGGTTGAGAGCAACTGCACATTATGGTTCACGTTGTGACATTGCACTACCTTTATTATGACAAGTCCTCCATTTCTATGACTTTAATTTACCCTTTTATTTACCTGACACATTTTCAAATATATGCCATGCTTGTGAAGCACAGATGTATATTTCTTTGAAAATTATCTTCATTTTGCATATCTTCCCTCTCTCTATATTAAGTTGACATACTGCTTTTTTCTTGTTAGATTTGGAATATGATACGTAACTTATATCTCGGTCACCAAAAAGCTTGGCGTAGAAACTATAAGATCGGACCCAACAACTTAACAAACGAGATGTGGTCAGCAAAATCTGCTCGCCTCAAACTGAACTCGATAACCAACCCAAAATCTTGGAACTATCCACACAACGGGCAAAATCTCATCTACAAAGCCGAGCACATAATCTCGGCTAAGGATCAGGTTCTACTTTTAGTTTTATATTAGCTTAGCATATTCATTAAGACTTCTTGTTGACTTGAGTGTCGAGTATCTTTTGCAGGAATTCTCGTCGCGGTGTTCAGTCCAGGCCGATGTATAGCTCTCTCTCTTCAACGATACATTGCTCGGAATCGCTATAGTTTGGCCACCTCCACACGGACGAATTATTTGGCGCCCACCGTGGGGCCCGGAATTTATCTAACCCCACTATTTTCTTTGCCTAGCTTCTTACTCTTTTTTGCAGGATTTCCGATCCTCAAGCATGGCCGATAATGGAATTCCGCAACCCACGCAAGCGGAGCTCCTAGCTCAAATCGTTGAGCTTCAGGCAGAGGTGCGGAGGATAGCCGAACTGTCCGCACATAACAATGGAAAACATGAGGATGGAAGCTCCAAAAGCTCAGCCTAGGGCAATACAGATCCCCTGAACATCAGCCCGCTGAAGGAAAAGCCGACCTTAGACAACCCTTTCTCCGAGGAGATCACCAACTTTCAGATGCCGAAAAATTTCGTGCTACCCACTGCCCTTGAGCCATACAAGGGGTTCAGCGATCTCCGCGCTCACATTAAGAAATTCCAATCTATGATGTTTTTTAACGGCGCTAACAATGAACATGTGCTTTGTCGAGCTTTTCCTACTTATCTTGATGGTGCTGCATTACTCTAGTTTTCCAAGTTGTCTGCAGGTTCAATTTCATCTTTTGAGGAGCTGGCGAGATCTTTCATCGATTACTTTGCCGCATCAAGAATATATGTGCACAGATCAGACTATCTAACTACTATCAAGCAATGACAACACGAGAGCCTAAAGGACTACATGACTCGGTTTGCTGAGGCAACCATGGAGATCCAAGACTTAGATCCGGCAGTCCACTTGCACGCCCTTAAAGCCGGCCTCAGACCTGGCAAGTTCCGAGAGACGATTGCGGTAACCAAACCAAAGACACTAGAAGAACTCCGAAAAAGGGCTGCAAGCCAGATGGTGATTGAAGAGCTTCGTGAAGCCCAGAAAAGCAGTTTCTAACTGATTCCATGTCGTTATTAAATTTGGTCTAAGATTCGAAAACCAAGTAAATGCATTCTTCATTAACGAAGAAGGAAAAAACTTCATTTTCAAATTTTCATCATTAGCTAAGTTTCCAATCTCAACCAAATATCGAGCAACATGTTCAGTAGTTAACTCTCCAACTTCCCCAACAAACTTTGTGATTATCTTTGGATTTTTCACCCCTCTTAACACTTCAGCCATTTGAACAACTTGGGGAAAAGCAGACACAAAGTGGGGTCGATTCATAAAACTAACATTCAGACCAACTCGATGAAGAACTTCTTCCACAATTCTGGTGACTTGATAACGTTCACCGCCATGATTAGCACGTAACCTGGCTAGAAGGTCATCAGCATTTTGATCCCGAGGAACTACATGAGGATTTTCTTGATTAAAAACATTATTTTTATTTTGAAATATATTTTCGAATCCTTCATTATTTCCCCTGGCATTATGCCTTTCACCTTTTTCATAATCTACGATTCGAGCAATCCGTTCGACTTGTCTAGCAAGACGTTCGAATTTTGATTCGTGATCAGCCATCGTTGGATTCAGAATTGTGGTCATCTGTTGAGTCAATAAATTGACTAAGTCATGATGACTTTCCTCTACTTGTTGTCGATATACTGCCATCGAATTTGCAGCATTCGAAGTAGAGCCCATATTATAATCACAAGAATACTCGGAATGTTGTTGTGGGTTTTGAGAGTTATTCCCTCCATTTACACTCACGAATCGGACCGGAGGAACAAAATTACCCACTGGTGAGGTGTAACCAGGAGGAAGACCATAAGGAGGCCAACCAGCGGTTAATGGAGGCTGGAATGGTGACAAGGTACCACGTGGATGAATATTACGTCCAACACTTCCAGTTTGCGCGGTAGTAACCGCTATGCTTTCACTTCCAGTTACACCTTCCGAACGTGAAGTCACGTCCGCTTGTTGCACAATTACTGGTAAACTATCATTGGTGGAGGAACCACCATTCACATTTGACACTTCATCAGCCATGTAAATGATTTTTCCACTCCTTAATCGCATACACCAAATGATACAAAAACTTTTGACACACTTCAATTTTAAAACTGTCCCACCGGTGCCAATTTGTTTTGTCGATTTTTAGCAAATCGATGGTGGTTCGATATCTAATGGTCTAAGAGCGAAACCTACTCCTCTTTGCAGGTACCCGTTTTCTAAAAGTGTATCAAAGTATCTTCGATTAGACAGATATTGGGGATAAAGATAAAATAAAATTCATAAATCAGTAAAAGAAACGGAAAAGTAAAGTTTTCGAAAAGAAACGGAAAAGTATTGTTTTCGAAAAGAAAATGTGCAGGAAACGGAAAGGTTTGCGTTGAAATTGAAAGAAAGCAGTAAAGTGCCTTCGACTGGGTCAAAGGGCTTTGACATGAAAATATAAAATGCAGAAATGTAAGTTTGACAATGAAGATAAAGGATACTTGAAAGATAAACTTGGTTGAAAACTAAAGTTTACAAGAAGATAAATTGCAAGAATGAAAACATGGAAGGAACCCTACAGAAAAGTTACTCGATTGCAGACTCAGGAATTATCCGAGATGTGAGTGTGCTTGAGTGTTTTTCTGAATTAAAGTTCCAACCTTTATTCCCTAAAACTTCTTAGTATTTATAATCTACTTTTGGTAACTGACAATTAATTACAAAATTACAGTCTTGAATGCATACCCCTTGATAACCGTTCCTGCCTTTTGGCTGTACACATTTCCCATGATTTCCTCGCGTGATGAAAGCCTCTAACTTCTCCACTGCCATAAGCGCTCGATCTTCTTATTCGAACATCTTGTTCGATTACTTATCTCGAAAACCTTGTTCGATTTGATTATTCGGAATAAAGTAAGTACAATCGAATCCGCGTCGATTACCTCCAGCCTACGCTTGCGCGTGTATCTTTTTGAAAACCACTTGAACTCTCCGATTTCTTCATCACTTCGAACTACTTGACCTTAATCGAAAAATATTTTTTCGATTAACAATTAGAATAACCATCCGCACACCTAGTAAATTGAACATCCGATATATCCATTGTTTATATTATTTAATATTTTTATTGTTTATCTATACTTTTCTATATTATTATGTTATATTTTAGGATTACATATTAAATATAGTAATGTCTTTACTTATTGCCTGCTATGATTGCAACATAACTAATTCACTAGATAGGTGTTAACTTATTCATTACAAGTGGCCAAATAATTATGTTGTGGTATATATGCGGTATTAACTGACCACATTAACATGCAACATCAGATTGTTCTTATTGGAAAACATTCGAAGATTAACGTGATTCATTGAGTAAAAATTTGAGGATTATTTTTTAACAAATTAAAAATTTAGAGATCTTTTCAAATCTCAAATGAAAATTTTCATTTTGAGTATGTATTGTGAATTTTATATAATTTAAGATTCGAAAGAGTTCTCATTTTAAAAACTTTATAATAATAATAATCTAGAGTGTCAAAATAAAAGTCGGTAAAATTAGAAGTTGAACCGAAGTTGATAAATTAAAAGTGAATCTAATGTAATAACATAATATTGTTTGATTTCCTAACTTATTTGTGAGCAATATATATATTAATTATAATCACAAATTATGCTATTTCAAATTAAATGACTTATATAATGATGATCTCATTTATTGTTATAAATGCTAATTGAATAAGTCATTGTTACTTTTGATTTGGAATTAAATGAGAATAAAACCGAATATTATCTTTTGTTCCTTAGATAATTATCTTTTTGGATTTTAGATATATTATTTTTTAGGTTTTAGATACTGTTTTCTTTGGGCTTTAGGGTTTAATGGGTGCCATACTCAAATATAAATAGACCTTCAGGGTTTCGGTCTCCTATATACCAAAGCCACCTTTGTTGCTTTTTCTCCATCAAAAGAGTTACAGTTCAGCCACCTAGAAATACAGAAGGCTTTGGTTGAGGAAGATCGAAAGAACCACAAGATCCAAACTCTTCCGATGGTATGATTCATGTTTATGAATTCAGGTACGCTTCTACATTATGATATGATATATTTTGATGATTCAATATGGATAATCTGGATTAATAAAATAATTTATTCCAACAAGTAATATCAAAGCCATCCATAATTCAATCATCGAAAATATTCGATTTTATTTTATTAGATCAATATAGATATACATATGCATGTTTACATTATATATGAAATTGATGCACGCATAATGAAATTGTTCTTGATTATGTGCGTGCATCGATACGTATATATTCACGTTATATATGTAAAAGAATCCCCTCCATGCCGTTTTAATTGCTTTTATTTATATATATATATTGCATTATGTTTACCGTCGGCCATTTATTATATATGTATATATTTGGACTATATATAATTTTCACGATATATAATATATATAATTACTGAGAGGTTAATGTTGTCTTGGTTGCATTTTTTTTTATACGGTTAATTAAATAGATATTTTTTTATCATGTATTTTTCCGTATATTATTATAACCCTATACAATTGGTATTTAATTGTATGTGCCATTAATTTAGTGTAAAGATAATTGATTATCCGTATGAGATATAAGGATTATTATGTATATGTCACTTATGTAAATATTGATCTACCCAAAAGAAGATCTATATTTGGCCAAGTTATGTGTACATATTAATAATATTTGAATAATAAAAAATATTATTTAATTGTTACATAAAGAAACTAGTAATAATTTGGATTAGTATACTCATCTATTTTATAAAGATTTAGTTTTGGAATAAATTGATTGAACATTATGCTGCCAAAGTAGTCTTTTTTGTGAAAATTGATTTATTTAAAATATTAGAAATATGGTGACATGTAATTCATGCGAATATTGGTCGGTCCAAAGGAAGACCTATATTTGGCCGAATTACATACACATATTAATGGTAAATAAATATTTGGGTAACTGATTAAGAATAAAGTAATACTTATTATTTATGCGAACAATAATCGGCCCAAAGGAAGTTTATTGTTTGGCCAAATAATAAGCATTGCACACTTCTATTTATTTTCTATTAATTATGCGGTCAATAATTGGTCCAAAGGAAGGTTATTGTTTGGCCAATTAATAGAAAATATATGCGGTAATAAATAGGTTGCGAAGTTTAAGTTTCCATGTCCGCATTAAGTTGGTCCAAAGAAAGGCTTAATGTGTGACAAGAATTTTGACAATATTTGATTACTGCAATGAGAGTATCACTTACAGTTAATTTTTTAATCCAAAGATTGAAAATTAATGTTGTGCTGGATATCTCAATATGGATTTTTACCCATTAATTAACTAATATTTACTGCATGTTCTTTTTGTTCTAATCCAGAAACTATGGCTTTAGCTACCAATGTTTCTACGCAAACTAGCAGTATTCCTATGCTGAATGGTTCAAACTTTAAAGTTTGGAAGGATACCGTGGAGATTGTCCTCGGTTGTATGGATCTAGATATAGCTCTTCGAGAGGAGAAACATACTTCCACTCCAGAAAATCTCAATGAGGTTAAAATAGAAAAGTGGGAGAGATCTAATCGAATGAGCATTATGATCATGAAACGCTCAATTCCTGAGGCGTTTCAGGGCTCAATTACTGAGGATAAAGATGCCAAAAAGTTCTTAAAGGACGTTGAAAAGTTCTTTACTAAGAATGAAAAGGCAGAGGCAAGTAGTCTTTTGAGCAAACTTGTCTCCACGAGGTATAAAGGTAAAGGGAACATAAGGGAGTACATTATGGAAATGTCTCATCTTGTTTCAAAATTGAAAGCACTAAAGTTAAAGTTGTCTGAAGACTTCTCGTGCATTTCATTTTGATTTCCCTTCCTGCACACTTTGGGCAATTCAAAGTGAGTTATAACACTCTGAAGGACACTTAGTCCTTAAACGAGCTTATATCTCACTGTGTGCAAGAAGAAGAGAGGCTGCAGCAAGATAAGACTGAAAGTGCTCACATGGCTTCATCTTCTCAGTATAAAAGAAAGCGTGATACTACTGCGGATGTACCTTCTCAGCAGAAAAAAGGCTAAGAAACAGGATCAAGTCTCAACTTGTTTCTTCTGTAAGAAAGTGGGACACATGAAGAATGATTGTACCAAATATGCCACTTGGCGTGTAAAGAATGGTATAATTCTTACTTTCATTTGTTCTGAGACTAGTTTAAGTTATGCACATGTTGATACTTGGTGGGTAAATTCTGCTGCTACTACTCATGTAAGTGTTACTATGCAGGATTGCCTGTGGAGCTGACCCCCAAGTGATGCTGAAAGAAACATCTATGTGGCGAACGGTAATATAGTTGCAGTCGAAACTATAGGAACCTTTAGATTATGTTCCACGAGTGGATTTTATTTGGATTTATTAGAGACATTTTATGTACCGTCATTTAGACGAAATTTAGTTTCTGTTTCTCGTTTGGACAAATTAGGTTATTTTTGTTCGTTCGGAGACAATAAAGTCAGTCTCTTCTATAATTCGAATAATATTTACTCTGGTCATTTGGTGGATAATCTATATAGGCTTGACTTAAATTTCTATAATAATGAAATACTGCAAACGGGTACAAAACGAAAACTAAATGAGAATTCGGCATCATTATGGCACAAACGCCTAGGTCACATCTCTAAACAGAGAATTCAGAGGCTCGTGTCGGATAAAATTCTTGGACTCCTAAATTTGGCAGACTTTGAAGTCTGCATTGAGTGCATAAAGGAGAAAAGGACAAAACGAAAGGAAATTAGGTGCCGAGAGAGCTAAAGATGTCTTAGAACTGATACATACCGATATATGTGGCCCATTCCCTACTGTCTCTTGGAATGGACAACGGTACTTTATTACGTTTATAGATGATTACTCTCGTTACGGGTATCTATATTTAATTCATGAAAAGTCCCAAGCCTTGGATGTTTTCAAGTCTTTCAAAGCTGAAATTGAACTTCAACTTGGAAAGAAAATTAAAGCTGTCAAATCTGATCGTGGTGGTGAATACTACGGAAGATATGACGGTTCAAGTGAGCAACGTCCCGGGCCTTTTGCTCTTTTCCTAGAGGAGTGTGGTATTGTTTCGCAATACACCATGTCAGGCAAACCTAGCATGAATGGTGTTGCAGAGCAAAGGAACATAACTCTTAAGGACATGGTGAGAAGTATGATTAGTCATTCTTCCTTGCCTGAATCACTCTGGGGAGAAGCCTTAAAGACCGTAGTGTACATTCTTAATAGGGTGCCAAGCAAAGCAGTTAACAAAACTCCATATGAAATTTGGACTGGAAAAATGCCCAGTATAAAGCATTTGCATATTTGGGGATGTCTAGTTGAGGCGCAACCTTATAGGCCGCATGAAAGAAAATTGGACTTAAGGACAATTAGTTGCTACTTTGTTGGTTACGCTGAGCGCTCACGGGGTACAAGTTTTACAATCATGCATCAAGGTCTATTTTGAAACGGGAAATGCGAGATTTCTTGAGGATGTTGAGTTTGGGGGGAAGAAAATATTAGGAATGTTGTTTTTGATGAGGATTCTGTAATTGACAATGATCAAGTCTTTGTGCCTATTGTTGTTCAAGATACAGTTATAGTACAAGAGCAAAATGAGAATCCTACTGTAGATCCAGTTACAGTACAAGAGAACAATGAGAATATTGTTGTTGCTCGAGATGCTACTACAGTACAAGAAAATGATGAGAATCCTCATCAACCCCAACCCATACAGCAAGCTCAACAACCTCAAGAAGTGTCATTAAGGAGATCCAATAGAAAAAGGAGAAAATCCATCTATGGTCTCAAACAAGCTTCCCGTTAATGGTATCACAAGTTTAATTAAGTCATTACCTCATGATTTTGAGGTAAATATTATAGATGAATATGTATACCGTAAGTTCAATGGGAGTAAATACTTTTTTTTGTCTTATATGTTGATGACATTCTACTTGCCAGCAACGATATAGGCTTGTTGCATGAAACTAAGAAATTTCTATTGAACAAATTCGAAATGAAAGATCTTGATGATGCCTCTTTTGTATTAGGAATCGAGATACTAAGAGATTACTCTCAATGTATTCTTGGATTGTCACAAAAGAACTATATCGAAAGATTTTAAGTAGATATGTCATAGAAAGTTATAGACCAATGGACACACCCGTAGTTAAAGGAGACAAGTTTAGTCTCAAGCAATGCCCAAAATGATCTTAAGAAGACAACAATGCATGATAAACCTTATGCATCAACATTAGGGAATTTAATGTATGCTCAAGTCTACATACATCCCGATATATCATTTATAGTGGGAGTGTTGGGTAGATACTTGAGCAATCCAGATATGGATCATTGGATAGCTGTTAAACGCGTAATGCGTTGTTTAAAGAGAACAAATGATTACATGCTTATTTATCGGAGATCAGAAAATTTGGAGATCATTAGGTACTCTGATTCCGATTTCATGGCATATGGTTGCGAAACTTTGTCACTAAACTTCATATAGTAGATGACATTGAAAGGCCATTAAAGATATTTTGAGACAATAAGTCAGCAGTATTATACTCCAATAACAATAAAAGCTTGACAAAATCGAAGCATACAGACATCAAGTTTTTAGTTGTCAAGGAGAAAGTTTAAGAAAAAATAGATTTCCATAGGACATATAGGAACAGAGTATATGCTAGCAGACCCATTACTAAGGGATTGACCCCTAAAGTTTTTCATGAGCACACTGCTCGGATAGGTGTCAATATTTGTGATGCCTTGGTTTAGTGGGAGTTTATGCTGTATGTCCTATGACAGATATTAAGTTATTTTTTCTGCAGAATTAAGTTGATGGTTTATTTCATGTTATGTGAAATGTTCATTTTGCAATATTTATATTGTGTTTGATCTCAATAAAGTTGGACCAGCTGGAAATAGACATACATGAGATCACTTGGCATGTAATTTCCATATTACTCATCCAAATTTGATCTATGTCGTTAAGTATATTAGGATGGTGATTGGCATGGTTTAGTCACGGCATTTAATGTGATAAAAGCTGAGGTAGTTCCATATCTAATATGAGACGGACCAGATTGTCAAAGTAATGAGAGAAATGGCATTCCGATGCGCGCATAAAGTTTATAAAAATGTGATTATGTCAAGAAATAATATATGTATAGCCCAAGTGGGAGATTGTTAGGAAATTATTTGATTTCCGAACTTATTTGTGGGCAATACATATATTAATTATAATCACAAATTATGTTATTTCAAATTAAATGACTTATATAATGATGATCTCATTTATTGTTATAAATGCTAATTGAATAAGTCATTGTTACTTTTGATTTGGAATTAAATGAGAATAAAATCGGATATTATCTTTTGTTCCTTAGATAATTATCTTTTTGGATTTTAGATATATTATCTTTTGGGCTTTAGATACTATTTTATTTGGGTTTTAGGGTTTAATGGGTGCCATGCTCAAATATAAATAGACCTTCAGGGTTTCGGTCCCCTATATACCAAAGCCGCCTTTGTTGCTCTTTCCCTATCAAAAGAGTTACAGTTCAGCCACATAGGAATACAGAAGGCTTTGGTTGAGAAAGATCGAAAGAACCACAAGATCCAAACTCTTCCGATCGTATGATTCATGTTTATGAATTCAGGTACGCTTCCGCATTATGATATGATATATTTTGATGATTCAATATGGCTGATCTGGGTTAATAAAATAATTTATTCCAACAAATATATGTTTCATAAAATATGCATTTAAAGAAAATAATAATTTTTGAATGATTCTTAAACTGAACTCGACCGATTACTGCCTATTATACTGTTAATTGAACCCCCTTTTTATTGGTGTTATACATTTTTAATATTGAAAAAATATACTTGCACCATTTTATAATACACTTCCTTAAAATGTACACCTTCTTCTTTAGAAATGGTACATATTTATGGATATTGAGTTTTTTCAGAAAGGAGTATCATCAAAAGAATGGTATAAATGTCACAACCCCTTAATATTTATTATCACACCTCCGCCTGCTGTGACCATATATACTCATAATTAAACAGAAATGTTTGGTAACGTAACGTACCAAGATTAAAAGGGTTTGTTTGTTTATTTTTTAAAATGAAGGTGATGAGAAAAGAACTGTTTTGGAAATCAATACAAAGTAGTGTCTCCTTAATTGCTTAAGCAGGCATACGGCCACAGGGTTCCTCTTTCAGTTGACTCAAACAGAAGCAGGTTCACCCGCCCCTGCTAGCTAGCTAGCTTTTCTTCGCTACCAATAGTGATATTAAAGATCTTAACTAGTATATTTAATATCATATATCATGTAATGCCAGAAGAATAGAAAGGGATATTTCACCCCCACCTCTAACTCCTACTCTCTCATATTATGAAGCGTCAACAACTCTATATATATAGTATTTATGTTATATTATATTAGGAGAATATCTTCTCTAATATATATAATATATATTAAGGTGAAAAGAGCGACACACTATGCATTAGTGAGAGTGATGTACATTGTCTATTATTATTAAATTATTTTTTTAATACATGTACACTAAAATTAGTCTTTAAAATATATATACATTAAAAATAAATTAAACTACACAAATATATTGATGATTAATTTTAGTAGCTAATTTTGGTATAAAAATAATATTTATTTATTATTTTTATATCTAATAATCAGATTAAATTTTTTAAAAAATAAGTACCGAACTAATTATATTAAATAATTTTTTTATACGAGAATAAATATTATTCATATAAATATTATTATATATTTTTTCTTGTCTATGTGTTCTTTAGTTAAATATCTTCCTATTTTATTCTCATAACTCAGAATTTTTGAGACTAGTTAAAATAAAATAAAAAAAGTGTTAGGTAAACAATAACCATCTTGAACAATATGAACAACCACTAATCAAATAAAAACACATTACACTTTTAAATTATCCATCTAAATCTTAATATTAAAATAACCATCCGTACACCTAGTAAAATGAACATCTGATATATATATTATTTACATTGTTTAGTATTTTTATTGTCTAACTATACTTTTCTATAAAATAAAATAAAAGAATATCCGTTACAATAATAATGCAAATATAATACGTGAAGTGTTTTTCTAGCTATATGAAGCTATATATGTATATATACTTGCTAATAAACTTTTATTTATATAAGCGAATACATTGAAAAATAAAGCACCATAGAATTATCGATCCTCTCTGATCTCGTCCGATATCTCATTCCAATATGCATATAGTGTCCTAATTTAACAAGGTAACAGACTTATTAGGACATTATCTATCTTCATTATTGATAATGGTAGCTTCATCAGTAAGCAGTGCCGCAGTGAGTTGCACGTTGGAAGAGATGTTGGAATCTAAAGAGAAAGAAATGTACCAGCAGCAGTGGGTGCAAAATGCACCACACCCGCCTTGTTTTTTTCGAGAGGTATTCGAAAACGTTAGGGACACAATTTTGCCGCCTAGTAACAGCAAGAATGTGTGGTCAACTCTCGTTGTCAACGACAACCAACAACCTTTGTACAAAAGAGCGTTGGTGTTGTTGACGGAGATTTTTCCCATCCTTGCTTCTCTAAGAGGATACAATGCTCACAAGTTCAAATTCGATCTCATGGCGGGTATAACCGTTGCAAGTCTCGCCATTCCTCAGGTTCAATTTATATGCTAATTTGATTTCGTGCCTGTTAAGTCATTTTTATTTTAAGAAAAAATTCACATTCATATAACACTTTCAAATATAAATTTGGTCATAAATTGTATTTTGTGAAATGAGACAATTTAAAATATAGATATCATCAATGTGTGAGAACTAGAGAGAAGAGAATATGCACATTAAATGGGATGGCAAATAGAAAACTTTTTTTTTTTGGGTGATAAGTAGGGTTAGAAAAAGACCAAACAACGTGTGCTACGACTTAATCTAGTCTGATAGAAAATAAGTTTACATTCAATTATTTTAAAAGTTTAAATTTTTTAATAGACAAGATTTAAGTTTATAAAATAATTTTATTTACTAGACTATTTATTTATTTAATTACATATATATTTAATATTTTTTATTTTAATTGATTATTTATTTTGTTTTTTATATTTTTAAATTATCAAGCCTTTTACAAATTTAATGCTAGGTCAGACTTGTTAATAGACTAGACTTAATACTTAATAGATAGCTTATAACAGGTTATAGATCAAGTATAGGTCAAGTAAACTTTATTGTAGATATATTAAGAATAAAGTTTGGTCTGTCTTACTCTATTTTTATTCCTAGTAATAAGATTATAATTGGAACAGTAAAATTTAATAAAAAGAATTATTTTGTCTTAATTTCTTTACTAATAGTGAAGATTTTTGTTTGGTACAATCACAAGTCTACAAACTACAATGCAGATAGCAGTGTAAACTTAACAGTAATACCTTCTTCATAGTTGCTCAAAGTCTCAAACTCATCTATGCTTAACACCATTGTTTCTTTTTTCTTTTTTTTTTCTTTTTTTTGTCTACAAACAGAGACAATGGTGGGTTTTGACTCTTTTTTATTGTACAAGAATGTTTCTTTTTTTTTTTAATTTCTTTGTGGGTTGTGAATGAATCGGGTTTAGGCATGGACCTAATATGATATGTCAAATTCAAAGATGCTATTAGGCCATTTGGGCTTTATCTCGGTATTTCAGGCTTAAAATATGCATGTTTTGACTTTTGATGGACATTACGAACCGAAAGCTAGCTTATGAAAGTTGGAACAATATATTATTAATTATTAGAGCTAAAAGTGGCCCCAAAAAAAATTGTCTAAGAGTTACTTTTCATTTATATTTTATTTTGATAAAAAAAATTATATTATTATAGTTAGGTTATTCAAAATTAATTTGAGCTGTACAAAGACCCTACATGCTAGGATGGAGCCATAAATAGTTTTAAGCATTGAATATTGAATATATGATTATATAAGGTAACATAATTTTTTTGAGTAAAGGATTGGGTAAGTCCTAATTTAGTTCATAATATTTTAAGTATTTTATTTTAATGTTAAAAAATTTTAAATGAATTTAATGTTGTCTCACTATTAAATTTGACATAAATAATTAGTATATTGAATAGTTAATAATGTTCGATTTCAGTATATAAATAAAATCGATTCACTAACAATTGGTATGTAAAAGCCTTTTTTTTATTCGATTCTAAAGTGTTAATTATTGATTTCTAAGATTTTGGAAATCGATGCAAGAAAGAGAACAAAAAAAAAGTGTTATAAGAAGGTTTTGGCTTTGTTTTTCTAATACACAAAAAATAAAATGATATAATTTAACTAATAACATTGGTTGCTTTTGTTTATAAACAGGGAACACTGAGACATGTACACAGAGATACAAGATCATATTTGATAAATGAGATATTGATAGAAATATTATGTCTTGGGATATTGAATTAGTACATTTTATGTTCTTCTTATAAAAAACGACACAAAAAACACTGGATTGGAACACAACTTATTTTTTATTTCTTTTATTGTCAATATTAATTTTTTATAATTATATTTTTTATCATTCTATTTTCTTTTTTAATTTTTTGTGAAGAAAAAATTAAAAGTAAATTTGACTTTTATTATTCATTTTATCTTATATTCAGTTTATCATCAAACAAAATATACAAATATTAATTTTTATATCTCTATTCTTTTTTTTATTATCCTATCTTATCCTATTCTCAAAACTAAACACATTCATTGTTAACGTTTATGCGACTTATTTTTTTAACTATTGTATTAAATTTAACGGTGAAATAATATTAAATTTGTTTAAAATTTTTTACAACAAAAATAAAACATTTAAAACATTAAAAATCAAATTAAAATTTAATCTAATATTAAAAACTAAAGTAATACTTTTTTTTTCTTATTCTAAGAACACCAATTCGAATAAATACAAGTGAGAGGCCTATCGTACTTATTGTGTATTATGTTCACTACAATGATGTTTCATTATTCACTGAATTATTGAATTGAAATGGTTGCTTTGGGTCATGCAGTGTGTAGGATTCGCTACTTTGGCTCAGCTAAGTCCCGAATATGGTTTATGTAAGTTGCATATAACTAGTTATAGAATTTTCTATAAATGTTATAAAAGGATATGAAAACACATTCAAGTCACGATATTATTGAACATTTTTGTATTCTTCGTTTTAAATTGATTATTATAGTTAAGATAAAACCAAAGTAGAAGTCCTATTTAACGATCTATTTTATTTTAAAAATATTATTTGTATACCAAAAACAGCTACTATATATTTTTGTAAAAAAATATATATTAATTTATTTTTAATGTATATTCTATATTAATAACTAATTTAATAGCTAAAGTTAGTATACACCTAATATATTTAATTTTATTTTTATACTAAAAGACTAAGTGAATTGTATAATTGATAATCCTAAAGAGCGCATAATTTGCAATTTGTTTGAGTTTTGAGACAGATACATGTTTTGGGCCACCTCTTATGTACGCAATGCTTACGAGTTCAAGGGAGATAGTGATTGGGAATGTAGCAGTGGATTCACTTCTTCTTTCTTCAATGATTTCCAAATTGAAAGATCCCATTCAAGATTCTGTTGCATACACTCAGCTACTTCTAACTGCAACTTTCATTGCTGGTATCTTCCAACTTGCATTTGGAATCTTCAGGTCAATGCTCATCTCTTATTACTTCATTCTTACTTATATGCCACTTCGTTAATTTTATTTATGTATTTATTTATTTGTTTAATACAAACATGAACTCAATGTATGAAGCATGGTTATTCATTCCGACTAGCTGACTACTTAGTGGGTATAGTAACAATTGTGAGATGTTTTGGAAATTTTAAATTTGACAAATTATAAATTTTCAAATCAGATGTTTTGGCCTTTATAAATTTTTATTATTTTAAAAGTTTTTAAAAATTATCTTTATTAGATAAATTATTTCTTTGTCACTTTTAATCAAATTTTAGTTTATATATATATATTAAATAGGGCAATTTACATAAATAAATTGTTTGCCCCTCAAATTTACGTAATTACATTGTTTCAAATATGAAGACGCAAATACATTGTTTCATACATCTATAGAAACCGCTACTACCAGTAGTGGTTTACCAAAACACATAATCCGCTATAGCTAGCAGCGGATTACATGCGAATGAGAAACACAGAAACCGCTAGAGGCTGTCGCGGTTTCTGTTTGTTGATGCTTGGCCATAAACCGCTACTGGCAGTAGCGGTTTATGTGTATTAGAACACATACGTAAACTGTTGGAGGCAGCAGCCATTTACGATGAGTATGAAAGCAAATAGTAAAACTAATATTTATCTAAAAAAATAATTACAAAACAAATAATTAATGGTATATACTATTTAAATAAAATCATAAATAAAAAAATTTAATTTATCATTTCACAATATAATTTAAAAAATATAAATATGCATGTAATAAATTTTTTATTTGTATTTATTATTAAAAATGAGACCAAATTATAAATAAAAAAATACAGTACTCAAAGTATTAAATTATATAAACTAAGACTAATTTTTTTTATTCTCATCTCTTTTAAAATAATAAAATAATTTATTTTTAACCAAAAGTTCATTAAAGCATATATTTTTCTTTTTCAAAATCATTTTATTCTTTTTTATTTATATCAACCATACAAAGGAGATTCGGAGAGTTTGAAACATGGGTTGTATTCTTTGCTGCTGATTTACATTTGAGGTTCTAACTAAATGAATTTTTTTTATTTGTGCAACTTTGTTGTCTTATACCAAAAAATAAAAACTATTTATATTTTATAATTGATTGATTGGATAAATAACAGTGGTAGCATCATAATTTTGATGAATAAAATAAAAAATATAAATATGCATGTAATAATTTTTTATTTGTATATATTATTAAAATGAGACTAAATAGCAAATCAAAGAGTGAGTACCCACAGAATACTAAAATATATAAACTAAGACTAATTTTTTTTTTTTTATCTTCATCCCTTCTAAAATTCATGAATGATAAAATAATTTATTTTTAGTAAAAAATTCACTAAAGTGTACATTTTTTCTTTAAAAATTACTTCATTTTTTATCTATCCATATATATCATATGAGTGCAAAAAATATATACTCCGTTTCTTTCTCTCAATCTTCTTGTAACTTAATTTAGCATAAATAAACATTTTTCATAATTTCCATAAAATAACATTTTTTATCATAATTTATAATTTTTTGGCATGTTCAATCATGAATAGTTTCATTTGGAATCATTTTAATTGTTTAAGAGATTTGTTGTTCTAATCTCTCTCTAGAATTTCCTCTCTATAACCAACCTCAAAATCACTCCAAATGAATAATTTGATAAGCAGTCACTCTCCACGTAAACCGTTATAGCCTCTAACGGTTTACACACGAACCCCTATGCACATAAACCGCTACTGTCAGTAGCGGTTTATGACCAACTCCAATCAAACAGTAGCAGGTTATAGCGGTTTCCATGTTACTACATTTTAACGTAATCCGCGGCTGGCAGCAGCGGATTTTGTGTTTGTGTAACCCGTTACTACCAGTAGCGGTTTCTATAGATACATGAAACAATGTATTTGCGTCTTCGTTTTGAAAACAATGCATTTACGTAATTTTAAAGGTGTAACAATTTATTTAAATAAATTGTCCTATTAAATAAATAAGTCCTTAATAAATTTTATTATAAAATAATTAAATAAAAATATTAAAAAATAAATTAGTTTCCATCAAAATGATGAAAGAACCAATTTATATAATAATTATCAAAGTTTCTAAAGAATAAGATTTTATTGAAAAACAAAATGTCAGATCTAATATTTCTTAAAAACTAATTTAAATATTTCTTCTTCTAAAAAATTAATTTTGATATATTTCTAGTATAAAAAATATATTTATATAATTATTTATGGTCATATTAATAAAAATAAATAAACTTTAAATTTATTTAAAAAATATCTGAATTTATGTCTTCAATTAAATAATTAAGTAAAATATTTTATAATATCAATAAACTAAAAATTAAACTCTTATTATTATGATTATTATTATTACACGTATTTAAAATAAAATAATAAACTAATAATTATATTAATATCTATTAATTCCCTCGTTTAATATATAAGAAATGTTAGAAGGGTATTATAATTGAATATTTTTTGTTATCAGTTAACCATTAATGTTTAAAAATATCGAATAAAGTATGTTGTTAGATTTTTAGATTAATAGAGTTAGACTAAAGGAATTGAGTTAATGATTAAATGATAGCCAAAAATAATAAATTTTGATGGCTCTAGTATTTTTTTTTTAATATATTATTAATTCGGACAATAATACACATTTTAATTAGCAGGTTTGGATTTCTGGTGGATTATCTTTCCCATGCAACAATAGTGGGGTTCTTGGCAGCAGCTGCCGTAGGCATTGGAGCATATCAGTTTATAGTGTTGTTAGGAATCAATAAATTCACTAACAAATCTGACTTGATTTCTGTGATCAAAATATTTTGGACATCTTTATTCAAGGATCGAGTAAGAACACGCCACAGAAATTTGATCTTAGAACTCTAGTGTTTTTTAATCGTTACAATATTATTATTGCTAACAGTTTCTTTAATTTAATTTCACTGGCCTTTTTCAGTCACAGTGGCATCCTTACAGCTTTACTCTTGGATTCTCATTTCTTTGTTTCATCCTATTTGCCAGATTCATGGTAATAACTAATGTCATTTTTTTGGAGGGAAAAAAAAAATCAACACAACAAGATGGAATATTTAATCAAAACTAGCAAAAAATCCTCAAATAGGATACTATTCTTGGCATTACCATCAACAATTATAAAAAAAAAACTATTAGTATTCTACTCTTTATATTCGTTAAATAACCTGTCAATAATGTTACAAAATATGTTATTATTTCTGCTCAACCAAATATTACAAATATTTATTTTCTTAATTATTCTCAATATTTTTACAATTTCATCAAATTTTTTTAATTAAGTTCTTATTGTTTGAAACTACAACGACTTTAAGAGTTTTGATATCTATTATGTCCCTAATTAATTTTATTGAAAACTACTATACATTTTAATTATTTCTTGCAATATGAAAACAGGGGAGAAGGAACAAGAAACTGTTCTGGTTGCCAACAATTGCTCCTCTGCTTTCAGTTATTGTATCTTCTATTGTTGCATATACAGTGAATTCTCATCAAATAAATGTGAAGGACTACAAAGTTGATGTGTTAGGAGAAATCAAAGGAGGTAGCTTGAACCCAATCTCATTATTGCATCTCAACCTTAGTGACAATTTTTTGGCTCCATTGATCAAAACAGGGTTAACCGTTGCTGTTATTTCACTCACGGTATGCTTCCCCCATATTTTTCAGAAACGTGTAATCATTTTTGTTTTGGTTTATTTTTCAAAATCAATAATGTTAATAAAAAATCAGTCCAAAGTATTTTATTTAATATTTATTAATCATTACGAATTGTATAATTTTAAATATAATAAATATATAATTATAAATATAAATATAAAATATTATATGTATAAAATTATAGACATTAAATTAAATAAAATAACTTTAGCTATTGTTTTTATGATATTACCATTTTAAAATCTTCTCTAGATAAAGTATCATTAATAAGTGGAGATATTGCATAATAATAAAATTGAAAATGATAATGACAATTTAACCTTTTCTTTTGGGAGTAAATTATGAGTGATTCAAATGGTTTAAGTAGCAATTTACTCATGCTTAATTGACTAATGATTTTATAATATTGGGAGTGTTTCTAACTATGTATACAAAATTAGGAAACTATTGCCGTTGGTAGGTCATTTGCATCCATAAGAGGATACAATCTTGATCCCAATAAAGAAATGATATCCCTGGGTTTAACCAACATTGTTGGATCTTTCACGTCTTGTTACGTTGCATCTGGTAATAGATTTCTACCCACTCTTTTTCTTCTCCCATCAAATATTTCTGTTATGGAATTTGAAGAAAAAGAAGTAAATATAACAATGCAGGTTCACTTTCACGCACTGCTCTAAATTATAGTTCAGGGGCTGAAACAACGGTGTCAAGCATAGTGATGGCATTGACGGTTCTAATATCACTGAAATTCTTGACGAGGCTATTGTATTACACTCCAAAAGCAATCTTAGCAGCAATAATTATATCGATAGTGCCTGGTCTTATTGACATTCAAAAAGCATATCAGATTTGGAAGGTTGATAAACTAGACTTTCTTGCTTGCGCTGCAGCCTTTTTTGGGGTCCTCTTTGCCTCTGTAGAGATGGGCCTTGCAATTGCGGTATCTTTCACAACACTCCTTTGTCTGCTTCTTTTTTAACCAAAAATAAAAAATTGTTCCAACTCATTCAACGGTATCTTGATTTTTAGATAAAATTTTAAAATTTAAATAAGAGTATTTAAAAGAGGAGTGCTAGCTGCAGATTTGGTGAATTATAGTCATTAATTAATTATTATTAATATTTTTAATGGTGTGAGATTACATCTAATAATATAAAATTACTAACTTTTTTTTTGCTTGTTAAGTTCTGGCGAAATTTTAATAAAAATGATGATTTTCTGGATTTTTTCATTTAATAAAATGAAAGAAAAATGTTAGAGGATCATTAAAATTTAATATTTGATAATTATTTTTAGTTATTAACCTAATTCTTTTAGTTTAGTTATCCAATAATATACTTTAGTCTAAACTTTAAAATATTAATAGCTAATTATTAATAAATTTTGATGATTCTCTAATATTTTTCAAAATGAAATGACAAATTCTCCTAAATAGATATCTGATTATTTATAAAAGATAATCTTCATTGGTTTTATCATTTTTTTTCCACCATAGCATGTACTCTATTCTTTAACCTATATTTTTAGGAAAATGGATTCTCTCCAGTTTTTTTAACACTTGAGAGAATAAAGTGTGATCTCTTACCTTTAATTCTATAAGTGGAACCAAAAATAAAGAAGAGAGAGAATAATGAAGAGTGAGATTAAACACTGCACACTATCCAATTTTTTTTCACTGGAGAGGATCCACTCCCATATTTCTAGAATAAATTTAGAAACATTAATGACAGAGAGGCAATAACTTAAAATTATCTTATTTAATATAATATTCATAATTTTATGTATTTAACATTTATAATTATATTTCTATTAATATAATAATAATTAATGAATACAAAATAAGTAATTATAAACTGCTTTGAGTTGACTTTCTATTTTTTTATTTTTATTTAAAAATAATATGCATGAAGTATAGATTTTTGACGCAATAAATCATGTAAAATGTTATTTAGAGATAAAAGATATTGAAAAATCTTAATTTTTTTTATTTGACATTAACAATATCAACATGTATATTTTTATATGTAACAAATTTTTAGAATTAATGGTTTATATATCTCATATCATATTGTATCATGCATCTTGCGGCTTTGTAGATTAAAACCAGCCCCTGCACTATATGTGGTCACCCATTATTCTTATTCTTAATGGTAATAATTACTTGTGCGAAGCTAAGAATTCATGAATTGTAATAAATGTTAAATAATGAATAATATAGGTGACAATATCATTTGCAAAGTTAATTCTGGTGTCAATTCAACCTGGAATAACGGTTCTTGGAAGGCTTCCTGGAACAGATGGATTTGGTGACATTGAGCAATATCCAATGGGCCTCTCCATTCCTGGCCTTCTTATTCTTTCTCCAAAATCCTCCTTCCTTTCTTTTGCAAATGCAACTCTTGTCAGAGAAAGGTACTTTCTAATTCGGTTAAAACTAAGACACAGTTAATTTTATATGAAGTTGATAGTTAAAAGTCGTTAGATGATTATTTAATTAGTCAAATTTATCAAATTATTTAACGACTCTCAACTATCAACTTCATATGAAATTAACTGCACCTGTATTTCTATCTTCCAGTATAACATACTTTAAATAACGTAATTAACCATGTTTCAGTACAAATTATTATTAGTTTCACATTTTTCAAAAATAAGATTTTTATATAGTTTATAAATATAAAATGTCTTTTACTTTTATAAATTAATTTTCAAATAGCTCTTATAATAAACATGAGTCAAATTATTTAATAATTTGATTTAACTGCTATTACAGAATTAACTTGATTTACATTTTTTATTTACAGAAATTACTTTATCTCATTTAATTTATATGAACTAAATTGACTCACATTAGCATTCACAAAATCAAAGTGCACGTTTATCTGTTATTTACTATATTGATTTCTCGAGAATTACCTGAATTGTTTTGAAAGGATTGAGAGATGGGTGAATGATGGACACGTTGAGGAGGGCGAGGGAGGAAGCAATTTAAAATTCATCATTCTTGATTCCTCAGGTTAGTGAATTTTCACAATTTATATATATCAATTTAGATTTTTCCGTAGTTATATCTAAAGATATAAATTTATCATAAAAGGTATTACAATTGCTAATATCAACCAGAAGTTAGCATGCATCTAAATTTGACATTGTTCATAACTTCATATGATGATTTGATAGGTCTTACGAATATTGACACAGCGGGAATTGCTTCTTTGGAGGAACTGAACAAGAATTTGACTTCACATGGAGTAAAGGTAAGCTTTTGCTTTTAAGACAGAAAAATTATTATGATGGTCATGTAATTATTTTTTAAGTTTTATAGTTTTATACAAGTAGAAATGAGGATGAATGAGTTAATTATTTAAAATTAAATTTAATCACAATACTCCAAATTCAAATAAAATATATATGATTTCATGTCAAATGAATGATAGAATATAAATTATTTTCCAATTTTTATAAAGTATGAATGCAACTGTCTCAAAGTTTTCAAAAATTAAAGAATAATTATTTTAGTTTATAATATTTTCATCAGTTAAGTTTTAGTTTTGTCCTCAATATTTGAAATATTTTATTTATTTATTTGGTCTTTTGATTAAAATTTTAAAATTTTTTCATTCAAAAATATTTTTTTTATTATTATCTTCTTCTTTCTCTTATTCTTTTATTACTTTTACTCTCAAATTATTGCGATTATCGCTGTGATGACCATTACAATTATAGTTTTTACTATTATCAAAAAAATCATAATAAAAAAAGAATATTTAAAAAAAAAATTTAATTTTAAACAGAAAATTAAAACAGAAAAAAATAAGTCATTTAGAATAAGAATATAACGAATAAAAAAGGGGTGAATTATCCAAAATTTTGATATTGAATCATTTAATGTATATTTATTTATTTGTGTTGATATATGTGAATTTTCAGTTGGTGATAGCTAACCCAAGGTGGCAAGTAATCCACAAGCTAAGAGTAGGTGACTTTGTGAGCAAAATTGGAGGAAGAGTTTTCGTTTCTGTGGGTGAAGCTGTAGATGCATGTCTTGGTCTTGGTGCTGCCAAAATGGCTAATACTGTATAACCCAACCACTATATATCAATATCATCATCATCATCTTCTAGCTACCTACCTTTTTTTGCCCTTTCTTTTCAATTTTCATCATCAATGGATAATGAGCCAGGTGTTCCAAGAATCATGACAAGACAATTTCTTTTTCTAGGGGGGAAAATAGAAGAAAAACGTGGAAATTATTTCAAAGAAAATGTTTAATGAATTATATTTTTGGTGGTAATTAATTGTCAAGAAAAAGCTTGCCCTTTAGAATTTTTTATGGCTAATAATTATAAAAAA
This sequence comes from Arachis ipaensis, assembly GCF_059453495.1. Classification (NCBI taxonomy): domain Eukaryota; kingdom Viridiplantae; phylum Streptophyta; class Magnoliopsida; order Fabales; family Fabaceae; genus Arachis; species Arachis ipaensis. Next base: position 22,583,575 of record NC_142435.1, read on the forward strand.
TATATTTAAATGTATTTTTGATAATTAATTACCAATAAAAAAAATTGTCAACAATACTTTTATTGATGTTTTTTCGCTATTAATGATAAAACATAAGTGTGAAATATAAAAGTATTATCAATACAGGTTTAATTTATTAGCAATAAAGTGATCATCGAAATTAAATTTTTTTTAACTTTTTTTTAACAATTATTGACTGAATTAAAAAATACTAAATGTTTTTTATGATAATTAAGTGACCATTAAAAGTACATTTGAACATTTTTTACATGCAAAGCTATTTATTGGCAAAGTTACAAAGTGCATTTCTTTTATATAATTAGTAACCCTAAAAATTAAAGAACTCTATCAAAATTAAATAGTAGTTAATTTCAATAGCATCAAAATTATAAGTTTAGAACACAAATTAAATTAATGAGAAATGTTAATAGACTAATATTTTTTAATCAATATTAACTAATATTTTGTGTTAATACTTTATTTTTATACTATTAATATTTAACGTTTAAAATTTAAAATTTAGTATAAAAATAATTTTGTTAATCAAGTATTAACAAAAAGTAATAAATTTTGTAAGTGATGGAACATTGCTCAAAATTAATTACTATTTCTACTCTCTTTGCTACTTCACATAAAACACACATTCTCTGTTAAAAGGAGGTAAGCGTACATAATTGAAAAGAATATCTAATGTTTAGATTAGGAGATATGTCAAGAGACATACATAGTAAATTTGAAAATGATCAAGACTAGATATAGCATACCTAAATCATATAATTGGTTTTCATAAGTTAAATAAAAAAGAAATTAGGTCGTTACATACAAGTAGATTTGAGCCTTAGCTTGATGAAACCTATCTATGTACGTGTTGGGTCTCAGATTATTCCTGTTAGAGGTTAACAGAAGTTGCAAGAGAAGGAAATTAGAGATGATGTTAGAGGTTGAGTAAATAGCTTGCTCTGCCGCGTGCTCTGCTGTTTATTCTGCTTTTGTTCCATTCAGTTAGTTTGTTAGTCTAATAAGCTGTGATTCAATTTTTTTGTTAGAGTTAGTGGGCCAGTATTCAATTATTCAGTCAGTTACAAATAGCTACTAGCTGTCATAGATGCTGTGTCTATAAATGCTAATACTCATGTGTACAGTTTTCAGTTTTTCGCTTCAGTTTAATACACACATGCTTTCAGTCCCATTTGTTTTTCTCTCCTCTCTCTGAATTCTCTCTGAGGCCTGGTACCTTTCATGGTATCAGAGCCTTCAGCTTCACACACCACACATGATCCAAGAACAGTCATGGCTCAAGGATTCACAGCAACTCCAATTTCAATAAAACTGGATGAGGATAACTTCTTGCAATGGAAGGATTAAGCAATTTTGACAATAGAAGGAAACGATATGATGAGCCACATTACAGGATAAGGAGTTCCTCTACAATTTGTGTCTTCAGAAGATGGAACGAGTACAACTGCAAATCCAGAATATCAAAAGTGGAAACGACAAGATACACTTCTAAAGTCATGGTTGCTAGCCTCTATGAGCAAGCCTTTCACCACTAGGATGGTAGGTTGCACGTATACACAGCAGGTATGGAAAAGGTTGGAAGATCACTTCTCCTCACAAATCAAAGCTAAGGTGATGCAGTTGCAGAACAAACTCAGCACTCTCTAAATTGGAAGATCTGTAACTGAGTATATACTAATGATTAAAGGCACAATTGATGCACTGGCCTCTGTAGGAGAGATGATGAAAGAAAGTGATCATGTGAGCGTTATCTTGAATGGCTTAACAGAAGAGTATTTTTCATTTTACACTTCAGTACTTTCCAGGTCAGAAAGTATAACCGTTGCTGAGTTGGAAGCGTTGCTACTAGCTCATGAAAGCATGCTTGCAAAATTCAGGAAGCCTGAAGCGTTTATGCAAGCAAATATGGCACAATTTAGGAATTATAACCAGAATCTACAAGCAAGAAGAGGAGGCTTCAGAGGTGGATTTCAAAGGAAGAGGAGGCGGAATTTTTAGAGGAGGCAAAAGTTTTTCTGGTGAAGGAAGGCCAGCACAAGATTTAGCAAATGATGCACAGTTCACAAGTGGAAGAGGTCAGCTTAGCAGAGGAGGCAGAATGTACAGTAATAGGTGATATGAAAATGATAGGCCACAATGTCAATTGTGCAACAGGTATGGACACACTGTAAGAACCTGTTGGTACAGGTATAGTGAGGACCAGTTTAAAGAAGAAAGTTATGGAAGAGAAGGATACAATCACAGCAACTCAGATCAGCTAGCTTAGCCTGAAGCTAACTTCTATAACATGCTATCAACACCAGTAACAGTCCAGTATCCAAATTGGTATCCAGATTCGGGTGCTACACACCACATGACTCATGAAGAACAAAATCTTATGGAGAAAGAAGAATAATGTGGCAAAGAGCAAGTTGTAATCGGCAATGGAACAGGTTTGCAAATCTCATTTGTTGGAAGTTCATGTTTTAAAACAAATATGAGCTCTAGGTTGTTGCATATGAGGAAATTACTTTGTGTTCCTGAAATTATTAAGAATTTGATGAGTGTTCACCAATTATGCTGTGACAACAAGATTTTCTTTGAATTCCATGATGATAGGTGCTGCCTAAAGACCAAAGACACAAAGGAGGTTGTGCTTTAAGGCACAGTAAAGAGAGGCCTCTATAAGTTTGTTAATCTTCACAACACACAAATACCAACTGCTTATGTCTCAGCGATAAGAAATAAGGATGAGTCTTTACTTTGACATGCTAGATTAGGCCATCCAAATTATAATGTACTCTTAACAGTATTAAAAACCTACAAAATCACTGCCTCACCCGAAAAGATTAGTTGCTCAGCTTGTTGTATAAGAAAATCACATCAATTACCCTTCTCCTCTTCACAAATAATGTACACACACCCCTTGCAGCTTGTATATTCAGACATTTGAGGCCTGCTCCCCTTGCAGATAGAAATGGAAACTGGTATTTTATAAATTTTATTGATGCATTTTCGAAGTTTACCTGGCTGTACCTAATCAAGTCTAGAGCTCAGTTAAAAACAGTTTTTGATAACTTCCAACAAATGGTTGAATTACAACTTAACACTAAACTAAAGTCACTGCAAAGTGACAATGCTGCTGAGTATATTAGCTTATCAAAAAGTTTGCAGAATAAAGGAGTGGTGCATGGTTCTCTTGTCCTCATGCTCATCAACAAAACGGCTTAGCTGAAAGGAAGTACGGACATGTGGTAGAAATGGGACTCACTCTGCTGGCAGCAGCATCATTGCCTACAAAGTTCTGGGGAGAAGCTTTCACCACTGGTATCAAGCTCATCAATATACTGCCAACACCTGTTCTAAATGGTTTATCGCCAGCTGAGAAGCTATTTGGAAAGCCACCATTGTATGAAAACCTTAAAGTGTTTGGCTGTTTGTGTTTTTCACATCAAAGGCCTTACAACAAGCACAAACTAGAGTTCAGGTCCTCTCCTTGTACATTCATTGGCTATGGAACTGCACACAAAGGGTACAAGTGTCTCACCCAACAAGGAAAGGTTATCATCTCACTAAATGTAGTGTATTTTGAAGACCAGTTTCCTTACAAACAATCTTACAATAGCAATCAACCAGCAGCCCCAGAAGTTCAAAACTCAATTCCAACAATTCCAAAACTCCCAAACCTTACCCCTGTTAACAATCATCCTCAAACCAACTTCAATCACTCAAATAGGCAACAAGAGCCTGCAACAAGCAACAATATCAGTCCCTTGCAGTCAAGTAACCCTCAAGTCAGCCGGCAATTCCCTATAGCACCTTCTTCAGCTCCAATTCCTATCCCAATCAATGACATTGAGACTATCCTACCTACTACTGACCCTCAACCTTTACGCCCAGTACCTACACAGAATCTTCACCCAATGATAACCAGAGGCAAGGCTGGAATAGTCAAGCCTAAAATTTTCTTGGCAAGTGTAGAACCAAGAAGTGTTAAGCAAGCCCTCAAGGTTCCTGAATGGAAGGAAGAAATGGAAACAGAATATGAGGCCTTAATCAAGAACAATACATGAAAGTTGGTAAAACTTCCCCCAAATAAAGATGCAGTTGGAAGCAAGTGGGTTTTTAGAATCAAGTATAATGCAGACGGCTCTCTACAAAAGTACAAGGCTAGGTTGGTTGCTCAAGACTTTGCTCAAAAGCCAGGCTCTGACTTCACAGAAACCTACAGCCCGGTAGTCAAGCCTACCTCAATAAGACTGTTGCTCTCAGTTGCATTGTCAAGGTCCTAGACAATTAGGCAGTTGGATATAAATAATGCCTTCTTGCATGGGGACCTCACTGAGGAAGTATACATGAGGCAGTCCCAAGGGTATGAATAAGAGGATCCCTCATTAGTGTGCAAAATAACTAAAGCTCTCTACGGGCTAAAGCAGGCTCCTAGGGAGTGATATCATAAGCTGGCAAGTGGGTTAAAAGACCTTAGTTTTGCAGCAATCAAGTCAGACATAGCAGTGTTTGTTCGTGACAGCAACAACCTAAAAACCTATGTTCTTGTGTATGTAGATGACATAATTGTAACAGGTGAGTCAGCCAGTTTGGTCAAGAAAGTCATCCAGCAGCTAAACTCAAAGTTTGCTCTAAAAGACTTGGGTGATTTGCATTAATTTCTTGGAATTCAAGTCACCAAAACTAAAGATGCATGTTTGGTCTTCACACAGCAAAAATACATTGAAGAGTTGGTGAAGAAGGCTGGCATGGTAGGGTGCAAAGGCTGCCACATGCCTCTTCCCTCTACAATAAAAATCACAACCCTAGGAGGTTCAAGCTTCAACGACCCAAGTCTCTACCGATCTTTCATAGGCACTTTGCAGTACTTGACTATTACCAGGCCTGAGATCTACTATGCTGTCAATAAACGTGCTCAATTTGTTCAATCTCCTCTAGATTCACACTAGAAAATGGTGAAACGTGTGTTGAGATATCTAAATGGAACAGCAAGTCATGGTCTGCATATAAAGAAGGACACTGCTATGAGGATCATTGCATACAGTGACTCTGACTGGGCTAGAGACCCAAAAGATCGAAAATAAACTAGTGGATACTGTGTATTCCTTGGCTCCAACCTGGTTTTCTGGGCATCAAAGAAATAGACAGCTGTGGCCAGATCTAGTACTGAAGCTGAATATAGAAGTATGGCAGATCCAGTAGTAGAATTAGTTTGGATAAGAAACTTGATGGTTGAGTTAAAACTCCCTATTCCTGAGCCACCAATATTGTACTGTGACAATTTAAGTGCTGTATTGTTAGCAGCAAATTCCATCCTGCATTCCAAATCTAAACATTTTGAAATCGATCTCCATTTTGTTAGAGATCATGTTAATGGTAAAGAAATTAAAGTGAGACATATCCCAGGAGCTATGCAAATAGCTGATGTCTTCACAAAGACTGTTTTATCTGAAGCCTTCTTATACATCAGAAGCAAGCTCAATGTTAGTGACCAACAACAAGTTGCAAGTGTTCGGTAGAAAGTGGAAGTTAGAGATGATGTTGCCAGACAAAAGGAAGCTGCAGGAGAAAGAAATTAGAGATGATGTTAGAGGTTAACAGAAGTTGCAAGAGAAGGAAATTAGAGATGATGTTAGAGGTTGAAGAAATAGCTTGCTCTGCCGCTTAATCTGCTTTTGTTTTGTCCCGTTCAGTTAGTTTGTTAGTCTAGTAAGCTGTGATTCAGTTTTTCTGTTAGAGTTAGTGGGCCCTGCTGACTCAGCAGAAGCTTCTAGGCCAGTATTCAGTTATTCAATCAGTTACAATTAGCTGCTAGCTGTCATAAATGCTGTGTCTATAAATGCTAATACTCATGTGTATAGTTTTCAATTTTTTGCTTCAGTTTAATACACACATGCTTTCAGCCCTATTCGTCTTTCTCTCCTCTCTCTGAATTCTCTCTGAGGCCTAGTACCTTTCAATTCCATCTTATTTCCCTTGTTTAATTTTATGATCCATGCATGTTTGGAACAATTTAGATATACAAGGATTCGAATGTTTGAAATGTTTTATCATCGATGATATATATATGAATTCTATCTAACTCTTCTTTAAACAATATATAAATTATTCTTTACAATGTGGTACATTTTAATTAAATATTTATTTTTAATTTAAATTAATTTAATTTAATGAGTGTTAACATTTTAATTAAAATAGAGTTATTTTATAATTAAATAATTTTTAATTAAAATTTAATTTTTAATATTTTATCAAATTATACATTCACCTCTTTTAAATAATTTTTTAATTATAAAATAGTCTAACTATAATTAAGATAGTATTTAATTATAAAGTGACACATAATAAAAAATAATTTACATATTACTTTAAAAAGAATATAAAAAAATTTAATAATTTACATATCACTTTAGAAAGAATATAGGAGAATTGATCAAATATATATATATATATATGTTTCTTTCTCAATAATCAAATAGTACTTAATTTATTACTTACATATTGTTAGAATGAGGGGTTAGTATTATATTGTTAATGATTTTTAGATAACTAGTGACTTCTATTTCTTCTTAATTTGTTTAATTTTAATTCATTGTTATTCCAATAGAAACATCAGGTAGTAGTCAATTTTGTGTGCAACACATGTGATGTGATAAACTAAACCACGCATGCAAAAAGCAGAAAAAAAAATATATATATGTAAGTATGTAACAATTCCTTTAATTTTCTGATGACAATATCTTAGTAAAAAGGAATATGTGAAGCCTAATTGAAGGGATATCTCTTGCTACCTTTTTCCAATAAAAAAAAATTAAAAAAATCTCAAATATATAGAGAGACAAAAAAAAAAAAAAAATCTTGACAGCTAATATTGCACGGATAACATTATTAATTTATTACTAACATTAACACACACAAAAAAAATTCGAAACTCTTAAAATAAAAATATTCAAAATTTGATTAAAATAAATATCTGAAATCCAAACTCAATAAAAACCTATCGTTAGTAAATTTCATACCGAATGTATTTGATAAGTTATTATAACATTAAAAAAATTGACTACTATAATATTAATTTCTCAACATTATTCTAGAGAGCATTACTATATTATGCTGTGTCAATATTTTAACCACAACCACATGACAACAGATCATTGATCATGATCACTTTGCTTATAGGAGAAATTAAAGTATACAAATTAAAATCCAGATTCCACTTATTACTAATTATTGTAATCCTTGGGCACCATTACAAATCTGACTTCCATGTCATTTCACTTGTCCTCGTTCTCTTTAATTTCGTGTGGGGAGTCTGTCTTAATTAACCTAACTATTCTTGAAAATGCGTCTACATTCAATGTATCTGATGAAACCTTTGGTCTCGGTGGAGTGGTGCGTATACTACTGGAGTATGGAGGAGTATTTTAGTGGGGCCCAAAAAACAAGCTACTCTATAAAGTGCTTCTGTTAGACCATTATTAATGACAAGAGAATGTCGTTGACTGTGCATAAAGCTCAAATAGGATTATATATGGATATTAACGATGTTAAATGTTATAAATGTTATAGTGTCTATCACATTATATTTAAGTTATTAAAATAAATAAATAAATAATATTTTATAAATTTTAAATGATTTATCTTTTATTTTTTATTTTAAAAAATAAATTAAACAATTTAAATATAATAACAAAAAGACATCATAGAATTTATCATTAACAATTTCAGCTTCCCGTTGAGAAGGATTTAGTTGAAGATTGCTCTATAAAGTTATGGATTAAGAAAATAAAAATGAAAAGCACTTTTGTTGGAGAACTATTTTATTTTTAATCAGCAATCAGCTTACAAAGTAAAGATTGAAGAAAGATTAATTAAGGGGGAAAGGAAAATTCAAAGGGAAGTGAAAAATATTAGCTTATTGTTAGGTTTTCAATCTTTTTCCTTTCACTCAAATATTTTTTATTTTTTTTACCAAAATAGGAGACTCGAACCCGCAACCCACAACCTCTTAATTGAGTATGAGGAGTCTATGCCGTTTGAGCTATTACTCATTGGCTAAAAATTTGGAAAGATAGGAGACTCAAACCCGCAACCTCTTAATTGAGTATGGGGAGTCTATGCCATTTGAGCTATTATTCATTGGTTTCACTCAAATATTTTACTTTTACTATATTTAAAAATATTATTTTAAGACACTTGTTAATAAAATTTATATAAAAAAAGGTAAAAATAAAATCTTTTACTCTATATTACTTTATTTACATTCACTTATTTATTATATTTTCTATCTTTTTATTTCTTCTTAATTGTTTATGGTGATAATATAATATATGTGGATAGGATAAATTAATTATCTTCTATATGTCGTATATAAAATTCAATAATGTTATATGGGTCAAAAAAATCAATTACACATATAGATACACATAAAGAAATATTGATCATATATTCACTTTTATAATAACTTTTTATAAGTGGTATAATTAAACTTAGCTTGACCCACGATTATAATTAAATTTCATAAATAATATAATCAAATTAGATTTATATTTATAGCCAAATGAAAATAAGAGTATAAAAGTACAATAATAATTAATTATTCTAATATAAAAAATTTGATTATTTTTCTATAAATATTTGATTATGTTAATAATGAATTATTTTTCTAAATAAATGTATAAAATAATATGTATAATATATATAAATACATAGTAATATCTAATTTGATAATTTATTTTTAATATTTATAACCCATTTTTGTATGAAATTTATCGATTTATTTACGTTACCATTTTTTCATATTGGAAAAAGGGTGCTAGTATGCTAGATTGCCTCTAGTATGTGTTTATTTAGGTGCCATTAAATTGATAAAAAAATAATTTTTTTTATATTTTAATGTGTTTGATAAATTTTAATAGTAAAAATAAAAATACTAAAAAAATAAAAAATATATCTTTTTTGAAAAGTTATAATTTATATGTTTTTAAAAAAATATTTTTTACATAATAAATAAATAAAAGTACTTTTATCTTATTTTACTCAAATATAATTGATAGATAAAAAGATCTTTTTAGATGAGATATCCAAACATAAAATTACTTTTACTTTTGTAAAAAATCTTTTTAGAGAATGGCGCCTAAACAAGCCCTATGTAGATTTGATAACTGTTGTAAAATAAATAAATAAAAAAAATAAATATAAAATAAAAACATATAAATAAAAAACTCTAAAATTAATATTCACTAATATTATTATCTCAATATAACTGAGATGATTCATATATATTCACTACTATTATATGTTGCAGCTTACATTTATAATAGAGTCAGAAAAATGTGTTTTATATATATTAGTATTGTGTATGTATTTTTTGTCTCAACCTATGCTTATTTATATATATATACAAAAAGTTATATTTTTAACCTTCATTAATTTTAGACTTCTTTTATAAACTGAATTCTTACTATTGAAAAATTAAATTGGAAAGATGAGCCGCCCATTAAATAGGCATCCATCCTTATCACAACACTTTCTTTTAGATGTTTATTTAGAATTATACCTCATTAAAACTTTACTAAAGAAAAATCCAATAGAAAAAATTTTAGTGAAAGAAAAATAGTACAATATCCTTTGAGGACTGCCTCATTAAAAACCTTGTCAAGAAAAATCCAATAGGGATAAAAATATGACCAAGGGAAAAAAGTACAATCTCCCCCTCTTGTCGATATTATTTAATATCTCAAAATCAACGCATCCCAATATGATGTACCAATCTTTCAAATGAGGATTTTGGAAGTGACTTTGTAAATAAATCTGCCAAATTATTGATTGAGCGGATCTGTTGGATATCAATTGTTCTTTGATTTTGAAGATAATGAGTGAAGAAGAATTTAAAAGAAATATGCTTTGTTCTATCACCTTTGATATATCCACCCTTAAGTTGAGCAATGCATACTGCATTATCTTCAAACAAAATATTAGAGCTATTTTATGATCAATCAATCCACATGATGACAGAATATATTGGATTATACTCCTGAGTCAAAAACACTCGTGACTTGCTTTATGTATCGCTAGTATTTCAGCATGATTAGATGATGTTGCTACTATAGTCTATTTTGTGGACCTCCATGATATAGCTGTACCATCATATGTGAATAAGTATCCTGTTTGAGATCTTCCTTTATGTGGATCAGACAGGTATCCTGCATCTGCATAGCCAACTAATTATGACTTGGATTCATATGTATAAAACAAATCCATATCAACTGTTCCATAAAGATATCAAAAAATTTGTTTGATTCCATTCCAATGTCTTCTGGTTGGAAATGAACTATACCTTGCTAGTAAATTCACAGCAAATGATATATTTGGTCGTGTATTATTAGCAAGATACATTAGTGCTCCAATAACACTGAGATATGGTACTCACGACCAAGGATATCTTTATTTTCTTCTTTAGGGCGGAATTGATCCTTTTCTGCATCCAAAGATCTTATGATCATTGGGGTATTTAATGGATGTGACTTATCCATATAAAATCTCTTTAAGATCTTGATCTTTTTTGTGTATATTATGTAATGAATAAAGATCCCTTTTTTGTATGCTCGATCTGTAGGCCGAGACAAAATTTAGTCTTTCTAAAATCTTTCATCTCAAACTTTTCTTTAGAGCTTTTATAATTGTTGGAATCTCTTCAGGGGTTCCAATGATATTTAAATCATCAATGTATACAGCAACTATAATGAATCCAGTGCAGATTTCTTTATAAAAATACATAGATAGATATCATCATTCTTGAATTCGTTTTTGGCTAGGTACTTAGTAAGACGATTATAATATATTCGTCCAGATTGCTCTAGACCATATAAAGATTTTTGCAATTTGACTGAGTATAACCCCTACGAATATTCATTAGATGGTTTAGATATCTTTAGTCCTTCTAGAATTTTCATATAGATATCACGATCTAATGATCCGTATAAATAAGTTGTCACTACATCCATTAGATGCATATGTAATTTATGATATGCGGATAAATTGACCAACTAATGTAAAATTATTGCATCTACTACAGGAAAATATGTTTTTTCATAATCTATAACGGGTTTTTGTGAAAAACTTTGTGCCACAAGTCGAGCTTTATAGCGTACAACTTCATTTTTCTCATTTCGTTTTCTCACAAATACTCATCTGTATCCAACAGAATTTACATCTTTTGGTGTATGGACTACATGTCCAAAGACTTCACGTTTTGCAAGTGAGTCTAACTCAGCCTTTATAGCTTCTTTCCATCTTGGCCAATCATTCCTTTGTCAACATTTTTTGACTGTTCTTGGTTTAAAATCCATACTTTTATGCATGATGTGTAATAACACATTATATGCAAATATTTTATTGATAATTATTTTATTTTGGTTCTATTTTTCTCATGTAGAGACATAATTTATTGAGACCTTATTATTTTCACAATTTTCAGAATTTTCAGGTACCTGAACGTCTTCTGACGTCAACACTATATCAGAATTTTAGACACTTAATGGTGTCTCTTCTATGTCTTTATCTTTTTCAACAAAAGTATTATTTGTCTTGATAATATCAAATGCCTCTCTTCTTTTTCGAGAATTTTTATTTTTAGAACCAATTGGTCTACTATACTTCTGGCATGTACTCGTTTCAGTAGCTATTTGTCCAACCGAAATATCAATTCGAATTGAGGTATTTTCAGCTAGTATGTAGAATTTGGTTATCCTCTTTGTATCATAAAATACATCAGACAATTCATTTGCTATTCTTTGTAAATGTATAATCTTTTGAACTTTTAGATCACATTGTTCTGATCATGAGCCTAGATGCATTAACAAATAGCATTTTAATTAAGTTCTTTCTCAAGTGGTTTATTCTCTCCCCCCAATGTTGGAAACATTAATTCATTAAAATGACCATCTGCAAATTGATCTTTAAACACATCTCCTATTTGTAACTCAAAATACTTCACTATAGAGGAAGAATCATATCCCACATAAATTCCTAATTTTTTTGGGGTCTCATTTTAGTACGAGAAAGTGGGACAACTAGAACATATATCGCACACCCAAATATTCTCAAATGAGAAATATTTGGCTGCTGGCCAAAAGTTAATTGTAGAAGAGAGAATTAAGGGTAACTTATTGGTCTCAAACGAATAAGTGCTGCAGCATGTAAAATCGCATGCCCCCAAACAGAAATAGGGAGATTTGTTTTCATAAGTAATGGTCTAGCAATTAATTGGAGGCATTTAATAAGTGATTTTGCTAACCCATTTTGTGTGTGAACATGAGTTACTGGATGTTTAACACTTATTCCGTTAGCCATACAATAAGCATCAAAGGATTGGGAAGTGAATTCACCAGCATTATCAAAGCAAATTGCTTTGATTGGATTTTATGGAAAATGTGCTTTTAATCGAATAATTTTAGCAAGTAATCTCACAAACGCCAAGTTGCAAGATGACAATAAGCACACATGTGACTATTTCGAGGATGCGTTTATTAGGACCATAAAGTATTTAAAAGATCCACATGGTGGATAAATTGATCCACATATATTTCCTTGAATTTTTTCTAGAAATTCAGGGGACTCAAACTTAATTTTTATTGGTGATGGTCTTACAATTAACTTTCTCTGAGAACTTGCAATACAATAGAATTCACTAGATTGAAGAACTTTCTGACTCTTTAGTAAATATTCATGGGAGTTTTCAATAATTCTTCATATCACAGTTGTTCCAGGATGTCCCAATCGATTATGCCAAATTATGAATTCATTTGGGCTTGTAAACTTCTAGTTTACAATGACATGTGATTCAATTGCACTGATTTTAGTATAATATAACTGGTTCATGAAATTGTGATCACACTTTTCACAACACCGAACAACTAACCAGCAAGTGCACTGGGTCGTCCAAGTAATACCTTACGTGAGTAAGGGTCGATCGCATGGAGATTGTCGGCTTGAAGCAAGCTATGGTCATCCTATAAATCTTAGTCAGGTGGATTCAATTGGTTATGAGTTTTGATAATTGAAAGATAAATAAAACATAAAATAAAATAAAGATACTTATGTAATTCATTGGTGGGAATTTCATATAAGCGTTTGGAGATGCTTTGTTGCTCCTGAACCTCTGCTTTCCTACTGTCTTCATCCAATGATGCATGCTCCCTTCCATAGCAAGCTGTATGATCCTCTTGGATGAAAAATACCAGGTACGGTTTCTGCACGGCTAATCAACTATCGGATTTCTCATCTCGGATGAAAAATACCAGGTACAGCTACCGCACGGCTAATCATCTGTCGGTTCTCATTAGCGTCGGAATAGGATCTCTCTATCCTTTTGCCCACTGTCACTGCGTCCAACATTCGCGAGTTTGAAACTCGTCACAGTGATCCCTTCCCAGATCCTACTCGGAATACCACAGACAAGGTTTAGACTTTTCAGATCTCAGGAATGCTGCCAATTGGTTCTAGCCTATACCACGAAGGTTCTAATCTCACGGACTCGGTCTGTGGATTAGAGACCCAAGAGACTATACTCCGGCTGTCGTCCAATGACTACGTTGAACATCATGTAGACCGCTTTGTGGTTGTTAGGCACGCGGATCTTGGTTAAGCGAGTAACGAAGATAGTGGGTGATTGTCACGGGTCACCCCTTCATTCTGACTTAACTGAATTAAGTACGAGAGTATATCTTGGAGAAGAAGTAGGCGTGAATTGAAAGAGAAACAATAGTACTTGCATTAATTCATGAAGAACAGCAGAGCTCCGCACCTTAATCTATGAGGTGTAGAAACTCCACCGTAGAAAATACACGAGAAAAAGGTCTAGGCATGACCATGTGGCCAGTCTCCTTAAAATGATCCAAGTCTCAAAGTCTAAGGACTAAACGTCCAGAGATATCTGAATACAATAGTAAAAAGTGCTATTTATACTAAACTAGTTACTAGGGATTACAGAAAATAAGTAACTAAGTGCAGATAGTGCAGAAATCCACTTCCGGGGCCCACTTGGTGAGTGTTTGGGATGAACTTTGAAGCTTTCTCGTGCATAGGCCATTCTTGGAGTTAAACTCCAACTTGGGTGCCAGTTTGGGCTTTTAACTCCAGTTCTGGCGTTTTACGCCAGAAAAGGGTCTCTGGTGGGCATTTAGACGTCAGTTTGGGCCATCAAATCTCAGGTAAAGTATGGACTATTATACATTTATGGAAAGCCCAAGATGTCTAATTTCTAACGCAATTGAGAGAGTGCCAATTGGGCTTTTGTAGCTACAGAAAATCTACTTCGAGTGCAGGAGGGTCAGAATCCAACAGCATCTGCAATCCTTTCTCAGCCTCTGAATCAGACTTATGCTCAGATCCTTCAATTTCAGCCAGAAAATACCTGAAATCACAGAGAAACACACAAACTCATAGTAAAGTCTAGAAATATGATTTTTGCATAAAAACTAATAAAAATATAATAAAAAATAACTAAAACATACTAAAAACTATGTAAAAATAATGCCAAAAAGGGTATAAATTATCCGCTCATCACAACACCAAAGTTAAATTGTTGCTTGTCCCCAAGCAACTAAAAATAAAATAGGATAAAAAGAAGATAAAATACAATAAATTCCAAAAATATCAATGAAGATTAGTTTCAATTAGATGAGCGGGACTAGTAGCTTTTTGCTTTTGAACTATTTTGGCATCTCACTTTATCCTTTGAAGTTCAGAATGATTGGCATCCATAGGAACTCAGAATTCAGAGTGTTATTGATTTTCCTAGTTCCGTATGTTGATTCTTGAACACAGCTACTTTATAAGTCTTGGCCGTGACCCTAAGCATTTTGTTTTCCAGTATTACCACCGGATACATAAATGCCACAGACACATAACTGGGTGAACCTTTTCAAATTGTGACTCAGCTTTGCTAGAGTCCCTAGTTAGAGGTGCCCAGAGCTCTTAAGCACACTCTTTTTGCTTTGGACCATGACTTTAACCACTCAGTCTCAAGCTTTTCACTTGGACCTTCATGACACAAGCACATGGTTAGGGACAGCTTGATTTAGCCGCTTAGGCCAGAATTTTATTCCTTTGGGCCCTCCTATCCATTAATGCTCAAAGCCTTGGATCCTTTTCACCCTTGCCTTTTAGTTTAAAGGGTTACTGGCTTTTTCTACTTGTTTTTTCTTTTTCTTTCTTTTTTTCCTTTATTTTTTGCATTTTTTTGCAAGTTTTTGCTTTTCACTGCTTTTTCTTGCTTCAAGAATCAATTTTATGATTTTTCAGATTATCAATAACATTTCTCCTTTTTCAATATTCTTTCAAGAGACAACAATTTTAACATTCATAAACTTCACTATAAAAAATATGCACTGTTCAAACATTCATTTAGAACACAAAAAGTATTGCCACCACATCAAAATAATTAAACTATTTTCAAGATAGAATTCGAAATTCATGTACTTCTTTTTCTTTTTCAGAAAATATTTTTCATTTAAGAAAGGTGAAATATTTATGGGACATTTATAGCTTTAAGACATAGACATTAAACACTAATGATCATGTAATAAAGACACAGATATAGACAAAACATAAAGCATAGAAACTGAAAAACAGAAAAATAAGAACAAGGAAATTAAAGAACGGGTCCACCTTAGTGACGGTGGCTAGTTCTTCCTCTTGAAGATTCAGTGGAGTTCTTGAGCTCCTCTATGTCTCTTCCTTGCCTTTGTTGCTCCTCTCTCATGGCCTTTTAGTCCTCTCTAATTTCATGGAGGATGATGGAGTGCTCTTGGTGCTCCACTCTTAGTTGCTCCATGTTGGAACTCAATTCTCCTAAAGAGGTGTTGAGTTGTTCCCAATAGTTGTGTAGAGGGAAATTGATGAAGGACTTTCTCATGCTCTTGTTGAGGTCCATGAGTGGGCTCTCTTGTTTGCTCTATCCTCTTTCTAGTGATGGGCTTTTGAGATGAATCTCTCCATCTCCCATGACACGGAGTTGGAAGCAACTGCCTTTCTTTTTCTCTTTCTAGAGGTTTCTCCGGCCTTAGGTGCCATTAATGGTTATGGAAAAACAAAAAACAAAGCTTTTTCCTACACCAAACTTAAAAGGTTTGCTCGTCCTCGAGCAAAAGAAAAAAGAAAGGAGTAGAAGAAGAAAAAATGGAGGAGATAGGGGGTGTGTTGATTTCGGCCAGTGGGGGGGGGTTTAAGTGTTTATGAAGTGTAAAATTGAAGGTGGTAAGGAGGGGTATTTATAGGGTAAGAGAGAGAGGAAAGTCGTGTATGAAGGGGTTGGGTTTGGGAGGGAAATTTTTTGAATTTGAATGGTGAGGTAGGTGGGGTTTTATGATGGGTTTTTGGAGAAGAGTGGATGGATGTGAGTGGTGAAGAGATTATGGGGAAGTATTGATGTGATTGGTCAAGGATATTTGGGGAAGAGTGTTATGGAAAGGTGTGAAGAGGAGAGAGAGTGAGTTGGGGTAGGTGGGGATCCTGTGGGGTCCACAGATCCTGAGGTGTCAAGGAATTCTGGTCCCTGCACCTTTCTGGCGTTTAAACGCCCTTTGTGTGCTATTTCTGGCGATTAACGCCAACTTTGCTACCTTTTCTGGCGTTAAACGCTAGGCTGATGCCCTTTTCTGGCGTTTAACGCCAACCAGACACCCTTTTCTGGCGTTAAACGCCAGTCTGTCTGCCAATTATGGCGTTTAACGCCAGCCAGACAGCCAGACACCCTTTTCTGGCGTTAAACGCCAGTCTGTCTGTTAATTCTGGCGTTTAACGCCTAGAATGCTGCCAGACTGGGCGTTAAACGCCCATTCTGCTATCCTTACTGGCGTTTAAATGCCAGTAAGCTTGTTGACGAACTGATTTCTATCGGTAAAGAAATTCACAAATATATGATCGTGTTGTAAGTATAGTTTCTGAACCAACAAAAAATCCTTTCGTGCAAACGTTTTGGTTGTCATAAGTAACAAACCCCTTTAAAATTGATAACCGAAGTATTTAAACCTCGGGTCGTCTTCTCAAGGAATTGCAGGGAGGTATGTTCTTATTATTGGTTATGAGTCTTGTAAATTGGGGGTTTTGAAAGTAAGAAACAGATAATTTAAATGACAAGAAAGATAAATAAATGATTATAAAATAAACTCTTGGCAAGGTATGAAAATTCGGAAGTCCTATCCTAGTTATCCTTATCGATGATGATGAGAATTGAGTTTGATCCCACTTAGTTAACCTTTACTAAAGCAAAGGAAAGTCAAGTGGACTAATTAGTGTGATCCCCAAGTCCTAGCCAATTTCTAAGAAAGGACTAGAGTTAGTAGAATTCAAGTCAATTAGTGAAGATAACAATTATCAATCACGATGAGTTTGATAACTCAAGAATCTCCAGTTAATCAATTAAAGCCAAGAATATAAAAAGCTAAATAAGAATGATATATCTGAAATACCTCAAATAGCATTAATAAAAGGAATCAAATCTAACATGGAAAAGTTCATAAGTTAAATTGGGAAAATAAAAGGAACATTGAACCTGGAAATTGAGAAGAAGAAATCCTAAATCCTTTAAGAGGAATCCTAATCCTAAATCCTAAGAGAGAGGAGAGAGCCTCTCTCTCTAAAAAAACTACATCTAAATTATGAAAAGTGAATAATTGAATGTCTCCTCATGAATGGATGCATTCCCCCACTTTATAACCTCTAATCTGTGTTTTCCGAGCCAAAAACTGGGTCAAAAATAGCCTAGAAATCGCCCCCAGCGATTTCTGGTACGTACAGGTCGCGGGAAAGTGACGTGGAAGCTTCATCCACGTGTTCGCGTCACCTGGCTTCAGGTCATCTATGGCAAATTATATATCTTTGTGAAGCCCCGGACATTATCTTTCCAACGCAACTGGAACCATCTCATTTGAACCTCTGTAGCTCAAGTTATGACTGTTTTAGTGCGAAGAGGTCAGGCTAGACAACTTAGCAATTTCTTCAACCTCTTGTATTCCTTCCACTTTTGCATGCTTCCTTTCCATCCTCCAAGCCATTCCTGCCCTGGAGTCTCTGAAATCACTTAACACACATATCAAGGCATCGAATGGTAATAAGAGAGGATTAATATTAGCAAATATAAGGCCCAAAGAAGCATGTTTTCAATCATATCACAAAATCAGGAAGGAAAACGTAAAACATGCGAATTGTATGAATAAGTATAAGAATAATGGATGAAATCCACTCAATTAAGCACAAGATAAACCATAAAATAGTGGTTTATCACCTATCCTCCAGGATGTGCTGTTTTTGATGCTGCTTTTGATTCCGCTTTAATTCTGCAGCTGTTTTTGTGACTCCACATGATCATCTACCTAAAGGAAACATAACATGACAATGGAAAACAAATTTCTATAAATAAATATAATTAAAGAACATTGGGTTGCCTCCGAATAAGCACTTCTTTAATGTCAATAGCTTGACAGTGAGCTCTTAGAGAGCTTCACAGAGACTCAGAGCTTAATGGTGGCCTCCCAACACCAAACTTAGAAGATGAGTGTGGGGGCTCTATTTGACTCTATATTGAGAGAAGCTTTTCATGCTTTCTCTCCATGGTTACAGAAGAAAATCCTTGAGCCTTTAAACACAAGGTAGTCCTCATTCAATTGAAGGACTAACTCTCCTCTGTCCACATCAATCACAGCTCTTACTGTGGCTAGGAAGGGTCTTCCAAGGATGATGGAATCATCCTCATCCTTCTCAGTGTCTAGGATTATGAAATCAGCAGGGATGTACAGGCCTTCAACCTTCACTAAGACATCCTCTACAAGTCCATAAGCCTATTTTATTGATTTGTCTGCCATCTCTAGTGAGACTCTTGCAGCTTGTACCTCAAAGATCCCTAGTTTCTCCATTACAGAGAGTGGCATGAGGTTTATTCCTGACCCCAGGTCACATAGAGCCTTCTCAAAGGTCATGGTGCCTATGGTACAAGGTATTAAGAACTTTCCGGGATCTGGTTTTTTCTGAGGTAATTTCAGTTGAACCAAGGCATTCAGCTCATTGATGAGTAATGGAGGTTCATCCTCCCAAGTCTCATTACCAAATAACTTGGTATTCAGCTTCATGATTGCTCCTAGATACTGAGCAACTTGCTCTTCAACAATATCTTCATCCTCTTCAGAGGAGAAATACTTATCATAGCTCATGAATGGCAACAGTAAGTTCAGTGGAATCTCTATGGTCTCTATATGAGCCTCAGATTCCTTTGGTTCTTCATTAGGGAACTCCTTAGTGGTCAGTGGATGTCCATTGAGGTCTTCCTCACTGGAAATCACTACCTCTTCCTCCTCTATAGGTTCGGCCACTTTGGGTATATTGATGGCCTTGCACTCTCTCTTTGGATTCTCTTCTATATTGCTTGGGAGAGCACTAGGAAGAGTTTCAGTAACTCTTTTACTCATCTGACCCACTTGTGCCTCGAAATTTCTGATGGAGGACCTTGTTTTAGTCATGAAACTAAGAGTGGTCTTAGATAGATCAGAGACTATGGTTGCTAAGTCAGAGAGGCTCTGCTTAGAATTCTCTGTTTGTTGCTCAGAAGATGATGGAAAAGGCTTGCTATTGCCAAACCTATTTCTCCTACCATCATTATTATTGAAGCCTTATTGAGGCTTCTGTTGATCCTTCCATGAGAAATTAGGATGATTCCTCCATGAAGGATTGTAAGTGTTTCCATAGGATTCCCCCATGTAATTCACCTCTTCCATTGCAGGATTCTCAGGGTCATAAGCTTCTCATTCAGAGGAAGCTTCTTTAGTACTGCCGGATGCAGCTTGCATTCCAGTAAGATTCTGAGAAATAATATTGACTTGCTGAGTCAATATTTTATTCTGAGCCAATATGGCATTCAGAGTATCAATCTCAAGAACTCCTTTCTTCTGAGTCATCCCATTATTCACAGAATTTCTTTCAGAAATGTACATGAACTGGTTGTTTGCAACCATTTCAATAAGTTCCTAGGCTTCTGCAGGTATTTTCTTCAGATGAAGAGATCCACTAGCAGAGTGGTCCAATGACATCTTGGACAATTTAGACAGACCATCATAGAATATACATAAGATGCTCCATTCTGAAAGCATGTCAGAAGGACACCTTCTGATCAATTGCTTGTATCTTTTCCTAGCTTCATGGAGGGATTCACCTTTCTTCTGTCTGAAGGTTTGGACTTCCACTCTAAGATTGCTCATTGATAAACTCCATTTTTAGGGTTTATACTGTGCTTAATCTAGTGGATTTTATCCATTATTCTCACACTTATTCATACAATTCGCATATCTTACATTTTCCTTCCTGATTTTGAGCTATGGTTGAAAACATGCTTCTTTGGTCTTAATTTAGCTAATCTTAATCCTCTTTTATTACCATTCGATGCCTTGATATGTGTGTTGAGTGATTTCAGGGTTTACAGGATAGGAATGACTTAGAGGATGGAAAGGAAGCATGAAAAAGTGGAAGGAATACAAGAAACTGAAGGAACTGCTAAAGTTGTCCAGCCTGACCTCTTCGCACTCAAACGGTCATAACTTGAGTTACAAAGGTCCAAATGAGGCGATTCTAGTTGCAATGGAAAGATAACATCCGGGGCTTCGTAAAGATATATAATTTGTTATAGCTTCCTGATGAGCGGATAATTTATACGCTTTTTGGCATTATTTTTACATAGTTTTTAGTATGATTTAGTTAGTTTTTAGTATACTTTTATTAGTTTTTAATTAAAAATCACATTTCTGGACTTTACTATGAGTTTGTATATTTCTCTATGATTTCAGGTAATTTCTGGCTGAAATTGAGGGACCTGAGCAAAAATATGATTCAGAGGCTGAAAAAGGACTGCAGATGCTGTTGGATTCTGACCTCCCTGCACTCAAAGTGGATTTTCTGGAGCTACAGAAGTCCAAATGGCGCGCTCTCAATTGCGTTGAAAAGTAGAAATTCATGTTTTTCCAGTAATATATAATAGTTCATACTTTGCCCGAGTTTAGATGACGCAAACTGGCGTTCAACGCCAGTCCTCTGCCCTATTCTGGCGTTAAACGCCAGAAACAGGTTACAAGTTAGAGTTAAACGCCCAAAACAGGTTACAACCTAGCGTTTAACTCCAGAAACAGCCTAGGCACGTGTAAAGCTCAAGTCTCAACCCTAGCACACACCAAGTGGGCCCCGGAAGTGGATTTATGCACTATCTATCATAGTTTACTCATTTTCTGTAAACCTAGGTTACTAGTTTAGTATTTAAACAACTTTTAGAGATTTATTTTGGACCTCATGACATTTTCACGTTGGACATTGTATCTCTACGGCATGAGTCTCTAAACTCCATTGTTGGGGGTGAGGAGCTCTGCTGTGTCTCGATGAATTAATGCAATTATTTCTGTTTTCTATTCAAACACGCTTGTTTCTATCTAAGATGTTCATTCGCACTTCAATATGATGAATGTGATGATCCGTGACACTCATCACCATTCTCAACCTATGAACGCGTGTCTGACAACCACTTCCGTTCTACCTTCAATTGAATGAGTATCTCTTGGATTCCTTAATCAGAATCTTCGTGGTATAAAGCATCTCCAAAACTCCAACATATTCTCCATTACTGCATAACAAGTATTTAATTCATGCTCTTTTATTTTTCACAATCCAAACTGATAATTATAATTGATATCCTGACTAAGAATTACAAGATAACCATAGATTGCTTCAAGCTAACAATCTCCATGGGATTCGACCCTTACTCACGTAAGGTATTACTTGGACGACCCAGTGCACTTGCTGGTTAGTGGTACGAGTTGTGAAAAGTGTGATTTACAATTCGTGCACCAAGTTTTTGGTGCCGTTGCCAGGGATTGTTCGAGTTTGGACAACTGACGGTTTATTTTGTTGCTTAGATTAGGAAAAATTTTTCTTTTTGGTTTAGAGTCTTCTATTATTGTTTTTGGTTGAAAATTTTTTTTAAATCCTTATTTTCTTTTTAAATTTTTCGAAAACTTTATAAACTAATAATTGAGTTTTTCTGTTTGAGTTTAGTTTCATATTTTAAGTTTAGTGTCAATTGCATGTTTTTATTTTCTTTTAAATTTTCGAATTTGTGTTCATTGTTCCCTCTTAATCTTCAAGTTGTTCTTGTTTATTTTCCTTGTTTGATCTTTAGTTTTTCTTGTTTTGTGATTTTTCTTGTTTTTCTTGTGCATTTTCGAATTATTAGTATTCAAAAAAAAAGAAGAAAAATAATAATAGTTTTTCTCTGTTTAATCCTTGCATTTGTTGAATGTATCTATGTCCTTGTGAATAGTTGCTCCTGTGAGTCTTTCTTTCTAAAATCTTTTCAAAAATAATATTTCTTTGATTAAATCTTGTGTCAAGCTTTAAGTTTGGTGTTTTCTTGTTAGTTCTTATTTAATTTTCGAAAATTTATTTTTGGTTTTCTAAAAATTTTAAGTTTGGTATTTTTTTTAAGTTCTTGAGTCCTTTGAGTCTTTGAATTTTTGTTCTTCGTGTTCTTGTGAATCTTCAAGGTGTTCTTGAGTCTTGCTTGTGTTTTGATCTTAAAATTTTTATGTTTGGTGCTCCTTGGTGTTTCTCCTCCAAATTTTCAAAAATAAGGAGCATTAGATCTAAAAATTTTAAGTTCTGTGTCTTTTTATTGTTTTTCTCTTTCCTCATTGAATTCAAAAATATATTTTTCCTTTATTTTAATTGATTTTTCGAAAATTACCTTTAAAAATTCAAATTTTTATTTTAAAAATCAAATCTTTTCAAAATTCAAAATCTTTTCCAAAAATCATATCCAAAGTTTTCCCAATCTTCTTAATTAAGCAATTACTTTCATTTTCAAATTTAGTTTTCTCTTGGATTTTGAAATTTACATTCTAATTTCTAATTATTTTATTTTATCTTATTATTTTTAATTATCTTAATAATTTGGTTTATTCTACTTAAATAAAATAAAAAATAAAAATATATTTTCTTTGCAAGTCATATCAATTTCATTTTATCCATCATGGATCTAAGTGGAAACGAACAGTCCAGAAGGACTCTGGGGTCATATGGTAATCCCACTGCTGCTGTATATGGGAGTAGTATCTGTATACCTCCCATCAAAGCAGGCAGTTTTGAGCTAAATCCTCAACTCATTGTCATGGTGCAGCAAAACTGCCAGTATTCCGGTCTTCCACAGGAAGAACCTACTGAGTTTCTGGCATAATTCTTGTAAATTGCTGACACAGTACGTGACAAGGAGGTGGATCAGGATGTATACAGACTGTTACTATTTCTGTTTGCTGTAAAAGATCAAGCTAAAAGGTGGTTAAATAACCAACCCACAGCAAGCATAAGGACATGGAAACAGTTATCAGACAAATTCCTGAATCAATATTTCCCTCCAAAAAGGATGACACAGCTAAGGCTGGACATCCAAGGCTTTAAACAAGAAGATGATGAATCCCTTTATAATGCCTGGGAAAGGTATAGAGGGATGCTAAGGAAATGCCCCTCTGAAATGTTTTCAGAGTGGGTGCAATTAGACATCTTCTACTATGGGCTTACAGAAGGAGCTCAGATGTCCCTAGACCACTCAGCTGGTGGATCTATACACATGAGGAAAACTATTGAAGAGGCTCAAGAGCTTATTGATATAGTTGCTAGAAACCAGCATCTGTACATAAGTAATGGGTCCTCCATAAAAGAAGAAGCCAAAGCAGTGCCCACTGAACTTGGTCCTCCAGAACAAGTTGCTGAACTCAATCAACAATTGTGCTTTCTAACAAAATAGCTAGCGGAATTTAAGGAGATGCTACAAGACACTAAAAATGCTATAAAATATGGAGGCACAATTGAATCAGACAAAACAGCAATTATCAAAGCAGATAACAGATGAGTGCCAGGCAGTTCAATTAAGAAGTGGAAAAACATTAAATACCTCACTTCAGAGCAGCAGAAATCCAAGAAAAGAACAACTGACAGAGGATGAGCAAAATATTATACAAAATCTCTCTGAGGATAGTAAGAGCCCAGAGAGGAACAATTTTGGCGTTCAAACGCCAGAGACAAGCAAGGAGCTGGCGTCAAACGCCCAATGGAAGCCCAGTTCTGGCATTCAAATACCAGAAACAGGTAAGAAGCTGGCGTCCAACGCCAATCAAGCTTCTAACCCTGGCATCCAAACGCCAGTGAGGGATCAGACACACATAAGTGCTGATAGCAACCCCTCTAAAAAGGCTTCTCCAACCACCTCTGTAGGAAATAAACCTGCAGCAACTAAGGTTGAGGAATACAAAGCCAAAATGCCTTATCCTCAAAAACTCCGCCAAGAGGAGCAGGATAAGCAATTTGCCCGCTTTGCAAACTATCTCAAGACTCTTGAAATAAAGATTCCGTTTGCAGAGGCACTTGAGTAAATACCCTCTTATGCCAAGTTCATGAAAGAGATCTTGATTCATAAGAAGGATTGGAGAGAAACTGAAAGAGTTCTCCTCACTGAAGAATGCAGTGCAGTCATTCTGAAAAGATTTCCAGAAAAGCTTAAAGATCCCAGGAGCTTTATGATACCATGCGTATTATAGGGTAATTGCACCAAGACAGCTTTATGTGATCTTGGGGTAAGCATCAACCTAATACCTGCATCCACTATCAGAAAACTTGGTTTAACTGAAGAAGTCAAACCAACCCGAATATGTCTCCAACTTGCTGATGGATCCATTAAATACCCATCAGGCGTGATTGAAGACATGATTGTCAGAGTTGGGCCATTCGCCTTCCCCACTGACTTTGTAGTGCTGGAAATAGAGGAGCACAAGAGTGCTACTCTCATTCTAGAAAGACCTTTCCTAGCAACTAGACGAACTCTCATTGATGTCCAAAAGGGGGAAGTAACCCTGAGAGTCAATGAGGATGAGTTTAAGTTGAATGCTGTCAAAGCCATGCAGCATCCAGACACACCAAGAGACTGCATGAAAGTTGATCTTATTGACTCTTTGGTAGAGGAGATCAACATGGCTGAGAGTCTCGAATCAGAGCTGGAAGACATCTTTAAAGATGTTCAGCCTGATCTAGAGGATTCAGAGAAATTGAAAGAGCCTCTGAAACTTCCTCAGGAAGAGGAAAAACCTCCTAAACCCGAGCTTAAACCATTACCACCATCCCTGAAATATGCATTTCTGGGAGAAGGTGACACTTTTTCGGTGATAATAAGCTCTGCTTTAAATCCCCTGGAAGAGGAAGCGCTGCTTCAAGTGCTAAGGACACACAAGACAGCTCTTGGGTGGTCCATAAGTGATCTTAAGGGCATCAGCCCAGTAAGATGCATGCACAAGATCTTATTAGAGGACGATGCTAAGCCAGTGGTTCAACCACAGAGGCGGCTAAATCCAGCCATGAAGGAAGTGGTGCAGAAAGAGGTCACCAAATTACTGGAGGCTGGGATTATTTATCCTATTTCTGATAGCCCCTGGGTGAGCCCTATCCAAGTTGTCCCAAAAATGGGAGGCATGACAGTGGTTCATAATGAAAAAAATGAACTAGTTCCTACAAGAACAGTTACAGGGTGGCGCATGTGTATTGACTACAGAAGGCTCAATACAGCCACCAGAAATGATCATTTTCCTTTACCATTCATAGACCAGATGCTAGAAAGACTAGCAGGTCATAATTATTACTGCTTTTTGGATGGCTATTCAGGTTACAACCAAATTGCAGTAGATCAACAAGATCAAGAGAAAATAGCATTTACATGCCCATCTGGAGTATTTGTCTACAGAAGGATGCCAATTGGGCTATGTAATGTACCTGTAACCTTTCAGAGATGCATGCTTTCTATTTTCTCTGATATGGTGGAAAAATTTCTGGAAGTCTTCATGGATGACTTCTCAGTATATGGAGACTCATTCAGCTCCTGTCTTGATCACTGATGCGTGAGCATCTTGTCTATCTTTTCCTAGTGAATTTGCATCTAATTTGTTGAATTTAATTAAGAATTAATTATATTTTAGCCACTATGGATGCTATTTTGAGTTTTGTGCAATTTTATTTATTTTAGGTAGCATTCGGATGGATTTGATGAAGTTTCTGCAGAGAAAAAGAAGAAACCAAGGAGATGACCAGCGAATACCGACGCGGACGCATGGCTCACGCGACCGCGCGGAATAGAGGAAATCGCAATGACGCGATCGCATGCCTGACGCGAACCCATGGACGACGCGGACGCGTCACATGAGCGATCTACAGAATTAATAGAAAACGCTGGGGGCGATTTCTGGGCTGTTTTGACCCAGTTTCTAGCCCATAAAACACAGATTAGAAGCTGCAGAATGGACAAATCAAATGGTCCCCATCTATTCATTGAAGATTTGATTATTTAAATTAATTCAAATTTAGATTCAAATTTGAATTCTAGGAAAAGATATTATTTTAATTTTTAGTTTTAGATGTTAGATTTTAAATTTATTAGGATTAGTTATAAAAAGGGATCTGATGCCATCAGATTGTAACTCGGTACATTTGGACTTGAATCCTTATTTTCTCTTTTCCATGAGCAACTAAACTTCCACTGTTAAGGTTAGGAGCTCTGTCTATTTCTATGGATTAATTTTATTGCTTTTACTATTTTAATTTATGTTTTGATTTATATTTCAATAATTGTTTTCGTTCTTTATTTTATGAATTTGGGTGGAATGGAAGTATGACCCATGTTCTATTTGAGTTCTTGTAAAACTTGGAAAAGTTCTTTACTTGAACAATAGCTTGAAAACATATTATCCTGAATTTCTAATTGTTTGTATTTAACGGGATACGTGACATATAATCCCTTTATCTTTGAATAATTAGGATTCTTGTGGCATATAAACTAGGATTCGATCATCACCCTCTAATTGGAATTAATTGACCAAGGAATTGACAGTTGATGAATTTTAGAGGAAACTAGGAAGGTCTAAGGAATTAGGGTCTAGTCATAAATAGTTTGCCATGAATTAAATCTTACATGATTAAAATAGTTAGTAAGAAAAATAAATCAGGAAAATAGTTAACTCTAAAACCTTAACTGTCTTCTCCATATATTATTCCCAACTTAATTACTTGCCCTTCTTCAATATTTTTGATATTGTTTAATGTCTTTTATATTGCATCTCAAACACTATTTTCTGCTTGTCTAAATAATCCTATCAAACGCTATTGTTGCTTAATCCATCAATCCTCGTGGGATCGACCCTTACTCACGTAAGGTATTACTTGGTACGATCCGGTGCACTTGCCGGTTAGTAAGTGTGGTTGTAAAATACCGCACCAAGTTTTTGGCGCCGTTGCCGAGGATTGATTACGATTAACAACTATTAGTTATTTGATTGCTTAGATTAGGCATTTTAATTTTTATTTTAATTAAATTTTTCTTTTAAATTTTCGAAAAAAAAATTTTCTTTTTTACGTTTATATTTTTTTCTTTTACGTTACACTTTCCTTTTTCTTTCTTTCGTTCCCCCTCCCCTGTTACGTTTTCCTTTCTTTTTTTTTTCTTTTATTATTTAAAAAAAATAATAATAATAAAAAAATAAATAAAAAAATTATATATATATATATATATATATAAAATTATTTACAAATATTTTTAATTTTTGAATTTAAGTTTGGTGTTATCCAGTTAATTTTATTTTAAACTTTCCTGTTTATTTTTTCTTTAAAAAATTTTCGAAATTTTTTATCTATTTATTTAGTAATTTTTATTTTATTATTTTACACAGGTTACCTCACAGGGACTTCTCTGCACTCTGACGTAGAGAGTCCCATTTTTTCTTGTTTTCTGCTTGTGTATGCGCAGGAATAGAGACAAAGAACATCTTTTAGACTTTGATCCTGAACCTGAAAGAACTTTCAGGCAACGTTTACAACAAGCAAGACTTGGCAAGGCTGCAGAATCCACTATGGCAAATAATAATGCTAATGCCAATGTGGTAAATCCGAATGGGGATGATCAACAGAGGAGAGTGCTTGGCTCTTATTCTGCCCCTACTGCAGATCTTTATGGAAAAAGTATTGTGGTGCCTCCTATAAATGCAAACAACTTTGAGTTGAAGCCACAATTGGTCACCTTGGTGCAACAGAATTGCCAATATCATGGACTTCCTCATGAAGATCCAAATCAGTTCATATCTGATTTTCTGCAGATATGTGATACTGTGAAGACAAATGGAGTGAATCCAGAGGTGTACAGACTCATGCTTTTCCCGTTTGCTCTGAGGGATAAAGCAAAGCTATGGCTAGATTCCCAACCAAAGGAGAGTCTGAATACTTGGGAAAAGGTCGTTACTGAATTTCTTACTAAATTTTTCCCACCAAAGAAGCTGACTAAGCTTAGGTTGGAGGTTTAGACTTTCAGACAGAAGGAGGGTGAAACTCTTTATGAAGCTTGGGAGAGATACAAGCTACTGACTAGGCAATGCCCTCCAGACATGTTCTCCAAATGGACCCAACTAGATATCTTTTATGAAGGCTTGGGTGAGATGTCCAAGATGAGCTTAGATACTTCTGCAGGCGGTTCATTGCACAAGAAGAAATCACCCAAACTTTGGGTGGAGGGACCAACCTCAGAGACCTCAGAACTTCAACAATAGTTCTCAGGGTGGTTTTCAGTAGAACAATGATTTGGAAGCAATATTGACAGGTTTTAGACAGGAAACCAAAGCATCCATCAAGAACTTGGAGATTCAAATGGGTCAATTAACCACAAAGGTTAATGAAATTGATCAGAGGACCACTAATAGCCTTCCTGGTAACACAATTCCAAATCCAAGAGAGGAATGCAAGGCTATCACCGTAATAAGTGAACAAGTGGCAAGTACGGAAGCACAAGTTATACAAGAAACCAGAGCCTCTATTAGAAACTTAGAGGTGCTAGTGGGCCAACTGAGCAAGCAAATACTTGAGAGGTCTGCAAGTACAGTTCAAGGTGATACAGTGGTGAACCCAGGAGAAGATTGCAAGGGTATTCAATTAAGAAGTGGTAAAATAGCTGGCTCTGAGACCAAGGCCAATGAAGAGCTAGTTGAAAAGGAAGCTCCAGAGGAGAAGAAGGAAGAAGTAGAACATGCCCCTCCAAAGCGTGCGGACAACCCATTTCCAGACTCTCTTGACACTTATCCTACTTTGCCAAAGGCTCCTGAATACAAGCCTAAAATGCCATATCCTCAGAGACTTTAAAAGAAGACCAAGGACAAACAGTTCTCAAAGTTCTTGGAAATCTTCAGAAAGTTACAAATCAATATTCCTTTTGCTGAGGTTTTGGAGCAAATGCCTATCTATGTCAAGTTCATGAAGGAGCTGTTGTCAAAGAAAAAGTGTTTAAAGGGAGATGAAATAGTAGTCCTGACTAAAGAATGCAGTGCCATCATTCAGAATAACTTACCAAAGAAGATGCCAGATCCAGGGAGCTTTCAAATTCCATGCACCATTGGGAGCACAACCTTTGAGAAAGCGTTATGTGATCTGGGAGCAAGCATCAATTTAATGCCCTTGTCTGTGATGAAGAAGCTGCAGATCCAAGAGGCACAACCCACAAAGATAGCATTACAGATGGTAGACAAATCCATGAAGCTAGCATACGGATTAGTGGAGAATATCTTGGTCAAAGTGGGTAAGTTCTTCCTCCCAGCTGATTTTGTGATTCTTGATACAGGGGAGGATGAGAATGCCTCTATAATTCTAGGAAGACCATTCCTAGCCACTGGAAGAGCTCTGATTGATGTAGAAGTGGGTGAATTAGTGCTTAGAGTGCATAATGAGCAACTGGTCTTTCATGTCTTCAAAGATGTACATTCAACAGGTGAAGAAGAGAGGTGCATGCAAGCTGAGCTCATTGGTCCAAACCTTCAAGAACCCCCTGATGATGCACAGCATAATTTGCAACTCAAACCTCCTGTGGTGACAACCGATAAAATTCCGCCTGACATCAAACCTAAGTTTGGTGTTGGAACTGCATCATCCACCAAGGAGGAGATCCCAAAAAAGAAAAAATACCCAGAGGATGGAGAAACAAAAAGATCCCCACTGAAGGTTTCTCCCCAGGAATGAAGGTGGTGTGGACCAGCAATCCAGCATGGGTTTATACAGTAATCAGAATCCTCTCTCTGGAGCATATTGAGCTACGTTATGGAGACACAGGAAAGAAGTTCAAAGTAAGGGGTGAAGAGCTGATCCCCTATGATCCTCCTCCTTAGAGGAGCTGACCGTCAAGCTAGTGACGATAAAGAAGCGCTTGTCGAGAGGCAACCCGATAAATTCGTATCCTTAGCTATTTTTCGTAGTAGTAGTTTTCTTAGTTATTTTATTTTATTTTGAGTTCTTACTAATTTTCTGATCATGCAGCTATGTTCTTCCAGGAACCGAACACCTCAAGCTATATTTCAAAAAAAAAAAAAAGTGCTACGCGACGCGACCGCATCAGCGACGCGTCCGCGTCGCAAGGGGAGAAGAGAAAAAAAAAATGAACAGAGAGTCACGCTGGAGCGTGGCTGGAGGCGTGCCAATGGCACAATTCGTCCCACGCGACCGCGTCGCCGACGCGTCCGCGTGACCTGCAAATTCGACGTAAAAGAGCGTTTGAACAGAGAGTTGTGCTGGCGCGAGGCTGCACTCGTGCCAGAAGCACAAACTGGGTCACGCGACCGCGTGACTGACGCGATCGCGTCAATCCGTAAAAGAGCAATGTGCGCGACCGCGTGCCCCACGCGGCCGCGTCGCTTGCGCCGCCCAGTTTTCTTTCTCTCTCTCTCTCCCAATCCTACTTCTCTCTTATTCTCTCATCCTTTTATTTTTTCTTTCATTTTAATATTTGTCTTTTCTATTTTCAGTTCTTCTTTGCTTGAGGACAAGCAACAATTTAAGTTTGGTGTTGTGATGCGTGAGCATCTTGTCTATCTTTTCCTAGTGAATTTGCATCTAATTTGTTGAATTTAATTAAGAATTAATTATATTTTAGCCACTATGGATGCTATTTTTAGTTTTGTGCAATTTTATTTATTTTAGGTAGCATTCGGATGGATTTGATGAAGTTTCTGTAGAGAAAGAGAAGAAACCAAGGAGATGACCAGCGAATACCGACGCGGACGCATGGCTCACGCGACCGCGCGGAATAGAGGAAATCGCAATGACGCGATCGCGTGCCTGACGCGAACGCGTGGACTGGAATCTGCACAAATGACGCGAACGCATAGACGACGCGGACGCGTCACATGAGCGATCTACAGAATTAATAGAAAACGCTGGGGTGATTTCTGGGCTGTTTTGACCCAGTTTCCAGCCCATAAAATACAGATTAGAAGCTGCAGAATGGACAAATCAAATGGTCCCCATCTATTCATTGAAGATTTGATTATTGAAATTAATTCAAATTTAAATTCAAATTTGAATTCTAGGAAAAGATATTATTTTAATTTTTAGTTTTAGATATTAGATTTTAAATTTATTAGGATTAGTTATAAAAAGGGATCTGATGCCATCAGATTGTAACTCGGTACATTTGGACTTGAATCCTTATTTTCTCTTTTCCATGAGCAACTAAACCTCCACTGTTAAGTTTAGGAGCTCTGTCTATTTCTATGGATTAATTTTATTGCTTTTACTATTTTAATTTATGTTTTGATTTATATTTCAATAATTGTTTTCGTTCTTTATTTTATGAATTTGGGTGGAACGGAAGTATGACCCATGTTCTATTTGAGTTCTTGTAAAACTTGGAAAAGCTCTTTACTTGAACAATAGCTTGAAAACATATTATCATGAATTTCTAATTGTTTGTATTTAACGGGATACGTGACATATAATCCCTTTATCTTTGAATAATTAGGATTCTTGTGGCATATAAACTAGGATTCGATCATCACCCTCTAATTGGAATTAATTGACCAAGGAATTGGCAGTTGATGAATTTTAGAGGAGACTAGGAAGGTCTAAGGAATTAGGGTCTAGTCATAAATAGTTTGCCATGAATTAAATCTTACATGATTAAAATAGTTAGTAAGAAAAATAAATCAGGAAAATAGATAACTCTAAAACCTTAACTGTCTTCTCCATATATTATTCCCAACTTAATTACTTACCCTTCTTCAATATTTTTGATATTGTTTAATGTCTTTTATACTGCATCTCAAACACTATTTTCTGCTTGTCTAACTAATCCTATCAAACGCTATTGTTGCTTAATCCATCAATCCTCGTGGGATCGACCCTTACTCACGTAAGGTATTACTTGGTACGATCCGGTGCACTTGCCGGCTAGTAAGTGTGGTTGTAAAATACCGCACCAATCACCTGACACTGGTTCTGAAAAAATGCCAAGAGACTAACCTGGTTTTAAACTGGGAAAAATGTTACTTTATGGTGACTGAAGGGATTGTCCTTGGGCACAAGATTTCGAACAAGGGAATAGAGGTGGATAAAGCTAAGGTAGAGGTAATTGAAAAATTACCACCACCTGCCAATGTTAAGGCAATCAGAAGCTTTCTGGGGCATGTAGGATTCTATAGGAGGTTTATAAAGGATTTTTCAAAAATTAAAAAACCTCTAAGCAACCTACTAGCTGCTGACACGCCATTTGTATTTGACACAGAGTGTCTGCAGGCGTTTGAAACTCTAAAAGCTAAGCTGGTCACAGCACCAGTTATTTCTGCACCAGACTGGACACTACCATTTGAACTAATGTGTGATGCCAGTGACCATGCCATTGGTGCAGTATTGGGGCAGAGGCATGACAAGCTTCTGCATGTCATTTATTATGCTAGCCGTGTTTTAAATGATGCCCAGAAAAATTACACAACCACAGAAAAAGAATTGCTTGCAGTGGTTTATGCCATTGACAAGTTTAGATCATACTTAGTAGGATCAAAAGTGATTATGTACACCGACCATGCTGCTCTTAAATATCTACTTACAAAGCAGGATTCAAAACCCAGGCTCATAAGGTGGGTGTTGCTTCTGCAAGAGTTTGACATAGAAATAAGAGACAGAAAAGGGACAGAAAACCAAGTGGCTGATCATCTGTCTCGGATAGAACCAGTAGAAGGGGCGTTCTTTCTCTCTATTGAGATCTCTGAAACCTTTCCGGATGAGCATTTGTTCGCCATTCAGGAAACACCATGGTTTGCAGACATTGCAAACTATAAAGCTGCAAGGTTCATACCCAAGGAGTACAGCAGGCAACAAAAGAAAAAATTAATTACTGATGCAAAGTAATACTTGTGGGATGAACCCTATCTCTTTAAGAGATGTGTAGACAGAATAATCCGTAGGTGTGTGCTTAGAGAAGAAGCACAGAAGATCTTATGGCATTGCCATGGGTCACAATATGGAGGTCATTTCGGAGATTAGCTGGAGAAAAAAGATTGCTCCAGCTAAATGAGCTAGAGGAATTCAGACTCACTGCTTTCGAAAATGCCAAGCTTTACAAAGAGAAAGCAAAAAGGTGGCATGACAGAAAGCTGTCATCTAGAGTCTTTGAACCAGAACAGAAGGTTCTGCTGTTTAACTCTAGGCTCCGGCTATTCCCCGGGAAACTGAAATCCCGGTGGAGAGGACCATATGTGATTACAAGTGTGTCACCATATGGCTATATGGAGCTTCAAGACATTGATTCTAATAAGAAGTTCATTGTTAATGGACAGCGAATCAAGCATTATCTTGAAGACAATGTTGAGCAAGAATGCTCAAGGCTGAAGCTAGACTAAAAGCTCAGCAAGGTTCAGCTAAAGACAATAAAGAAGCGCTTGCTGGGAGGCAACCAAGCCATTAGCAAAACATTTTCTGTTATTTTATTTTATTCTATTTTTCATTTTATTATTTTTAAATTATACAAGTTCAATATTAATAAACTTCAAGGTAAAGAATCAATTGCATAAGTTCACAGGGTTACAGAAGGATTCAGAGCACAAAACAGGGAAAAAGAGCACACTGGCAAGAAAACGCCAGTAAGAGGCACAATTGGGCGTTAAACGCCCAAAAGAAGCATCT
The DNA here is from genome assembly GCF_059453495.1 of Arachis ipaensis. Taxonomy (NCBI): domain Eukaryota; kingdom Viridiplantae; phylum Streptophyta; class Magnoliopsida; order Fabales; family Fabaceae; genus Arachis; species Arachis ipaensis. Next base: position 22,617,631 of record NC_142435.1, read on the forward strand.
ACTGGGCATTTAAAGCCAGTAATGATACATTTCTAGGCGTTAAACGCCAGAATGGGTACCATTCTGGGCGTTTAATGCCATACTTGTAGCGTCCTGGGCGTTCAGGAAAAACGCCCAGTGACAAAGGAATTCTGGCGTTTAACACCAGCCAGAAGCAACAGCTGGGCGTTAAACGCCCAAAAAAAGCTACAGAGGGGCGTTAAACGCCCAAAACATGCAGCAGTTGGGCGTTTAATGCCAGGATTGTGGAGGGGAGGAAGTTTTTTGTTCCCAACTTAATTTTTTTTTAATTTTCATATTTCAATCCATTTTTCTTGCATAAACATGTTCCCATGAAAAAATTTAAAAAAAAATACCTTAATCCTAAAATTAAATCTTTCTCAATTATTATTTAACCTCTTCTCAATTCTTTTTCAAAACAAATCTATCTTTTTCAAAATTCTTTTTCTTTTCAAACTCATCAATATCTTTTTCAAATCTTCAAAATATTTTTAGAACAAATCTATCTTTTTCAAATATCTTTCATATCTTTTCAATTTTAAATTACATCTTTTCCTATCTTACTTATCTTTTCCAAATCACATTTTCTATCATATCTTTTTAAAAGATTTTCGAAAACCCACCCCCTTTCCTTTAAATCCTCGTTTGGCCTTCCCGTCTCTTCCACAATTCAGACTTGGCTCTCCCTCTATCCCTCTCTTTTCTTTTCTTTTGCTTGAGGACAAGCAAACCTCTAAGTTTGGTGTGTTTATCCGTGATCACTAAGCCAATACCCACCAAGATCATGGCTCCTAAGGGAAAACAAACCAACTCAAGAGGCAAGAAAGAGAATATTCCAAAACCACTTTGGAATCAAGGGAAGTTCTTAACCAAAGAACATTCAGACCATTACTACAAAGGTCAGTGATCCCGGAAGTTAAATTCGATCTGAAAGAAGATGAATATCCGAAGATCCAAGAGCAAATTCGAAACAGGAGCTGGGAAGTCCTAGCTAATCCTGAAACAAAGGTGGGAAGAAACATGGTTCAGGAATTCTACTCTAATCTGTGGCAAACAGACAGGCAGAGAATAGTTGGAACCACATTTTATGACTATCGAACTCTGGTCAGAGGGAAGATTGTTTATACCTACCCTGACAAAATAAGGGAAATCTTCAAGCTGCCTCAACTGCAAGATGACCCAGACTCCTTTAATAGGAGAATAATGAGACCAAATCAGAGCTTGGACAAAATCCTAGAGGACATATGCCTCCCTGGAGCCAAATGGACAACCAACACAAAGGGTGTCCCAAACCAACTCAAAAGAGGGGATCTCAAACCAGTCGCCAGAGGCTGGCTGGACTTTATTGGGTGCTCTATACTGCCCACTAGCAACCGCTCTGAAGTCACCATCAAAAGAGCAGTGATGATCTATTGCATTATGCTGGAAAAAGAAGTGGAAGTTCATCAGCTGATTTTTTGTGAGCTTTACAAAATTGCAAACAAGAACTCCAAAGATGCCAAATTGGCTTATCCAAGCTTGATCTCCCTGTTATGTAAAGATGCTGGAGTAAAGATGGGAGTAGATGAGTATATTTCAGTTGAGCAACTAATCACCAAAAAGTCAATGGAAGGACAAGTGGAGGACGATCCCATCAAGAGGAGAGCAAAGGAGTTCCTCCCGAAAATTCCTCAATTTGAATACTGGGGGCGCCTAGAAGCATCTATCACCAAGTTGCAAGAAGCTATGGATCAACTGAAGGAAGAACAGCAAAATCAAAACAGCATGCTCTGCAAGCTGCTTAGGGAACAAGAAGAGCAAGGGCGTGAACTGAAAGAACTGAAGCGCCAGAATCTATCTCTTGAAGGGCCAAGCACTCCACAGACTAAAGAGGCATCTACCTCCCAAAGCAAAGGTTGTTGAGTTCTAACTCTGTTATAACCTTTTATCTATTTTAAGAGTCTATGAGTATTAAAATTAGAGTCATTTGTCTTTATGTCTTTAGTTTCTTTTCTTTTATTGCTAAGTGTCTGCTTTTATGCCTAATTTATATTATTTCCAATAAATAATAAATAAAGATTAAAGTCTATGCCTTAAAGTTATGAACATCCTATGAATCCATCACCTTTCTTAAATAAAAAATGTTTTAATTATAAAAGAACAAGAAGTACATGGTTTCGAATTCATCCTTGAAACTAGTTTAATTATTTTGATGTGGTGACAATACTTTTTGTTTTCTGAATGAATGCTTGAACAGTGCATATGTCTTTTGAATTTTTTGTTTATGAATGTAAAAATTGTTGGCTCTTGAAAGAATGAGGAAAAAGGAGAAATGTTATTTGATAATCTGAAAAATCATAAAAATGATTCTTGAAGCAAGAAAAAGCAGTAAAGAACAAAGCTTGCAGAAAAAAAATACGAAAAAAAAGAGAAAAAATATATAAAGAAAAAGAAAAAGCAAGCAGAAAAAGCCAATAGTCCTTAAAACCAAAAGGCAAGGGTAATAAAAAGGATCCAAGGCTTTGAGCATCAGTGGATAGGAGGGCCCAAAAGGAATAAAATCCTGGCCTATGCGGCTAAACCAAGCTGTCCCTAACCATGTGCTTGTGGCGTGAAGGTGTCAAGTGAAAACTTGAGACTGGGCGGTTAAAGTCAAGGTCAAAAATAAAAAGAAGAGTGTGCTTAAGAACCCTGGACACCTCTAATTGGGGACTCTAGCAAAGCTGAGTCACAATCTGAAAAGGTTCACCCAGTTATGTGTCTGTGGCATTTATGTATCCGGTGGTAATATTGGAAAACAAAGTGCTTAGGGCCACGGCCAAGACTCATAAAGTAGCTGTGTTCAAGAATCAACATACAAAACTAGGAGAATCAATAACACTATCTGAATTCTGAGTTCCTATAGACGCCAATCATTCTGAACTTCAATGAATAAAGTGAGATGCCAAAACTATTCAAGAGGCAAAAAGCTACTAGTCCCGCTCATCTGATTGGAGCTAAGTTTCATTGATATTTTGGAATTTATAGTATATCCTCTTCTTTTTATCCTATTTGATTTTCAGTTGCTTGGGGACAAGCAACAATTTAAGTTTGGTGTTGTAATGAGCGGATAATTTATACGCTTTTTGGCATTGTTTTTACATAGTTTTTAGTATGATTTAGTTAGTTTTTAGTATACTTTTATTAGTTTTTAATTAAAAATCACATTTCTGGACTTTACTATGAGTTTTTGTGTTTCTCTGTGATTTCAGGTAATTTCTGGCTGAAATTGAGGGACCTGAGCAAAAATCTGATTCAGAGGCTGAAAAAGGACTGCAGATGCTTTTTTATTCTGAACTCCCTGCACTCAAAGTGGATTTTCTAGAGCTACAGAAGTCCAAATGGCGCACTCTCAATTGCGTTGGAAATTAGACATCCAGGGCTTTCCAGCAATATATAATAGTCTATACTTTGCCCGAGTTTAGATGACGCAAACTGGCATTCAACGCCAGTCCTCTGCCCTATTCTGGCGTTAAACGCCAGAAACAGGTTACAAGTTGGAGTTAAATGCCCAAAATAAGTTACAACCTGGCGTTTAACTCCAGAAACAGCCTAGGCACGTGTAAAGCTTAAGTCTCAGTCCCAGCACATACCAAGTGGGCCCCGGAAGTGGATTTATGCACTATCTATCATAGTTTACTCATTTTCTGAAAACCTAGGTTACTAGTTTAGTATTTAAACAACTTTTAGAGATTTATTTTGGATCTCATGACATTTTCACGTTGGACATTTATCTCTACGGCATGAGTCTCTAAACTCCATTGTTGGGGGTGAGGAGCTCTGCTGTGTCTCGATGAATTAATGCAATTATTTCTGTTTTCTATTCAAACACGCTTGTTTCTATCTAAGATGTTCATTCGCACTTCAATATGATGAATGTGATGATCCGTGACACTCATCACCATTCTCAACCTATGAACGCCTGCCTGACAACCACTTTCATTTTACCTTCGATTGAATGAGTATCTCTTGGATTCCTTAATCAGAATCTTCGTGGTATAAGCTAGAATCCATTGGCAGCATTCTTGAGAATCCGGAAAGTCTAAACCTTGTCTGTGGTATTTCGAGTAGGATTCAGGGATTGAATGACTGTGACGAGCTTCAAACTCACAAGGGTTGGGCGTAGTGACAGACGCAAAAGGATCAATGGATCCTATTCCAGCATGAGTGAGAACCGACAAATGATTAGCCGTGTGGTGACAGCGCACCTGGACCATTTTCACTGAGAGGACGGATGGTAGCCATTGACAACGGTGATCCACCAACATACAGCTTACCATAGGAGAAAACTTGCGTGCGTAAAGAAGATGACAGTAGGAAAGCAGAGATTCAGAAGACAAAGCATCTCCAAAACTCCAACATATTCTCCATTACTGCATAACAAGTATTTAATTCATGCTCTTTTATTTTTTGCAATCCAAACTGATAATTATAATTGATATCCTGACTAAGAATTACAAGATAACCATAGATTACTTCAAGCCAACAATCTCCGTGGGATTCGACCCTTACTCACGTAAGGTATTACTTGGACTACCCAGTGCACTTGCTGGTTAGTGGTACAAGTTGTGAAAAGTGTGATTTACAATTCGTGCACCACTGCCCCGAAGATAGGCGATGCGCACACGTAGATCATGCGCATGCGTCACCTGGCGAAAACTCAATCCACGCGAACACGTGGACAACGCGTACGCGTGACAGTGCCGCGATCTGTACGTATCAGAAATCTCAGGGAGCGATTTCTGGACTGTTTTTGACCCAGTTTTTGGCCTAGAAAACACAGATTAGAGGCTATAAAGTGGGGGAATCAATCCGACAATTCATACAGCATTCATAATACGCAATTTTAGGTTTTAGATGTAATTTTAGAGAGAGAGAGAGGCTCTCTCCTCTCTCTTAGGTTTTAGGATTAGGATTTCTTTTACTTTATGGTTATTACTCCATTCCAGGTTCAATGTTCCCAACTTTAATTTATGTTCTCTTCTATTTTTAATTATTCTAATGCTTTTACTTGTTAATTACTTATGTTGCCAAATTGGCTTATGAACTATTCATGTTAGATTTGAATATTCTATTTAATATAATTTGAGGTATTTCAGATTTAAGATTGTTTTCTTCTATCAGTGATATAAATAATTTATATTTTTCTTCTTTTTGGCTTTGGTTGAGTAATTGGTGACACTTGAGTTGTCCAACTCAGCTGTTGATTGAAAATTAGGAATTGCTGATTGATTTGGATCCCTCTAAAGCTAGTCTTTCCAAAGTGTTGACTAGGACTTGAGGAATCAAGTTGATTAGTCCACTTGACTTTCCTTTATTTAGTAAGGGTTAACTAAGTGGGAGCAATTAACAATTCTCATCACACCTGATAAGGATAACTAGGATGGAATTTCCAGTTCTCATACTTTGCCAAGAGTTTTCTTAATTATTAATTTATTTTTCTTGTCATTTAAATTACTTGTTCCCTATTCCAAAAACCTAAAATTCTACCTTTTCCATAACCAATAATAAATCATACTTCCCTGCAATTCCTTGAGAGACGACTCGAGGTTTAAATACTTCGGTTTTAAATTTTGTTGGATTTTGTTACTTGTGACAACCAAACTTTTGTACGAAAGGATTCTTTGCTGGTTTAGAACTATACTTACAACGGAAATTTATTTGTGAAAATTCTTTACTGACAGAAATCCACCTTGTCACTCATCTTTTGAGGTGGAAAGAATTTGGCCAAGAAATTATTGACCAATTTTTCCCAAGAGTTCAGGCTTTCTTTAGGTTGTGAGTCCAACCATATCCTAGCTCTGTCTCTCATAGCAAAGGGAAAAAGCATAAGCCTGTAGACCTCAGAATTAACCCCATTGGTCTTAACAGTGTCACAGATTTGCAAGAATTCAGCTAAGAACTGATGAGGATCTTCCAATGGAAGTCCATGAAACTTGCAATTCTGCTGCATTAGAGAAACTAATTGAGGCTTAAGCTCAAAGTTGTTTGCTCCAATTGCAGGAATTGAGATGCTTCTTCCATAGAAGTCGGAAGTTGGTGTAGTAAAGTCACCAAGCACTTTCCTTGCATTTCTACCATTGTTGTTGGGTTCGGCTGCCATGTCTGCTTCTTTTTCGAAAATTTTTGTAAGGTCCTCTCCGGAGTGTTGTGCTTTAGCTTCTCTTAGCTTCCTCTTCAGAGTCCTTTCAGGTTCAGGATCAGCTTCAACAAGAATGTCTTTATTCTTGTTCTTGCTCATATGAAAAAGAAGAGAATAGAAAAGAAGAGGAATCCTCTATGTCACAGTATAGAGATTCCTTTATGTGTCAGAGGAAAAGAAGAATAGAATGAAGAAGGAAGAAGAAGAAATTCGAATACAGAGAGAGGAAGAGGGTTCGAATTATGAGTAGAAGAGAAGTGTTAGTAAATAATTAAATAAATAGAAAGAGATGAGAGAGAGAGAGAGAGTATTCGAATTTTTAAAAAAGAGGGAGAAGAAAATTATTTTTATTTTTATTTAATTAATTAAGTTAGAATTCAAAATTTAAGAAAAGAAATAAAATAAAATTAGAATTTAAAACAATTAGTTAAGTAACAAAAATTTTGAAAAAGTGGTTAGTTGTTTTCAAAAATTAGAAGTGGAAAAGTAATTAGGTGGTTTTGAAAAAGATAAGAATTAGTAAACTTTTTAGAATTAAAACAAACAATTCAAGTGGTTAATTGAAAAAGATTTGAAAATAGATTTTGAAAAGATAAGAAGTTAGAAAAAGATTTTGAAATTAAGTTTTGAAAAAGATATGATTGAAATTTATTTTGAAAAAGATTTGAAAAAGAAATTTAAAAAGATTTGACGATTTTGAAAATTAAAGTTGATGACTTGACTAACAAGAAACTAAAAGATATGATTCTAGAATTTAAAGATTGAACATTTCTTAACAGGAAAGTAACAAACTTGAAATTTTTGAATCGAAATATTAATTGTTAGTAAAGTTTTCGAAAATGTGAAATAAAAATAAGAGAAAGATTTTAAAAATTTATTTAAGAAATTCGAAAATATTAAGAAGAAAAATGAAAAAGATTTGATTTTTGAAAAAGATTTGAAAAGATAAAGTTTTTAAATTGAAATTTTGACTTGACTAACAAGAAACAACTAAATTTTAAAATTTTTTGACCAAGTCAACTCAAAATTTCGAAATTTATAAGTAAAATAAGGAAAATATATTATTTTTTATTTTTTTGAATTAATGAAGAGAGAGAAAAATAACAAAATGACACAAAACATAAAGATTTAAGATCAAAACAAATAATGTATGCAATAACACTTTGAATGTCAAGATGAACAACAAGAACACTTTGAAGTTCATGATGAACATCAAGAACATATTTTTGAAAATTTTTAAGAAAAGAAACACATGCAACATACCAAACTTAGAAATTTTTAATGTTTAGACACTATGAATTCAAAAATGCATACGAAAAACAACAAAAAAAATACAAAACAAGAAAAGTTAAAAATCAAACAAGAAAAATCATCAAGAACAACTTGAAGATCAAGAAAGAACACATGATGAATTTTCGAAAATTTAAGAAAATTTAAAAAAAATACAATTGACACCAAACTTAAAATTTGACACTAGACTCAAATAAGAAACACAAAATATTTTGGTTTTTATGATTTTATTAAATTTTTTTGTATTTTTTTCGAAATTATTTTGGAAGAAGAAAATAAAGAAATTCAAAATTTTTAATAAGAATTCCAAGATTCATGCAATGTTAGTCTAAAGCTTCAGTCCAAAAGAATTAGACATGGCCAAATGGCCAACCAAGCTTTAGCATAACAATTACAGACATGTCCTTTCTACAATGGAAAGTGGAAACCTCAATCCAAAAGATTAGACATGGCTTAACAGCCAGCCAGGCTTCAACATATCTCAAGAAGATCTAGAATTCATTCTTAAAAATTTTTATGAATTTTTCGAGAACTAAACTATTTTTATTTTTTTCGAAAATAAGAATAAAAAGCTTAAACATAAAATAAATTTTACCCAATCTAAACAACAAGATGAACCGTCAGTAGTCCAAACTCGAACAATCCCCGGCAACGGGGCCAAAAACTTGGTTCACGGAATTGTGATCACACTTTTCACAACTCCGCACAACTAACCAGCAAGTGCACTGGGTCGTCCAAGTAATACCTTACGTGAGTAAGGGTTGATCACACGGAGATTGTCGGCTTGAAGCAAGCTATGGTCATCCTGTAAATCTTAGTCAGACAGATTCAATTGGTTATGAGTTTTGATAATTGAAAGATAAATAAAACATAAAATAAAATAAAGATACTTATGTAATTTATTAGTGGGAATTTCAGATAAGCGTTTGGAGATGCTTTGTTGCTCCTGAACTTCTGCTTTCCTACTGTCTTCATCCAACTATGCATGCTCCCTTCCATGGCAAGCTGTATGATCCTCTCGGATGAAAAATACTAGGTACGGTTTCTGCACGGCTAATCAACTGTCAGATTTCTCGTCTCGGATGAAAAATACCAGGTACAACTACCGCACGGCTAATCATCTGTCGGTTCTCACTAGCGTCGGAATAGGATCTCTCTATCCTTTTTCCCACTGTCACTACACCCAACATTCGCGAGTTTGAAGCTCGTTACAGTCATCCCTTCCCAGATCCTACTCAGAATACCACAGACAAGGTTTAGACTTTTCGGATCTCAGGAATGCTGCCAATTGGTTCTAGCCTATACCACAAAGGTTCTAATCTCACGGACTCGGTCCGTGGATTAGAGACCCAAGAGACTATATGGAGCACGAATTGTGAATCACACTTTTCACAACTAGTACCACTAACCAGCAAGTGCACTGGGTCGTCCAAGTAATACCTTACGTGAGTAAGGGTCGAATCCCACGGAGATTGTTGGTTTGAAGCAAGCTATGGTTATCTTATTATTCTTAGTCAGGATGCCAACAACAGTGTTTTTCAACTTCAATTGTAAAGAGTCAAAGGGCATAAATATAAATACTTATTGTGCAATGATGGAGAATATGTTGGGATTTTAGAGATGCTTTGTCTTCTTTATTTCAGTTTTTCTCTTGTACTCCTCTTCACACGCGCAAGGCTCCTTCCATGGCAAGCTGTATGTAAGGTGTCACCGTTGTCAATGGCTACTTCCCGTCCTCTCAGTGAAAATGGTCCAAATGCTCTGTCACAGTGATGAGCGGATATTTTATACGCTTTTTGGGGATAATTTCATATAGTTTAGAGTATGTTTTAGTTAGTTTTTAGTCTATTCCTAGTAGTTTTTAGGAAAAATTCATATTTCTGGACTTTACTATGAGTTGCGTGTTTTTCTGTAATTTCAGGTATTTTTCTGGCTGAAATTGAAGGAGCTGAGCAAAATTCTGATTCAGGCTGAAAAAGGACTGCTGATGCTGTTGGATTCTGACCTCCCTGCACTCAAAGTGGATTTTCTGGAGCTACAGAACTCGAAATGGCATGCTTCCAATTGCGTTGGAAAGTAGACATCCAGGACTTTCCAGAAATATATAATAGTCCATACTTTGCACAAGGATAGATGACGTAAACTGGCGTTCAACGCCAGTTCTCTGCCCAATTCTGGCGTCCAGCGCCAGAAAAGGATCAAAAACTAGAGTTGAACGCCCAAACTGGCATAAAAACTGGCGTTCAACTCCACAAATGGCCTCCTCACGTGAATTGCTTAAAGTCTCAGCCCCAGCACACACCAAGTGGGCCCCAGCACACCAAGTGGGCCCCAGAAGTGGATCTCTGCATCATCCATCATAGTCCACTCATATTTTGTAACCCTAGGCTACTAGTTTAGTATTTAAACAACTTTTAGAGACTTATTCTGTATCTGATGACATTTTAGATCTAAACTTTGTATTCTCTGACGGCATGAGTCTCTAAACCCCATTGTTGGGGGTGAGGAGCTCTGCTGTGTCTCGATGAATTAATGCAAGTATTTCTGTTTTCCATTCAAACACGCTTGTTCCTATCTAAGATGTTCATTCGCGCTTAACTGTGATGGAGGTGATGATCTGTGACACTCATCACCTTCCTCAATTCATGAACGTGTGCCTGACAACCACCTCCGTTCTATATACGATTGAATGAGTATCTCTTAGATTCCCTAATCAGAATCTCCGTGGTATAAGCTAGAACTGATGGCGGCATTCATGAGAATCCGGAAAGTCTAAACCTTGTCTGTGGTATTCCGAGTAGGATTCAAGGATTGAATGACTGTGACGAGCTTCAAACTCCTGAAGGCTGGGCGTTAGTGACAGACGCAAAAGGATAGTAAATCCTATTCCAACCGGATCGAGAACCAACCGGTGATTAGCCGTGCTGTGACAGAGCGCGTGAGCGTAGTTTTCACTGGAAGGATGGAAGGTAGCCATTGACAACGGTGATCCACCAACACACAGCTTGCCATAGGAGGACGTGCGTGCGTGAACAAGAAGACAGAGGAAAGCAGAGATTCAGAAGACAAAGCATCTCCAAAACTCCAACATATTCTCCATTACTGCATAACAAGTAACCTTTAATCCATGCTCTGTTGTTTATTTGCAATTCAACTGATAAACATAATTGACTTCCTGACTAAGATTTACAAGATAACCATAGATTGCTTCAAACCAACAATCTCCGTGGGATTCGACCCTTACTCACATGAGGTATTACTTGGACGACCCAGTGCACTTGCTGGTCATGTGTGCGAAATTGTAAGAGAGTAACAATTTTGTGCACCAAGTTTTTGGCGCCGTTGCCGGGGATTGTTCGTGTTTGAACAACTGACGGATTATTTCGCTGCTTAGATTAGGAAAAAAATCTTTCTTTTTGGTTTAGAGTTTTTTATTATTTATTCCTTGTTAAAACACTTTAAATTGATAACTCAGTTAGTTAGAACGTGGTGTTCATGTTCATGGTAATTGGCTATCATAATTTTTTTAAAACCTTTTTCAAAAATAATTTTTCTGTTAAATCCTGTGCCAAACTTTAAGTTTGGTGTTTTCAAAAATAATCTTTCTTAAAATTTTCGAAAGGTCCATAACTCATTTGGCTAGAGCGTTAATCTGTGTTCTTGGTGATTGGGTTAGAATCTTTTATACTCTTTTCAAAACCTTCTTTTTCATAAATAATATTTTCTCTATTAAATTTTGTGCCAAACTTTAAGTTTGGTGTTTTCTTGTTGATTTCCCTTTGGTTTTCGAAAATTTTGGTTTGGTTTTCTAAAAATTTTAAGTTTGGTGTTCTTTCTTCATGTTCTTGTGTTCTTGTGAGTCTTCAAAGTGTTCTTGAGCTTTCCTTGTGTCTTGATCTTAAAATTTTTAAGTTTAGTGTTCCTTGGTGTTTTCCCTCCAAAATTCTCAAAAACAAGGAGCATTAGATCTAAAAATTTTAAATCTTGTACTATCTTATTGTTTTTCTCTCTCCTCACTAAATTCAAAAATATCTTTTCAAAATATCTCTTCTAACTTCCTAACTTCTTATCTTTTCAAAATTTGTTGCAACTAACTAACTAACTTTTTGTTTGTTTCTTAACTTTTTCAAAACTACCTAACTAACTCTCTCTCTCTCTAATTTTCGAAAATATCCTCCCCCTTTTTCAAAAATTTATGTTTTTTTTAACTAATTAATTTTAATTTTTTTTACGAAAAAAAAATTAAAAATTTTAATTTCAAAATTCAAATTCTTTTTAATTATTTTATTTTATTTAAGTATTTACTTCTTATAAAATAAAATAAGTAAAAAGATAAATCAGTCCAAGTTATATCCATATATCCATCATGGACGTAAGTGGAAATGAACAGTCCAGGAGGACTCTGGGGTCATATTCTAACCCCTCTACTGCTTCATATGGGAATAGCATATGCATACCCTCCATTGGAGTTAGTAGCTTTGAGTTGAATCCTCAGCTCATTATCATGGTGCAGCAAATTTGCCAGTATTCCGGTCTTCCACAGGAAGAACCTACAGAGTTTCTGGCACAATTTTTACAAATTGCTGACACAGTACATGATAAGGAAATAGATCAGGATGTCTACAGACTATTACTGTTTCCATTTGCTGTAAAAGATCAAGCTAAGAGGTGGTTAAATAACCAACTTAAGGCCAGCATAAGAACATGGAAACAGCTGACAGAAAAATTCCTGAATCAGTATTTCCCTCCAAAAAGGATGACACAGCTAAGGCTGGACATCCAAGGCTTTAAACAAGGAGATAATGAATCTCTTTATGATGCCTGGGAGAGATACAGAGAGATGCTACGAAAATGCCCCTCTGAAATGTTTTCAGAGTGGGTTCAGTTAGACATCTTCTACTATGGGCTTGCAGAAGGAGCTCAGATGTCTCTAGATTACTCAGCTGGTGGATCTATCCATATGAGAAAGACAATCGAAGAGGCTCAAGAGCTCATTGATACAGTTGCCAGGAATCAGCATCTGTATCTAAGCAGCAACCCTTCCATGAATGAAGAGGTTAAAACAGTAACTGCTGAATTCAGTACTGTAAAACAAGCTGCTGAATTCAATCAGCAATTGGATTTTCTAACAAAGCAGCTAGCTGAATTCAAGGACAGGCTACAGGAGACAAGGATAGCTAATATACATATGGACGAACAGTTTAAGCAAACAAAGCAGCAGCTATCAAGGCAAATAGCAGAAGAATGCCAAGCAGTTCAATTAAGAAGTGGGAAAACTTTAAATACCCCACCTCAAGGCATCAAAAATTCAAGAAATGAGCGACCCACCAAAGATTCACCTGAGGACAGTAAGAGCCCAGGGAAAAATATTTCTGGCACTAAAACACCAGAAAATGGGTGGAAGGCTGGCGCTGAACGCCCAGACCATGCCCAAAACTGGCGTTCAGCGCCAGAAACAAGGCTAGATTGGCGTTCAACGCCAGAAATGGGCAAGAATCTGGCGTTGAACGCCCAAATGGGGCAGATTCCAGCGTTGAACGCCCAAAATGGGTACATTTCTGGCGTTCAGGCGCCAGGAACAGAGAGTGAGCTGGCGTCTAACGTCACTCCAGCTTCTGACTCTGGAACTCAATTGCCAGTGAGGGATCAGACACACACAAGTGCTGATAACAACCCCTCTAAAAAGGCTTCTTTAACCACTAAGGTTGAGGAATATAAAGCCAAGATACCTTATCCTCAAAAACTCCGGAAAGAGGAGCAGGATAAGCAATTTGCTCGCTTTGCAGATTATCTAAGGACTCTGGAAATAAAGATTCCATTTGCAGAAGCACTTGAGCAAATACCTTCTTATGCCAAGTTCATGAAAGAGATCTTGAGTCATAAAAAGGAGTGGAGAGAAACAGAAAGAGTTCTCCTCACTGAAGAATGCAGTGCAGTCATTCTGAAAAGCTTTCCTGAAAAGCTTAAAGACCCTGGGAGTTTTCTGATACCATGCATATTAGAAGGTGATTGCACCAAGACAGCTTTATGCGATCTTGGGGCAAGCATCAACCTGATACCTGCATCCACTATCAGGAAGCTTGGCTTAACTGAAGAAGTTAAACCAACCCGGATATGTCTCCAACTTGCTGATGGTTCCACTAAATACCCATCAGGCGTGATTGAGGACATGATTGTCAGAGTTGGGCCATTCGCCTTTCCCACTGACTTTGTTGTGCTGGAAATGGAGGAGCACAAGAATGCTACTCTCATTCTAGGAAGACCCTTCCTAGCAACTGGACGATCCCTCATTGATGTCCAACAGGGGGAAATAACCCTGAGAGTCAATGATGATGAGTTTAAGTTGAACGCTGTCAAAGCCATGCAGCATCCAGACACATCAACAGACTGCATGAAAGTTGATCTCATTGACTCTTTGGTAGAAGAGATCAACATGGCTGAGAGTCTCGAATCAGAGTTGGAAGACATCTTTAAAGATGTTCAGCCTGATTTGGAGGATTCAGAGGACATGAAAGAGCCTCTGAACTTTCTTCTGAAAGAGGAAAAACCTCCTAAACCCGAGCTCAAGCCACTACCACCGTCCTTGAAATATGCATTTCTGGGAGAAGGTGACACTTTTCCAGTGATCATAAGCTCTGCTTTAAATTCACAGGAAGAGGAAGCACTTATTCAAGTGCTAAGGACACACAAGACAGCTCTTGGGTGGTCCATAGGTGACCTTAAGGGCATAAGCCCAGCTAGATGCATGCACAAAATCCTATTGGAGGATAATGCCAAACCAGTGGTTCAACCACAGAGGCGGCTAAATCCAGCCATGAAGGAAGTGGTGCAGAAAGAGGTCACCAAATTACTAGAGGCTGGGATTATTTATCCCATTTCTGATAGCCCCTGGGTGAGCCCTGTTCAAGTCGTCCCAAAAAAGGGAGGCATGACAGTGATTCATAATGAAAAAAATGAACTGGTTCCTACAAGAACAGTTACAGGGTGGCGCATGTGTATTGACTACAGAAGGCTCAATACAGCCACCAGAAAGGATCATTTTCCTTTACCATTCATAGACCAGATGCTAGAGAGACTAGCAGGTCATGATTATTACTGCTTTTTGGATGGCTATTCAGGCTATAACCAGATTGCAGTGGATCCCCAGGATCAAGAGAAAACAGTATTCACATGTCCATCTGGAGTGTTTGCTTATAGAAGGATGCCATTTGGGCTATGTAATGCGCCTGCAACCTTCCAGAGATGCATGCTCTCTATTTTCTCTGACATGGTGGAAAAATTTCTGGAAGTCTTCATGGATGACTTCTCAGTATATGGAGACTCATTCAGCTCCTGTCTTGATCACCTGAAACTTGTTCTGAAAAGATGCCAAGAAACCAACCTAGTTTTAAACTGGGAAAAGTGTCACTTCATGGTGACTGAAAGAATTGTTCTTGGGCATAAAATCTCAAACAAGGGAATAGAGGTGGATCAAGCAAAAATAGAGGTAATTGAAAAATTACCACCACCTGCCAATGTTAAGGCAATCAGAAGCTTTCTGGGGCATGCAGGATTCTATAGGAGGTTTATAAAGGATTTTTCAAAACTCGCAAAACCTCTAAGCAATCTGCTAGCTGCTGACACGCCATTTGTGTTTGACACAGCATGCCTACAGGCGTTTGAAACGCTGAAAGCTAAGCTGGTCACAGCACCAGTCATTTTTGCACCAGACTGGACATTGCCATTTGAGTTAATGTGTGATGCCAGTGATCATGCCATTGGTGCAGTATTGGGACAGAGGCATGACAAGCTTCTGCATGCCATTTATTATGCCAGTCGCGTTTTAAATGATGCCCAGAAAAATTACACAACCACAGAAAAAGAACTACTTGCAGTGGTTTACGCCATTGACAAGTTCAGATCATACTTAGTAGGATCAAAAGTGATTGTGTATACTGACCATGCTGCTCTTAAATATCTACTCACAAAGCAGGATTCAAAACCCAGGCTCATTAGATGGGTATTGCTTCTGCAAGAGTTTGATATAGAAATAAGAGACAGAAAAGGGACAGAGAACCAAGTGGCTGATCATCTGTCCCGAATAGAGCCAGTGGAAGGGACGTCCCTCCCCTTTCTTGAGATCTCTGAGACGTTCCCTGATGAGCATCTATTTGCCATTCAGGAAGCACCTTGGTTTGCCGATATTGCAAACTATAAAGCTGCACGGTTCATACCCAAGGAGTACAATAGAATACAAAAGAAGAAATTAGTCACTGATGCAAAGTACTACTTATGGGATGAACCCTATCTCTTTAAGAGATGTACAGACGGAATTATCCGTAGGTGTGTCCCCAGAGAGGAAGCACAGAGAATCCTATGGCATTGCCACGGATCTCAATATGGAGGCCATTTCGGAGGTGAGCGAACAGCCACCAAGGTCCTCCAATGTGGCTTCTATTGGCCCACACTCTATAAAGATTCCCGAGAATTTGTACGTAATTGTGACAGTTGCCAAAGAGCTGGTAATCTGCCTCATGGTTACGCCATGCCTCAACAAGGAATCTTGGAAATTGAGTTGTTTGACGTATGGGGAATTGACTTCATGGGACCTTTTCCACCATCATATTCAAACACTTATATTCTGGTGGCAGTTGACTATGTATCAAAATGGGTTGAGGCTATTGCCACACCCACCAATGATACTAAAACAGTGCTGAAGTTCCTCCAGAAACATATCTTTAGCAGGTTTGGTGTCCCTAGAGTGTTAATCAGCAATGGGGGCACTCACTTCTGCAATAAACAGCTTTACTCTGCCATGGTTCGGTATGGAATTCGCCACAAAGTGGCCACACCATATCATCCACAAACCAATGGGCAAGCTGAAGTCTCTAACAGAGAATTAAAGAGAATCCTGGAACGGACAGTAAATACCCGTAGAAAGAATTGGGCAAGGAGCTTGGATGATGCTCTGTGGGCTTACAGAACAGCATTCAAGACCCCTATAGGGACCTCTCCATACCAACTCGTGTATGGTAAGGCATGCCACCTGCCCGTGGAACTGGAACATAAGGCCTACTGGGCAACCAGATTCCTAAACTTTGATGCCAAATTAGCAGGAGAAAAACGATTGCTCCAGCTAAATGAGCTAGAGGAATTCAGATTCACAGCTATCGAAAATGCCAAGCTTTATAAAGAAAAATAAAAAAAATGGCATGACAAAAAGCTGTCATCTAGAATCTTTGAACCAGGACAGAAGGTCCTGTTGTTTAACTCTAGACTCAGGCTATTCCCCGGGAAACTGAAATCCCGGTGGAGGGGACCATACGTGATTACAAGTGTATCACCATATGGTTATGTGGAGCTTCAAGATATTGATTCTGATAAGAAGTTCATTGTCAATGGACAGAGAATCAAGCATTATCTTGAAGGCAACATTGAGCAAGAATGCTCAAGGCTGAAGCTAGATTAAAAGCTCAGCAAGGTCCAGCTAAAGACAATAAAGAAGCGCTTGCTGGGAGGCAACCCAGCCATGGGGTATCAATCCTCTAAGCATTTTTGCCCTATTTTTATTTTTATTTGTTTATATAAAGTTCACTGACACTAAGGTACAAAATCATTTGTATAAGTTTACAGGGTTACAGAAGGAATCAGCACACAAAACAGAGTAAAAGAGCTCAATGGCAAGAAAACGCCAGTAAAGGGGCATTTTGGGCGTTCAGCGCCCAAAATGGGCATCCACTGGGCGCTGAACGCCAGTAATGACAGCATTTGGGCGTTCAACGCCAGAAATGGGCACCCACTGGGCGTTGAACGCCAGGAATGGCAGCAACTGGGCGCTGAACGCCCAGGAGATCAGCATTTGGGCGCTGAACGCCCAAAACAGGCAGTGTTTGGGCGTTCAAACGCCAGGAGGACAGGGAGGAGCCAAATCCAGTTATCCCACACGTATTTCCATTCTAATTTAAAACTTTATGATTCAATACATGATTTTATTTACCTAAACATGTCAAGAATCCTGATTTCTAAAAATCCCACTTTGAAAATATCAAATGTATCTTAATTCATAAGCACACACCCTCTTTGCAAATTCAATCCAACTCTTTTCAAAT
Organism: Arachis ipaensis; assembly: GCF_059453495.1. Taxonomy (NCBI): domain Eukaryota; kingdom Viridiplantae; phylum Streptophyta; class Magnoliopsida; order Fabales; family Fabaceae; genus Arachis; species Arachis ipaensis. The sequence continues at coordinate 22,635,169 of NC_142435.1, forward strand.
CTTTTCCAGAAACAAATCTATCTTTTTCACTCTAAAATCTTTTCAATATCTTTTTCATATTATCTTTTTCAAAAATCCAGATTTATCTTTTTCAAAAATCTATCCTATCTTTTCAAAATCAAACTATATCTTCTATCTTATATTTTTCAACTAAATCTTTTTATCTTATCTCTTCCAATTTTTCGACAATCCACCACCCCACCCCACCCCTTTAAATTTGGGTTCGGCCTCCCCCCTCCTCCATCAACAAGTGCACCTCAATCTCCTTCTATCCCTCTCCTTTCTTTTCTTTTGCTTGAGGACAAGCAAACCTCTAAGTTTGGTGTATTTATCCGAAGATCACTACTAAAATCATGGCTCCCAAAGGAAAACAATCCACTCCAAGAGGCAAGAAAGAGAGCGTTCCAAAATCACTTTGGAATCAAGGGAAGTTCTTATCTAAAGAACATTCAGACCATTATCTTAAAGTAATGGGTCTGAGATCAGTGATCCCGGAAGTGAGATTCGATCTGAAAGAAGATGAATATCCGGAGATCCAGGAGCAAATTCGAATCAGGAACTGGGAAGTCCTAGCTAATCCTGAAACGAAAGTAGGAAGGAACATGGTCCAGGAGTTCTATGCTAACATGTGGCAGACTGACAAGCAAAGACTATCTGGAACTGCCTGCTACGAATTTCGGACCATGGTCAGGGGAAAGATTGTTCATACCACCCCTGACAAGATCAGAGAGATATTAAAGCTACCTCAGTTAAAGGATGATCCAGACTCCTTCAACAGGAGGATGATGAGAGCAGACATTGGCCTGGATAAGATTCTAGAGGACATATGTATCCCTGGAGCCAGGTGGACCACCAACACCAAGGGCGTCCTAAATCAGCTCAAGAGAGAGGATCTCAAACCAGTTGCCAGAGGATGGCTGGACTTCATTGGGCGTTCTCTGTTGCCCACTAGCAACCGTTCTGAAGTCACAGTTAAAAGAGCAGTGATGATTCATTGCATCATGACTGGGAAGGAAGTGGAGGTTCATCAGCTGATTTCCACTGAACTCTACAAGATAGCTAATAAAAATTCAAGAGAGGCCAGGTTGGCTTATCCAAGCGTAATTTCTCTGCTCTGCAAGGACGCTGGAGTCAAGATGGGAATAACTGAATATATCCTAATTGAAAAGTCAATCACCAAAGCATCAATGGAGAGACAACAAGCACAGGAGGATCCTATCAAGAAGAGAGCACAGGAATTCCTCCCAGAGATTCCTCAAGCAGAATATTGGGAATATCTTGAGATGTCTGTCACCAAGATACAGGAAGCTATGGAGCAAGTAATAAAACAACAGAAGGAACACAGTCAAATGCTGACCCATATGTTTAAAGAACAAGAGGAGCAGGGACGTGACTTAAGGGAATTGAAGCGCCAAAAGTCTTCTGTAATACCAAGCCTCCCAAGGATCAGAGGAACCCCCATACCCCCAGAATAAAGGTTAATTTCCAATTTCTGCCTTAACTCTGTGACAGTGTCCTTATAAAAAGTTTACCTTAGAAGTCATATAATAGTAATTAGTATCTATTTGATTTTATCTCCAATTAAGCTATAGTTTATTTTTCTCATCATCATTAAACATGAATAAAATAGTAGATCTTTTGAATAAGAAGCAATAAAATTTCGAGTTTAATAAAAGAAATTCTGATTGGTTAAATGTGGTGGCAATGCTTTCTGTCTTCTGAATGAATGCTTGAACAGTGCATATGTCTTTTGAATTTGTTGTTTAAGACTGTTAAATATGTTGGCTCTTGAAAGAATGATGAACATGAGACATGTTATTGATAATCTGAAAAATCATAAAAATGATTCTTGAAGCAAGAAAAAGCAGCAAAGAACAAAGCTTGCAAAAAAAAAAAGGCAAAAAAAAAAAAGCAAGCAGAAAAAAGCCAATAACCCTTAAAACCAAAAGGCAAGGGCAATTAAAAAGGATCCCAAGGCTTTGAGCATCAGTGGATAGGAGGGCCTAAAGGACTGAATTCCTGGTCTAAGCGGCTAAACCAAGCTGTCCCTAACCATGTGCTTGTGGCGTGCAGGTGTCAAGTGAAAACTTGAGACTGAGCGGTTAAAGTCAAGGTCCAAAGCAAAAAGAAGAGTGTGCTTAAGAACTCTGGACACCTCTAATTGGGGACTTTAGCAAAGCTGAGTCACAATCTGAAAAGGTTCACCCAGTTATGTGTCTGTGGCATTTATGTATCCGGTAGTAATACTGGAAAACAAAGTGCTTAGGGCCACGGCCAAGACTCATAAAGAAGCTGTGTTCAAGAATCATCACACTGAACTAAGAGAATCAATAACACTATCTGAATTCTGAGTTCCTATAGATGCCAATCACTCTGAGCTTCAATGGATAAAGTGAGATGCCAAAACTGTTCAGAAGCAAAAAGCTACTAGTCCCGCTCATCTAATTAGAATCTGAGCTTCAATCAAAAACTCTGAGATATTATTGCTTCTCAACCTATTAGTCTTCTATTTTATTTGTCTAGTTGCTTGAGGACAAGCAACAGTTTAAGTTTGGTGTTGTGATGAGCGGATATTTTATACGCTTTTTGGGGATAATTTCATATAGTTTAGAGTATGTTTTAGTTAGTTTTTAGTCTATTCCTAGTAGTTTTTAGGAAAAATTCATATTTCTGGACTTTACTATGAGTTGTGTGTTTTTCTGTAATTTCAGGTATTTTTCTGGTTGAAATTGAAGGAGCTGAGCAAAATTCTGATTCAGGCTGAAAAAGGACTGCTGATGCTGTTGGATTCTGACCTCCCTGCACTCAAAGTGGATTTTCTGGAGCTACAGAACTCGAAATGGCATGCTTCCAATTGCGTTGGAAAGTAGACATCCAGGGCTTTCCCGCAATATATAATAGTCTATACTTTGCACAAGGATAGACGACGTAAACTGGCGTTCAACGCCAGTTCTCTGCCCAATTCTGGCGTCCAGCGCCAGAAAAGGATCAAAAACTGGAGTTGAACGCCCAAACTGGCATAAAAACTGGCGTTCAACTCCACAAATGGCCTCCGCACGTGAATTGCTTAAAGTCTCAGCCCCAGCACACACCAAGTGGGCCCCAGCACACCAAGTGGGCCCCAGAAGTGGATCTCTGCATCATCCATCATAGTCCACTCATATTTTGTAACCCTAGGCTACTAGTTTAGTATTTAAACAACTTTTAGAGACTTATTCTGTATCTGATGACATTTTAGATCTAAACTTTGTATTCTCTGACGGCATGAGTCTCTAAACCCCATTGTTAGGGGTGAGGAGCTCTGCTGTGTCTCGATGAATTAATGCAAGTATTTCTGTTTTCCATTCAAACACGCTTGTTCCTATCTAAGATGTTCATTTGCGCTTAACTGTGATGGAGGTGATGATCTGTGACACTCATCACCTTCCTCAATTCATGAACGTGTGCCTGACAACCACCTCCGTTCTATATACGATTGAATGAGTATCTTTTAGATTCCCTAATCAGAATCTCCGTGGTATAAGCTAGAACTGATGGCGGCATTCATGAGAATCCGGAAAGTCTAAACCTTGTCTGTGGTATTCCGAGTAGGATTCAAGGATTGAATGACTGTGACGAGCTTCAAACTCCTGAAGGCTGGGCGTTAGTGACAGACGCAAAAGGATAGTAAATCCTATTCCAACCGGATCGAGAACCAACCGGTGATTAGCCGTGCTGTGACAGAGCACGTGAGCGTAGTTTTCACTGGAAGGATGGAAGGTAGCCATTGACAACGGTGATCCACCAACACACAGCTTGCCATAGGAGGACGTTCGTGCGTGAACAAGAAGACAGAGGAAAGCAGAGATTCAGAAGACAAAGCATCTCCAAAACTCCAACATATTCTCCATTACTGCATAACAAGTAACCTTTAATCCATGCTCTGATGTTTATTTGCAATTCAACTGATAAACATAATTGACTTCCTGACTAAGATTTACAAGATAACCATAGATTGCTTCAAACCAACAATCTCCGTGGGATTCGACCCTTACTCACGTGAGGTATTACTTAGACGACCCAGTGCACTTGCTGGTCATGTGTGCGAAATTGTAAGAGAGTAACAATTTTGTGCACCACACAGCACGGATAATCATATGTTGGTTCTCAATCATGTCGGAATAAAATCCCTTGATTCTTTTGCGTCTGTCACTACGCCCAACAATCGCGAGTTTGAAGCTCGTCACAGCCATTCAATCCTTGAATCCTACTCGGAATACCACAGACAAGGTTTAGACTTTCCGGATTCTCATGAATGCCGCCATCAATTCTAGCTTATACCACGAAGATTATGATTAAGAAATCTAAGAGATACTCATTCAATCTGATGTAGAACGGAGGTGGTTGTCAGGAACACGTTCATGGATTGAGGAAGGTGATGAGTGTCACGGATCATCACCTTCTTCATAGTGAAGCGCGAATGAACATCTTAGATAGGAACAAGCATGTTTGAATGGAAAACAGAGATAATTGCATTAATTCATCAAGACGCTGCAGAGCTCTTCACCCCCAACAATGGAGTTTAGAGACTCATGCCGTCAAAGAGTACAAAGTTCAGATCTAAAAATGTCATGAGGTGTAAAATAAATCTCTAAAAGTTGTTTAAATACTAAACTAGTAACCTAGGTTTACAGAAAATGAGTAAACTATGAGTGATAGTGCAGAAATCCACTTCTAGGGCCCACTTGGTGTGTGCTGGGGCTGAGACTTAAGCTTCTCACGTCCCTGAGCTGTTTTGGGCGTTCAACGCCAAGTTGTAACCTGTTTCTGGCGTTGAACTCCAACTTGTAACTTGTTTCTGGCGTTGGACGCCAAACTGCAACATGGAACTGGCGTTGAACGCCAGTTTACATCGTCTATCCTTGAGCAAAGTATGGACTATTATATATTGCTGGAAAGCCCTGGATGTCTACTTTCCAAGGCAATTGAGAGCGCGCCATTTGGAGTTCTGTAGCTCCAGAAAATCCACTTTGAGTGCAGGGAGGTCAGAATCCAACAACATCAGCAGTCATTTTTCAGCCTGAATCAGATTTTTGCTCAGCTCCCTCAATTTCAGCCAGAAAATACCTGAAATCACAAAAAAATACAGAAACTCATAGTAAAGTCCAGAAATGTGATTTTTAATTAAAAACTAATAAAAATATACTAAAAACCAACTAAATCATACTAAAAACTAAGTAAAAACAATGCCAAAAAGCGTATAAATTATCCGCTCATCACTATACTCCGGCTGTCGTCCAATGACTATGTTGAACATCATGTAGACCGCTTTGTGGTTGTCAGGCACGCGGATCTTGGCTAAGTGAGTAACGAAGATAGTGGTGATTGCCACGGGTCACCCCTTCATTCTGACTTAACTGAATTAAGTACGAGAGTATATCTTGGAGAAGAAGTAGGCGTGAATTGAAAAAGGAACAATAGTACTTGCATTAATTCATGAAGAACAGCAGAGCTCCGCACCTTAATCTATGAGGTGTAGAAACTCCACCGTAGAAAATACATAAGAGAAAAAGGTCTAGGCATGGCCATGTGGCCAGTCTCCTTAAAATGTTCCAAGTCTCAAAGTCTAAGGACTAAACATCCAGAGATATCCAAATACAGTAGAAAAAAGTGCTATTTATACTAAACTATTTACTAGGGATTACAGAAAATAAGTAACTAAGTGCAGATAGTGCAGAAATCCACTTTCGGGGCCCACTTGGTGAGTGTTTGGGCTGATCTTTGAAGCTTTCACGTGCATAGGCCATTCTTGGAGTTAAACACCAGCTTGGGTGCCAGTTTGGGCATTTAACTTCAGTTCTAGTGCCAGTTCTGGCATTTTACACCAGAAAAGGGTCTCTGGTGGGCGTTTAGACGCCAGTTTGGGCCATCAAATCTCAGGCAAAGTATGGACTATTATACATTTATGGAAATCCCAAGATGTCTAATTTCCAACGCAATTGAGAGCGCATCAATTGGGCTTCTGTAGCTCCAGAAAATCCACTTCGAGTGCAGGAGGGTCAGAATCCAACAGCATCCGCAGTCCTTTCTCAGCCTCTGAATCAGACTTTTGCTCAGATCCCTCAATTTCAGCCAGAAAATATCTGAAATCACAGAAAAACACACAAACTCATAGTAAATTCCAGAAATGTGATTTTTGCATAAAAACTAATAAAAATATAATAAAAAGTAACTAAAACATACTAAAAACTATGTAAAAATAATGCCAAAAAGGGTATAAATAATCCGCTCATCAATAACCCAGAAGAAAGTGAGATTAACTTTTCTAATGTAACCTTTTTATTTAATCACGAGTGATGATACATAAACACTCATGATTTTTCTCATTTATTGTTTCAATATGATATCTATTTTGGCAAATATCTTTAAAACTCAACAAGTTTCTTAGAAACTTAATAGACAATAGTGCATTATTTATTATAAATTTTGCTCCTCTAGAAAATAAAATTATAGCTCTTTCGAAGTCTTTTATCACATTGCCTGAGCCAATAATGGTATTAACACATTCTTCTTTTGGTACAAGATAAGTAAAATATATATTACTTTTGAGAATGGTATGTGTTCCGAGGGTTACCTGAAACTGTAGGTCGATCTCGGACGAGATCTTCTGTACTGGTCGAAGATGACGGGTCTGGCTGGTGGGTGGCGGCCGGAGCTGTCGTGTCCGACTTGTTGGACTGGCTGCACCTCTGATCCTTGGTCACCGGAGGGTGGGGGGTACCTGCAAGAGACTCTGATGCTTAAGTTAGCACGGGTATTAAACAGGTTTTTAGTAGAATCAGAGTATGAGTTATACCTGAGTGCTCCAGTGTATTTATAATGGTTGTAGAGTAACTGTTTTTAGATAAGATAAGTTAGTTATCTTATCTTATCTTTATCTTTGAGTTGAGGTCAGCTTATCTTCAAAGGAACTGCCCTTATCTCTATAGGCTTGGACTGCCTTTGGATTTGGGTCGTGTTCCTCTATTTGGGCCCTTTACTGGGCTTTTCTGTCGATTCGTCCGACCTCTTTTGAGAAGAGGTCGGATAGCCTGACCTGAAGAGGTCGGTCGCTTTATTACTGAACATCCCGGATCGGATAGCTCAAACCAGGGTGTGAACAGTGCCCCTGCTTGAGCTCGGTCTTCTACTTTGAGGTCGAGTCTTTGACTTCGAACTTTCTATAGTGAAGCCGAACTCGAGCATTTTGCCGACTTCTTTCTTTGTAGAACCTTTTTGAATGTGGAACGTTTTCCTCTAAAAGCGCGCGCTTTGCATTAGCGCTATGTTCTTGGGAAGGCGCAAGGGTTTAATACCCTCATTAATTAGCTTTTAATGCCCTGTTCCCCTTTTTATTTTGAACTTTACGCACAGAAACGGTTTCTCTTCTCCATTTCTACTTGTAACTTCCCTTTTCCTTCTCCCTTTATGTTTCCTGAAGTTTTGCGATTTTCATATTTCTTCCCTGTGACGTCCTTTGGTGATTTCTTGGTATTTTTCTTTGCTCGAGAGGCGATTCTGTCCTACGTCTTTGATCTTCTTTGGAAACTTCTTCCTTTGTTCAGGTTGGTTCTTGTTCTCATCCTTTTTTCCTGATAATGCCTTGATTTTGAATGTACGTTTGGAAAAGCTTGATCCTTTTTGTAACCTTGTGCTTGCTTGTTACTGTGGCGTATTTTTTTCTGGTTTTGCCTTTTTGTTTTTGCGCATACCCCTAGTGTTTCTGTTGATGCTTCCTAGGATTTTGCATGCTCTACTGTTGCTTCTGGCTTGTTCTTTTGAAAAGACTGTATCTTGCAATAATGGTAATTTTCAAAATAATAGCTTGACTTTTGCCCTGTTGATAGTTTTCCTCGTCGTTTCTTAAGATTTTCTTTGTTTGTTTGGGGTGAATCTTTGATGACTACTTCTCCTGAACATTTTGCTGCTATCTGCTTTCGTTTTTTATTTTGATATGGGACGGTGAGTCTAGGAGGTAGCTCGTTTGGGTGGCCGTGTTTGATTTGTGGCTCGTTGCCTTCGAGGGGTCGTTTTGGTTGTAGAACAGAGAGGTTTTGTTGTTTTCTTGTGTTGAGACGTATGCCTGTTTTCCTGAATTCTTGTCCTGTTAACTGCCTCCAAAGGATGCCCCTGGATCTTTTTGGTATGGGTCCTGGGGTTTCCTTTTGTTGCTTGTTCTGTACTGGGTTATGTTAGCCAAGTTATTCTGATTTCGTCCAGGATCTTTTTTAGTAATCCAATCTTCTTTTCTTATTTGTAGGACTAGTTTGGCCATGTCTTCTCGCAATAACATTGTAGAGATGTCTTCTAAAGTTTCCGAAGGGATGTCCGATTGGCTGGACTCCCTTGTCTTGATGTGTGTCTCTGTGGTGGATACTGGGTTTTGTGTAGAGCTGAGAAAATGTCATAGAGTTTGTGGTGGTGGTGCCCAGGAGAGGGACAATGAGCCTGTAGCGCCCGACTCTGATGAGAGGGTTTGTTTTCCTACTTCGGTCGAGGGGGAGCGTCCCTTCTTCTATGCCTATGAATATTTCTTCAGCCAGTTGGACATTACTTTTCCCTTTACTGCTTTCGAGACCGACTTATTGTGGTCGTGTAACATTGCCCCATCCCAGCTTCATCCGAATTCCTGGAGTTTTATTAAGATCTTTCAGCTGCTTTGCCGAGAGTTAGGCGTAATACCTTCTCAGACTCTTTTTCTCTATCTTTTTGTTTCTGCCAAGCCTGGAGCTTCTTCCAAAAAGAAGGCTTCCTGGGTTTCTTTTAGGTCTGCCCAGGGGCATAAAGTTTCCGCCATGTATGATGAATCTTTTAAGGATTTTAAGAATTATTTCTTTAGAGTCCGTGCTGTTGAGGGGGTCCACCCCTTTTTTCTTGATGAGAATGACGAGCCTGCTTTCCCTCTAGAATGGCAAAAAGATGTGAGAGTATCTCGTTATACATGGGAGATGCTTGACGAGGTTGAGCGGGCTTTTGTAATTGTTCTTGAAGATTTATGGGGGGAACCACCCCATCTTGATACAAAAAAGTTTTTAAGTGACCCGTCCCTGGTTCGAACTGCTTTAGGTACTGTCTGACTTGTTTTTATACTTGTTTCTTAGCTTTGCTTCCTCTTTTTGTGATTGTAACCCCTTATTGTGGTTGATTCTGTATTTTCAGATATGTCTAAGAACAATGATTCCATGAAGGCCTTCAAAAAGTCAAGGAAGGCTGCTGCTACTCAAAATATATCGGCCAAGGTGACAGGAGAGGGATCTTCTCAAGTTCTGGTGAAGCCGCCCGTGCCGAGTTCTCCTGGGCCGAGGAAGGTGATCCCCACTCCTCGGGTTCGTCTGGCTGACCTTCCACAGACTTCTGCCGCTATTTCTGGTGCTCCTCCCAATAAGAAACAAAAAACAATTGAGCCTTTCAACCTTGATGCTCCTGACTTCGATGCGGTGGAATTTGTTGATCAGCAAATCGGTCCTTATGGTGCCCTCCCTATGGATGATGTATCGCTCCTTCGCCATTTGGACTTTATAACTTGAAGTAGTGTTAAAATGGCACATATGGGAGCTGCCTTGTACCGAACTACTAAAAATCTTCCTCTTCATGCCACCAAAGCCTTCATGGAGGAGGCTAAACAGGAGTTTGATCGGATGAAAGGCTTGAAGGAGGAGCTTGAGGTGAAATTGTCCAAACTGGAGAAGGAGCTGAAGAATGAGAAGGCTAGCTCCCTTGCTTTAGAGGCTTCTGTGAGGTTGGCCGAGGACACGGCATTGAGGCATAAAGACAGCTATGTTACATCCTATCGGGAGGTGATGCGTCTGAGGGTGGAATTGGAGTCTGCTCGAGCTTATTACTCCGAGTTCCAAGGTCATCTTGTCGGCAGCGTGAATGCTGCTTATGAGAACCTGAAGGAGCAGGTTCGAATTCTGGCTCCCGAGGTCGACCTTTCTCTCTTCAGCCTGGACAATATTGTGAGGGATGGTAAGATTGTTCCTGACGACCCGGATGATGATGTCGAACCTCCCCCTGCGCCTGCTGTCAAAGTGTCAACTTCTACAGTTCCTTTGGCTGAGGTCAGTTATCCCGTATCCGATCCGGATTGTCAAATCCTGAATCAAGATGATGGGGCCGTGGATGCTGTGCCCATTTGGACTCGGCCTCCTTCACCCCGTATTGATGCTACTGAGAAGGCTTCTGATGTTTAACTGAACTCTTTATCTTGATTGTGCAGATAGCCCGGCTTGTGGGCTTTTAAACTCTTTTATTATGTAAATGATGTTTTGGTGACTATTGATACTTTTCTTAGTTGCTTGTTTAGCAACTTTTATTTTGAAAAACAAAAAGTAGCTTTCGAGCTTTTGGGGCTGACTTTGATGGCCTCTGAAGCTGGTTATAATATTATGCTTGTTTGCGCTTGACTTGGCACCTTTCTAGGTTTTTGAGAATGTTAGCGTCTTCTAAGTTATTTTTGTAATCCTCTTTTTTGGACCTTGTACATGTCTCTTTCAGGGATTACTTTATAACTTTATGTTTTGGGCCGACTTTGTCATGTCGGGCCTTTCCTCATGTTAACCGACTTCACCATGTTGGGTCAAATTATTTTGTAATCCTCTTTCTTGAACTTTGTTTAAGTCTCTTTCAGGGATTACTTATAATTTGCGGGCTGACTTCGTCATGTCGGGCCATTCTAAGTTATTTTTATAATCCTCTTTCTTGGACCTTGTTCAGGTCTCTTTCAGGGATTACTTCTATAACTTTATGTTTTGGGCCGACTTTGCCATGTCGGGCCCTTCTAAGTTATTTTTGTAATCCTCTTTCTTGGAACTTGTTCAGGTCTCTTTCAGGGATTACTTCTATAACTTTATGTTTTGGGCCGACTTCGTCATGTCGGGCCCTTCTAAGTTATTTTTGTAATCCTTTTTCTTGGACCTTGTTCAGGTCTCTTTCAGGGATTACTTCTATAACTTTATGTTTTGGGTCGACTTTGTCATGTCGGGCCCTTCTAAGTTAAAGTAATCCTCTTTTATAGGGTTTGTCAGACCTCTTTCCAGGGTTTACTTATAACTTGATTTGACTTGGCCTGACTTTTTAACGTCGGCCAGTCATTTAAGTTATTATTTAGCAATCCATCAGGACCTCGTCAGGTCCTTTCTCCGGATCACTTTCGATAACTTCTTGCATTATTCTGTTTTCATCTTTGCTGATTTATAGAAGGTGGGTTAAATCCTCGTTTAGTCGACCTTTAGATGAATCTAGTTTTCATCTCTGTTGGTCTTTATCGTGATCGTGCAGTGAATTTGTTTTTCACTTTTTGCCAATCTGTCGCTTTATAATCGGACGATGAATGTTTCAGATTAATGCGTCTTGAAAACTTTGTAGAACGTCTAATCTATTTTATTTAAGAGAAAATGAAAATATGTACATATAGAGTTTTTATCCTTTTGAGTCGGACAATTTTTGGATCTCAACTTGGTGCCTCATTAAAAAACCTTTTCAGGAAAAAGGGTGCATCCTATGATGAGATCTTTTACCTTCTCTAGCTATAGTACCTTCTTAGGTTGCAGGCGTGCCATGATCTGAGAAGCTCTCGTCCGTCGAGTTCGGATAGTCTGTAGTAGCCCTTCCCAAGTACTTCTATGACTCGGTAGGGTCCTTTCCAGTTTGCTGCTAGCTTCTCTTCTCCTGACTGACCTATTCTGATGTCATTTCGGATTAGGATGAGATCGTTGTTGCTAGATTACCTTCTGATTGTATCTTGAGGCCATTTGACATTTTAACGCCTCTTCATTGATCCGAGCTCTTTCTCGGGTTTCTGGAAGTAGGTCGAGTTCTTCCTTTTGAAGTTGGGAGTTGGCCTCTTCACTGTAGTGGATCACTCTGGGCGATCCTTCTTTGACCTCCACTGGGATCATTGCCTCCATTCCGTAAGCTAATCAGAAGGGTGATTCCTTTGTAGTGGAGTGTGGGGTTGTCCGATATGCCCATAGGACTTGTGGGAGCTCTTCAGGTGGGGCTATAGGGAAGTTGCCATGCTTTTGATATAAGGCTTTGACTTTGTATTTGCTCTGAAAAACTTTGGTTCTTTCTGAAAAAAGTTTGCATCTTTGATCGTTTGTTGTCACTTTTCTTTTGTCATTCGCCTTTGAGAAGAATGTGTGCTTTACTTAAAGTTTGGTTGCTGTTCCTGTTTCTTTTCATCGTTGCCTGACTCCTTTTGTACAAAAGTTCTAGCTTTTGTTTTGACCTTTTGTTTGAGAGGTGTTCGGACTGTTTGGGTATAGATTGTCGACTTCTTTTTTCTGTGTTCTTGCCCTGTTGTTGCCTCCAAAGGGTGCCCCTGGACTTTCGTGTGAGTCCTGGGGTTTCCCTTTTACTGCAACGTCTGTCACTTGATATTTTGCTATTATTGTCCGAGTTATTTTCTTATTTGCCCGAGTTGTTTGGTAGTAACCCCATAGTCGACCTATGTCTTTGAGATGTCTACTAAGATCCTGGACAGCATGTCTGATTGGCTGGATTTCATAGTTTTAATGCGTATTACTGTGGCTGACCCTGAGTACATTCCTTATACCGCCTTCGAGATCGACTTGTTGTGGTCTTGTAATGTAGCCTGGATGAGGCTTCTGTTATTGCCCCCTGGTTTGGTGTTGGCTAGTTTTGAAAATGTATCAGCTCGGGCATTCTATTTGTCGGACTTCATTTTCCCTAATTTTGTCCGAGTTGTTGGTGCTGGCTGGTTTTGAAAATGCATCAGCTCGGGCATTCTATGTGTCAGACTTTATTTTCCCCGATTTGTCCGAGCTATTTTCTGTTTTTGTCCAGGGTCCCCCGAATTGTCCGAGATGTTCTCTGGTTTTGTCCAGGGTCCCCCGAGTTATCTGAGCTGTCCTCTGTAGGATTCTTCCAGCTAAGTTTATTTTCTGTAGGATGCCTTTTATGGGCTGGTTGGTTCGAACTCTGATAGTGTGAGCTTGAAAGTATGGGTGGAGTCGTTGAGAGGTGAGTACGAGGGCGTAGGCGAACTTTTTCTATCTTTTGATAGTTTAGTTCAGCCACTTGTAGAGCTTTGCTGATGAAGTAGATGGGTTGTTGCCCACTTTCGTCTTCTCTGACTAGTGCTGAGGCTATTGTCCGACTTCCCACTGCGAGGTATAATATGAGTTCTTCACTTTCCCGGGGTCTGGTGAGAATGGGTGGTTGCCCCAAGAATTTTTGAAATCTCAGAAGGCTTGTTCGCATTCCGTTGTCCTTTTCAAACCTCTCTCTCTTCCTTAATATACCTCTTTGAGGTGTCTTTTGCAAGATGATTTGGAGATCAAACCTCCTGTGAATCCTCCATTTATCATATGAACACGTCTCTTAAGGGGGTGAGGTAGACGTTCAACTTGTCCGACCTCTTTGGTGTGAGGTGGATGTTCCACTCGTTCGACCTCTTCGGTGTGTGGTGGACCTTCAACTCGCCCAACCTTTTTGGTGTGAGGTAGACCTTCAACTCGTCCGACCTCTTTGTTGTGAGGTGGACCTTAAACTCGTCCGACCTTTTTGTTGTGAGGTGGATCTTCAACTCGTCCGACCTCTTTCTCCCTTTTGCTTTTGATTGGGCGAGGTGGTGAGATCTTCTCAGTGTTGCGTATTTCTCGTTAAACATCCACAAGAGATAGGTTTCTCAGTGGGTTGGTCTTCTTTCTTCCTGGACTCTTTATCCTTGTCCCGTAGTGGGTTAGGAGAATTTGGTTTTTGAGCTGTCTCCCAATCGGGAGTTCTCCTCCATATTGATATTTTTTTTTGCCCTATCTTGAACTTCGTTTAGAGATGTTGGGTGCTTCTTGGATATTGAGTGGTTGAAAGGTCCTTCTCGCAGGCCATTAATGAGACCCATGATAGCTGTCTCTGTTGGCAAGCTTTGTATATCTAGGCATGTTTTGTTGAATCTTTCCATGTAGTTGCGAAGGCTTTTCCGATCTCCTTGCTTGATCCCTAGTAGACTGGGGGCGTGCTTAGCCTTGTCTTTTTGGATGGAGAATCTGGCCAGGAATTTTTTGGCTAGGTCGTCAAAGCTTGAGATGGACTTTGGAGGTAGGTTGTCGAACCATCTGATTGCTGTCTTCGTGAGAGTCGTTGGAAAAGTTTTGCAGCGAACGGCGTCTGAGGCGTCAGTGAGGTATATTCTACTTCTGAAGTTGCTGAGGTGATGGTTGGGATCTGTAGTGTCATCATACAAAGTTATATCCGGGAGTTTGAAGTCCTTAGGAATTTTAGTTTTCATGATTTTCCTAGTGAATGGATCTTGATCTTTGCGTGAATTGTCTTCAGGGGTGGTCCGGGTAGCTTTTGCTTTGAGATCGGCTTCGAGTTGTAGGAGTTTATCTTCTAATTCTCGATGTCGCCTTATCTCTCTTTGTAGATCCTTGCCAACTTCTCGTTGATGCTGGCTTTCTTTTTCAAGTTGCTTTAAACGATCTTGAAGCGCTTCTATTACTCCCGGATTTGATGAGTTTTTGTCTCCGTTAGATTCCGGGGTATCTTTCGGCGTAGTGTCTGTGTTTTTGTGCAGTGTTCTATCCTCTAGATCTGAATCGTGGTCGTTGTCATGGTCGTCCGCCATGGTGATGGGATGACTTTCAGGTTCCCCGGCAACGGCACCAATGTTCCGAGGGTTACCTGAAACTGTAGGTCGATCTCGGATGAGATCTTCTGTACTGGTCGGAGATGACGGGTCAGGCTGGTGGGTGGCGGCCGGAGCTGTCGTGTCCGACTTGTTGGACTGGCTGCACCTCTGATCCTTGGTCACCGGAGGGTGGGAGTACCTGCAAGAGACTCCGATGCTTAAGTTAGCACGGGTATTAAACAGGTTTTTAGTAGAATCAGAGTATGAGTTATACCTGGGTGCTCCAGTGTATTTATAATGGTTGTAGAGTAACTGTTTTTAGATAAGATAAGTTAGTTATCATATCTTATCTTATCTTTATCTTTGAGTTGAGATCAGCTTATCTTCAAGGGAACCGCCCTTATCTCTATAGGCTTAGACTGCCTTTGGATTTGGGTCGTGTTCCTCTATTTGGGCCCTTTATTGGACTTTTCTGTCGATTCGTCCGACCTCTTTTGAGAAGAGGTCGGATAGCCTGACCTGAAGAGGTCGGTCGCTTTATTACTGAACATCCCGGATCGGATAGCTCGAACCAGGGTGTGAACAGTATGCGAACTTGCACTATTCGCAAGACAAACATTTTTATTATATGTCCCTGCTATTTTCTTCAAAGACAAATGATAATAATAATAATAATAAAATGAGTAAAAGTACATGCGCAGTAAATTAAAATTGTATTCCTGATTGGAATATATTTTTTTAAAAAGGACAATATATAAACATAGTACCATACACTAAAAATTTTATTATTATTATTATTATTATTATTATTATTATTATTATTATTATTATTATTATTATAATAGACACATCTAGTAATTTTAAAATTTTTAAATATAAATATTAATATTTTATTAAACATTATTTATATACAGCATATTTGAAATTCAAATGCATAGGAAATAAAACTCAAGAAATTTTTTACATTATTTATTTACATAAATAATTAACGAACCCAAATATTAAATTTTTATATCATTGAATAAATGACCAATATTTTCTTCAATATCTTCAAAGAAATCAAATACTTCATAATGAGTGGTGTAATTTTCAGCAACATCCTTTGAAACGAAATTTGTCCCCTTTTCTTTGTTATCCTTTTTCAAGAATGTTTGATAAAGATCAACTAAGTGTCTTGGAGTACGACAGGTACGTGACCAATGTCCCTTTCCACCAGAACGGAAACATTTATCCTCTATTGATTTATTTTGCCCATTATTTATTTCTTTATCCGACTTCTGGTAAAATCCTTTCTTGTGAACATAATTTTTCTTCCTTCCATAATTTTTTTCTTATCAAAGTCTTGCCATTTACCTCTTCTGTAGTTATAATTTGCTGTATTTGCTTCAAAAAATGAGGCGGCACCAGCTGAGTGCACTTCATGATTTATTAAAAGCAATTCATTGTTTCGTTCAGCAACAAAAAGGTAAGAAATTAGTTTAGAATATTTTTTAAATTTTTTTCTCGATACTGCTGCTACAGGAGCATATTCGAGGCATGGAATGTCTAGAAAATTTTTTCTAACATGTCATTATCAATTATCTTTTTTCACATAATTTCATTCGTGAGATAATTTAAAATATTGTTGAATTGTATTTATTTATAGATTTAAAATCCTGTAGACACAAGTGTGTCCACTCATATCGGGCTTGAGAAAGTATTACTGTCTTTTGATAATTATACATTTTTTCAAGGTTCTTCCACAAATCTACATGATCTTTTAGTGTGAGATATTCATTTTTCAATCCTTCGTCAAGATGACAACGAAAGAAGATCATGGCTTAAGCTTTATCTTTCTGGAATGCTTTATTTTCATCTTTAATGGTATCTTTAAGATCCATTGAATTAAGATAAATCTTGGCATCTAATATTCATGATAAGTAGTTGTTTCTAGATATATCAAGAATATTAAATTCAAGATAAGAGAGATTTGTCATAATGAAAATTTATTACTTAAGTCTTCCTAAATTTTAATCAGAATCTTTGATAATGTATCGTAAAATAATAAATAAGAAAGAGAAAATAAATATAAAATAAAGAAGTGTAAATAGAGAATTCTAGTATTAATATTCACTAATATTATTATCTTAATTTAACTTAGATGATTCATATATATTCACTGCTATTATATGTTGCAGCGTATATATCTATATATATAGAGAGAAGTGTTTTATATTAGTATTGTGTATGTATCATTTATCTCGGCCTATGATTATTTATGTACGTGCAAAAGTTATATTTTTAACTTTCATTAATTTTAGGCTTCTTTGAAAAACTGAATTCTTACTATTGAAAAGTGAATTGAAAAGGTGAATTAAACGGGCATTTAGCCTTATCACAATAATAATTTTTTTTATTTATTATATTTCTAAATATACTTACGTAAATAGTTATTTTTATAATGTTTAAAATATCACTATTTTATATTTCAAATTTTTATTTAATAATAGTTAGACTATATAATTTGAAAATCTAATTTATAATTTAAATTACATGACATATATATTTTTAATAAAAAAATATGAAAAAAGAATGCTATGTATTTTTTTTTTTAAAAAAATATTAAAATACTTTTATTTGTCTTTAATATTTTTTGAGCATTTTAAAAATATTCTAATGTTTAATTTGTTTTAATTTTATTTTTAACATTTGAAATAGTTTTGATTCTGCAGCTATCGTTAACTTTTTGATTGTTAATAATTTGTCGAATTATTATTTTAATCTTTTTTTTTTTAATTCCAGTTCCATTCATAATCCTAACCTTAGTCCAACTTCAACCCCAAATTTTAATCATAATTTTCATCCTAATCCTAACTCTTTAACACGCATCATCACCCTTATTCTCACCACCACCAACTCATATTCTAACTTTTTTACCACCATTAACCCCTGGCTTGGTGAGTCTTGTCTACCTCAGTCTTAATACCTTGTTAATCCAATTTTATAGAATCTACTACAACACTACCCCGCCTTTTAACACCATCACCAACATCAACAGCAATAAGTGAATAAAGAAAAAAATATATCGATGTAGAGGTATATCTAGAAAGAGTTGCATAGGCAGAAGTGGTAACACAATACTAAATATATCTAAAAGATGATGAATAAGTGATGGTTGATGCACCACTATCTTGTGGTACATCTTGTGCTTAATTGAGTGAATTTTATCCACTATTCTCACACTTATTCATAGAAATCGCATGTTGTACATTTTTCTTCCTGATTTTGTGCTATGATTAAAAACATGCTTCTTTGGGCTTTAAATTTTCTATGTTTAATCCTCTCTTATTACCATTCGATACCATGATATGTGTGTTAAGTTATTTCAGAGTTTACAGGGCAGGAATGGCTCAGAGGATGGAAAGGAAGCATGCAAAAATGGAAGGAATACAAGAAGTTGAAGAAATTGCTAAGCTGTCCAGCCTGACCTCCTCGCACTCAAACGGTCATAACTTGAGCTACAGAGGTCCAAATGATGCGGTTCTAGTTGCGTTGGAAAGATAACATCCGGGGCTTCGAAATGATATATAATTTGCTATAGTAGCCGTACAGATAGGTGACGCAAATGCGTACTCCACGTGGACGCGTCGCAGTGACGAAAATCAGCGTGACAGAATTCGCAATCAGCGATTTCTGGACTGTTTCTGGCCCAGTTTTTGTCCCAGAAAACACAGATTAGAGGCTATAAAGTGGGGGAATGCATCCATTCATGAATACAATATTCAATATACATAATTTTAGGTTTTAGATGTAGTTTTTAGAGAGAGAAGCTCTCTCCTTTCTCTTAAGTTTTAGGATTAGGATTTCAACTTCTTCTCAGATTCCAGGTTCAATGTTCCTTTAAATTAGGATTCTTATATTTTCATTTATTCCATAGTATTTTTTCATTTAAATTTTATTGTTTATTTTATTGCTTCCAATTTTATTTCAATTATCTTCTCTATTCTTTTATATCTTTAATCCTTATTCAGAGTTACAATTGGAAAGCTTTTATGACATTATTGATGCAAAGAGTATTTTTCTATTTACCTCATTATTTGTTTGATTATCTTCAAGTATTTATTTAGTCATTTATTATGTGAAATTGGCATCCATGTCAATAGAGTAGATTTTCCACTTGACATGGGGGTTGATTAAGAGGAGACACTTGAGTTGGAATGCTCAAGTGCTTAGTTAAATTGGACATTGTTGGCTAATTCTGTATCTACTAACGCTAGACCTTCCCAAGGGAAAGGACTAGGATTTGTGGATAAGAGTCAGTTCAATCACTTGACTTTCCTTTACTCAGCAAGGGTTAACTAAGTGAAAATAACAACCTCTTTACACTATACTTGAGAAGATTCCAACAAGGATAGAACTTCCAATTAATCACACCACCGGTCAAGGCTTTTTAATTAATTATATAAATTCTCTTTTTAAATTTCCACTGCTTTAAATTACAAGTATTTATTTTTCTGTTCACAAACTCAAAATCTTCTCAGAAAAACCCATAACCAATAATAAATACACCTCCCTGCAATTCCTTGAGAGACGACCTGAGCTTTGAATACTTCGATTATAAATTTTATTGGGTTTTGTTACTTGTGACAACCAAAGTTTTTGTACGAAAGGATTCTTTGCTGGTTTAAAAACTATACTTACAACGTGATTATTCTTATAAAATTCTAAATTAGCAGAAATCCAGTTCGTCAAAATGGCGCTGTTGCCGGAAAATTGCAAACGTGTGCCTTATTATTGGTTATTGTAAATATTTTATTTTGCTTTTTTTATTTGCTTTTATTTTTGCTTTTTAATTTTTATTAGTTACTATGAGTTCTCACCCCGTCGCTTTGAGTTTGGTTCGAATATTGTTGAAAGGAATGGAAGCTATAACAGGAACATGCATCAAGGTCAAAACAATCACAGATGGAATGAGTCACAAGGATTTGATCAACCCTCTTGGCAACAACCCCCTCCAATGCACTATAACTAACAACCATTCTGTTATGCATACCAAGACAATAGTTATGGTGGACCTTTTCGTGACAACCAACCTCCACCAAATTACTATGGTCAAGAGTCATTCCAGGGAGCATACCAAGATAATGAATATGGTGGACCCCCTTACTAACAAGTCCCACCATATGCTTATGAACCACCTCCTCAACACAACTCTGGACCACCATACTCACGAGCCCCCTACTACCAAACACCATCACATGATTCTAACCCTTATCCACCATATCAACCACCCTATGAGCCATATGAGCCATACATAGATCCACCCCAATTCCAACCCAGTTACTTCCAAGGACCACCACCTCCATATACACCACATCCATATCCATCAATCCAAGAGCCTTATGATCCTACTTATGATATCCGAGCAGAACAAGAGTCAAGAGATCGTCTCAAGAAAACAATGGATCAATTTCAAGCAACCCTGCGTCAATTGGACGGAGCGATAAACCGAATAGCACCCGAAGCTTTCATGGCTAAAGAATCTCAACTTGAGAACAAGGAATTGAAGTGTGCTGTGCAACAAGTGGAAAAGATAGAGAGTGATGAACCACCCTCTTATCATGAACCTTTCTTCCCAAGTAATGAGCCCTCATGTCCACCTCAACCTTCAATGCATACACTCTTGGTGTTCTTCTTCAAGGGCAAAGAGAGATGAAACGGGGAGTACTAGAATTCGCAACTACCTTGACCGAGGTAGTAAATCAATTAGCTTCCCAACATCTGAGAACTCAAAGTACTCCCATGGCTACATGTGGAGAATCAAAAGAAGAACGTAGCATGAAGAAGACACTAGAAACTCCGGTGGGACGCTGAGCACGATAGTACCATCAGGAAGATATTTGACCGTAGAATAGGTCGGTGGCTCAGATGCTGGATGATATTCGTCAGGGATGGGACCACCGGACGAACTGGCACTGAACAAAAATAAAAAAGGCTCTATTAGTTCAATTGGAGACCGATGAGGGGTTTAGGCATCAGCATCTCACCAACAGAGCTAACAGAGCCTCGTCTAGGTCGTCTAAGTATATCGGCGGCTCAGCAACCTTCGTGAAGACTAAGGCCAGGCTGGTATGTAGTGACTTTAATTTTGTTAGTAACTTAGTTATATTCTTTTACATATTATGTGAGACATTTGGGGAGACATTCAAGTACACCCACACACTGAAGGAGAACAAAGAGAGATTTGTGGACCAGCGGTCTCAAAACCATTATGTGCATAAACATACATCTGATTATCTTCTGCTATAAAATTATTAGAGATTAACTATATATTTCTTGTAATAATCACAATAACTTGTGTTAATTACACAGGAGTCCTACACACAGAGACTAGAGGCCATGACTCAACTGACTCGGCAAAGTGGGGAGGACATTGTCAATGGTTTTGCAGCTTCAGTTGTTGATCCCGATGCGGTTTGGCACGAGACCACCTCAGCGCCGTACAAGAATTACGTATACGGGATGGGGTCATTTTTCATCAGCAGCCTCCACACCTCCATGTGGAGGTTGTCATTAAACTTTGCCACCAGTCGAGCCATCGAGCCATCGAGCCCGCGGAAGGCGTGGATTTGAGGCTGCAGGTGCAGGAGCTCCAACACAGCCTTCACTAGCAGGCTCAGGAGCTTAATGATTATCGGGAGAAGTATCAGAAGATCCTCACCCCATGTGACGTCTACGGATGAGCTCAGACTGAAGTGGAGGGATTCGCTGGAGCGGTTTCAACGTATGGAGGCTCAGATGGAGGTGTATTAGGCCCAGATGCACGCCGCTGGCATCGACTCTGTTGGTGGCATACAGACATCACCGCTTTTTGCGCTGCCAACTCAAGGCCATGGGACCGATGACAATGACGACGAAGACTATTTAGATCTGTAGTTATTAGTTTTTTGTTTTATTGTTTTACTGTATTTATTTGATGCACTTGACTTTTAACAACAACTGCAAAGTAATCAAACCACACAAATATTTAGATTTTTTTAAAAAAAATTAAAGACAAAAGAAAAAAAATCAACACAAGGCTGATATAGAGAGATCAAGGGATCTTTGGTACTTTAGAGAAGGTGGCACCAAGGTTGATGCCGATTATACCGCGAATCAGACAAGATTGAAAGTAGATTGTGTTTCGTCTGACAAAAGCGATGTTTGGAAGATGATGGAGAAAGAAGAGAGTTAGGGAATAGGGTATCGTGAATCAGGTTCAAGGTGGTTGGAGAGATATAATTTGGGTTACAATAGCAAGGTTGGGTCTTCAAACAATCCGAAGCAGGTTAATCATGCTGGTCCAGGGTGCCCATATTTTTAATTTGATTTAAGTTTTTAATTCAATTTTCCACGTCAATGAGTGCCAAATCACCAATAAAATTACACGTATAATAGAATGCTTAACTAACGAAATTCAGTTCTGATTAAAGAATTATTATATTTGGCACATAGAGAGCATTATTGATAGATACAAGCATAGTTGTAAAAACCAGACCGGACTGATCGGTTCGACCGAAAAACTGGTGAACCGGATCCCTAACCGGTCCGGTTGAGTGATATGACCGGATAAGGAAGAGAACCGTTGAGAACCAGGTTGAACCGGCCGGTTTTGATGAAAACCAAAAAATCGGCGATTTCTGGTTAACCGACCGGTACGGAAGCGCTTTTTTTTTTAAATTCATTTTCCAAAACGACGTCGTTTTGGTTTATAAAAAAAAAAAAAAACAGAAAATTCTCGTCGTATACGCACGGTACCCCCAAACCCCACTCCCAGCTTCCACTTTCCACTTTTCCCCCAACCCTAATCCCCTAACGGCTAACCCTCTCCACCACCGCCGCCAGCCGCCCGCCGTCGTCTTCTTCGTCTCACCGCCGGTCTAAACTCCGAAGTCTGAAGGAACTAAGGAAGTAGGAACAGCTGAACAGGACAGACCCGCGGCTGTCTCTCATCGCCGGCGCCGTCGCCCTCGCCGTTGCCGTGCTGTCGCCCTCGCCGTTGCCGTGCTGTCGCCCTCGCCGTTGCCGCGCTCTTCTGCTCTGTCAACCAGGTTAGCTCCAGTTCTCCTCTGTAGTCTGTTCTGCACTTCTTGCTGTTACAGTGTTATGACTTATGAATAATGTTGTTCACTTGTTCTGCACTTCTCCTCTGTTCTCCAGCAACCTTAAACTGCACTTCTCCTATGTTATTCTATTCTATGTTGAAAACTTAAAATTTCTGGGATGAATATGCTTGTTGAAAGCTTGAATCTATGAAATATGAATTATGTTGTTTTGTTGATTTGTTCTGTGTTGAATATGCTTGTTGAAAACGTGAAAACTTGTTGTTTTGTTGATTTGTTCTGGGATGAATATGCTTGTTGACTAATGCTTGAAACCGAGGTGTTGAATATGCTTGTTGAATATGAATAATGTTAATCTAATGTTGTTCTGTTATGAATATGCTTGTGCTGTGAATATTTAAGATTGCTATGAATAATGTAACTATTTAATATTGCTGTGAATTTAACTATTTAAGCCTTTAAGGTTGTTGTCTTGTTGAATAGGGAATAGGAATTAAGGAATTTAGGATTGCTATTGTTTTATACTTTTGTTATTTTGCTACTCCATATTCTTTTAGAATGGCTTCTGCGAATATACCATCAGAAATACCATCTTCGCAAGAACAAAGATCAACTCCTAATGCATCAATCGGAACCCAAAAAAACAATGAGCAAAAACTGATCCTGCATGGGGTCATTGTAAACAAGTTGTGGAGTCTGGAAAAATAATTTTGCTATGCATATATTGTGAGAAGCTTATTAAGGGTGGAGGAATTCATCGGTTTAAGCTTCATTTGGCTGGAAAAGGAGGAGATATTGAGTCTTGTCGAAAGGTGCCAACTGCAGTGAGACACCAATTCCATCAAAGCATTGAAGAGCTTCGAAGCAAGAAAAGAAAAACTCAAGAACAATATGCAAAAAGTTATAATGCTTGTGATGATGTTGAAAGAGAATTTGACGAGATCGAACGTAATGAGATGCAACAACAACAAAAATCCAGGGTTCCAGCACCTATCTCTAGAAAAGGAAAACAAGTCAAATGTTTACAATCCTATTTTCCATCGGCAATAACACCCGGAGCTCAACCAACTATCAAAAGCGTTCTTCAAAGCAAAGAAATAGTGGAGAAGTGTGATATTGCTAGTGTGATACTGCTATTTTTGAACACATTCACTCAAAGAAGAGGAATCAGTTAGAGCATCAAAAACTTAATGATCTTGTTTATGTTCATTACAACTTAAGGTTACAACAAAGGTACTTTCTTGATTGTTTTAAGTTGAAAGCATTATTTTAAAATCTTAATCATCACATGAGTAACGAAATATATTGATAACATAGGAACCAAATGAGAAACCAAGTTTATGATCCAATTTATCTTGATGCATTTGATCTGAGGATCATTCGGAATGGATACTGAAAGATTCACCACCATTTTTAATTCCTAAAGAAGTTGATGCTTTATGAAATGATCTTGCAGATATGTCTCTTCAATCACCTTTAGATGATTTAGGTATGCTTTTACTTATTTATGAATTATGATCAACTATGATTTTCGTATGCCTTATAACATGTTTTATATTATTTTTTATCTTGATTTGTGAAACATTATCTATAATGCTAGATCAATTGGATTTAGAAGATGATCGGGATGATGATGGAGCTAATAATTCTGTAGAAAATGCAAATCAAAATGAAACCAATCAGGATGTAGCCCCACATTTGTCAGATGAAGAGCAATTTGCCGACTTCGAAATCACTCCTTGGATTTAGTTTATAAATTGTTATCCTTATTGTGTTTAATTAAGATAGTAATGTACTAGTACTAACTAATTTCATATTTATCTTTGTATTAGTTATATTTAGACTTTGAAATTTGGTTGTTTTTAAAATGTTGGTGAAGAACTAAAGATATGTATTTTGAATTTATTAAGTTTATGACTATTTTTAGTATTTTATATTTTTTATTTACGTGAAACCGATTTTACCAGTTAAATCAGCGATTTATCGATTGAACCAATAAACCAGTGAACTAATAACTTGACTGATTCGATCACTGATTCGGTTCTTACAACTATGGATACAAGTTAGTTTTTCTTTTTGTATGGTCAGTTTTATATGCACTTCAATCTTTCAGAATAATTTTGATAGTTTACTCCTTTTATTTCTTCTCCAAAATTTGCTTAAACTAAACTTGCAATCACTGCTTAAATTTTATGAATAGGACAATAATTTGTGAAAAAAAAGAATATAAATGTAGTAACAATTACTTTTTAGTGAAAACAGTATATAATATATAATTATTGGACCTGGCCTATAAATTAAAAGCTATCTTAGAAATACATGTATGGACTACGGAACACTGTTAAAGTAAAGATTTATATAATAAATGAATAAATGTAAGCGTGACAAATATATCGTATATTTTGAGTTCATCTTTTAAACGTTTCTTATTAACCCAAGAATATTAAATTGTTTCTTAATTAAATAAATTTTAATATTTTATTTATTACATTTTTTATCAATAGATTAAATTTAAAATTTAAAATTTAGAACTAAAAAAATTTAGGATTTAAAGTGTTTATTTTTTTTCTCTTTTTTTTCTTTTCATAGCAAATTAATTTTTTTAAAAACAGTCATATGATTCATTTTTTTCGAAATACATTAATATTATTATTTTTAAGGAATACTATAGATTATTTTTGTGTCTCTCAAACATTTTTTACTTTTAGTATTAAAAATAAAAGAACAAAATAAAAATAAAATAATTTGTCTTTTATACTATAAAATAAAAATAAATAACACATAAATATAAAAATAGTGGAAATATTATTTTTATTAATATATATATATATATATATATATATATATATATATATATATATATATATATATATATAACCTCCAGTGGCAAGCCTTTTGTTGTTCTATATAAGACTTGTTTCCAATCTTAATTCCTTCAACCTCATAGCAACCATAGCTCTTTCACAGGTAAATTTGATGAGAGTGTAGTCATCAAAGAATTGTATTCCCTATTCGCGGGAACAAAGAAGTTCTCCCAAACACTTCATCATCATCATGGCTTCTTCAGCAATGATACCTACCTGCATATCCTCGTCAAAGGATATGCAGGTCGACATTGAGAAGAACCAAAGCCATGTAAGGTGTCAGTGGGTACTCAACCCTCCTGAGCCACCGAGTCCTTGGCGCATGATCACGGACTCAGTGGAAAAAAGTATCTTGCGTTGGCGCAAGAACTTTTCTACGCTGGGACATGAATCATGGGCCAGGGTCATGTTTTCAACTTTGCAGAGGATTTTTCCGATCCTTGTGTGGGGAAGAAGTTACACTGCCACTAAATTCAGGAAAGACTTGCTTGCTGGTCTCACTATTGCGAGTCTCTGTATTCCCCAGGTATAATAATTCTAATTAGCAATTTGATTAAAGTATTCATATACATGTCGTTTAATGATATCTTGCCATTTTGCTAAATTATATGAATAAATTACTTAAAAAATAGTTATTTTTGTTAATTTGATTTTATATTTGTACATAGCCTAGTTAAGTGGTTAATAAGTTTATATTGTTAGTGTAGTCTCGAATTTGTTGTATTGCAAAAGACAAAGTTGTAGCAAAAAAAGTTGTTCCAATTTCTTTGGATATATTAGTTAAATAATTGTCAGTAATATAATAATACCTGAATTTCGATTAAAGTAAAAAACCAAGGAAAAAAAAAAGACCATATGCTTAATTAACATAGAAAATTATTGCAAGCCACTAACGGATTCCCCTTCGAAATAATAGTTTTGTTTGGCTGCTGAAAGCATCTAAGATGAAAAATGGAAAATAAATAAATAAAGGGGTTAATGGATCTCTTGCATCATGTTGGTTACTTAATTTGTTTCAACTTTGAATGCAGAGCATTGGGTACGCGACCTTAGCAAACCTTGATCCTCAATATGGCCTTTGTAAGCAAGCCACGTTTTGTGTCCTTTTTATTTTCACTTTGTTTCCCTTTGAGCTGATGAAATTGCATTTATATATTAGATACAAGTGTTGTGCCACCGCTGATCTATGCCGTAATGGGAACCTCTCAAGAGATAGCAATGGGGCCAGTGGCGGTGGTGTCGTTGCTCTTGTCTTCGATGGTTCAGAAATTAAGAGATCCTGTTTTTGATCCAATCGCTTACACCAAACTCGTCTTGCTTGCCACTCTCTTTGCTGGTATTTTTCAGACCGCCTTTGGCCTTTTCAGGTATTTACATTTCTTTACTAATCTATTCTTTATATTATTTTCATTTTGGTTGTGGTCAAATTTTATTAGCAATTCTAACCCTAATAACATTTAGATTCAACTCTATGCTTTCACTTTTAAGGTGGAGTTGAATTTTAATGTATTTTGAGAAATTCCAATTGAATATATTTTGGGTATCATTTTTTATTTTTACAATATTAATTGAATCGATTTAAAATTAAAATTTGTATTAGATATCATCTTTGAAACGATACATGCTAAATATTAAAGTGACAAATTTTATATTAAATATCAAATCAATTTTTATAATATATAATCTTATAGATAGTTATGTGATATTTTATAAGATCTAAAATAAAATAAAACTAAAAAAAGCATTAAAGATATTCTTAAGAATGACAATAGAATAAATAATAGTATAAATTTCGGTACTATTTGATCTTGTTTTGTCTTATTTTATTCTATTTGTGAATATTAACGTGGATACCTTTCAATTGTAGTCAATAATATAGTTTTCAAAATTTGATTCTATCATTTAATTGATTTCTATTAATTTCTAACAACATATATACTGAACACAAATTAAATAAACCATGTTCACATGAGCACCTTTTTGTTTTTCATATGATTATTGTTTTTTGATGTTATATTTGCAGGCTGGGGTTCCTTGTGGATTTCCTGTCACACGCAGCAATAGTTGGATTTGTGGGAGGAGCAGCCATTGTTATTGGCCTTCAACAGTTGAAGGGCCTCTTAGGAGTTTCTCACTTTACTACCAAAACCGACATTATCTCTGTCATCAAAGCTGTTTGGCAAGCAACTCATCATCCCGTACGTATAAGTATTGTTCATCAATTAATATCCATAGTCATAAATTAATTATATCTACTTATATCAGAAAAAAATATAATACTAATAAAATAATAAAATAATACTTTAATCACTTCTAAATTTATAATATTTATTATTTATGAGCTTCGCTATCTTAATCCAAGAATGATTAATAGTGTATTTTTTTTCTCTAAAGTGATAGAGGAGTTCTACACATATAAGTCATTTGGTTTACAAGTCTTACAAGTTGGGAGAAACTTAACAAAAAGCACGCTGACCCATATACGATTTATATGGCGTGCTTTGCGTTCCTCCTTTTCCTCCTCCTCTTTCTTCTTCTTCTCCTTCTTCTTCTCCTACTCTTCTTTTTCTTCCTCCATGAAAACGAGTTTCTTGCCAAATTTGATCTCCTTCATGCGTTCTCTCTTTGTCTTTGCATTCGTTGTTTTATTTGCGTTTATCGCTGGTATTCTTGCTTCGTTTTTTTTTTCGATTTTCATGGTTTATGAAATCAAGCTTTGAAATCGTTTTGAAGATAATGGAATTACAGAAATACACCCAAACAATTACAGAAATACACCCAAAGGATTACAGAAATACACCCAAACGATTATAGAAATACACCCAAAGGATTACGAAAATACATCCAAAGGATTTAAGAAATACACCCAAAATTCGTTGAAGTACACCTTATGCATAATTCAGAACTCTTTCTCTTTCTTCTCCTCATCTTCTGCTGCTTCTTCTTCTTCAAAAATGATTTCAGAACTTGATGTCAAAAAACAATGGAAATCGAGAATAACGAAGAAATAAAACAGAGAGAAAAACACGTAAATGAAGAAGGAGAAAGAGAATGCAAGAAACGAAAGAAAAGAAGAAGAAGAAGAGGAAGAGGAAAAAGAACGTGCAGTAAGAAGAAGAAGAATGTGCAAAAAATGAGGAGGAAGAAGATGAAAAACGTGTAGTCAAAAAGAACGAGGAGAAACACGACGATGAAGATGAAACACTTAAAAAACGAAGAAGAAGAAGAAGAAGAAGAGGCACGAAAAAAGAAGAAGAAGGAGAAGAAAAAGAGGAGGCATAGAAAAAGAAAAAGAAGAAGAAATAAATGACATGTATGAAAAAACGCTTGTATGTGGAGAATTTCTCAAAGTGATAATATAACTTTAGAGGAGTCAGATCCCTTGATATCTAATATTAATCAATCGTGTTAGATTTATACTAAATTTAGTCACTAAAATTGACAACTAATATAAAATACATATTAAAATATAAAATACATATTAAAAATTAGTTTAACAATACATATCTTCATATATAAATATATGATAACTAATTTTAGTTTATACATAATATTTTTTAATATTAATAGATTAATTATGTTAAATGTATACCAAAATCAATTACTAATATAAAATATATATTAAAATACAAAATACACATTAAAAATAAATTAAATAACAAATATATTTACACATAAATACATAATAATATATTTTAATAACTAATTTTAATATACATAATATTTTTTTAAACAATTAATAGGCACCAACGTATTTGATTTACTAGGATTTAAATTTAGTCATATTCTTCTTTATCCATAAATTTAATCTTATCTTTAATTTAGAGCCAAAAAATTTTTGATATAGGACGAAAATGTGTGAATTTCAAAAATATTATTTTTTTTGCGATTTTTCTAAAACATGGAGATTGTTTTACCAAAAAAAATTAGAGAGAATGTTTAATTTTGTCATTTTTGTAAATTCAAAAATACAAAAAACATAGGGTCTAATTTTATTTTTTAAATTTTTTAATTTTAAAATAAAAAATTTCAAGATGCGATTTAATTTTTTTATTTTAAAATTTTTGAAATGAAGAAATTGCATGGCGCAATTTCACCTTTTTAATTTTTCTTTTTTTTTAAAAAAAAATTGCAAGGTGCGATTTCTGTTTTTTTTTTTTAAATAAGCCGCAAGATGTGATTTATTATTAAATTTTATTCATCAATTAATATCCATAACCCTAAATTAATTATATCTACTAGATATTTAATATTAATCAATCATATTAAATATATATTAAAATTAGTTATTAAAATCAACTATTAATATAAAATACATATTAAAATATAAAATATGTATTAAAAATTAATTTAACAATATATGTATGTGTATGCATATACAAATATATGATAACTGATTTTAGTATATACACATAGTATTTTTTAATATTAATAGATTAACAATGCTAAGTATATACTAAATTAGCCACTAATATAAAATATATGCTAGAATACAAAATACATATTAAAAATAAGTTAAATATATAATACATATATTAATGAGTTATAACTCAAATGACATAGTCTTCTTATACTCACTTAGAAGTTGCGAGTTCGAGTTTTCCTATCTTTAATATATATATATATAGTACACATAATATTTCTGTTAATCGATTAATAGAAACGGACTTATTTGATTTATTAAGATTTAAATTTAGTCATATTCTTTTTATCCATAAATTTAATATTATCTTTAATCTAGCACTAAAAATTTTTTGATATGGGACGAAAATGTGTGAATTTCAAAAATATTTTTTCCTTTTGATTTTTCTAAAATATAGAGATCGTTTCACAAAAGCGAAATTGGAGGGAGCATTTTGCTATTTTTTGGTAAATTCAGAAATACAGTTTAATTTTATTTTTAAAATGCAGAAATCACATGGTACAATTTACTTTTTTTATTTATTTTTTATTTTTTTGAAAAAATTTGCAAGGTCAATTTCTATTTTTTTAATTTTTTGAAAAAAAAAAGTTGCGGGATGGGAATTATTATTAAATCGCATGGTGGAAAATCGCATCAAATGATTTAGCCTTTCTTTTACAAGAATAGAAATAGTCTTTCTTTTATAATAAATTTGAGTGCACCTAGTTCTCTAATCTCTATTATTGATGTAAATAATAATAGTAGTAAATACAATAAGTCAGAATAATTATAAGAATACTAGTCTTTTAACATGATTGTGTTAGTTTTAATCATTCACCTGTCCTATTTCAGAATTAATAGAATGAGAGGTGACAAAAAATAAGGCATTAATAATTAAGTTTTCTCATATGTTGATGGGAGCATATACAATAATATTATTATATGTTGAATTACAGTGGAATCCTCGCAATTTCATACTAGGATGCTCATTCCTGGTCTTCATCCTATCTACTAGATTTCTGGTGAGTGAAAATAACAACAATAATGAACCTCCATATGTTTTTGTTTGCTTTGATCAATTTCTATTGAATTTCCAATAATGATTCTTAATTAACTTGTTCATCATATTAATTAATTAACCTAGGGTAAAAAGAAGAAGAAGCTGTTCTGGTTGGCATCAATTTCCCCTCTCATATCAGTTGTAGTATCAACTTTACTGGTTTTTGTGACACATGCTGATAAGAATGGAGTTAAAATTGTAAAACATGTCAAAGGGGGATTAAATCCAAGCTCCATTCATATGTTGGATTTCAATAATCCATATGTTGGAGAAGTCGCCAAAATTGGACTAATCCTTGCTGTTGTTGCCCTCACTGTGAGTATATTATTCTCATGTTTTAAGAATATTTGATTTAGTTATTTAATTATTATATTTTTAATATTTTTTTATATTAATTTCTTTTTAGATTTATTTGAATTTTGCATGACTTATTTCTTCTTTTATTTGTCTCAAAATGAATTTTTTTTTTTTTGCTTTTCAAAGGTTAATAAAAATCGAATTATATATCTTTTGAGCATATAACTTTTGATTTATTATGTTATAAAATTATTTATTCTAAAAATTTATACGATTAAAAAGAAGCGAGTTATTATAATAAATTTTATAAATATTATATGCTTTAAAAAAGACCGTGTAACATTATTTATACAATTTGCGTACTAATAATCAAACATTTGAATCATAATTAGCATAATTTCATGGTGATGCAAATTATGTTGGTTTCTTGCCGCAATGAAATATAGGAATCTGTTGCTGTTGGACGGTCTTTCGCATCCATCAAAGGGTACCAACTTAATGGGAACAAGGAAATGGTGTCAATTGGAATCACCAACATCATAGGATCTTTCACCTCTTGCTATGTTGCTACTGGTAGGAACAATTTTTGTTATTTCCTCCAAAAACTACACCTAATTCTCAACTAATACTATGTAGAGTGAGCATTATCCGTGTGGCCTTAACTTTCAAATATTGCTTTTTAATGTTTATGATGGTAAGGTCAAACTTTTTTTTTTTCAAAAAATAACATTTCATTTAAAAAAAAAACTCATACAACACTTACATATAATATAAAAAAAAATAGGGAAAATTCCACTCCTGTCCCTGCGAGATGTTAAAATGACACTCCCCTCCCCTCTATTTTATAAATGTACATTCTCCTCCCTTCTAATTTTTAAAAAACATCATCTTTAATCCATTTTAAACTTTTTGTGTTAACTAATGTTAACTTTATCTATTTTTTAAGAAAAAAACTTATTTTTTAAAAACAATACCCATTAGTAAAAATTTTATTTTTTTGTCATTAAATTTTATTTACCAAAATATCCTTTAATAAATTATTTTTTATTGATTAAATTATATTTTTAAAAACATTTAATAATTATATTATTTTTTTCTAAAATACTCTTCAATAATTTTTTAATTATTAAATTATAATTTTACCAAAATTTTTTTTAACAATTTTTTTATATTTTACTATTAATTTTTTGATATATATATATATATATATATATATATATATATATATATATTTTTTTTTTTTTTTAAATAAAAATTTTAGTAAAATTATTTTTTAATATCAATATATGTTGATTGTTATACATATTAACACTGGTAAAATTTTTTATTTAATGTTAAAATAATATATATTGATATCAAAAAATAATAGTAAATATAAAAATAATTGTTAACAAAAATTTTAGTAAAATCATAATTTAATAATTAAAAAATTATTGAAGGGTAGATATTTAAAAAAAAATTTAATTATTAATTTTTTTAAAAATATTTTGATAAAAATATAATTTAATCCATAAAAGAATAATTTATTAAAGGGTATTTTGGTAAGCAAAATTTAATGATAAAAAATAAAATTTTTGTTAATGGATATTTTTCAAAAATTAATTTATTTTTTCTTAAAAAATGGATAAAATTAATATTAGTTAACACAAAAAAAAAATAAAATGGATTAAAAAAGAGATTTTTTAAAAGTTAAAAAGAAGAAGAATGTACATTTATAAAATAAAGAGGAGGAAAGTGTCATTTTAGCATCTCGCAGGAGAGAAGAGTGAAATTTTCTCTAAAATTAGATCTCAATCATATATATATACTTTCTATATTGAGCTAAAGCTTAAGAGAAAAACAATATTCGATTAAACAGAATTTTAAAGGATAAGAATAAGAACAAATCTAAATCTCTTTAACTTTTAGTTCTATACAGAAAGTTCTATAACATTGTGAGATATTTTTTTCTCTTTTCTAAGAGTCTGAATTTTCTCTTGATTTAAAGATGTTTCCGCGAATGAAAAAGCAATTTTCAATGTATTATCCCATATATAACATATCTACACCACCGTACCCAAATCACCCTATGAAAATGATGACTAGTGAGATAAAAGAAACATAGAGAAAATAATGACAAATTTTAAATATTGCATTGCTATATGTGAGGTCTCATACATCAACCTTATACAGTAGCTTTAGCTTCTTTACATATGAAAAAAGATAACTACTATTCTAGAACTTATAATGTGATGGTCTAAAATGAGTCATGACTCAGAAAATAATCTCATAGCAAGTTTAACATATTTAAATATAACTTGAATAAAAAAGTTATAAATATTTTACAAGTTCTAAAATAAATAGTTATACATTTTTAACAAAAATTAAAATAATTAAAAATGGTTAGACTCTATCTGTATTATATAGAGTATATACATCTAGGAACTCGTTAAAGAATAGATATTCATTGCAGATCGTTACATCTTGAATAGAAAGTCTCACATAGACACATAATTGTTCCTGAAAAATATTTATAGAAAAACGGGTTGAGTTTTGCAACTCAGTGACTAGACAATACATTTATAATCGACATGAGACCATATAAACATTATATTAAAAAAAATTTAATTAAAAAATAATAGTTGATAATAATAAATGAATCAATAAGGGAGTTCTCATACAGAAATCAAATCAAAAGTCCACACTTGGGCAGCTCCACCTCTATGGGTAGCCACCTCCTCTCGTGTGTCCTAACAAAATAACAGATCTAACGCGTGGCTTACATGTTAAGCTAGCAACACCCCTGGAGTCTGAGTTAGATGCATCTAAATTAACGTCATAACCACCGTTAACTACGGTTTTCAAATATCAGCCTCCCAAACTAATTCAAAAAATATAATTTCAAATACAACAAATCTTTGATCTTTCAAATATATAAGGTATCGAATCAAATCAAATTATATTGTACTATCTCATCAGAAATCTTTTCCAATCATACTTTTTCAATCATAAAAAATTTCAAACATATTTCACAATCTTTAAAGTAAGTGAGTACCAATAAATACTTCAATGCTTCAAAAACACACATTCAAGTAAAATCAAACATTTTAGAATAATACAAAACTTCATAAAAAATATATGGTCTCAAAAACAGATATTCAAGTAAAATCAAACATTTTAGAATAATGCAAAACTTCATCAAAAATATATATGGTCTCATGTATAGTTCCGAAAGTATAAACTTCATAAAAATGAATTACTTAATTCTAATAAATCAATTATTCTAATCAATTTAAAACCATTCAAGACAAATATAGTGAGTATAATTCAAAAATCATAATAGATATATGTCAAAATAAATATAGATGCACAATCAAACAATTATAAATATAAAGCCTACTCACAATTTGGTTCTAAGAGACCAAGCCCGGAATGCCAATTAAAAGGTGATAAAGGTTGGAATAGAATGGAATGAAAGAGTGTAAAATTTGGACCGAGACCGTGAGAGTAACTTCCACGACTACATCGCAAATGTAATCGTGACATCAACAACTCCGTCTGTTCACCAATACCAATACTCAAGATAATTTCCAGCAGAAATGCAACAAAAGTAGAGTGATAGTACTAAAACAGAGACATATATTATCGCAATTAAAATGATGCTGATTCAGAGACAAGAATGAAGGGGGTGTGGGGCTGAGCAAGACCAAAATAGGGACTGAGACGATTCATTAGTAGTGACATCGGTGATGCTCCCCTGACGATGAGCTCCGTTGATGACAACAGCAGACGCGACAATGGTGAACAGTTCCTCCATCGCGACTTTCTCTTCCTCCTTTCTCTGACCAGCTCAAACTCTCCCTCTTCATTCAGCAATGACGGCGGCCTCTACGGTAATGGCTTGTCCGCGACGGAGGTGGCCCCCTTTCTTCCCTCATCATGGTTCTTCCTTCTCCGCGAACACCCTTCTCTCTCTAAGAAGCTCCCTCATTCGCTCTCTCAAGCTTAGCAACGGCTCCCTTCGATGATGACCCAGGCAACCGTAGCGACGATGGATGCTTAGGCGACGGCAACAAGGCATGGCGTGCCTCCTGCTCTTTCTCTCTCTGGCATCTTGGTTCTCTTCTCTGTCTCATTTTCTTTCTTTATTTCATTCTCGTGTGTGTGTATGTGTTTTAGAAGAGGATTAGGGTTTGGTTTGGAAAAAAGAAGAGTAAGGGTATTATAGGAATTTTACATTCTACCCTCCTTACAAAAATTTTTGCCCTCGAAAATTCAAAAATTGTTATAATCTGCAAAACTTTACATGTTTTTAGGACTTTACCAAACATGAGAAAGACCTATAACGAGGTGTAAAAGTTATAAGATAGATTTCTGTTAAAACGATGCGATTGACATTCACCTACTCTCATTCCCTTGACAACTTAGATATACATAGCACTTTTCACTTAGTTTGTCAATCTCCTCAAAATACACTTTTACTTCATAATCTCTTGGTTTTGTTGTACATCTCTTTGGTAGTAACCAGTCTCACGTCAAGCCTTAGAATTATAACTTTTTGAATTTGAACATCGATAAACCTTATCCTAAAGAACTAGCGGTATCGTTTGCTATATCTAGAAATCGCACGTGACATCGAAACAAGCTCGAGTTTACCTAAAATGATACAAAACTTAGAAAGAGAAGAACAAGCACCATAGATGATGTTCGCAAGAATTCGAAGCGATGCGTGAGATCGCAACTAAATAAGGATATACAGAAACAATGAAGCATGCCAAAAAAGAGAATCAATCGCATCTTAACAAGGAAATTTAAATGAAGAAACTTTGATAGAACAATAAAGGAAAAGATGGTGTATAAAGTCAAAACAAATTTATGTTGGATTAAAGAAGTACGAAGTTCACAAGAGATAGCCACTAAAATCAACGGCAATATTCACCAAGAATTAAGAGAATGATTAGAAACACAATCAAATAGGACATCCATCAACAATGGGTAAAACTAAGAGGGAATCATTAAAAGCATAAATGCTATCACGTCAAACAAATTTAAGTTGAAACAAAAGATGCAGGGTTTAAAATTGAAGATTAATAAGGGTTAAGGCAAATGTTTTTTTTTCCTCAAAAATTTTAGAGGATATCTAGGTGCACAATCATGCAAGGATATGCATGTGTTAAGGAAACAATTTTCAGAATATATGCATGTGTTATAATATAAAATTATTTAAACTTGTAAATGTAAAATATACCAGCCACCTATATCTCACACTAGCCTTTGTTGAACAGGCTGTGTAAATAGGGCACCTCCTTAAGCTCCAGTTGTTGACTATGTCGGCTGTTACTGTGGATTAGGTGATGCTTGTGGCTATAGAGGTGTCTGGTGTGTGCCTTCTGTCTTTGAGGATAAACCCAGGGTCGGTATCATGCTAACAGAGTCCAACCCCTGCAACAGTTGTGTCTGTATATCAACTACAAGATTGGTAGTATTTGTGATAGTCATAGGCTAGGTGCGTGATGATGATGCACCCATGCCACCTACGATGATGACCACCAATTAGTCCACCGTAAGCTCAGCTCCTACTTCTGTCACCAGCCATGTCACCTGAAGCATGCAAAAGTAAATAAAAACTACAAGAAAGTTGTCGAAAACTATTGGATTTATTGGCAAAATTACCAAAAAAATTTGCTGGTGAATTGGTTATCATCGAATTTAGCAGTAGACAAATTTAGACGATAAAAATCTCACCGGTAACAAGTTACCAATGGATTTTTTCATCCGTCATTAATTACTGGTGGATTTAGCGACAGATTTGAAGTTATATGGTGAATTTCTGGATGTCGTATCGTTGAAAATTTTTCAAGGGTAACATTGGCTCCATTAAATTGCATTTTGCATGTTCTTTACCGTTGAATTCATCCTCTAATAAATCTAACATTAATATATTATTTATAAATATTATTAAAAAATAAAATTAATTAATACAGACAGTAAATCTGATGGTAATCATAAATTTTTATTGTATTTTTATTTTTTTTAGAATGGCTATATAGAATACCTTTTATAATCTGATATATCATCATCAATATGTTAAGAATTAATATTCAAATTTCCGTTAATGAAAATCGAATAGTATTTTTAATCTAAATAGTAAAACATATAAACTAATAATACTGTCAAACAAATCAAAACAAAATCATAATCACTATAGGTCCTGATAATCGTCGCCATCGTCCCTCTGGTCCTACTGCATCAGCGATATAGGTGATGGTGTCGGTGCCTGTGCCAGTGCCGCCGTGTAAAGGACGAGGATGCCCCTCCAACAGCGACACTACCACTAGTGCGCATCTAGTGATAGTGGGCCGCCATCGGTGTGCAACTCTGTTGGATCTTCTCTAGCTCTTACTTTAGGGACTCTAGCTCTACATCACGACCATCCTTCTCTATCATGCGTGCGAAGAGCTCATTATACCTCTCCTCATGCAGATGCAGCTGGTGACCCTGATCCTAAAGGCTTTGGATCAGGCTATGTACTTGCTCCCGCAAATCAACGT
Organism: Arachis ipaensis; assembly: GCF_059453495.1. Lineage (NCBI taxonomy): Eukaryota > Viridiplantae > Streptophyta > Magnoliopsida > Fabales > Fabaceae > Arachis > Arachis ipaensis. The sequence continues at coordinate 22,673,017 of NC_142435.1, forward strand.
GCTCGAGATCTGTAGACTAATGGCTGAGGTGGAGGAAGCCCTCAAGGTGTAGGTGAGGTCGTTGCTGGCGAAGAACGGCCCTAGTTTGTTGACATGATTATTGTACAGCTGGGATGCAGTCTGGCACCACATCGCATCAGAATCGACTATAGAAGCAGAGGAGTTGTTGCCGTCCTCACCACTCTGCTGAGATTGCTAGGTTATGGCCTCCTAAGTTCTGTGTGTATGATTTCTACCACGTGAAATGCAAAGGTTATTAGGATGACAATTTTCTAGTGTGAACATTTATTGAAAATGATTATATATTACGAAATAAATGAACCTACTATATTATATCAAGTTATATACCATCCTGACCTTTGCCTTCATAAAAGTTTCCGAACCGCTAGTATACTTGGACGCCTTGGTCGATTCACTGTTGGCCCAGTTTGTGGCTCAGCGACGCTTGAACCCCTCATGATTCTCCCTGTCAAGCATCTCTTTACCTCTGGTTTAGGCTCTTTTTCAAAAAACTGATCAACCTCCCACAAAGAACTCAGGTTTTAAACCCCTCGATCTCCCGTTGACCGTTATCCCTATCATACATTCACAAATGATGACTTGGAGTTATTTTGCCACAAATAACCTAGAATTTAACCAACAACACAATTTATTAAAATTGTTAGAAACTTTGGCAGAATTTTGTCTATAATTTAAAACCAATACCAAATATAATTTTTTATTTTTTACAAACCAAATATGTCTTTAAACAATTTTAATGAAAAATTGGCAAAGTTTTTTCTTAATTTAGATACCTCTACCAAAGAAACTTTTCAATTTTTACAGAAGAAATAATTGCAAATATAAATTACAACAAACAATGATTCGAGAAAACATCGTATTCTATCCGTTATAGTGCACATTCCCTTATTATTCCATAAATTACATAAGCGAAACTAATCAAATCTAACTAACTTAACATAACTAACTAAAACAAAACAAACTAACCAATCATGGTGTATACTAAATTAACACAAATATCAATATTATCGATTTTTCATATTTAACACAATTGATAAATTAATTAACACAATTTAAAAATTAATTCAAAGAGAAAAATAAAAATAAAAACACAAACAAAATTATTAGTTTTTTAACATAACTAAATAAAAAAATTAATAAAATTATATACAATATATATACAAAAATTTTAAATTCTGAAACTTGGACAATGATGGCAGTGGAGGTGCAAGCAGGGGCAGTAGCTTGTGGCGGAATTTGAGATTAGGATTTATTTTTAACAAAAATAAAAAAAATTATTATAGTGAAGATTAAGCTAGAGTTGGGTATACCTGATGCTTGAAAGTGGCATCGGAGAGACTCATTGGAAGGAAGGGCAATATAGTAGTGAAAAAGAGAGACAAACTATGGTAAAAAAAAGAGGCGGCTACAAATAGTGACCGTAACATGCACAATGACGAGGTAGGCAGCACTGACGATGGTGACTTTGTGGAGTGGCAGCGACGGTCCTCCTTGATACGACAGTAAAAGAGAGAGTGATAGGAGAGACAGCGAATAGAGCGAGAGACATTGATTTTGCAGAATAAGGGAGGAGGCCCTTTTGTATATCTATTAGTTCAAATACAATCCGATGGTAATGAGTTGGTCATGAACAAAATGGTGCATTTCACTAAATTGGCTTATTGTCGGAAAAATCTAATGTCAAATCTAACGAAAAAGGACATGCCTTTTCATTTATTTTTCTGTCATTAGTTACGTCGGATTTATAGGAAGTTTTGCACATCCGTCAGTAACTCCTGTAGAATGACAAAATTCATGTATAATCTGCTGGTAAATTAGCCGATAAAATTATCGAAAAAATTTGACAGTAAATTTGACCATTTTTAGTGCATTTCATGTAGTGAAAGTTATATATACCATTAGCACTTAATTCCTCCTACATAGTCCTTAAAAAAGTTCGTATTTAAGTTTTATTAATTGAGTATTTCAAATTTTTTAAAAAACTTTGGTAGAGTCTCTCCTATAAAGAGTTTCTTCTATAATTAGGACACTCCAATTTTTTTAATTACCAAATGCAATCAACACAAATAATCAACATAGAACCTACATTTAATTTGTTAATCCTAGCCATTCTAATCACCTTATACCCTCGCACAAAATCATTTCACCTCTCTAACACTACAAATTTTTTCTAGAGTTCATGACTCTATTTTAAACATGCATAATAGTAGCTGCAACAGCAGCAACAACACTGATAACAACAAGAACCAATATTTTGATCAACATTGTTCTAAATTAATCCAAAAATAAAAAATAGAGGTTAAAAAGTTTGAAAAAATTGCAAAAAAACAAAAAATAAACCAATTAAATTGAAGCTCTCTTCAACACGAACACAACGTTGCGCTGCTCCTGCAAGGTTTGGCCTCATACATACACACACAAACACAAACAAAGGAGAGAGAGAGAGAGAGAGAGAGAGAGAGAGAGAGAGAGAGAGAGAGAGAGAGAGAGAGAGAGAGAGAGAGAGAGAGTTGACATGTTTTAAATTGGTTATTGTTTTACCGACGATCACGGGATCGATAAATTATGTTACTGACACCTTAAAATGCTATGTTTCATTTAACTGAATTTTACCGACAACTTGGTCATCAATAATTTAGTGAACATGCTAAATTTAACAATGACAATTTTTACTTGAAAAATAAAAAAAAAATAATAAGGCACGCCAATTGACCCACAGTGGGTGCCAATTAGTATCGACAGCTTGACTGTTGGTAAATAAAACGCACGAAAAAATGAAGTACACGTTTTTAGTAGCGACAGTTGCTTTATTACCGATGACTTGCTTCATCACAGGCCGTCGATAAACTGTTTATGTCTAGTAATGACCACAAAAAAGAGAGAACCACTCATAAAGAGAGAAGCTAGAAATGTCAAAAAGGGAGTACCACTAAGGTTATTGAAGTTAATGACCGGAAAAAATTAAAAACAGCAAAAACAAAAATAGAAAGGAAAATACGGGTTGGGATATTAAAAGGAGAAACATGTTACCTTCTACTTGTTCATGTTGCAAATGTGAGGTGCATGAAATTAGTCCCACATCAAAGAAAGTAAGGAAGAGTGAAGAGTTTATAAGATGAGAGACCCATTAACTTACTGCCTTAAGGTTTTTAGTTGGATGTGGTGTTTTCTCATCTTATGTTCCCTCACTCGATTCCTCCCCAAAATCTCTCTGGTGGTCGAGAGCTCCCCACGGAGGCCTAACAAGTGGTATCAGAGCCGATGGTTAATTGGTCTGATGGTTTTAAGGGTTATTCAAGGTGAAGTATCGAAAGTCGTCCCGGCAAAGGTGGGTAAGGAAGAGTGAGAAGTTTATAAGATGAGAGACTCATTAACTTACTACCTTAAGGTTTTGAGTTGGATGTGGTGTCTTTTCATCTTATATTATCTCACTTGATTCCTCCCTGAAATCTCCTTGGTGGTCGACGACTCCATCTCAATTGATAGTGGAAGCACCAGACCATCGGAGATAAAAATACTTTTGGCACCATTGTAATTGTTTGCATTCTCGATAGTCTCCAATTTGAAATAGGACTGAGAGTAACCAGGATTGGGATCACTAAACGTATAGATTTAGGTGGAAAAAGAAGTAAAGAGGGTCAGACAAGAAGAAAGGATAATGGAGAAGAAAATGGAAATAAAGCAACAGTAAAAAAGAGAAAGGATAAGAGAAAAAGAGGAAAGGGGAAGTTATGATGGTAATAGTGTTGACTTGCAAAATTTTTTTCATATAGCAAATCTAAGAAAAAATTATTAAATTTTAGAAAAGCCTTGGCTAATATTACGATGGTAAAGTCAATTTTGAATGTTACTCAATATTAACCAATATCTTTTCATTTTAAATCCTAAATTTTGAATCATAAACTATAAATTTTAAATTTTAAATCCTAAATTCTCACAAAATAAATGTTAAAAAAAATTTACAATAAAAAGAAATTGGCTAATATTAATTACTTAAAATTAGTTTCCTGTCATTTTTCATAAATAATCAAAAAATATAATATGACAATTATTTTGATACTCAAAAACTGTTATATTAACTTAAAATTAGTGATTTCCTTTAAAATAGGTCAAGAGTAAAATACGTATATGGGCCACCACTCTTTTTGCAAATTGTGAAAAGCACCATTATTTGATATGAAATTGCTTTCATAGGTTGTGAAAAGCAACCCATTTTTTCTGTATGATTTTTGCACATAGCGAAAAACAAGTGCTTTTTTGCTTTGTCCATTTCGTAGATTGTGAATTTTTTTTTATTTCTTTTGAAAATTTGCAAGTTGCAAAAATTGTTTTTTATAATTTTAAAACAAACACTTGTTTATAAATAGGACTAAACATATTGCTTCTCAAATATTGTGATCTCACTGAGTCGTTATTTAAGCTAAAGAAAAAAACAATGGAAGCTAGTACAAATTTATTAATTACAAGTGCCATATAATGGTTAGATTATATCAAATACACATGAATGTATAGGTTTTATCTCTGATTATATTTATTTTCGTTTAGTATTTTATGCACTATAACGTGTGTTGAATTACAAAGAAATTTTTATCAAAGCATACAAAATTATATTTTAAATAGGGTGAATAATATTTTATATAGGAATCCAATTATAATATTTAGCAGGTTAATATGGTTCAGACAGTACACATAATTGATAAAATAAATATACAAAAAATATTTTCGATTTATCAACAAACTCAAGCTCAAATGTCAATAATAGAATTGTTTTTTTGGTGACTGAAATAAATTAAACAAAGAAAAACAAAACAAACAAAACAAGGAACTGCCTAAATAGAGGGACAATCCCGTTTAAGACTACTCTTAAACTCCTCCCAAGGTAAAAGAAGCTCCATATGCGAAAGTTGTAACTTCATCGCCATCTTTGCCATAGTATCTGCCACCGTGTTTGCATCTCTCATAATCAAACGAAAGTCAACCCGCCAATTCCAATGCATGATATCTCTTATTTTGAGCACCAGTGGATCAATAAACCCAAAACCATCTTGAGTAACAAGATTAAATACTTCCACACAATCCGTCTCACAAATAACATCTCGTTGACCCACATCCCAAGCTAAGAGATATCCTCTCCAAATAGCAAACAATTCTCCTTGAAGAATACTATTACTCTCAATCATTCCCAAACACTCCCTTTGCCAGCTCCCATTACAATCTCTAATAACACAAGCAAAACCAACACTATCACCCGAACCAAAATAACTAGCATCATAATTAATCTTAAAAGTACCAATGGATGGGGGATTCCAAAAACCATTTAGAGTAGAGGGAAGGGACATACGTTGTAATTCAAAGATATTCCTAAGCTCCTTTTCTGAAGTTAATGCCAGACAAATCACTTTTTCCGGAGGCCAAGTTTCATCGGGATTAAAGATGTCATTATTCCTTGCTCGCCATATCCACCAAAGTCCCGAAAAGAACTTGAACGGATGCTCTCTGCTATGATACAAGAACCAGTTCTTCAAATTCAAAGGATGACAAGAAATATCCAACCTATGCCAGACAAGCTGAGCTTTGGGACAATCCCGAATACAATGTAAAACCGATTCCTGGCTAGAAAGACATCTCGAACACTTATCCGATGACGACATCCCTCTTCTAAAGCGAAAACTTGCAGTAGGAAGAGCCTCCTTAAGACACAACCAAGCCAAAAACTTATGCTTTTCCGGAACAAGCTGGCGCCAAAGCCAAAGCCAATTCTCCCGCTCCTCCCAACCAAACAGCTGCTTACACAACCACAAGTAACCATTGCGAGAGTTATAGACTTTGGCAGCAGACCCACTCCAATACCAACCCACTTTCGGACCTGCTTGTTCATCTGGATTGTAAGAAAGAATATTATCTTTCAGATTTTGAGATAAAGGAGAATAAAGAGTATCTAAATGCCACCTACCAACCGACCAAATATCCTGTATCCATAGATTCGAATCAGAAATGTGAACATAATCGATCTCATTAGATAACCGTCCTTCTTTCCTCCAGCTAGAAAACCAAAAATTCTGGTTCAAATCTCCAATACACCAAGCAAACCCATCCTTCAACACTTCCCAAGCCTTGGAAAGACACCTCCAAATGGGAGAGTCCTTGTTCTTAGGATAACTAAAACAGTCATATAGAGATGATCGGTATTTGGCATCTAACAATTGGACCCATAGCTTGTTTGGCTGCTGGAAGAAAGTCCAAACTAGCTTCCCAAGAAGAGCAATATTTACACAATAAGGATCTCTAATCCCTAAACCTCCATATTTTTTTGGAGTAACCAGTACCTTCCAACTAACAAGATTCAATCCTCTTCCATCAACTTGTCCTTCCCAAAGAAAATTCCTCATCATAAACTCCAATTTACTAATGATTCCTTTGGAAAAAATAGAGATCTGCATCTGGTACGTGGGAATAGCAGCGACAACAGAATTAACCAAGCAAAGTCTACCAGCCCGATTGAGTAAACTTCCTTTCCAGCTTGCTAGCCTACTCCGAATCTTATCCAGGACACCATTGAAAACTGAACGAGTCACCCTAGAATGGCTAAGGGTAACTCCAAGATACTTGCCCAAGTCCTGGACAAATCTGATAGAGGATACCCCAGTGAAAACCTCTTTCCTTGTTGCAGAGACATTCTTAGAGCAAAGCGCTTTAGACTTCTCCACATTAATCTTCATCCCAGATGCTTTGCAAAAAGTCTCTAAAACCAACATCACATTTTGCACTTGTCTCTTTGTAGCTTTACAGAATATAAGCAAGTCATCCGCAAACATTAAGTGGGATATTCTTGGTCCTCCTCTAGAAATAGCAATCGGTTTCCACAATCCCAAATCAACCTGATGACTAATAAAGCATGCCAATCGCTCCATACACAACACAAAAAGATAGGGTGACATAGGGTCTCCTTGTCTAAGACCTCGGCTAGGAGTAAAGCCATTCAGACGACTCCCATTCCAAAGAATAGATAAGGAAGAAGCAGTGACACAATTCATAATCAAATTAAGTGTAGGAATAGGAAAACCAAAGCTTTTAAGGGTATGAGCTAAAAACCTCCAGTCAACTCTGTCATAAGCTTTCTCCAGATCAATCTTAAATGCCAGTGTGCCTTTCTTTGATTTAGTCTTCTTCATAAAGTGGAGGACTTCTTGGGCAATAATGATGTTGTCAGGAGTTCCTCGTCCCGGAATAAATCCTCCTTGAAGCGGGCCAACAATCTCCGCAAGATGAGGACGAAGCCTATTAACAAGGACCTTCATGATGATCTTGTAAACTACATTGCAGAGACTAATCGGCCTGAAATCTTTCATAGATACCGGTGATTCAACCTTTGGAATGAGAACTAGTAAAGTCTCCAACATTCTTGGATCAAGAGGAACACCGGAGAATGCCTGCTTAACCATCTTCCAAACATCAAGACCAATGATCTCCCAATATTCTTTGAAGAAGAAAGCTTGAAACCCATCAGGACCCGGAGCTTTAAAAGAGTTCATGTGAAAAACCGCTGCTTTGACTTCCTCCATAGTAACTGGTGCCGTAAGGTTATTGCAAGCTTCCTCATTTAGAGAAGGAAGAGGCACATCACCAAGGCAACCCAAATCAACATCATCCAAATGACAGAATAAGTTTTTATAGAAAGACTCTGCTTCTTGACTCAGAACCTCTGGATCAGTTTCCCACACTCCATCCTTGAGAAAAAGGCCATGAATCTTATTATGCTTCCTTCGCGCAAGAGTTTGAATATGAAAGAATCTTGTATTCCTATCCCCGAACCTTACCCACTACTCTCTGGACTTTTGGAACCATAGGAGCTCTTCTTGCACTAGAGTATTATTATAATCATCAAGCAACTGTTGCTCTTTCTGACGCAAATAAATACTATCCACCACTTCCAAACGCTTTTGTAAATAATTAATCTGCTGCTCTAATTCACATTTCTTAACAAAAATGTTACCAAATACCTTCGAGTTAAACTCTAGTGAATTCTTCTGTACTTCCGAAAGCTTGCCATGAATTCCTCTATTACCAGACCACCATGACTGGTTCACAATATCCCTATACCCAGGATGAGTAGCCCAAGCAGCAACAAATCGGAAAGGTCGATTCCCTTTAGGCTGAGGACGACCTTTACAATGCACCAGAATAGGGCAATGATCAGACTGAAGCCTATTTAAAACTTCTGCATAAGCCTTTGGAAAGATAGATAACCAACTATTATTTATACAGACTCAATCAAGCTTTTTTGCCACGTCAACATAATTTTTCACCCTCCTGTACCAAGAAAACTGCCTCCCAATAGTCTTCAGATCAAACAAACCACTATCCCCTAATGAAGTAGCAAACATGTCTGCTCTTTGATGAGAAAACTGACAGCCCTTAGATTCATGAGAAAATTTGACTTCATTAAAATCACCAAGAACAATCCAAGGTCCTTGAAAAACCATGGATTGTGCAACAAGATAATCCCAAAGGAGAACCCTTTTATTAAATTGAGGACTGCCATAAATACCACTACACCTCCAAATTAAATTATCAAAGTGAACCTCAACAGTAACACCCTGATCAAAAGCATCAATGAACTTACAACAAACACCCTTCATAGAGGATAGAAACCAAATACCTCCCTTATGCCCCTCTGCTTCTACTATACCAACAGAGTGATACCCCAATCTTTTCCAGAATAATTTTAAATGCTGAAAAGGGGAGTGAGTTTCAACCACAATAAAGAAAACAGGTCTAAATTTCCTAACAAGTTCCTTGCAATGCACACGGGCTAACTTATTAGAAGCACCCCTAATATTCCAAACAATCATATTTAAACTATCCATAAATAATAGGGACAGAATAAATAAGAACATAAAACTCTAAACAGAATCACCAACCTCAATAGGTGGTTTGTCCTGCGGTACTGGCACACTCTGATCCTCAATAATTGCCACCTTTGGACCTCCTGACACTGCACCTGTCATGCTTCCATCTACTAAGGTTTCCTCCATTGTGCCACCATTTTTATCAACTGGCGAGTTCTGCAAGGAGGAAGGCCGAGGACGCTTCCGTAGAGAAATTCCACGACGTGCAGGAGTTCTGCGTGATGGAGATGGCGCAATTTCATATTTTTCTTGTTTCCCCATCCTAATGCCAATTGATTTACCTCCATCACCATGCAAATTGGGTCTTGGAACCCTTCTCGAACCAAACTTGTGCTGCTTTCCATCTTGGTCCTTCAAACATGATGACTGGCCCATTGTGAATTTTCCCTTACGGAGCACTTGTTGCCAGCCCTCTCCATCATCCATGCATGCCTCATTAACATGACCATCAGGTATGTGAGGAGCCAATGATTTCGTAACCACATCCTTCCCTTTAACAACTCCTAATTTCTCACCCAAATTACGAGGATTCTCACCCAAAACACGAGCTTCTGATTCAGCCTCTTGTTGAATCTCATGATTGTTGTGTGGCACTAGTGTCGGGGCTTCATTATTTTTTTCATCACCAAAGAAATTCCCGTTTCCTTCCAAGGACTCCTTCTCCATGCACAACGATTTATCATGCCCATATCGTGCACAAGTAGCACAAATCAACGGTAAACTCTCGTACTCCACTTCATAAGTCACACCCTCCACTATAATATGTTTGATTACAGGCAACTCAAGATTAATTTGAACACAAGCTCGAGCATATTTTCCTCTTTCTGCAAGCTTAGTAGCCAAATCTACTTTCACCGGAATCCCTATTGCAGAAGCAATTCGCAGCATTGCTTGTTCCTGGTAGCACCAAATTGGAAGTCCCGAGACTCGAATCCATACCAGCGTTGATCCAAAGGATTTTTCGCATGGCCTAAAATCCACATCCCATGGCTTTACTGCAACATAGTGACCGTCTATCAACCACGGGCCACCAAGAATGACTTTCTCACGATCCGCAGCAATATCAAATTTAACCAAAAAATACCCAAACCCCACATCCAACAAATCAAACCCTCCTTTGATGCGCCATACTATCCGAAGCTTATGCATGAGAGCCGTGTAGCCATAATGCTTATCCAGCACCTTGATCACGATGGCTTCCTTATAAGGTTCAGCTAGACAACTCTTTGCCTCCTTGGTAAAATTGACACTTGGTGGACGAGAATCACCCTGCTTACCTGTCACCGTCGCGATACCATCCCCAGATAAAGACCCTACTAATGCAAAGGCCTTAGACTTTTCTGCACCAATGACTTTATCTCTAAAAGAGACCTTGGATGGCTTTTCTAACCCCTCTCGAGAAGAACCCTCCTTAACACCGGATACACACCCACCCACGCTCTCTCCCTTATCTCTTCCGATGGCATGGCCATCTTCCTCACTGTGTTTCACCCTCAACCGTTCGCCCCCGCTCTCTCCTTCTCTCATTCTCCTTGAGTACGGAATACGTACTCTTTCTCTGCTAGGGTTTTTTTTTTTTTTTTTTAAGTTTGAATAATTGGATGAGATGAAGTTGAATATGAGTCATATATGGATAAATGAAGTTGGAATTAAAAAAAATAATAGTTAAAAGTATAGATTAAAAAATGTTGTTAGATTACTAAACTAAAGAAATTGAGTTGATATTCTAAAAGTGATGTCTAAAAACAATAAATTCTAATAATTTTTTAATATTTTTTCCAATATTCTAATATTTTACTGATTTTAAATTTTTTTATGTATATTATGCTTCATCCTCTCGATTTTTTTATACCTAAATAAATTGTATAATATATTACATATTATATAGTAGAAATAAATTATTCAACGAAAATTATGTATATAAAAACTTTTAAATTTTAAATATTTCAAATATTTAATTTACATTTGAATATAGAGTAATATTCATGTACTATATGAGTAATTATATTGGTCTATTCTATGATAAGTTAGAGTGGTGGCTATGAAATTTTGAGAACACTTAAAAGATATAGTTAAAATTAAGTTTGCACTTTTTTACTATTTATTAACACTTTTATTTTGCAAAGCGAAAAAAAATGTTATCATCGTACTAACATAAAAACTGTCTTGCAAAAAACCGATTTAAGAATCGACTAACTGACAATTAATTGATAAATTATCAGAATCGACCATATTTTTTTAAAATTATCAGTTCAAGTATATATATAAAAAATAATCAGATTCTCTTTTCTTATATATATTAAAAAAAAAATCAGATCTAGCTACCATCCCTCCTCTCTCCCTTTCTCTTTCACTGTGAACCTAGAATCCAACCTTAACATTCGAAATCCTTTGTGAAACTTAGTCACCATTCTATTGCCAAATTCTTCTCCTCTAATAGAGGGTACTTCATCGCCAGTGAAAACAGACTACGGTGCCGTTGTTGCCCGTAGAAGGTCAGTTCGTTTTTCCTCGATTCTCTTCTCCTCAGCGTCGCACGAAGGTTTGTTTAGAGATGTTGCATCATCACTGCAGAAGATTACATCATCGTCATCTCTGTCTCTCTCTCTAACATCTCTCTCTCTCTCTAACATCTCTCTCTCTGTAACATCTCTCTCTGCTCGGCTGTGAAGTATTCGCCATACCATCATCTTTCTTCCTCCCTTGCTGCAGAAAACACTGCTGCCTCAATTTATTTTGATTATTTTATTAATTTTATTTATTTTAATTTTTGAGTTGTTAGTTGCTGATTTTTTTTATTCCGAGTTATTGATTTTGGTTGCTAATTTTTTAATTTTTCTGATTTTGAATTGTTGATGGTGTTATGGTGCAATGATTTACTGCATTGTGCTAAATTTTTTTATTATGAGTTGTTTATGTTATTTTTTTAATTGTGAGTTGTTTATACTAGAATTTTTTTATTTTGAGTTGTTTATGTTGATTTTTTTTATTCTAAGTTGTTGATTCTCTTTGTTAATTTTTCTAATTCTGTTGTTAATTTTTTGTTTTTATAACTTTTATGAAACTAGAATAACTGATAGTGGTAGAACATTATAATTTTGTCATTTACATACATTTTAATTTTTGTTAGCTATAAATATTGATGTTTTAGAAGTTGTTTGTAAACTTTTAAGGATAAATTAAGATAATTTATTATGTAAAATTATAAAATCTTAATTTTTCTCAATTTAAAAATAATTAATTTAAATATTTAAAATTATATATTAAAATTTTAATAATTTTATTTTATATTTAAATTAAACACGTTAAATTTCGATTAAATTTCGATTGAATCTTTAAATTATTAAACTAATCACTCTACTGATTCATTGACCAATTTGATTTTCATAACCTTTGTAATTATATTGGTCTTTTATATAATATATTGGTCCATTCTATGATGGTTAGAGTGGCTATGAAATTTTTAGAACACTTAAAAGATATTGTTAAAATTAAGTTTGTTCTTTTTTACTATTTGTAACACTTTTATTTTGGCAAAGTAAAAAAAAATTATCAAATTAAAAAATACTGCCAAATGTTTATAAAAAATATAATAGCATGTAGTGGCTAATTTTTTTATATCACTGAAGTTTGATGATCTATTGTGAAATAATATTTTGATTATTATATTATGCAAAGTTTAAATACTAGCATAAATTTTATTAAAAAAATAATTTAAAACAACATATATAAATATATGACTCATTCTTAAAAGAATTTTGTATTTTTTAATAATTAAATAAGTCTTAATTCTTTATTTATTATATTTTATATCAATAATTTAAATTATTTAAAAAGATAAGTCTACTTCGAACTAATAATCACTTGATTTGTAAGATTATAAAAAAAATAAAGTCCAGAAGTTACTAATTTATTGGTTATTTCTAATAGTGTGTTATTTTTTAAATATTGGAGTGCTGCACTCCATATTTTCACTAGAGCACATTTATACTTTTCATAAATATATAATAACCTATTTGGTTATTTTTAGTTAACGTTCACTTAAACTTTTCTTTTTCTACTCACTTAAACATTGGCTTTTTTATTGTTAAGAAAAGTATAGGCAGAAAATAAAAATATTAAATAATGTGAATAATAGATATATTAGATGTTTAATAGTAATTTAGAGCATTAATTTTTTATTTTTTATGTTATTAATATGTATAAAATTTGAAATGATTAAATTTTATATTTACTTTAAAAAAATTTAATATTTCTACTGGTAGAATAGAGTATGATAAAATATTAGAATTTAGAATTTTAAGGTGCAGATAGAGTTAGAATTGGAAAATTCTCAACTCACAAATAGAATAGAATAGAATTTTAATAAAAATTTTAAGTTGCGGATAGAATTAGGATAGGATTTCATTATCAGCCTTAAATACCACGCACTACTTGCATGAACCAATTGAGTTAATTAAGAAGTGAATGAATTAAAATGGTTAATTAATTAATTAATTGCAGGTTCATTCTCCCGAACGGCGGTGAATTATGCAGCTGGATGTGAAACATTGGTGTCAAACATAGTGATGGGAATGACAGTGTTGATATCGTTGCAGTTCATGACAAAGCTTTTGTATTACACACCAACTGCCATTCTTGCTTCGGTCATCCTTTCAGCACTGCCAGGCCTCATAGATATCAATGAAGCTCTCAGAATATGGAAGCTTGATAAGTTTGACTTTCTTGCTTGTCTTAGTGCCTTCTTTGGTGTACTCTTTGCATCTGTGGAGATTGGTCTTCTTGTTGCGGTAATCAAATAATAATAGTTAGGGTAAATTATTATTATTTTTTTTGTTATGTTTAAGTAAAATTTTAATTTGATTTTTAATATTTTAAATATTATCATATTTTAATTTTAAAAAATAAATGGATTAAATATTATTTTATTATTAAATTTAATTTAAAAATTTAACAAAAAATCTTTTTATATTAGATTATTAATAAGTCAATTATATTTATCTATTAAAATCGAATATTATATTAATTTTTAAATATATTAATTATTCATGTAAAAACTAAAATAAAATTTATTAGTAAAATATTAAAAACCAGAATAATACTCTACCTTAATCATTATTCTCACTTCTACATGCTTTGACTATTGATGTGTACTTTTCATGTTTCTATTATTATTCATTGTTTGATATATTAGTAAAGTAAATTTATTGTTAATATGTGTCATAAAAGTATATTTTAAAAATATTATAAAAAGATATTTTATTAAAAATTTAAAAATTTCTATTATCATACTTCTAAAATATACCCTTAAAATATATGATAGCTAAATCGTTAATGTAATACTATAAGAATCAATAACATTCAACAAATAATTTAGTTTGCTCCTATAATTATATTTCTCTTGACTATTTTTAGTGTCCCACATTTATTGGTGCACATGTATCAGTGGTTTTTTAGTGAACAAGTGTCTCTAAAAATGTTAAAAAAGAAATATACTAATAAAGATTTTATTGAAAATTTAACCTTTCTTTATACTTTAAATACACTCTCAATATATTAAATGTATTAAAAAAATTCAATTTTATATATGTACTGAACAATTACTCACTTGTTAGCTAATTCTTAGCTTCTTTTTTTTTTTTTTGGACTAAAAGTTGGTTTTGAAATATTTATATAAATTTTATAAATACTTAACTTAAAATCAATTATAATAAATAAATTAATTTGAAATTTTATTTTTTTTAAAAAAATAGATAGTTCATTGAAAAAATTTATTTGAGTTATTTCAATATCTAGTTATGTATTTAATTAATTTTTAGGCTTTATGATAAGGGAAATCACATAAATAACATATAATTATTGTTTAATTGAAAACTAAATACTCGTAGTGTAACATTTATGTATTACGGGTGAAATTTTTTTTATATTAATATTTAATTATACATAAGTACATAAGAAAATTAATTAAGTTGTACACTCATTATTTTTAAAAATAATCACTTTTATTTATCTTGTACCATCTAATTATTAAGTGATAGTATAAAAAATTTATATGAAAAGTGCATAAGAATTAAACTCTAGTTAAACTTACTATTTGATTAAAATATTTTAATCATTAATCCAGTAGTGCTAATCCACTAATTATAATTATATATTTTTCTCTTTTTGATTGAAAGAATTATATTTCAAATAATGTTCATGATCCTTCCACCATAACAAATAAACTAAAGATAAAACATAATGATACTTTAGGCTGCGCTTGTTTCTGAGAATAGGATAGGATAAGACACTGAGAACAGGACAGGACACACAAAATTTTGTGTTTTTGTATTCTGTTTGGTGATAAACTAGAACAAATTATGAAAATCTAATTTATTCTCATTTTTTTTCATTAAAAAAATTTGAGATGAAAAATATAATAATAAAAAATATAATTATGAAAAATTAACAAGAATAATAAAAGAAAAAATAAAAAATAAATTGTGTCTCTTGTTAGTGTTTTCGTGTCCTTCCTATCAGGATGGACACAAAATATACTAATTTAGTGTCTCTGAACATATTATCTCTGTCCATGTCTTCTCTGCTAAACACGATTTTGTGTCTCAGTGTCCCTATCTCAGTATCCTATCTCTGTAAACAAACACAGTCTTAAATACCTAGCTAATTGTTATCAAATCAGAAATACATTAATTTAATAGATAATACTATAATAAAGAGAGAATTTAGGTAAAGAGTAAAGGTTTTTTTATAATAAAAAATTAAGAAAATAAAGATATAATATTCAATACACACTCTCCTAAAAATTTAGTTATAATCGTTGCTTTTCGTCTAAATTTACTCTTCAATGTTCATCCAAAAAAGTTTCCTAATTTAGTTACTATTGAAAATAATCATGAAACGCAATATGTTTTTTCAATTCCATTTCATCCATTGGTGGACACAAACGAGTGGATAACCTATTAGTCTATTACTCCAATTGGCTTGAAATTAAGTGGTTTCTTTTTCAGTGGTTTCTATTATTTAGGAATCTGTTATGTCTGGCCAAAATAAGGAAAGAATTTCAACTATGTAATCTTCCCCCGATTTTCCATTTAATAAGCACAACACCACCCCACCACTTTAATTATCGGACCTATGTTTTTGGACCAAGTATATGATGCAAAAATGCTATATATGATGCGTTGAAAAACTCCACTGCCTGGGATTGATGTTGAAAAACTAACGCCAACGTGAATATTATTCTCCATTTGGGAATGACTTAATTTTTATGATTAATTATATTATAAATGGCATATAATAGTCCTTTTCCCTTGCTTTAATATTTGCTTTATTTCTAAGGAATTGTTGACATTAATTGACTTCGAGCATCCTCACACTTGCACAAGATTCCCATCAACAAGACCAAAATACTAATAACAATATAATATTGCTGCTTTTCTTTTTCTTACAAGTGTTTTGTTAAAGAATATTTTTATGAATGTCATGAAACTATTTCTTTCGACGTTTTCTTAAGTTGTTAGAAGTTTGTCATTTTTGAATTTACATGATTTTTTTTTGATAAGCTTTATTTCTTTTTTTTATTAGTTTTATACTAAAATTTTTTATTTGAAGATTAATAAGAATTAAATTTTAGAATTTTAAATTATAGAATTTTTTATACTATATATCTAAGAGTGTATTTAAAAAGTTTATTTTAAGAGAAAAGAATTTTAATTCTATTAAAAAAAATTCAATTTTATTTTTAATTCAAATCTATAATTTGAAATAATACATAACTTTGATAGAATTTTATTCTTATTGATTTTGATGTTTACTAATTTGTCCTTAACTTAAAAATGATTGAATACTTTTGTAAGAATATTTTGAATTTTTTTAATTTTTAAAGCTATAACTATGAAAATAGAATTGAAAATCAAATAGTCTAATTTATAAATAGAATAAATATGAGAATTAAAATTCTCATTGGAATTGAAATTATTAACTTTTGTTTGTTTCAAAACATGAAAAAAAATTTAATTTTGGAATGAATTTTGATCCTTAACTTTCCAAACAAGCTCTAAAACTTAAGTTGATAAGAGAAAAATAAATGATTTAAAATATTATTTATACATTAAAATTAGTCACAAAAATTAATATCGTGTATTTGTGTATAAATAATACATGTGTTGTTTAGTTTATTTTTAATATATATTTTATATTAATAATTAATTTTAAAGATTAATTTTAGTATACACGTAATATAATCATAAATTATTGTACCTGTAATAATGAAGATATATACTCAACAGACAAAAAAAAATTCAACTAATTTATTTCAGCAGAAAAAAGTTTATTTCCATCCTTAATATCTATAACAAGTGTATAATAATAATTTTGATACAGGCATACGGCTGAGTTAATAATTTAGTAATTAATTTTCTGCAAGTAGCTTTACTAGCTATGTCAAACAATAATAATATATATTTATAAATACTTTTTTTTGTTCCTAAGAATTTATCACAAACTATTTATCAATAAAATAAAACTTTAATTTTACTATATATCTTCGCTAATCACATATATTATTATTACACATATTTAATTAATAAATAAAAGGTGAAATAATAAACATGTGATGTAACAATACTATTGATTGTGCTAATTTATAAATGAATTAATTTATTGGCAGGTGGCAGTATCGTTTTCAAAGATAATTGTGATATCAATACGACCAGGGACAGAAACTCTAGGAAAATTACCGGGAACCGATTTGTTCGGTGATGTTAATCAGTATCCAATGGCTGTTAAGATCCCTGGCCTTCTCATTATACGTCTTAAGTCTGCCTTGCTTTGCTTTGCAAATGCCACTTTCGTTAGAGAAAGGTATTTTACTCATTATTAATTTCATTTGCTACCATATATTTAATTAATTATTAGCTTAATAATAATATTGAATTTTGGTTTGAAGGATCATGAAATGGGTCAGTGAGGAAGAAGAATCGATGGATGACAAGGGAAATGCAATAAGCCAAATTCAATTCGTAATCCTTGACATGTCCAGTAAGTTTTAGATTTAACTCATACAAATTAGAACTCATGAAATAATTAGGAAGAATGTTAAAAGATTATCAGAATTTATTGGTTTTGATCATCAATTATTAATGTTTAAAAATTTAGGATAAAAATATATTGTTGAATTATTAGACTAAAAGAATTAGGTTGATAACTAAAAATAATAAGTTAAAACAATAAATTTTAACCGTCCAAACATTTCTCATAATTAAAAATCTTTCTAGAAAAAAAAGTTTTGTACATTTGTTTTTATCTCTCAACATAATATAAAATTTCTAATTCGAATTCGCGACCTTTTAGATAAGTATGGGAAGACTATGCCTTTTAGTTATTATAACTCATTGACAGTAAGAGACATTTCTTATTCTGAACTAATTTGTGGAGTTGAATTAGACACATTTAATCTCAATTCTAATAGTATTAGAATATATTCGATCGAATATTATTAAGTCATCAACAGAAATGGATTCTCTTAATTCTTTTTAACAATTAAAGGAGTAAAGTGTGATTTTTTATCATTAATTTTATAAGTAGAACATAAAAAAAACATAAAAAAAAAATAATAAAAGATTCTGATCACACTTTACTCCCTTAATTTTTTTAACAATTGAAAAGATCCATTCCCAATCATCTACTTATAAATGTTTATGCTCTAAATAAAGTCTAGATTGTTATTTTATAAAAAAGATATATTACATGTATGTTTCACATACATCTCTTAAAGGTAAATAAAATCTTTAAATAGTTTATCAAGACATTCTTCATTTTATAAACTAGATTTATTAGTTTTGCACAAGTATTAAAATAATTATTAAATTTTATTAAAATATAAATAACTAAAAGAAAAATACAAAAATATCCATAATAATATATTTTTTCTATTCCATTAAATTTTTCAATCTTTTATTCTATTTAATAATAGAATACATATAACACGTTAAAATTAGTTAATAATTTTTTGAAATTTGAAAATAACATTTAATTTGTAATAAAAATAAAAAATATATTTAATATGAAATGGGGAGAGTATAAATATTCGGAATGTACATGTGCCTCTACTCTCTGCTTCTAAATAACTATCCAGCCATTATTTTAACAAAATAAAATAAAATCCATTAACAAAATATCTTAGATATATACTTACTGCACTACATACAGTGGAAAACCCTAACTAATTAACAGAATGATGAGATAATATAATGTTTGAATCACAAGCTAATACTTTAATAAGATAAATTCTTTACCATTTTTTGCTAGTATGATTGATCAAATATGATATTCCATTTCTATATATAATATATCATACAGATTTGGTGAACATTGACACATCTGGAATTGCTGCTCTTGAGGAACTGCACAAGAGTTTGTCCTCACATAGGAAGCAGGTAACATGGCTTCTATTTTCTTACTTAAGCTAATAATTAAGCTATCTAAAAAGCTACCATTCAATATATGGTGCATGCTGCAGTGCCAATGATAACTATAATATTTTTAATAAACGTTGCTAAAAATTAAAATATTTTTTTATTATTTAACAATATTTTTTAATTTTAAAAATAAAAAAATATTATCAAAATATAAAAAAATATAACTTTAATTTTAATAATACTTATATAACCACCATACTTATTATAATCATAGGCACTATAGATTCTGCCTCAATATATACGTTGCCCTTTAACTCATCATATTTCTGAATAATAATTAATCACACCATCACCATTTCATAAATTCTTAATTAATATTTGAAATCATTGCCTTTGACGTATTATATATATATGGTGTCTTACCAGTTAGCCATTGCGAACCCAAGGTGGCAAGTGATTCACAAGCTAAAGGTATCAAACTTTGTCAACAAAATCAATGGCAGGGTCTTTCTCACTGTTGAAGAAGCTGTTAGCTCCAAGATCCAGTGCTGAGTTAACGTTGAAAATAAAATCGAAGAAGAATCTAGTCTTCTAATAATAGCTACTTATTATTGTCATGTTGGAATGTCGAAAATAAATAAGCATAATTAATAGTACTTCATAATTAATTATGATGTGAGACGGTGTGTGTATATTTTAGATTTCCTGTCTAAGTACGTACGTAACTTTATGTAAAAATATCAAAAGTACAAATCATTAGTGATGTGTGTCATAATAATAAGTCATCTTGTGATAAAGATGATGGGAGTTTGTTTCGGTCCATCGTTTGTACCCATTAGGTTTTTGGGATGGTAATGAGGAAGGTTGTGAAAACCGGAGCACTTATCGAATCGGTCAAATAATTGGTTTAATGGTTAATGGTTCAATCGGAGTTAAATTATGATTGAATCGATTTAATTAAATATAGAGTAAAAATATAAAAAATTCAATACATAATTTTAAAAAGTTAAATTCAATAATTTTTAAACTAAGATTCAAAATTTAACAATTTTATAAAATGAACAATACATAATTTATTATTAAAAAGTCATTAAAAAGTCATAAACAACTCCAGGTCCAGGTTTTGAATTTGATTTCCACCCTTATTCCATTTGTAGAAAAGTTGGTTCAATTTTTTCAGAAGGTACATAAGAGAATCCTATGTTTTGTTTTTTCTACTTATTAGTGTTATACATTCAATACTTGGCTGTCAGTATTTAAGTAAAATGTGAATAAGATTTTTATTTCGAGAATAAGTATGTGATAGGGACTCGGGTAAGTAGCCCAAGTCCATTGTTGAGTAGGGGTATTTTTTTTTCCCTTTCTTTTATTTGTCCCCTTCTCCAAATTTTGGTGCAGGTGAGTAACCAAATGCTACTTGAGAAAACTCGGGGGAATGACCAAAAGGGCTATTAACGGTTTAAACATGGATATGGTTCCTGATAGAGCACTATGGCCCACTTTAATCCATGTAACTGAACTCACTTACACTGTGTTTGGTTTAAGGGAAAATAAGAAAAAAGAAAAGTGGTGGAAGGAAAATGAATAGAAATTTTCATTTTCCTTTGTTTGGATACCAAAGAAAATGGGAAGGAAAAAAAATTTTGATGTGGGTCTTACAAAATTTTTTTTCTCTCCATTAGAAGCAAGAAAACAAGAAAGAAAATATTATTTTTGGTATATTTACAATACTACCCCTGATTCTATTATTATTAATAATTATTAATATAAATTTAGTTTTAATAGTTTTAATACATTATTATAATTAAGATTTATATTTAAACATTATATATGTATTAGATAAATAATTTATAAAATTATAATATTTTATAATATTCATAAAATACAATAAAATATAAATAAATAAAACTATTTATACTTTATTTTATTATAAGGGTATTAATGTAACTTTATACCATTATGATTTTCTTTTTTCTCATTTTTCTTCTCATCCAAACAAAAGAAATTTTTTTCTCTATTTTCTTTCCATTCATTTTCTCTTCATCCAAACAACACACAAATAATTCTACTTTTCCTTCTATTGTCTTTCCTCTCATTTTCTTTTCTCTTATTTTCTTTCCTTCTATTTTCTTTCCTATATTCAAACAAAACCTTAGTGGACTAGGCTTAGTTGCTATTGTTGGATAATATCCCAATGAATTTAGGGTTATGATATATGTACATAGCACTTCAGGAACTTAATCCAGAATAGTTTTCTAAGATGTTGAATATTAATTTTGAATTGTTGATTATTTTGTGGCTGTTCCATCCAAATTCAGAATGACAGCAATTCAGAATCCAAACTAATATATCAATTCATAGTTCATACAATTCATATGGCATTCAATATAATTAAATTCAACAATTCATCTAGTTAATTCAATAGAGCAGAATTAAAAAAATTGAACCTACATCAACAGAGCAGAATTCAACAGAGCAAAATTTTAAAATTGAACCTACATCAAATTTATTCAACATTACAGAATGATTAATCATATAATAAAAAAAATAAAAAAAAATTAGAAACAGAACAAGAACTCAGAAGAACTTTGCATCTGAAGAACATCAACCTACTTCAAATCTGCCCTAAATTCTTCACTGAATAAAAATTTAACTGAAAAAACAACATTACTCAAAATATAAACTCAAAAAGATTGAAAAAGTGAAAAACAGAAGAATAGAAGAACAAAGACAAAAACTCAAAAAGATTGAAGAATAGAAGAACTCAGTAGTCAGTACTCACCGCAGGAGAGCACAGAAGGCCAGAGGCCAGAGCAAGACGACGACGTTTTGGTGACGGTGACGACAACAAGCCGACGACCTGCGACGGTGAGGCTTCGCTCCAGCGTTTGTTTTGTTTGACGATGGCGTTTGTTTCATTTGACGGTGAGGCTTCGTTTGAAGGTCGACGAGATTAGGGTTAGGTTGGGAGGTGACTAGGAGTCTTTTTTGAAGAGGAAACTAGGAAAGTGGCTCACTGCATTCAGACTTCACTTCAGCCTTTTTCTTTTTTTTTTCCAGCACCAAATGACGTCGTTTCGTGACTTGGGAGGGAGAACCGGTGCTCTTTGAAATCTAGCCGGTTCGTCCGATTTGTCGGTTAACCATCGGTTCGGTCAGTTTTTTTGCCAATTTTTTGTAAAACGGTTTTATAGGTGGACCGAATCGGTTAGGTGACCGATTTCCGATTAGCCCGGTCTGATTTTCAGAACATTGGTAATGAGTCTCCACAGGAGAAGGCATCCCCTCAACTTTTATCTAGGGGTAACAAATAGGCTAATCCGCCTTGTGCTACTTCATCTAGTGAGGCGATTTCAAATTTTATTTCGCGAATTAGCGGGCTAAGCTCGCCAATTATTATTATTATTATTATTATTATTATTATTATATAATTTTACAATTATTTCAATAAATTTACAATTTTTAAAGATATAAAAAAATTATAATTTCTAAATTCACAAATATTAAAGTCTTAATAATTTTAAATATGTAATAAATATAATTATCAACCAAATTTTTTGAAATAAAATAATAAAACTAATATTGTAAAAAATAAAATAAATATATCCAAAACATATAATTAAACATCTTCAAGTCTCTAATCAATCAAACATAGAACATAATCTAAATTATAATTTAGAACATGACGGGCCCATCGGGAAAGCCCACCCCATCCCGCTGAAATCTGGGAATTAGGCGGACATTTTAATTATAGCAGTTTTAAATTTTCAGTCCGACCCGTCTTTTTTGGTGAGTTATCCGGACCAGTCCGGCAAGTTTCGCCCCGTTTGCCACCCCTATCCCCATCCTCATTATTTGCCAAAACGACCCCATTTCTATCCCATATTGTGACGAGTAATAGATATGTTACTCGGCGTATATCTGAATCATCGTGGATATTTGTGGATGTTTGAAAATAATTAAAAATTGAAAAAAATCTCAATTTTCAAATATTATCGTATATTAAAATTTTCAAAACACACTGCCAGAAAAAGGATTTAGCCACAAAAAATTACCCACGAATACATTAAAATAGTAAAGTTATATGTTAGTTCGTAAAATTTGCTACAAACATTCATTCCTGTAGTTAGGTTTTATCAATTTATCATAAATAACATTAACAGTGGCCTCCTAAACTACAAAATCGTTTCTTTTCCATTATCAACATTTTCTCTGTCCCTGTTTTCCATTTTTTTCTCCCTTCCCTTCCTTGAACTTGCGAGTCCTTTTTCCTCTACTTCTATCTATTTCTCTGAATCCTTCTTGTTGCTTGAATCTCAGATCTTATTTTTCTTCTTTATGTGAGTTGATCAATTGTGAAGCCGTCTCATTCTTTTCTTGTCATGGAGTGGCTGATGTTCCATCTATTTTCTTCTTTTTATTTTTTCTTCAATTGAGATTTACTTGCTGTTAGTAGTAGAAATTCTAGCTATAATATCATTATTGTTGTCACTACCTCGTATTATTCTGCTGATGCAGTCATCTCTATCGCAATCTCATTCTTTCTTCCTCTTTGGTGGTGCTAAAATTAGGGGCGATTTTGACGAGGGGTTGAGAAGCTCGACCACTCCTTGAGTTTGGGTTTCTTCACCGACATTGAGCTCAGGACAGTGCTTCAGGGAGATATCTATGACATTTTTCGTGGCTATGCTTCTAAAAGGCACTGTCTTTAGCCACATAATAATACTGATGCCAAGTTATTGCACAAATTGGATAGAGATTTGCTACAGCAAAAAAATGAATTTGGGCTTTTAAATTCTCGGACTTGTTGTCTCTCATTTGATAGGAACAGGACCCACCATGGCTAAGTCGTGTGCGATGAATCAATTTGGCATGATTCACTACAAGAAAAACATTAAGTATCGTTGGATTTACCGCCGGAATAACAAAAATTATCCGCCAGTAATTTTACCACTCCAATATTTTCTTTCCCACCTAATTACTGTCGGATATTGCCCTCGATAAATCCGACGATAAATTTAATTTTTATTTATGTTTTTATACACAATAGGTGGTCAAATTCTTTTGTTTATTTTTTATTAACTTTTTTTGCACAATTTGTAGTCAAATTCTAAATAATAGAAATCAAATATGATAAATTAAATATCAAGTATACAAAAAAATTAACAATAAAAAAGTAGAATATACAACGAAACAGTCTACAATAAAATTCTAATAACTAAAGATCCAAATAGTCTCGTCGTTATCATCTCCCTGGTCCTGCTAAGGCGGCGGATTATGCGATGATGTCAGTGCCCCTGTAGCAGCGCCGCTGCTGGTGCTGCCATTGGCCCGCATCTAATCTTGGTACACCGTCATCTATTACTCCATCCGCTGAAGCCGCTCTAACTCCCGTCTCCACTCTAGTTTGAGGAAATTTGTGTCTGAGACGTATGTGAGGATCTCCTGATACTTCTTCTTAAGCTATTGCAGTTGTTGAGTCAGTTGGTGAATGCTCCGGGTGAGCTCTAGTACCTGCTCCCTCAAATTAATGTCGTTTGTGAGATCGACGGGCCAGTTGGTGGCAGAGGCGGATGAATGTCTTAGTGTGGAGGTGAAGAGGTTGTCAGTGAAGAACGATCCCAGCCCATAGACACGGTTCTTGTATGGCTCAGATGTGATCTCAAACCAAACCGTGTTAGGATCGACTTCAGCTGCAGCGGAGTTGTTGTCGTCATCTCCAGTTTACTGAGATTGTTGGGTTGTGGTCACCGCCAATTTCTGCATGTAGGACTCCTATGTAACACATGTTATGATGAGGACTGCAGTTAATTGAAAATAAAACGTTATACCCTATGATGTTTACTCACATAATGATCTGCAACCTGCTGATAAGCAAATCTCTCCTTGTTCTCCTTTAAGTTGTGGGTGTACTTGAAGGTCTCCGTAATCGCCGCATCACGACTCATGACTTAGACTATGCAGGTTGAAACAACATGTTAAATCAAGTTATAATGACATTATATTTCAAAAACAAAATCAACTTAATAACAAATTGAAACAAATTACATACCGACCTGGCCTTTGTCTTCATAAAAGTCGTTGACCCACCAGTATACTTCGACGACTTGGCCGATACTCTGTTAGCTCTATTCGTGAGATGACGACACTAGAACCTCTCATCAGTCTCCTAATGGACATACAATGCCTTCTTAAGGCCTGGACGGAACTAAATAGGGGCAGTCACGCCGCTCACGTACGTCATCCATCATCTGCTGTAGTTGCCTAGTCATCCGACGGTCGAGGATCATCCTGATCATGACATCGTGCGTCTTGTCCTATATAATTTTTTTTGCATAAAGAGTATTTAACACTAGTTAATTAAACTTAAATACATAATTAAATAAAATAGAAGATATAAACTAAGTAAGGTTTGAATATATAGAGTTTTTACTGTCCACTTCTGGAACAATCACTCTCTGGTCTCAGTAGGGATCTTCGTGTAGCTCGACCACTGGTGGTCGTACATCATCTTGATGAAATTAGTGCACTCCTATGTACACACATTGTTATTTAACACAAACCTATCAATGAAAAACTTAAGATTAGTAGTTTACTAAAAAATTATTTGAAGTAATCTATAAACTTCAGTTATATTTAGATTTTATAAAAATTTTAGCAAAATTTTATCTATAAATAGAATGCGCCACAAATTCTATCCGTCAACAATAAACCCTAAACAATTCACAAATAAACCAATATGGAATTATATCACTTAAGCAGCAACATCCATCAACAATCAAGTAGTATGCATATAAAACAAAATATTTGAACCTAAATCCACTAACCTAAATCTAACTTATCTTAACAACCTAAATCCACTAAAACTAGAAAATTGAGTGTAACTAAATTAAACGGACTAACTAAAATAGTATGCATATAAAAGACTTAAAATAGTATTCACACTGTCAAATCATCAGGCCAAATAGTCATCCATATGATAGGATCTGGTGGAGGGTCATCTGGCTGGGATCCATGAGAACATTTTGGCACCGCGGTGTTTATCGCTAGAGGTGTCGTCATCGTCAAAATAGTGGAATACTGAGCAGACGGAGGTGGTGGAGAAGTCTACTGTGGTGAAACAGCCGAACTAGTTGCGAGGGTGCGTAGTAAAAGGAGCCACATAGTTGGGGTTAGAGACTATGATGAATGACTGATCATGTGCACCCATTGCCTGTGATGTCTCAGGAGTAGTCAGAGTAGAGGGTGATGATCGAGAAGTCCCAGGAGTACCAGTAGACATCCTTCCTCTACCACGACCACGAGGCCGATTCGTGACACCTTTGCCTGTCGTTATGTCTGCAAAGAGCATACGAATTAAATTCAAATTTGCATCCATTAAATTTCATTAAAATTTTTCAAAACATAATTCTTTACTTAGAACTAATCAAATTAAAATCTTATAAAATTCAAATTTGCAACAATTCGAATTTAGGGCAACATTACCGTCAGATTTATCAACATAAAAATCTGCTGGTAAAGCTTCACGGTGCTTCAAAATGCAGTGTTTCACTAATCCAGGGTACCATCCAATTTATCCTCCTATAAATCTGATGGTAATCCTCACGCCAATTATTTTTTTCTCTCCAAATATTACCGGAAAATTTACTGTCGGATGTTATAATTCGACGGTAATTTTTTTACTTGACAAATTTATGTCCAAATCCGCAGATAAACCCGACGCTAATGTCTGACAATAAATCTAACGGTAAATCTGCCGGTACTCAGCATTTTTCTTGTAGTGGTTCCCACTATTTTTCCTAATTTTTATTCAAATATTTCTCTTTTAATTTGGTAAAATTTTTGTTTAAATATTTTCCCTAATTTGTTTGGTGCAGTAGAAAATTACAAAGCCAGAGTTTTGGGAAAATCCTTTTCCAAGTAAAATCTAACTGATCTTTTCTTTTGTTATCATCTTTCAATTCCTGTGATTATCATTTTTGCTTATATTTTATAACTATAATTTCTTCTTGAATTGTATTCTATTTTTTTCTTATATTTTTTCATCTTTTCTGATTTTTGTTTCTGAGTTATATGGATTATATTTTGCCTTCATTTGTTATTGTTAGGTTGTTGAAAAGAGCCCTGTTATTTCTTGATTAATTGTTGAATTTTCCTTTGTTGTGCTTTTGCTGTGTGTGATTGAGGCCTTATTGTGTTGTGGTATATCTTACTCCCTTTCGAGTTATGGTGACTCTTTGTAATCATCAAATATAATTTTAATAGATCCTTTGAATGATTGATGCACAGGCCGGCTGACCCGATGGACGTCGATGAGTTCCTTTTCAAGACGACCAGGGGAGATGACGTCTGGTGGCCAGACCAGCACCGTTACTGGTACGACCTGTTCAGGGGCCCTACCAGGCACAGCACTTGATTACAATCGACGACCATCCAAACCTTCGCCCGACACAGGAGTACCTCACCTGGTGGCAGCATTCCTGCATAGTGAGACATCTCTCCGGTGATGACGTCCTCACCGATCCCAGAGCAGCAGCCCCACCAGCTGATATCCTCCCCACAGCCCCTGGTCATAGAGATGAGATACAGTTACCATGGGATGTCCCAAATCGAAGGCGACAGGCGAGGAGGCGACCTCGCGATGATGTCTGGAGACCAGCACGTCAGGCACGTGGTCAGCGCACTCGTAAGGACGGTGACAGAGACTAACAGTTGTCAGAAGAGGAGCCTGAGTACGCATGACAGAAGGATATAACCGAGGTTGGCATTCCCGATGCATATACAGGGCAGCTGTCCGATACATTTTTCGCTGACCATGAAGCTGACATGGCTACGAGGCTTATGCCGGGTATCTCCATCCCAGTCACCACCCGACTAATGACACCGCTTGGGAGCAGCCCCTGTTCGACATTGGATCCGATGTTGAGATAAACATGGATGATATGTTCTAGATCATCGGGGCGACCAATGATACGATGGATGACTTGGCCAATCATTATCACCTCCAGAGAGACGATACCGACATACCTGGGATATCGAGCGGTGTATCCACCCAGTATGGGACAGCTCTTCCAGGGTGCTACCAGACTCCTCCTCCACCACAGCACCAGTGTGGCTTTGCTCCGTCACTCTACTATCAGACTCCATCCCTGCCACCACCGCCACCACTATCCGATTCTGTCTGGCCACCACCTCCTATGCCTCCTCCCATGATTGTAGCAATTCTTCCACCACCCACTTGCTGCCGTCGGACGGCGTTAGTTACTATTATTGCTATGTATTTTGTTTATTGTTTATGTCTATAGACCTCCATCACATGTATGACTCTACTTGTTTATCCATGTTGATATATGCTTTTTTACGAAAATATTGTAACGTCATATATAAAACATTCTCCTATATTCTCGCATGTATCTCAGATTCACTGGCCCAAATCAGAGTACACGCATATCTCAGGTGCATCCAAGATAAGACTCGTACACCGCGTATCATAGAACGGGGTCAGTGCACCCGAAATGTGGCCATTTTTGAGAATGCCCCTCTGTATCTGAGATATGACTAACAATGCATTTTGGTAAATTCCTCCACGTTTATTTAAATCGGTAAATATTATATTTATTTAATTTAAATAAAAAATCCAACGAAGTAATCATTTTTTTTAGTTTTTATTTTGTTTATTATAGATGTATTTGAAAAACTGTATGCATTATGGAAAAAAGAATAAATAGACGTCAAAAGAAAACCCACAAAAATACAAAAAATAAAATTATTATAGATTCAAATTATAAAAAATTTCATCAAATTATACTTATCATAAAAAATTCTATCAAATTATAAATTACAAACTCAATAATTATTCTAGATTAAAACTTAAATTAAAGATACTAGATCAAAATGCCACAATTAACAATTTTTGTACTATTTGATAGAAAAGCAAAAAAAATTATTGGACAAAACTATCTTAAATTTAATTACACTCCAAGACAGCAATGATATTGAAGCACCATCCCAATTAAAAAATTTATACTTTACACTTATATTTGAAGTCAAAGTAAATGATTTTAACTATACTCTTAACAATATACTATTGCCAAGACATTTATTCCAACAAAAAATACTGAAACTTAACCCTTATTACAACAAATAAAACAGGTAATACAACAAAAAATTTATTTATTCAAAACATAATTTTTATTGTTCATTTATATTCTTCATTGATTATAGAAAACGACTTCACCAACATGAATATTATCAAACCTAGATGACATATAAATTAAGAGATTAAGGAGAAAGAAAAGTAAACGAATCTAAGACACATCTTCACATGAAGAAAATATATACATAGATGGAATAAAAAAAGACAATAGATCAGAAAATGTATACAAGTCAACGGATTAAAAATATCATGTCTCCACAAAAATATATGACAGGAAGAAAAAAGAAATAATTCCAACAAAAACCGAAAATAAAAAAGGAGGACAAACACTATATAAAAAGACTAAGTCAATTAATTATAACAAATACGAACATAAAAACAACAAATGAAGATGTAGCTTTGTACAACTTTAACATTAAAAACTTTTGTATTACAAAATATTTTAAATAATAAACACATCAAATTTAATATTAGTTTGTATATATTTTAATTAATTTTTAAATAATATAATACTTATTAAAATATAATATATACTATAATTAATTTATCACTCTGGGCATCGCGCGAGTCTCACTCTAATTAATAGTGTTTCCTGAACCTTTAACAATAGTGAACTCTTGAACTCAGTTTGGCCATGTTTCAAGCATGAATATGCCCACATTAATAGTGTAGGAAGTAGGAACACTTCGGGATCTTGTGTAACCTCCCTCCGTTTTTTATCCATTATCTTTCATTTATGTTCAGATACATTAGTTTTTGAATATATCGCTTTTTCTAAGTAGGAACGTTATCCAGAATCTGCAGCAGTTCCTTCAAATAAATTGGACAAATTACTTTCACTGACAATTATTTAGAAATCATGAAATGATCAACTACCCACATAATTTTAATAATCATCATTTAGGATGTGGTATTCAGAAGAGAAAATAGCCACAGCCTGTTATTTTAAGGATTTAACTAGTTGCAAATTGCCAAAGCCAAATATAAAATACATCAAGTAGAAGAAAGAGTTCAATTCATATGCTTCAAACAAGAGCAGCAGAGATTAGAGGGATAAGTGCTTTCTTAATTCTCTCTACAGCTGCCTGTAAGGTAGTAAGGGATGCAGCATAAGAGATGCGGATGCAAGTGTCATCTCCGAATGCACTTCCCGGCACCAGAGCAACCTGCAAATGAAAACACCACAAAACAAATAAAATTATTATTTGCGAAATGTGATGCATTAAACCTTTCAAAGCATCATGTCCATCAGCTATCTTAACTTTATATACATATAAGATGTTTCAGAAAAATAGTAAAACAAAATATTACTGCTGATACCTGGCCCTTGTCTAGAAGGTATCGACAGAGGGACTCAGAATTCTCAATTTTACCGAAACCATCAACTTCTCTTCCGTAGTAGGAGCTGAAATCAAGGAATAGATAAAATGCTCCCTGAAAGTGGACAGCATGGTATATTTACAAAGTAGAATAGCAGAGAACAGAAGGAGGAGAAACATCATATAGTTGAGTTTGTGAACCTGAGGTTCTGATATTTTCACACCATCCATCTCTCTAAAACTTCTAACCAAGAAATCTCTTCGTTCCCTGAATGCTTTCACCATGGTAGAAACAGCCTCCCCACCAGCATAGCCTAGCCCTAAGGCAGCAACTGCAGCTTTCTGGGATATACTACTTGCCCCTGAAGTGAACTGAATAAGATAATATGTGTCAGGCATCATATTGGGCGCATGTGGCCACGTGCATGCAAGCACACATATAGCATAAATCGTCCAACTCCAACTTAATCCAAATGAAAAATAGAAATTTTCTTCTCTCCATTGCCGAATCTTGCAAGACCCTAAGCATATAAAGATGTCTTGGAGCAACAGGAAACAAAGAGAAATACAAAGTAGAGCTATATTGTTGACAAAAATGGCCAACCGAAAACAATTACAACATACCTGACTTTGAAGCTTTCCGCATGCTGCAATAAAATGTTTCGGGCCAGCAATATATCCAAGTCGCCAACCAGTCATTGCAAATGCCTACAAGAACACAGTTCAAAAACATCGCAAGTTCATAACCAAGTTACCTGACCAAAGGCTTTATGCATCATGCCATAATTGACAACTATACTAACAAATAACAAATATGAATTGAGTAGTCAACAAAAAAAAAAAAGAGATCAACAACACCAAAAATAATGAAATACCCAAAAAGATATATTAATTTGAATTAAGGTAAGAGAACATATCCTAACAGATTAACCTTGGAAAAACCGTTCACAGTAAGAGTCCTGTCCCACATGCCAGGTAAAGATGCAAAGCTCGTATGAGTTGCTGGTGCATAAATTATGTGTTCATAAATTTCATCAGAGATGACCTGTATAAAACAGCCATAAAGATCTTCAAAGGAACTATCATTTAGAAAAAAACATTGACACACGTGATCTAGTCATGGAAGTATAAAGCTACCAGAAGCCTGGGGTGCTTTGCTACAATTTGGGCTATCTCTTCAAGTAATTTCTTTGGATAGACTGACCCTGTTGGGTTAGATGGCGAGCAAAGAATAAGTACTCTTGATTTTTCAGTGATTTTGGATTCAAGGAGTTTGGGATCCAAAAGAAAATTATCAGATATGCTGGTTGGAAGAATCACAGGTGTTGCATCAGCCAATCTTGCCATTTCTGGGTAACTCACCCAAAATGGGGCCGGAATAATGACCTGAAGAATTTACAAGACATGGTAATGTAAACCGCAGAGTTTGCAAAGGGAAGAATGACATAAGATACATCTTTCATAGTTGTAAACATAACACAGAATGGAG
Source organism: Arachis ipaensis (assembly GCF_059453495.1). Classification (NCBI taxonomy): domain Eukaryota; kingdom Viridiplantae; phylum Streptophyta; class Magnoliopsida; order Fabales; family Fabaceae; genus Arachis; species Arachis ipaensis. Next base: position 22,705,329 of record NC_142435.1, read on the forward strand.
CAATCTTTCATTGGCATATAAAGCTTGCTTGACCCAAAATATATGATAATCAAATTTCATGAGTACAGCAGAAAAACAATACATGGAGCAAGGGGTTCAGAAATGAATGCTGAGTTACAAAATACAAAGTCAGTTGATCAAAACAAAGGCTTGTCACTAAGTTCAAACAGATCATGGAATCCTACTACAAGTCTGTAAACACATACAAGAATACAGCATCAAAAGGAGAACAAAGCTAAAGCTTGTATATTGTTGAAGTCAATTTTTTCCCCTAACCCTGTATTTCAGCACAAATTTAAAGCACACTCACCATTTTTCTTTAACTAGCCTAATGTCTTCGCAAGTAAGGTAAAGAGCCATTACATACCTCATCGCCCGGTGAACAAACTGCAAGTACTGCCTGAGCAATACTCTGCTTTGCTCCATTGCTTACCACAATCTGATCAGGAGTATATGTAATTCCATTCTCCTCTGCAATAAAAATTCAGGAAAATTGTCAAAAGCCACATAAGCCCCCATCTCAAAAAATCAGTAAAAAACAATTAACCAGAGTAAACCAAACACAAACACTTGAAGTGCATGAATTAGCTAACCCTTCAACTTATGACAAATCGCGCTGCGCAATTCAAATGTTCCGGCATTAGGGGTGTACCTTGTGTATCCTTCGCGAATAGCATTAATCCCAGCCTACCATACTCACCACACATTAATCAAACATTCACATGATCATTACTTCATGATCATAATTTCATTATCATACACCTAAATCAAAAAGCAGAAAGATGCAGCAATAAAGTACAATTCACACAAAAATAAAATGAGAATTCACCTCAGCTATGACGGCAGGTGTATCGAAATCAGGTTCTCCGGCGGCCAAGCGAATAACCGGCACTCCGGCTTCGACAAGAGCAGTGGCCTGGTCACTTATGGCAACAGTCTTGGAAGGCTTAACAGCATTAACCCTCGGACTCAAAGAAATATCAACACCAAAAGATTCTGAATCTTCAAAGCTACTACTCTTCGCTTTCACAACCGCCACAAGAGCTCTTCTTCTATTCAGCTCAACACGTTTTCCCTTATGCACCGTTCTACAGAAAACACATAATATTCAAAAAAACAGTTGCAGAGGCGGATATTAGAAACAAATGAAAATGGAGCATAAAGAAGAAGAACTCACATGAAAGGAAGAGATCTACGAGTAGGTGGAGGAATCACGGAATGGAAAGAGGGGCATTGATCTCCGAATTGGGTTCTGGAGATGGTAGCGCTGTTTAGAGTATTCGCCATTGTGAATTCGATTGAAGGTGTTATGATAATACGAGAAAGAAAGGTGAAAAAAAATGCAATTGAAGTAACTGAAATGAAAAGGAGAAGAAATGAGAAAATTAAAGGTAAGATTCAAAGAAGAGGGAAGAGGGGGTTGGTGGGAGAAGAGTTAGTTGGTGGGTGGAACCAAAAAGAACTAAACTAACTTTATTAATAGATTAATAGTCGTTCAAGTCAATAAGATTGAACTCAATTTTTACACGGATGTAGTTTTTGTTTTTTCGTTAATGTTTTGGGAGTGAAATGTAAAGTGAAGTGAAGATAATTAGTTGGGACTTGGGAAGGGGATATTTAAAAGGGTATTTTGGGCTTAATTATTAAGAGATAGAAACATTATTACTCATAATTTTTTATCATGTCACGTCTTCCAACGTTCAATATATAACAATCATGGACCTAAATAATTTTAAGGTTCCTTATCCTTTTAATGATTTGGGCTCGCCAGGATCGATATGCATGTTTTGCTTCAGAAAATAATTTCTGAAATAACAATCATTATTCATTGGAAGTTCATCGTGCACCTTTATATTAGGCTAAACAAGTATAATATATAATCTCTGAAAATATTATCCTCAATTAAGTGATGACTTAAGTAGATTAAAAAGAAAAATGATAAACTGAGATCAGTGAGATGGTCAATAAGGGAACTCGCATACGGTTTTTTTTTTTTTTTATTTCTCAATATGCGTAATTTCTAAAATATTTATCAATTTAAATTTTGAAATATATTTTGATGTAAGGTTACAAGATAAATAAAACATACATGTATTTCTAATGTACTGTATTTAAGATATGAAAGAAAATTTAATACGTTAATTTCGGGTGCACTCAAAATGCTCATTTAAAAAATTGATGTGCATCTAATCTAAGGGGTATGTCTAAAATAAGCTCAACACTTATATATTTATTAAATGTGTCACATTTATATAGACCATTAGATTTTATTAGATTAAAATCAAAGACTAATATAAAAGAAGAACATTGATAGATTCTAATAAATACAGAATATCATAGTAAATAAATGTTTTAAATGACAATACTTTAATATACAATACTTTAAATGACAATCGAATCTTTTATTCTTAAATAATTAAATATAAAATATATAAATACAAAATATCTAAATATTTTTTATTTATTAAAATTAATTATTATACAAAATTTTTTATAATATTAAAAAATTATATTAAAATAATATTTTAAATTATAACATAAAAATATAAAATAATTAAAATTTTATTTTATATTACTTGACAAATAATTAGATTATTATATTCAAAATTTATTAACTAACTATTTTTATTAAAAATATTATTATATAATATAATTTTTCATAAAAATATTTTTAAAATATAATTTATTTAAAATATTATATGTAATACATGATATATATACGTAGATTATACAATCCTATATAAGCGTAAATTATATTTTAAAAATATTTTTATAAAAAATTATATTATATAATAATATTTTTAATAAAAGTAGTTAATTAATAAATTTTGAATATAATAATTTAATTATTTATCAAGTAATATAAAATAAAATTTTAATTATTTTATATTTTTATGTTACACTTTAAAATATCATTTTAATATAATTTTTTAATATTATAAAAAATTTTTGTATAATAATTAATTTTAATAAATAAAAAATATTCAAATATTTTGTATTTATATATTTTATATTTAATTATTTAAGAATAAAAGATTTTGTTGTCATTTAAAGTATTGTGTATTAAAATATTGTCATTTAAAACATTTATTTATGTACTATGATATTCTGTATTTATTAGAGTCTATCAATACTCTTCTTTTATATTAGCCTTTGATTTTAATCTAATAAAATCTAATGACCTATATAAATGTGACATATTCAATAAGCACATAAGTGTTGAGCTCATTTTAAACACGTATTCTAATCTAAGATATGTGTTAAGTTATTTAGGAATTTTTACATCATAAATATAAAAAAAATAACATTAATTTTTAATTTTTTAAAAAATTGAAGACAAATAAATCTTTCTATCAAATTATTCTTTTCTTTAAAATTGCATTGCATCCAAAATACATATATACTAAGAATTTTTTATTATAAATTAAAAAATTCTTTATTTTTTAAATAAAAAAACACATTAATCACTAATACCAATTTTTATATGTAATTCGCTTAATTTCATGACAAACTGCATGTTACTGTCTTCAGTTCGCCTAGTGATTTGGTGACTTAGAACCAAGTAATACAGTTCGCCTAGTAATGTAACAACGGAGTGAACTTCGTCCAATTATAAAAGATGTTCTTTCTCCTCTGTCATTATCACCTTTTTTCTAAAAATTCACTCTCTATTTCTCTCTCAATTCCCTCTTTCCTTCTCTCTCAACTACCCCCTTCATTATTTATCTTTTACTAGGTTAGTTTTCCTCTTTTTGAACTAACTTAGGTTGGCCGAATTGTCCACTCACTTGTCCGCTTAAACAAGTGTTAGAAATGACCCTTAAATAAAACTCAGATCCGCGACGTATTAGTTCTTGACCTGTCGGGCCAAGAAATACCGTGAGCAACCAAAAAAAAGTTTTCTTCTCTTTGTTCTTGTTTTTATTTATTTTTTATATTATATTATTTAAATATTTAATTTAGATAATGTTAATGATAGTATTATGTAAATTGATAGATTATTATTATTATTATTGTTGTTGTTGTCGTTGTTGTTGTTATTTATTTTGTTGGTCTTTATAGTTTCACCAAATTTTTAATTAGGTCTTTATACCTTTTTTTTTCTTTTTAATTGGATCCCTAAACCATTTTTTTTTCAATTAGGTTTCTCCTGACACCAAACGTTAAAGAAGAACAAATTTATTATTATATCATCGTTTATTTTTTACAATTCTCTCCTACACATTAGGGTTTTCCTCTGTGAACGCTCATAGATCTAAGCTAACTATTTTCAGAAATATCTAGCTCCAGAAAGTATTTTTAGGTGATGATGGATTAATTTGGATTATTCCTCTAAAAATGACTTCGACTACTAACTCCGCACTCTCCCTATCCAAAAGCTCAGTAATCAGCAACAATGGGAGTGACACCATTGCCAATGATGATAGAATGTTTTACGTCCAAAAATTCCTCCATGAAACTCAACTGGCTCGAAACTACAACAATAAAATCAACCACCAACAAGAACTATCTCCTTACACCACCCATCTTTTCAATTTATATCTCCACCGATTCCCACCACGTCGACCCTCTCCACCTCCGTGACCTTTGCGACATATGCACTACTCTTTCCACATGTTTCCAAACCACATGCGGTAGAGGATCAGTCCCTCTTTCTCGATACTTGCAAGCTCCGTTGTTTTCTTCGTTGTTTGCAAGTCTCATCATGTTCTTATCGCTGATGATAGTGGTGACAATGGAAGTTTTGGGACAGAGAATTTAGTTGTGTGACGTTAATGACTCTTTTCAACGATGAATTGGTGAGGTTTGGGTGTACCGTGTCGTTTCCAACTGCGGCCTCACTGCTTCAATTTATGATGTCATGGTAACACTTACAAAAGTCAATTAAAAAGATGATCTTTACCTGTTTGATAAAATGCCCATGAATTAAGTTTGATGGCAATAAACACATATGAGTTGTAACATATTTTGGTTATTTGTTATTTGGTTAGTACATCAATAAACGTGTGCACAATGAAGGGATGAAGGAGGGAGTGAAGGAGAAGGATTTTAGTCTAAGTGTGAGAATGACTAAGAAGATGGTTAATTTTGTCTTTATGAAAAAAAGAAAAGGAGAGATAATTAGGGATTCAGAGAAAAGTTAAGGTATCTTCAATTTAGGAACGAAATATTCTGTTAAACTAAATATTTTTATTGCGGTAGGGATCTAATTGAAAAAAATAAATGATTCAGTGATCCAATTAAAAAAAAATATAGGAATCTAATTAAAAATTTGACAAAACTATACGAACTACTAGAATAATTAAACCTTGTTGTTGTTGTTGTTGTTGTTGTCGTCTTCTTCCTCTTCTTCTTCTCCTCCTCGTCGTCGTCATAATCGTAGTTGTTGTTGTTGTCGTTGTTGTCGTCGTTGTCGTCGTCGTCGTTGTTGTTGTTGTTGTTGTTGTTGTTGTTGGGATCTTTCTGGGCCAAGTTTCCTACGCTTCTGTTGCACCGGCCGAGATCCAGGATATACTGCAAGTTTATGGCACATTAGCTTGGGGTCTATGCCGGGCATGTCTACGGCCTTCCATGCAAAGAGATCGGCATTATCCTTTAGGAACTGTATCAGTGGCTCCTTTAAGTCTTCCCCTATGTTTGTTGTTTTATCCTGAGCATCCCCGATCTGGACTTCTTCAGTCTCACCTTCAGGTTATGGACAAAGTTCTTCACGAACTCGAACTCCCCCGAGTTCAATGGTGTTGATTTCCTCTCTTCTGGGATTGCCTTTAAGGTTCAGACTTTTGTTGTAACAGCGTCGCGCAAGCTTTTGGTCTCCTTTTATCATGACGATCCCTTCTGGAATCGGGAACTTCATGCACAGATGTAGAGTGGAGACTACTGTGGCAAGCTGGTTCAGTGTTGTCTGACCTATTAAGGTGTTATAAGCTGAGCTCACATCAACTACGATGTAGTCTATGTTTAATGTCCTTAACCGAGTTCCTTTTCTAAAGGTTGTATGCAGTGAGATGTATTCTAGTGGTTGAATTGGGGTGTCTCCGAGTCCGAACAAGCTATTCGGATATGCTCTAAACTCTTTTTCTTGTAGGCCGAGTTTGTCGAAGGCGGATTTGAACAAGATATCTGTGTAGCTCCTTTAGTCTACCAACGTTCGGTGGAGATTAGCATTGACGAGTATGACGGTAATGACCATGGAGTCATTATGCCTTGGGATGATGCTTGTTGCGTCTTCTTGGATAAAGGTAATAGTGGGGAGGTTGGGTGACCTGTCCCCTTCTCCGACATGATATACCTCTTTAAGGTATCTTTTGCGAGATGATTTAGATATCTCTCCTCCAGCGAATCATCCATTTATCATATGAACATGTCTCTCAGGGGTGTGAGGTGGACGTTCAACTCGTCCGACCTCTTCATCCCTTCTTCTCTTTCTTAGTTCATCCGTTTTATTGGCTAAGAACCGATCTAGTCGCCCTTCTCGTGCCAACTTTTCTATGATATTCTTTAAGTCGAAGCACTTATTGGTAGGATGTCCGTAGATTCGGTGGTATTCACAATACTCCATCCGGCTTCCTCCTCTTTTGTGTTTTATCGGGCGAGGTGGTGGGATCTTCTCAGTGTTGTATATCTCTCAGTAGACATCCACAAGAGACACCCGAAGAGGGGTGTAGTTGTGGTATTTTCTAGGTTTCTCAGTGGATTGGTCTTCTTTCTTCCTAGATTCTTTATCTTTGTCCCGAGGTGGGTAGGAGAATCTGGCTTTTGAGCTATCTCCCAATCGGAAGTTCTCCTCCATGTTAATGTATTTTTTCGCCCTTTCTTGAACCTCGTTTAGAGTTTTTGGGTGTGATGAATGGACTTTTGATGGTTTAGAATTCACAATAAGTCTCGTTGTAATATAGTTTCTAAACCAACATCAATCCTTTCATACAAAAATTTGTTTGTCACAAGTAACAAACCCCTAAGTTTATAAACCAAAGTATTGAATCTCGGGTCGTTCTCCCTAGGAATTGCAATAAAGTGTCTTGTTATTGGTTATGAGTTATATTTAGGGTTTTTGATAAGAGGCATGAAAAGTAAATGGAAATGAAAATAAACTAACAACTAAAGAGGTCTTGGCAAGGTTTAGTGGTCAAGGATCTCTATCCTAATCACTAACCACAACATGAGAATTGGCAAGGATCAACCCCATTAAGTCATCCTCTAACTAATAAAGGAAAGTCAAATGAGCTATGTCAATCCAAGTCCATAAGTCCTAGTTCTACACCAAATCAATTAGTGAGATCTAGAGTTAATGGCTCCCAACCGTCAATCACTTGGACATTAGTAACTCAAGAGTTTCTAAGTTACCTTCCCAAGCCAAGAGCACTAAATTCTACTCTAAAATCCAACTAAGCATTTTATCAAACACTTAGAAGGCATAAAAGGAAAACATAGTAAAATTGCAAGGAATGTAAATCTACACTAAAATCCAACCAAGTATTTCATCAAATACTTGGAAGGCATAAAAGAAAAACATAGTAAAATAGCAAGAAAAGTAAATCTACACTACTCAATTGCAAGGAATTAAACAACAACAAATCAAATCAACGATAAAGGAACATGAATCATAAATTGTATTGAAAGAGAGATAGAAGAACAAAAGTGCATCAACATAAAAGCAGAGAATTACATGAATTAAATGCTAAACTAGAGAGAGGAAAGGTAGAAGAAGAAGAATTACAAAAGGAAAAATAAATCAAAGCATGAAATTAACCTAGATCTAAGAATTCCTAATCTAGATCTAACCTACTCCTAATTCTAGAGAGAAGAGAGAGCTTCTCTCTCTAGAAACTAACTAAAAGCATGTTAAAACTGAAATAAAACTAAACTAATGACTAGGTGTCTCATCCCTCTTCAATCCTTGGGTTAAATAGCATCAGAAATGAGTTGGATTGGGCCCATAAGGCTTTAGAATTCGCTGGCCACTAATTTGCTTTTAATGATTCACGTGCAAATCGGCACGTGCGCCCCCCTCTAAACATGATGAAACTATAGCAAATCTTATATCATTTTCAAGCTCCAGATGTTAGCTTTCCAACACAACTGGAACCGTATCATTTGGACTTCTGTAGCTCAAGTTATGGTCGATTGAGTGCGAAGAGGTCGGCTTGACAGCTTTTGCAATTCCTTCATTTCTTCATGAGTTCTCCACTTTTACATGCTTTTCCTTCATTCCCTTGATCTAATCTTTGCCTCCTAAACCTGAAATCACTTAACAAATATATCAAGGCATCTAATGGAATCAAGGTGAATTAAGATTAAACAATTAAAGGCCTAAAAAGCATGTTTTCACTCTTAAGCACAATTAAAGGATAATTTACAAAACCATGCTATTTCATTGAATAAATGTGGGAAAAAGATGATAAAATCTCCCTAAAATCAATACAAGATAAACCCTAAATATGGGATTTATCAGGGTATTTTTTGGATATTGAGTGGCTAAAAGGTCCTTCTCGCAGGCCATTGATGAGACCCATGATGGCTACTTCTGTTGGCAGACTTTGTATGTCCAGACATGCCTTGTTGAATCTTTCCATGTAGTTGCAGAGGCTTTCCCAATCTCCTTACTTAATCCCTAACAGGCTAGGGGCATGCTTGGCTTTGTCTTTCTGGATGGAGAATCTAGCTAGGAACTTCTTGGAGAGGTCATCGAAGCTTGCTATTGACCTTGGCGGCAAACTGTCGAACAACTTTATTACCGTCTTGGTCAGAGTAGTTGGAAAAGCTTTGCATCGAATGGCGTCCGAGGCGTCTGTGAGATACATCCTACTTCTGAAATTGCTGAGATGTTGGCTTGGATCAGATGTACCATCGTATGGGGTCATATCAGGAGCTTTGAAGTCCTTTGGGACTTTAGCTTTCATGATTTCCTTGGTGAATGGATCTTAGTTTTTGTGGGGGCTATCTTCGTGACTGGATCGAGCGGTTTTAGCTTTGAGGTCTGCCTCGAGCTTTAGAAGCTTGTCCTCTAGCTCTCGACTCCGTCTTTTTTCTCTCCGGAGGTCTCTCTCGGCTTCCCGTTAATGTTCGAGTTGTTTGAGGCGATCCTGCTGTGCTCGTAGAGCATCTAGAATTTCTGCATTCGGAGACTGCTTGTCTCCTTTGGGTTGAGGTGTGTCTTTTGACGTGGCATCCGTGATTTTAAGCGGCATTCTTTCTTCTAAACCGGAGTTGTAATAGTTGTCGAGGTTGTCTGCCATGATGATGGAATGACTTCCAGGTTCCCCGGTAATGGTGCCAATGTTCCAAGGGTTACCTGAAACTGAAGGTCAATCTCAGACGAGATCTTCTGTGCTGCTCGGTGCTGTTGTGTCCGACCTGGGAGAATTGGAGATGCTGCTGATCCTTGATCACCGGAGGGTGGTGGACCTACAAGAGACTCCGATGCTTAAGTTAGCATGTGCTTTAGGCAGGTTTTTGTGTAAAATCAGAGTGTGAGTTATACTTGGGTGCTCCAGTGTATTTATAGTAGTGTGGAGTGACCTATAAGATAAGTTAGTTATCTTATCTTATCTTTGAGAGAAGCCACCTTATCTTTTTAGGCCAGCAGCCTTTTAGAGTGGGCTGCGTCCTTTCATTTGGCCTGCTTGGACCTCTATGGCGATTTGGCCAAGCTCTTTAAGGAGAGATCGGTGGCGATCCAACCTTAAGAGGTTGGTCGCACTTGTCTTCGATCAATCCGGATCGTATAGCTTGACCCAGGATATGAACAGATATGAAGTCTTGGATTGCCTTTGGCGTCTCGGGGTCTTATATCCTACATCACTGGGTACTGTTACCATACTGAGAACCTCCGAGTCTTGATGCACGAAAACTTGTCTCGCAACAAGTTTCCTACCGGCAAGTGCACCGGATTGTCGTCAAGTAAAAACTCACTATAGAGTGAGGTCAAATCCCACAGGGATTGGTTAGTAGATCAACGTTAATTGAAGAATTATTCTAGTTGAACTGAATCAGATTGAATTAACGATTGCAGAATTTAAATTGGCGGAAAACTTAAAGTGCAAGAAATATAAATAACTGAAGGTAAATGACAGAAATTAAATGGCAAAAAGGAAAGTGCAGGAAATTAAAATGCAGAAGCTTAAATTGCAAGAAATTAAATGGGAATGGGGTTGTTGAGCATCAAAGTAAATTTCAAAATTAAAAGAATGAGTAAGATCAGAAGTGGGGAAGCTCATTGGGGTCAGGAGATGTTATAATCCTCCGGATCAAGTTCATTTTCATCTCTTCCTCAATCAATGCATTCATTGATCTCCTTGGCAATCATAAGTGATTGGATCCCAATTCCTTGGTAATCCAATCTCTCTAAGCTTGAACAATTGCCCAATTCCTTGATCTAATTGCTCATGAGAAGAGATGAAGTATGGTCACTGATTATACCACATGTATTTCCAAATAAAAGTGTTGGTAGGATTAAATGTCACAATATCCATCCAAACCCAATTCGGTCTAACATGAGAAAGCATTTCTAGCATGATCTCCTCAATCTTTTTCCAAGGTTCAGAGGAGATCCAACTATGGATAGCTTCTCTTCCAAGATAATTACCCAATTGGATTAAGATCGAAAGCTTTCTAGCAAATTCAAGAGAAAAGAAAGAAGAAGAAGAATGAAAACTAATTTTGATCCATTGAATTATAACAGAGCTCCCTAACCCAATGAAAGAAGGTTTAGTTCATCATAGCTCAATTCAAATTACAAGGAAAGAAAAAGTGCAGAAAAGCAGAGGAAAGTACAGAGAAGATGATTGTGGAATTTCCCCCAATTGGGTTTTTGCCTGACTCCCTCCTAACTTAAACTCTAAGCTATTTATACACTTTCTTCAATTGGTCTTCAAGTCTTGGGTGTGGGCCTTGGCCTTTTGTTGAAGCAGATTCAAGTGGCTCTCCATGGTGTTGAGGATGGACGTTGGTCAATTAACGTTTCTGCTTTGCATCGTGCCAAAAAATGAGTGTTGCTGTAGTGACGTTTGCCTCAACATTGGGGATCCAACGTTACATTCAACGCTGCTGACTTGTGCATACGCACGCCGCCTTGTGCGTGCGCACACCTTCAAGTTTTCTACCTGTGCGTATGCTGATGAGTCCATATTTTTCGATATGTTTTGCCTTGATTTGAATGGATTCTAGCATATGAACTCACACTTAAGCACCCAAATAGCATACTTTTGTGTTTGATCCCTAATTTGATCCTAAATGTGCAAACATGCAATTTTATGCTTTGATAGAGCGATTTAATTCCACTTTTATTCCATTCGATGTCGTGATATGGTTTGTAAGTGATTTCAGGCCTTGAAGGCAAGAATGGATGGCCAAAAGTGGAGGAAAGCATGTACACGGGAGAAAACATGAAGAAAACAAGGAAAGGCACACACAGTGAAGTGTGCGTGCGCACAGCCTTGCGTGCGTACGCACAAGCGAGAATTTCCATGTGTGCGTGCGCACAAGCACCTGTGCATATGCACAGGTCAATTTTTAGCCGAGTGTGCGGATGCACACACAGGTCCCTGCACGTGATTTCATTAATAAAACATGTGCTGCGCGAATTTAGAGGCCTCTTGGCCCATTTTGGAAGGCTAGAAGGCTGAATTTGGATGCTATATGAAGGAAAATTCAACACTTTTGAAGACATTAGGACATAGACATAATTTTCCATAGTTTTTGATAGTATTAGGAGTAGGAGTAGGAGTAGTGTAGCATTTCTCTCTTAGGGTTTCATTTCCATCTCCATTGTAGCATTTTATAGCAAGCTTTGATCTTTGATTTTGCCTCTTTAATTGTAAGCACTCTCAATTTCCTCTTTAGTTACATTGTCTTTACTTTCACTTCCTTTGGTTCAAGTTACTTGTTCATATTTGCAATTTTGTGTTTCTTGAAGTTTTGATTAATGAGTTTTATGTTTCATGCTTCCTTTATGTTTGATTGTTTGTTTACGTTTGGTCTTGTGAATGGTTGGTTATAACTCTTTATTTTTTTCTTGCAATTTTTCATGTTTTACTTTCATGCACACAAGGTGTTTGTGAAAATGTTGACTTTAGAATTTAAGTAGATTTTTGCACCTTGGCTTGTGGTTTGAGTTCCTAGGATACTAGAGTCATAATGTCTGATATTTAGTGGTAATTCTTGGGTAGTTAGTTGGCTCTTCTTTCCATTGACGCTAGCCTTTTATCAACTAGTTTGGTAAGTTGGTTAGGACTTATGGATTAAGGTCAATTATGCTTGCTTGACTTACTCCTTGATGGTTGGGGTTGACTAGGCAAGATTGACTCATGATAATTACCATAGTTGTGGTTATGGCAATAATAGAATTCCTTGGATCCTCATTCCCGAGTCAAGGCTCTTTTATTGCATTTATAGCATTTTCATTAAGTTTTGATCTTACTTTCTCTTTAATTGCATTAATTACAATTTTGATCATCTCCTTGTTCTTTCATTTCTTAAGGTCTTTTAATCTTTCATTTCTTGCTTGAAAACCCCCTTTGCCTTAACAACCAAGGAAGTAACACCTCGATTGTGTCCTAGGGAGAACGACCCGAGGTTTCATTACTCTCGGTTATTTTGTATTGAATTTTAACATTTGATTAAGAGAATTCGTTGTTGGTTTGGAATATGCTACCAACGAATTGATTCTTGTTTTTGATTGATTCCAAACTAAACCGGCAAAAATTCCTCTTTATCATACGCACACAAGGCATTCTGGGCAGCTTGAACATTGAAGAGCTATCGAAGGCGTTGGACCAAACGTTGGACTGCAAACGTTTCTTCAAACGCTGTCACTTGTGCGTACGCACACTTCCTTGTGCGTGCACACACTCTCCCTTTTTCTTCTTGTGCGTGCGCACACTATGCTGTGCGTGCACAAACATAGCAGACTTCCCAGCTCTAGTTTCTGAACTCTGTCATGGACGTTTGACCCTGCGTTGGATTGGCAACGTTGCCTCCAACGTTGCTTCTTGTGCGTGCGCATACTAGCTTGTGCGGGCGCACACTTTGCATTTTTCTTCTTGTGCGTGCACACACTATGCTGTGTGTACGCACATAAGGTAATTTTCACACTTCCAGAATTAAGCCCCCTTCAAGACGTTGGAGGTAATGTTGGTGATCCAATGCTCCTTCCAACGTTGGCACCAGCAGTAGCAGAACATTGCAGCCTCTTCCTCCAACGTTTGAGGCAACGTTGGTGGTCTAACTTTGGCCACCAACGTTGCTTTTCCTCCTTTTTTCTATGGCCAATCTTCAACTTTCTTCCATGCCTTTCTTCACCTATCATCAAGCAATACATGCATCAAAGCCTTGCTAAGTTCACAAGAGATTGCATCATTCTTAGCACACAAGTAATTATGGCATAAATCTCATGAAAAAGCATCAAATTAACTATGTTTGAATGAATCAAGGTATGCATAAACTTTTAATCCAATTGCTTACTTATAACTCAAGAAAGTGCATAAAAATAATAAAAACAAAAGAAAAAGGCTAGTGAAACTAGCCTAAGATGCCTTGGCATAAGTTCTTATACCATATTTCTATTGTATTTTTCAGATGCAGGTCGCAACCCACCTCGGTGAGTTGCTTGGATGGTGACAGAAGCGGAGGATCCGGATATCTTTTGGAGTCTTTTTGATTTACTTTGTTTATACATCTCTCATTTTGTATTTTGTTTTTTCTAGAGGCTTGTATTGAGAGAACAAAACTTGTATAAGCTGTTTTTACTGTCTGGTTTCATGTATGGTTTGTATATATGACTAACCGACTTAAACTCTGTGAGCCATGGCTAGATTATTTTGATATTATATACTTATCTTTTGTTATAGAATATCTGTATCCTGTGCTTTAAGTTAGTAGCTCCATTAGTATGTTTTGCGCTTTTGAAATCCTGTTTTGAGTTATATCCTTCATCGGGCTTCTAGTTTATATTAATTCTTTCTATATATTATATGTATGAGCTTATAACTGTCGTAATCTCTGATTAACCTTTGCTTTACGATGCGAGGTAAAGCTTAGGGTAATTAGGGTGTTACACCTCTGCTGTCTGCCCTCAGACGACAAAAAGCTCTGCAATGTTTAAAAGCCACAACGCATGGAGGGAATGTCCAGAAAAGTCGATGAAAGTACTTTGTAGACTCATCAACCTCATCACCTACACGCACTGGTGAAGTCTTCAACAGAGCTACGGTTCCGTCCATCATTGCTTGCATCCCAAGGATCCACCGGGGCAACTCTGCATACGACTCTTCCTAATCCCTGTAAATCTGTGTGACTGCCTTCTGCTTTGCCTTCTACACCTTCCTATAAATAGGCCTGAATCCGTAGGTTGACTCAGTAGCTTCTTGCAACACCTTTATGGTAACCGCTGCATCTGCCTTAACCAACGGATAGATCCTCGCACAAATTACGTGGTAATCGAGCTGTCGGTGGTCGCTCGAAATCGAAGTGGCCAGGCAAGTGTGGGCTCCGTTGTACCTTCTAACCTTCTAGTTACCCTTGCGCTGCCGAAGTGCCACGCAGATCATCCACGTGCATCCATTTTCAAACTCCTTGCATCTCCCAACATACTTCAGATGATCCGATTCCATAACCTGATACTGAACTCCACGACGAATGCTATAATCCTTAACACTCATCACATCTTCCTCCTTAGTATGAAATGATTGGCCAATCTAAAATTCCCCAAAAGTATTGCTCTCGTGTAATCCTTGGTAACCGAAGGTGTGTGCATCATCCGGTTGTTGACTCACTGCTTCCAAGTTCAACGTCGAGAAATACAGCCGTTGTTGGTGGGACCCAGAACTGGATGGCCCCTGAGGTGCAGGCAGGGCCACTGGAGTCTCCTCCTCACTATCTCCCGATATGTGATCGGGCTCATCGTCCGAATCATCTTCCTGCATCGCGTCCTCAACGTGATCCGGCTCACCACCACCAACAAGACCAGTAATCAAACCAGGTGACCTAGCTGTCGGTGCTAGAACAAGTGAAGGTGCAGCTAGGAGACAACCAGGTGCAACAACAGGTATCGAAGTAGAAGCCCCACCGTCGTCGACTGCGGATTTGGCGCTGAAGCCCCGGAACTGTCCACACGGTCTTCCAACTTGGAAAACAACTCGTGTATTCTCACCTCCGAAAAACTCCGCTGACAATGAAGCAAGACCCCCATGTCTTCATCCGACCCTATGACAAATGTTTCATACTGCACACCATTGGACACAACCGCCATCGAAATATTGTAGAACACCTTCTTCACCAACTTTGCCCCACACAAGCCTGCCTTTTGCAGTATGTTCCTCTTCAGATCTGACAAATTATTAGTTGAACGGATAAAGACACTCAGCGGTTCTTTATTAGTGAACTCAACACCATGCATATTACTTTTTTTTTATTTTACCAGAGCAGTGGACTAGAACCAACAAGCTTTTCTCACTATCCATCTGTGAAAGTGTGAAAATGACTCTCCTCAAATGCCCTACTCCCTATCTTGAGTGGTATTTATAGGCAAATTTGACAAAGCATAAACCGCTAGACCCCTGTAGCGGTTTATGCACGTCTACAAAACACACATAAACCGCGACACCCCTATCGCGATTTATGTGATGATTTTCCTCCAACGTAATCCGCGACACCCCTGTAGCAGATTACGTGCATTTGTAAACTGCGATGCCCTTGTCGCGGTTTACATGGCTTATAAAAAAAATGTATTTCGGTATCCACTTTTCAAAATGTGTATTGTGGTAATTTTGAGGACCAGTTTATTTAATTCAATAAATTGCCCAATTATTTATATAGTATAGAAAAGAATTAAGTGACTAGTCTATTTAGTTATGTTGACGTTTAATTTGGTTAGAAAAATATTAAGTGAAGATCACCCCAAAATATAAGTAACAAAACATAATAAAAAACAAAAATAGATTATAAAAAATAGAATGCAAAAAAAATAAAAATAAAACACAAGAAAAAGATATTCCTGACACATTGTAAGAACCATATTTTTAAATGACCATAAAAATTTAAATCTAAATTGAAAGGATAGAGTGTTTTATATATAGTCACATTAAATAATTAAAGTATATATTATTATATTCTTTTTTATTATTTAAATTTTCTTTTATCTATCTGTTATAAAAAAGATGGTTATTTTTAGTTGTTAATTGTATCTATTTATTTAAATTATAGTAGTTATATATTTTTTATAAGTTTTATAGTTTATTAATCTAACGGTTCCATTATATTACCATATAATATTCATATAACTGAAAAACAATTTGTTTATCTATATTTTAGAATTTGAATAAATATAAATATAAGAAATTAAAATAAAATTGCACGTAAAAAAGAAAGATATCATTTCATATAAGGAAAAATTCAATATCTGACTATTCAATGGATTTTACCATTGTTATAAATTTTAAAGTTGGTTAAAATAATAATAATACATGTAAAAATTTTATGAAATAATTTTCTACCAGTCACAAAAAAAATTCATTTTTTATCACATCACAATTTTTTCAAAAAACAGAAAAAATATAAAAGTTCATAAGGGTTGTTTGGTCTCACTTAAAAATCTCATATTTGCGTTGCAAAAAATTAAATAAAAGTCAAATTATCTAACCGTTGGTGTCAAATTTCAAACCTTGAATCGTTGGTGTCATTAATACATTACCAACTGTAGTAATAAAAGTAAGAGTCATTGGTATTTTCGTAAGGGCAGTTAATACTTGATATTAATACATCACCAACTACTACATTATTCATTAAATTGGATTGAGTTCACAATCAACAGATTTATTGGAATATCTAGCTTCTTAGCATGCCTTGCATTGCTATGCAAATAGATCCCCAAACATATAAGGTAGAGCAAACTTCATCTTTGAAAAATGGCATTAGAAGACAAACTTAGCATAAACACAAGTTTCTCTCTGGTATACTCCTCTCCCACAATATCTAAAATAGTTTCCTAGGTAGTAAGCATAGGTTATTGTAGCCGTCTCAAATCCACAAAGCAAGATCAAATCAAAACGGGTGAATCAAATATATGAATTCATGTATTTATATTCTTCTATTTGTTATAATCTAATTATCTCATTTCATTAATATGTGCATCGACTTGGATCTGACAATAGGGATATGTTCAACCTTTGGAGTTAAGTTTTCCATGATAAAACCTGCAATGTGTACTCGTTAAGGGGCCGAGTAGAAGAATCTATTTGGTATGCAAGCTGCTATATGATAATCGGCATTGTGCCTCTCTAGGTACAACTAATAACGGATAATGAACTAATCTGCTTGTGCCGGGCTTTGCAATAGAGTTGTGTAGGATTTGTTGAATTTTGACTCGGTTATGAAGGAAGCGGAAGGTCGTGGTTTGAAGCTTCCGTCGGATATGGTGGATGCAGCAAAGAACAACGACGTTTGAGAAATGTCCCTCCAACATTACTTGGATTTATAGGTAGGTTTCTTTCCAAGTTTGAATTTTTAGAGAAGGAAATAAAAGAGCTGTTTCAGTTGCTAAAATCAATTTTGGTGTTGTGGTGCAGGGTTCAGCTCAGCCATTATCGTTTATGACGAAGCAAAGTTCTATTTTGAGGAACCAATTGCTTGATGATCCTTCTTTTCAATTTAAAGTTGGGATAGAGGTTTGTTTCAAAATCACTGAAGTGTTACTTTTTCACTCTTGGTATAGATGTCATGGGCTGGTTTATAGAAAAGGAAAATGGTTATGATTATTGATCCGGCCGTTACAAATATCAAGTTATAACTCGGCAGAACGCAGCATAGTTTGGCGTTACGATATTAATCAGCAATCAACGTCATTAATCGGAGTAAAGCTCGGACTTCCCCAAAGCTCAAAGATCGACCTCGAAGATAACAACTCGGTATCGATTCTCAGGAGCCGAGTTCCACCTTCAGGTATCCATACAAGAATAATGGGCGCTCACCGTGGGGCCGAGAATATAATCATTTCCACATATCATCAGCCTCGACGTTCTCGCTTGGAGCCATGGCTGAACAACTTTCACCCACACCATCCGAACTCCTTCAGATAGTGACCGAGTTACGGCAAGCCAACCAGCGCATGACCCAAAAGAACCAAAGAATGGCAAATCAAATTGCTAATTTGAATAACACCCGAATCGGAAACAACAACGATCGACAAGAACGGACAAAAGAAGCCGAGCATCAGTCATGTCCGACGCATGTCTCTGAAACTGCTCAACACGAAGAAGAGAAACCCGAGCATGATGAGGAAGCTTGGCCAGAAGATGAGGATGACAACCTAGACAGCTCCCCTGGGCCGTTCACGGCCGAAGTGATGAATTTCGTGCTACCTAGGAGGTTCACTTTGCCGACCACCCTGACTCCCTATGATGGGCTGGGTGATCCGAAGAAATACAACAAAAAGTTCACCTCTATAATGATAGTAAACGGTGTATCTGATAAAGTATTATGTCGTTGTTTTCTATCTTACTTGGACGATCATGCACTTGATTGGTTTTGTTCTTTGCCTGCAGGTTCAATTTCTCATTTTCGAGACCTATCAAAGCCCTTCGAGGAGCACTTTGCTGGATCAGCCATCTACCTACATGACTCTGACTACCTGAGCACAATCAGACAAGGCCAACATAAAAGCCTCAGAGACTACATGACGCGCTTCACAAAGATAGCCATGAGTATACCCGACCTCCACCCCGAGGTGGAGCTGCATGCAACAAAAAGTGGACTTCGACCAGGAAAATTCCAGGAGACTATTGCTGTGGCCAAGCCGAAAACTATGGCCGAGTTCTGTCAAAAGGCGAAAGGTCAAATTGACATTGAAGAACTCCAACAAGCTCGGAAAACAGAGAAACCACTACACAGAGACGATGACAAAACTCAAGACAACAAGAAAAACTTCAAACGAACCCCGCGATATGACTTTTACACTCAGTTCAACACCAAACGTGACAACATCATCAAGGAGATCTTAAATTCAAAATTAATCAAGCCGCCAAGAAAAGTCGGCAGCTACCTAGAATCAAAAGGCACAGACAGATCAAAATACTGCTCTTTCCACCAAAAGCAGGGACACACTACTGATGAGTGTGTCATCGCCAAAGACCTTCTAGAGCGGTTAGCTCGGCAAGGTCACCTCGACAAATATATCGGCGGCCACATACAACGACGAGCACCTCCCTCTGGTGACCAAAGCTCGGCAACACAGTATGGCTAAGATCAAGATCGACCAAACACCCATCATCCTGACTAACCAAGACGTATTATTAACTGTATTTCCGAAGATTTTGCAGGTGGAGGAGCCACAAGCTTGGCAAAAAAGCGATCTTACCAAGCTATGCTTTCCATAGAAGGCAATCAAACTCAACAGTAGACACCTCCACACTTTCCTCAGATAACATTCCAGCCTGCTGACCATAACACCAACGTAGCAAATCTAGACGACCCGGTCGTCATTTCCCTACATGTTTTGAGGGTTACCTAAAACTGAAGGTCGATCTCAGACGAGATCTTTTGTGTTGGTCTGTGCTACCGTGTTCGACCTGCTAAAGTTGGAGATGCTGCTGATCCTTGATCACCGGAGGGTGGTGGTACCTGTAAGAGACTCTGATGCTTAAGTTAGCATGTGCTTTAAGCAGGATTTGGTGTAGAATCAGAGTATGAGTTATACCTGGGTGCTCCAGTGTATTTATAGTAGTGTTGAGTGATCTTCCTTGAGATAAGTTTAGTTATCTTATCTTATCTTTGGTGAGATCATCTTATCTTTTAGGGGAACCACCTTATCTTTTTAGGCTTAGCCGCCTTTAGAGTGGGTTGCATTCCTTTGTTTGGGTCTGCTTGGGCCTCTATAGCGATTTGGCTAAACTCTTTAAGGAGAGGTCGGTGGCGATCCAACCTTAAAAGGTTGGTTGCTCTTGTCTTCAGTCCGCCCGGGTCGCATAGCTCGACCCAGGGTATGAACAGTACCCCTGCTCGAGCTTTGATCTTCCCTTGAGGTCGTGCTTTCCAGCTTCGATCCTTCAGGGGAGTCGTGTTCGAGCATCTTGGTCCAGGCTGTATGATGAGCGGATAATTTATACGCTTTTGGCATTGTTTTTAGGTAGTTTTTAGTATGATTTAGTTAGTTTTTACTATGTTTTTATTAGTTTTTATGCAAAATTCACATTTCTGGACTCTAATATAAGTTTATATATTTTTCGATGATTTCAGGTATTTTCTGGCTAAAATTGAGGGACCTGAGCAAAAATCTGATTCAGAGGCTGAAAAAGGACTGCATATGCTGTTGGATTCTAACCTCCCTGTACTCAAAATAGATTTTCTGGAGCTACAGAAACCCAATTGGTGCACTTTCAATTGCGTTGGAAAGTAGACATCCAGGGCTTTCCAGAAATATATAATAGTCTATACTTTGCCCGAGTTTTGATGACGCAAACTGGCGTTCAAACGCCAAATTTTTGCCCTATTCTGAAGTTAAACGCCAGAAACAGATTACAAACCAGAGTTAAACGCCACAAACAGGCTGCAACCTGGCGTTTAACTCTAAGAGAAGCCTCTACAAGTGTAAAGCTCAATGCTCAGCCCAAGCACACACCAAGTGGGCCCCGGAAGTGGATTTCTGCACTATCTGCACTTAGTTACTTATTTTCTGTAACCCTAGCTACTAGTTTAGTATAAAAACAACTTTTAGAGACTTACTATGTATCTCATGACAATTATACACTTCACATTGTATTTCTGATGGCATGAGTCTCTAAACCCCATGATTGGGGGTGAGGAGCTCTGCTGTGTTTCGATGAATTAATGCAATTACTACTGTTTTTCATTCAATCACGCTTGTTTCTATTCTAAGATATTCACTCGCACTTCACCCTGATGAATGTGATGATTCGTGACACTCATCATCATTCTCACCTATGAATGCGTGCCTGACAACCACCTTCGTTCTATCTGCACTAGCTTGAGTGTGTATCTCTTAGCCTCCTGGTTCATGATCAGAGTCTTCGAGGTATAGGCTAGAATTATTGGCGGCCATTCCTGAGATCTGGAAAGTCTAAAACTTGTCTGTGGTATTCTGAGTAGGATCTGGGAAGAGATGACTGTGACGAGCTTCAAACTCGCGAGTGTTGGGCGTAGTGACAGACGCAAAAGAATCAACGGATTCTATTCTAACATGAGTGAGAACCGACAGATGATTAGCCGTGCGGTGACAGCACATTTGGACCATTTTCACTGAGAGGATAGATGGTAGCCATTGACAACGGTGATCCACCAACATATAGCTTGCCATGGAAGGAGACCTGCGTGCGTGAAGAAGAAGACAGTAGAAAAGCAGAGATTCAGAAGACAGAGCATCTCCAAAACCTCAATCTGTTCTCCATACTGCATAACAAGTATTATTTATTTTATGTTAATTACTTTTCATAAACCCAACCATTTTTTTATTAATTTCCTGACTAAGAATTACAAAATAACCATAGCTTGCTTCAAGCCGACAATCTCCGTGGGATCGACCCTTACTCACGTAAGGTATTACTTGGACGACCCAGTGCACTTGATGGTTAGTGGTACGAGTTGTGAAAAGTGTGATTTACAATTCGTGCACCACTGTACTTCTTGTTGCTAAGTTTAAATACGAAGCGTTTTTTCCTTTGCTTCCTTTTTTCTTGGGAATACGCATGGGCTTTTAATTCTCATTGATTGGGCTTTACATTTTTCTCTTTTGCCGTTTCTCTTCCCTCTTGTGACTTTTGTTTGAAAATTAAAGGAACCGTTTTTAGTTTTCAGCTTCCTTCTACCTCCCGTTTCATTTTTTTTATCTTGCCCTTACGTTCACTTTTCTGCATTTCTTTGCTCATCAGAAAAAAAGTTTCATTCCCTTCGTCGAAAAGATCATTCCTTTCCTTGGCTTCTTGGTGCTTCCTTTGGTTCTGTCGCACTCTCTTCTTCTCTATCGCTCAGGTTGGTTTTTCTCCCCTTGTCTCCTTGATATTATGCTTCTTTCATATTTTGTATGGAGAGATGCTACCAAAAAATGATTGAACTACTTGTATTTTTTGTTTGAAAAGGTTAGGGCTAATTTAGGGCACAGATTTTTGCGTCAACTTCTCTTTTTTGGGTTCTTGTCTTGTTGTTGCCTCCAAAGGGTGCCCCTGAACTTTAGTGTTGGTCCTCCGCTTTCTGCGAGTCCTGGAGTTTCCCTTTTGTTTCCATATCTGACACTTGCTAATTGCTTCTTTTGGTATTTTCTTATTGTCTGAGTTGTTTGGTAGTGACCGTTTTTTCTTTTTCTTACTATAGGGATAGTTGGCCTATGTCTTCTTTTTTTGATAGCTTTCTTTTTTGTTTATTTGCTAATTTATCCCTTCCTTATTTGTAACTTTTTTCTTGGTTTCTGTTCTCAGAGATGGTGAAATCTACGGACTCCGTGAAGGCCTTTCGTAAGGCGAAGAAGGCGACCGCTGCACAAAACCTGACCGCAAAGACCTCGGGGGAAGGGTCTTCTCAGGTGTCTTCGAAGAAGCCGACCTCTGATGCTTCTGGGCCAAGGAAGGTTATTCCGACCCCTCAAGTTCGGACGATTCCTTCTGACCCTATTCAGCCGACTTCTGGTGCTGCCTCCTCTCCTAGTGCTGTTGGTCCTTGATAAACTCCAATTTTGTGGTTTATATTGTGTAGAATTTGGGGGTTTTTGTCAATATTTCTCACACTTATTCACTATAATTGCATGGTTTTGTGTTCCCTTCCTAATATTGCTCCATGATGAAAAATATGCTTATTTTGACTTAGAATTGCTATATTTTAATCCTCTTTTATTGTCATTCGATGCCGTGATATGTTTGTTGAGTGATTTCAGAAATTATAGGGCAAGAATGGCCTAGAAGAGGGAAAGAAAGCATGCACAAAAGGAAGGAATATGAAGATTTGGATTTTGGAAACTTCACAATGGATGCGCATGCGCACTGTACGCGCACGTGTGCATGAGAATAGCTGGAAGCGGCGTGCAAGGATGGACGCATCCGCGCGGATCAGAGAAATCCCACCGACGCGCACGCGCACATGGCGCGCACGCACGCATGGCTCGCACGCGCGGAAAGCTGCACGTGACCTCATTAAAGGAAATCGTGCTTGGCGATTTCTGAGGCTCATCAGGCCCAAATTCAAGCTGTTTTTTCATAGAAAAGACCCAAGGATGCTAGGGGAAAGGGGGGATCAATCATTTTTACACATAGACACTATTTTAGCTAGTTTTTGGTTCTTTGTTCTTCTAGAGAGAGAAACTCTTGTTCCTCTCTAGATCTAGCCTTAATTTGATCTTTCCTTGTTGAATTCTGAATTAGATCTTGTTAATTACTAGTTTTAATTGTTTAATTTTAATTCTCTAGTATAATTTTGTTTAGATCTTGTGTTAGTTTTATGTTTCCTTGTTGTTTGTCATTTTATACCCATTTTATGAATCTTGTAGATCTTAATTTGTTATTGTTGCATTGATGATTTCCATGATTAATTGTGTTGCTTGAGTGATTGTATGTTGATAATTGTTAGTGGGTACATGTTAGTTCCAATTTAATTGCAATTTGAATAGATCTTTCATTAATGCTTACCATGTGTTTGATGAAATGTTTCCTTTGATTATGGGGTAGTCCTTTTTACTCTTGGCCTAGGCTAAGGGAATTGGATAAGCTTGAGTTATTGGGTCTAATGGATTTGATGATTTGGAAACCCTTAGTGGTCAATTTGATAGCCATTGACACTAGCCTACTATCAAGTTAATTGGTAGTGAGGTTGGACCTTATGGGTTGATGTTGACCAAACCATTTAACATACTTCAAGTATAGAAGTAAACTTAATGAGTTTGGTTCCTCATAATTGTCAAGATATGGTTATTAGACAAGGATGGTGACCCCAATTCCCATGCTTAGCCAAGAGTTGCTTTTATCATTTATATTTGAAAACGCAAAAATCTCAATTGCCTTGTCTTAGTTGTAGTTACTTGCTTAGTTTAGAATTATTTACATTTTGCTTTAGTCAATTGAAGTAGTTTCTTGCATCTCAAGAATGCTTGCTTGTAAAGATTTCTAGTTTAATTCCTTGCTCATGACTTGCAACCCCGGACTTCTAACCAATGTTGAAGCACATGTTTGCCCATTCCTTGTGAGACGACCCGATGTCTGAATACTTTGGTTACTTTTATTATGGTTGAACTTGTGACAACCAAATTCCCTTCTAAATTTGATACTCGAGGATTGTTGTTGGGAAGAGCTATACTTGCAATGAGATTTTATTGAGAAATTCTATACCAACATAGTCCACGAAGTCCATCAGTCCTCCCCCAAAGAAGCAAAAAACTGTTGGTACCTATGATCTGAATAGTAAGGATTTTGACGGCGTGGGTTTTACCACCGAGCTAATTGCACCTCATGGTAGGATTCCTTTGGATGATGTATCTATTCTTCATCACCTTGATTTTGTTACAAGTAATAGTATTCGGATGGCCAATATTGGTGCAACTTTATCGCGGGTTATTAAGGAGTCTCCCGTTCATGCCACTAGAGCTTTTATGGAAAATGCCAAGTCTGAATTTAATAGAATCAAGGGTTTGAAAGATGAGTCGGATGCTAAGGTTTTTAAGTTGGAGTTGAATGTGGAGAAGAAAAAATCTCGAGCTACTACTGCCGAGGCAGCTGTAAACTTGGCTGAGAAAACGGCAAAAAATACAAGGAGAGCTACACCCGTACATATAGCGAGCTGCTGGAGAGCAGGGAAAGGCTTCAGTCTGCTCAGGATGATTATGCCGAACTCTAGGGTCTCATGGTGGACTGTGTAACTGATGCATATGAAAACTTGAAGCCCCAAGTCCGAGTTCTTGCCCCTGAACTCGACCTGATTCTATTTAGTCTGGATAATATAGTGGAGGATGGCAAGATCGTGCCTGTCCCGGATGATGAAGATGAGGATCCTCCTCTTGTGCCAGCAAGGAAAGCCTCAGCAGCTTCAGCTTCTTCCGTCCCTTCAGAGGTCGACCATCCAGAGCCCAAACCCGATGTGTAGATTCTAAACCGGCCGGATGGAACTGTTGATGCCGTCCCGATCTCAACCATTCCTCCTCCTTCAGCCAAGGATGCTTCTACTGGGGAGAATTTGAATCCTTTATAACTTGTCTGTGCTTATATTATAGTCTGACTTGTGGACTTTTGAACTTGTTTTTTGTAACTCTTTCTGTGGTTGACTCCTTTGACATTCGGTTGCATCTCAGCAACTTTTATTTTACAAAACACTTTAAACTCTGAGGCTGCTTTTATGTTGACCTTTTTGAGTCTTTAATGTTTTATGTTTTTGCTGATATGCTTGATTATACCTTTAAGGCTTTGCCTTTGCGATATTTTTGGATTTCATAGAGCGTTGGTACTTCCCTGTCCAACCTCTTTTGCATTGTGTTTTCTACCATCACCTTTGGGATCTCACCTTGCTTTGAGTTAGTGCTTGCTAACCCTTTACTTTTGGCAAACATTATCCTTTGCGGCTTGGTGTTTGAGCTTTTTAGTGATTCGTTCGACAACTTTCTAATGTTCTGTAGAACCTTTTTTAGTTAGTTTAAACGACTTCTTTGTAGCCTGCTCTGAGGTCATTCTTTTGCTGAATGGAGCTGTTCCCTTTTGCCTGAGCACATTTGAGCCTTAAGTTGCTTTCAACCTTTTTTGGGCTTTTCTCGAGGTCATGCTTGCTTTGCAAGGTTGCTCCTTTAGTTGATGTTGGTGCGAGCTTTTTAGTCATGTTCCAACAACTTTTTAGGTAGTGTTCCAAAGAGAACCTTTTCTTTATAGTTTGTTTGGATGACTTTTTAGCTCCATTTCACTTTGTGTGTTTGCTTTTCAACTAGTGTCTTTTCAAGACTTTGTACCTTTCAGCAAAGCATTCCTGGTCTTTCTTTGGCCTTTGCAAGATGTCTTTGTCCCTTTTTAGTGATATTTTCATTGGTCCGACTTCTCTGTCGGGCCTTCTTAAGTTATTTTTAGTAATCCATTTTTAGTCAGACCTCGTCATGTCACTTTCTATGGTTTACTTTTTATAACTTCTTGCATTAATCTGCTTCTATCATTTTCACCTTGACGACCTCTTTGTAATCGGGCGATGAATTTGGTTTTTACCTTGTCGACCTCTTTGTAATCGGGCGATGAATTTGGTTTTCACCTTGCCGACCTCTTTGTAATCGGACGATGAATTTTTGCGTTTTATGAGCTTAGATTAATACGTCTTGGTAGGAAAATTTTTAGAGAATCTGAAAACTTTATTCAAAATAAAAAATAGAAATATAAATAGGAGTATATACATATGAGTTCTTACCCTTCTAGGTCGGGCAATTTTGTAGATCTTGGCCTGGCACCTCATTAAAAAACCTTTTCAGGAAAAAGAGTGCACCTTGACCTAAGATCTTTATTACTTTCTAACTACAGTACCTTCTTAGGTTATAGGCATGCCTGACCTTGGCAGCTCTCGAGGTCGGACACCTTGTAGTAACCTTTTCCCAGTACTTCTACAACTCGATAAAGTCCTTTCCAGTTAGCTACTAGCTTCCCTTCTCCTAATCGACCTACTCCGATGTCGTTTTGGATTAAGATGAGATCATTGACGGCGAAGCTTCGTTGGACTACCTTCTAATTATATCTTAAGGCCATCTGACGCTTTAGTGCTTCCTCTCTAATCCGAGCTCTTCCTCAAACTTCTGGAAGTAGGTCAAGCTCCTCCCTTTGAATTTGGGGTTGGCCTCTTCATTGTAGAGGATCCTTCTGGGAGATCCTACTTTTATTTCTACTGGAATCATTGCCTCCATTCCATAAGCAATTCAGAAGGGTGATTCTCCTGTGGTTGAATGTGGGGTTGTCCGATATGCCCATAGGACTTGTGGGAGCTCTTCAGCCCAAGCTCCCTTTGCATCCTGTAGTCTCCGTTTTAACCCAGCTAGTATGACTTTGTTGGCAGCTTCTACCTGTTCGTTGGCTTGTGGGTGTTCTACGGATGTGAATTGGTGCTGTATTTTTAGGTCGGCTACCAAGTTCCTGAAACCCGTATCGATGAATTAAGTGCCATTATCTGTGGTAATAGAGTAAGGAACCCCGAACCTTGTGATAATGTTTCTATATAGAAATTTCTGACTTCTTTGGGCGGTGGCGGTAGCTAAGGGTTCTGCCTCAATCCATTTTGTGAAATAGTCTATTCCTACAATGAGGAACTTGACTTGTCCTGGTCTCTGAGGGAAAGGTCCAAGGAGGTCGAGCCCCCACTTTGCAAATGGCTTGGGCGACGTAACACTGATGAGCTCCTCTGGTGGGGCGATATGGAAGTTAGCATGCTTTTGACATGGTGGGAATGTTTTGACAAATTCTGCCGCTTCCTTTTGCAAGGTTGGCCAGAAGAATCCAGTTCGGAGTACCTTTTTGGAAAGAGCTCGTGCCCCGAGATGATTGCCACACATACCACTGTGTACTTCTTCCAAAACTTCCTTTGTGTTGGAGGTCGACACACATTTTAGGAGGAGTGTTGAAATCCCTTTCCTATATAGGATGTTTCCCACTATGGTGTAGTACTGGGCTTCTCGTATTAGCCTTTTTGCCTCATTTTTATCTGTGGGAAATGTCTCTGACTTGAGGTAGTTGATTATGGGGGTCATCCATTCTTGATCCTGACCTGATATGGTTAGGACCTTTTCTTCCTCCAAGATTGATGAACTTTGCAATGTTTCTTGGATGAGGCTTCTATTGTTGCCCCCTGGTTTGGTGCTAGCTAGGTTTGAGAGTTTGTCAGCTCGGGCATTCTGTTCCCGAAGTATGTATTGGACTTTGTATTCCCCGAACTGTCCGAACTGTTCTTTGGTCTTGTCCAGATATTTCTTCATGGTGGGATCCTTAGCTTGGTAGCTCCCTTCTATCTGTGAGGTAACTACTTGTGAATCGCTGAAGATGGTAAGCTTTTGAACTCCTACCTCCCTAGCCAGCCTCAAACCAGCTAGTAGCGCCTCATATTCAGCCTGATTATTTAAGGTAGGGAATTCAAACTTTAGTGATAGCTCGATTTGGGTTCCCTGATCACTTTCAATAATTACACCTGCGTCGTTCCCGGTTTTGTTGGAGGAGCCATCCACGTAGATATTCCATTTTGTAAGAGTTCCCGGGGTGTCAATGTACTCGGCAATGAAGTCAGCCAGGTACTGCGATTTGATAGCTATCCGGACTTCATATTTGAGGTCGAATTCTGATAACTCGACTGCCCATTGTAGTATTCTTCCAGCCAGGTCAGCTTTTTGTATGATGCCTTTTATGGGCTGGTTAGTCCGAACTCTGATAGTGTGAGCTTGAAAGTATGGTCGGAGTCATCAGAAAGTGAGTATGAGGGTATAAGCGAACTTTTCTATCTTTTGATAGTTTAATTCAGCCCCCTGTAGAACTTTGCTGATGAAGTAGATGGGTTGTTGCCCACTTTCATCTTCTCTGACTAGTGCTGAGGCTATTGCTCGACTTTCCGCTGCGAGGTATAATATGAGTTCTTCATTTTCCCATGGTCGGGTGAGAATGGGTGGTTGCCCCAAGAATTTTTTAAAATCTTGGAAAGCTTGTTCGCATTCCGTTGTCCATTCAAACCTCTTTCCCTTCCTTAATGTTGTGTAAAAGGGGAGAGATCTTGTGGCCGATCCGGCTAGAAATATGGACAGGGCTGCTAGTCTTCCGTTGAGCTGTTGTACCTCTTTGACGCAGGTCAGACTTTTCATGTGGAGTATAGCCTGGCATTTATCTGGGTTCGCCTCGATTCCTCTTCGGGTGAGCATAAAGCCCAAGAATTTGCCGGCTTCTACCGCGAAGGTATACTTTGCGGGGTTAAGTCGCATACCATGCTTTCTTATGGTGTCGAACACTTTAGCGAGGTCCGATAACAACGATTCCTCACTTTGTGTTTTTACCAGCATATCGTCTACATAGACCTCCATTAGTTTTCCGATGTGGTCAGTGAAGACTTTGTTCATTAGTCTTTGGTAGGTAGCTCCTGCGTTCTTGAGTCCGAAGGGCATAACTATATAGCAATAGTTTGCCTTTGGGGTTAGGAATGAGGTCTTCTCTTAGTCGGGTGGGTATATTGGGATTTGGTTGTATCCTGAATAGGCATCCATGAAGGAGAGGTACTTGTATCTAGAAGAGAAATCCACTAGAGTGTCTATATTTGGGAGTGGGTAGGGATCTTTTGAGCAGGCCTTATTGAGGTCGGTGTAGTTGGTATACATTCTCCACTTGCCATTTGACTTCTTCACCAAGACAATGTTGGCTAGCCATAATGTGTACTTGATCTCCCTTATGAATCCTACCTCCAGTAAGGCTTACACCTACTATTCCACAGCTTGGGATCTTTCCGGACCAAGCTTCCTGCGCTTCTGTTGTACGGCCGAGATCCAGGGTATACCGCCAGTTTATGTCACATTAGTTTGGGATCTATACCGGGCATGTCTGTGGCCTTCCATGCAAAGAGATCGGCATTATCCTTTAGAAACTGTATCAATGGCTTCTTTAAGTCTTCCTTTAAGGTTGCCCCTATATTTGTTACTTTATCCTGGGCGTCCCCGATCTGGACTTCCTCGGTGTCACCCTCAGGTTGTGGATGAAGTTCTTCGCGAACTCGAACTCCCCCAAGTTCAATGGTGTTGATTTCCTCTCCTCTGGGGTTGCCTTTAAGGTTCAGACTTTCGTTGTAACAACGTTGTACAAGTTTTTTGTCTCCTTTTATCGTGGCGAACCCTTCTGGAGTTGGAAACTTCATGCACATATGTGGAGTGGAGATTACTGCGGCGAGCTGGTTCAGCGTTGTCCGTCCTATAAGGGCGTTATAAGCCGAGCTCACGTTGACCACGATGTAGTCCATGTTCAACGTCCTTGACCGAGTTCCTTTTCCAAAGGTTGTATGTAGTGAAATGTATCCTAGTGGTTGAATTGGGGTATCTCCGAGTCCAAACAGACTATTCAGATATGTTCTGAGCTCTTTTTCTTGTAAGCCGAGTTTGTCGAAGGCAGGTTTAAACAAGATATCTGCGGAGCTCCCTTGGTCCACCAACGTTCGATGGAGATTAGCGTTGGCGAGTATGACAGTAATGACCGTGGGATCATCATGCCCCAGGATGATGCCTGTTACGTCTTCTTGGGTAAAGGTAATAGTGGGGAGGTCAGGCGACCTATCCCCTTCTCCGACATGATATACCTCTTTAAGGTGTCTTTTGCGAGATGATTTAGAGATCCCTCCTCCTGCGAATCCCCCATTTATCATATGAACATATCTCTCAGGGGTGTGAGGTGGGCGTTCAACTCGTCCGACCTCTTCATCCCTTCTTCTTTTTCTCGGTTCACCTGCTTTATTGGCTAAGAACTGATCTAGTCGCCCTTCTCGTACCAACTTCTCTATGATATTCTTTAGGTCGAAGCACTCGTTGGTAGAATGTCCATAGATTTGGTGGTATTCGTAATACTCTGTCCGACTTCCTCCTCCTCTTTTGTGTTTTATCAGGCGAGGTGGTGGGATCTTCTCAGTATTGCATATTTCTCGGTAGACATCCACAAGAGACACCCGAAGAGGGGTGTAGTTGTGGTATTTTCTAGGTTTCTCAGTGGTTTGGTCTTCTTTTTTCTTGGATTCTTTATCCTTGTCCCAAGGTGGGTAGGAGAATCCGGCCTTTGAGCTATCTCCTAATCGAGAGTTCTCCTCCATGTTTATGTATTTTTCTGCCCTTTCTTGAACCTCGTTTAGAGATGTTGGGTGTTTTTTGGACATTGAGTGACTAAAAGGTCCTTCTTGCAGGCCATTGATGAGACCCATGATGGCTGCTTCTGTTGGCATATTTTGTATATCCAGACATGCCTTGTTGAATCTTTCTATGTAGTTGCGGAGGCTCTCCCGATCTCCTTACTTGATCCCTAACAGGCTAGGGGCATGTTTGGCTTTGTCTTTCTGGATGGAGAATCTAGCTAGGAACTTTCTGGCGAGGTCATCAAAGCTTGCTATTGATCTTGGCGGCACACTATCGAACCACTTTATTTCCATCTTGGTCAAAGTAGTTGGGAAAGCTTTGCATCGAATAGTGTCCAAGGCGTCTGTTAGATACATCCTGCTTTTGAAATTGCTGAGGTGATGGCTTGGATCAGATGTACCATTGTATGGAGTCATGTCAGGAGCTTTAAAGTCCTTTGGGACTTTAGCTTTCATAGTTTCTTTGGTGAATGGATCTTGGTCCTTGTGGGAGATATCTTCCTGATTGGATCGAACGGTTTTGGCTTTGTGATCGGCCTCGAGCTTTAAGAGCTTGTCCTCTAGCTCTCGGCGTCGTCTTGTTTCCCTTCGCAGGTCCCTCTCGGCTTCCCGCTAATGTTCAGCCTCTTTTTCGAGCTGTTTGAGACAATTCTGCTGGGCTTGTAGAGCATCTAGAATTTTTGTATTCGGAGACTGCTTGTCTCCATTAGGTTGAGGTGTGTCTTTTGATGAGGCATCCGTATTTTTAAGTGGCGTTCTTTCTTCCAGGCCGGAGTTGTGATCATTGTCAAGGTTGTCCGCCATGGTGATGGGATGACTTCCAGGTTCCCCAACAACAGCTAATGTTCCGAGGGTTACCTGAAACTGAAGGTCGATCTCAAACGAGATCTTCTGTGTTGGTCGGTGCTACCATGTTCGACCTGCTAGAGTTGGATATGCTGCTGATCCTTGATCACCGGAAGGTGGTGGTACCTGCAAGAGATTCCGATGCTAAAGTTAGCACGTGCTTTAGGCAGGATTTTGTGTAGAATCAGAGTATGAGTTATACCTGGGTGCTCTAGTGTACTTATAGTAGTATTGAGTGATCTTCCTTGAGATAAGTTTAGTTATCTTATCTTATCTTTGGGATCATCTTATCTTTTAGGGGAACCGCCTTATCTTTATAGGCTTAGCCGCCTTTAGAGTGGGCTGCGTTCCTTCATTTGGGCCTGCTTGGGCCTCTATAGCGATTTGGCCAAAATCTTTAAGGAGAGGTCGGTGGCGATCCAACCTTAAGAGGTCAGATGCTCTTGTCTTCAGTATGCCCGGGTCGCATAGCTCGACCCAGGGTATGAACACTATAGCTCGGAGATCTCCTAGTCAAAAAGGTTTTACTAGACCTTGGGAGTAGTGCCGATGTCCTCTTTTACTCCACATTCCAGAAGATAAAACTGAGCAGTAACATCCTCCAACCTTCCACTGGAGACCTGGTTGGTTTCTCAAGTGAGAGAGTCCCGGTTATGGGCTCTGTGTGGTTAAAAACCACACTCGGTGAGGTTCCCTTATCCAAAACTTCAGATATCCAATACTTAGTTGTTGACTGTTTTAGTCCTTACAATTTGATACTTGGCCGACCTTTCTTAAATATGTTCGGCACCATAGTTTCCACAATTCATCTCTGTGTTAAGTTCCCTTTGCAGGATAACACAATTGTGGCTATTCACAGTGATGCCCGAGAGGCTAGAGAATGCTACAACAACAGTTTTAAAAGACGTAACCAAAACATGCAGGCTCCGGTGAACAACATCAGCATCCAAGAGGACCTACTAGACCTGGCCGACCTTGATCCCAGAACAGGAACCCTTGAACGACCAACCCCAACAGAAGACTTGCACAAAATCTATTTCACAGATAGCTCGGACAAGTTCACTTACGTCGGTTCCACATTAAGCTCAGAAGAGAAGGCCTCATTCCGAGCATTTTTACAAAAAAATGCCGACCTGTTTGCTTGGACCCCAGCTGACATGCCAGGCATTGATTCATCCATTACATCCCATAGGCTGGCATTAGATCCGTCTGTCCGACCTATAGCATAGAAGAAGCGAAACCTCGGCCATGACCGCAAACAAGCCTCTCTAGAAGAAACCAAGAAGCTCATCAACGTCGGCTTCATCCAGGAAATTAGATTCACAACATGGCTAGAAAATGTCATCATGGTGAGAAAACATAACGGTAAATGGCGCATGTGTGTTGATTTCACCGATCTCAACAAAGCATGCCCCAAAGATTCCTATTATTTGCCATCTATTGATTGCTTAGTTGATAATGCCTCTGGTTATGAAAAACTTCACTTTATGGATGCATATTCTGGCTACAACCAGATCCAAATGCATCCATCTGATCAAAATAGGACAGCCTTTATTACTGACTATGGAAACTGTTCTGGGGGTTACCTGAAACTGCAGGTCGATCTCGGACGAGATCTTCTGTGCTGGTCGGCGCTGATGTGTTCGACTTGTGGGTGGCGGCCGGAGCCGCCGTGTCCGAATTGTTGGACTTGTTAGTGATGCTGATCCTTCGTCACCGGAGGGTGGTGGTACCTACAAGGGACTCCGATGCTTAAGTTAGCAAGGGTATTAAGCAGGTTCTAGTAGAATCAGAGTATGAGTTATACCTGGGTGCTCCAGTGTATTTATAATGGTGTGGAGTGACCTTTCTGGAGATAAGATATTCATCTTATCTTATCTTTGAGTGAAGTCATCTTATCTTTAAGGGAACCGCCCTTATCTCTCAAGGCTTGGGCTGCCTTTAGATTTAGGTTGTGTTCCTCTGTTTGGGCCGTTTTTGGGCTTCTTTTTGGTGATTTGGCCGAACTCTTTGAGACGAAGTCGGGTAGCTCGGACCTAAAGAGGTCGGTCGACTTGTCGCCAATCAGCCCGGGTTGTACAGCTCAACCTAGGGTAAGAACAGTGCCCCTGCTCGAGCGTGGTCTTCCTTTTGAGGTCAAGTCCTTTCTTAGGACTTCGATCCTTCTTTGGAGAAGTCGAGCTCGAGCACTTCGGTTGGTCCCGCTGAGACTTCTTGAATGTGAAGCGTTTTTCCTTCACTCTTTTTAGTTTGAAACGCGCATTTTTGTGTTTTGTATTCTTCTTGGGAACGTGCGAGGGTTCTTTACTGCCCATTAACTCCTCTTTTTTGCCGTTTCCCTCTTTCACGTTTCATTTTGAACTTCCAAAAGACTTTGCTTCAGTTTCTTCTTCTCTTTTGCTTACTGTAACTCCATCTTTTACCCTTCTGTTCTTGCATTTTCAGGCTCGCCTGGGACTCTTCGTTTTTGCTTGCTCCCAAGTTTTCACATCTTCGCGCTTTTTTTTGCAAGTGATTGTTGGCGCTTCGTTCTTTCGAAAGGTGATCGTCTGGCATGGCCTCGTCGGATCTTCGATCTTTCAATGTTTCTTTTTTCTCCTATTTGCATGTTGGTTTTCTTCTTCTTTCTTTCCTCTTTTTCTTCCTACGCTGTTCTTTTTCATGCTTGCATTATTCTATTTTTGGAAAAGTTTTGATCTTTCCTTGGATTCATGTTGAAGAACTTGAATTTTTTCTGTTCGTCGTGCTTGATTGTTGCTGTGGTGCATGTTTTTTGGAGTTCCTTCGACTTATATATGATCCTTGGCGTATTTCATGATAGTTGATACATTTAGGATTTTGAAATGTCGTTACTGTTTCTGATTGTACCCTTTGATTATGAAGCTTATGAACTGCTTGATTTCTGAAAACGATTGCGCCTTTGATGATTTCCACTTGACCTGTATGATGTTAATAGTTTGCTTTGCTGATTGGTCCATAAGAAAGATGGCTATTTTGATTCGTCATTTTCTTCTCGGAGTGTTGTTTATTGAAAGAGGGTTATTCTTCTTGCTGAGAGATGTTGGGATATATTCTTGTAGATTTTTTCTAAGTCCTCGTTCTATTACTGCCTCCAAAGGATGCCCCTGGACCTTTGGTGTGAGTCCTGGGGTTTCCTTTTGCTGCTGTATCGGACTCCTATCGTTTGCATGCTTTAGTTGACCATGTCCTACCTTTTGTCCGAGCTGATTTCTTGATTTGCCCGACCTGTTTGGATAGTAACCCTTTTTCTTTTTCTTGCTATAGGACTAGTTGACCATGTCTTCTCAAAAAAATATTGTCGAGACCTCCTCTAAAGTCTCCAAGGGAATGTCTGACTGGCTGGACTCCCTCGTCCTGATGTGTGTTTCAGTAGTGAATTCTGAGTACTGCGTGGAGCTTAGAAAGCATTACCGGATCTGTAGTAGTAGAGATCAAGAGAAGAACTATGAGTTGGTAGCGCCAGACCCTGATGAGAGGGTTTCTTTTCCTTTTCCGATCCAGGGAGAACGTCCCTTCTTTTTTGCTTATGACTATTTTTTCAGCCAAATGAACATTACCATTCCTTTTACATCCTTCGAGACCGATTTGTTGTGGTCGTGTAATGTAGCTCCATCCCAACTTCATCCAAACTCATGGGGTTTTATTAAGATCTTTCAGTTGTTGTGTCAAGAACTAGATGTTAGGCCTTCTCAAACCCTCTTTCTTTATCTCTTTGTTTTGACTAAGCCTGAGATTTCTTCAAAAAAGAAAACTTCTTGGGTTTCTTTTCAATCCGCCCAGGGAAAGAAAGTTTTTTCCATGTATGATGAGTCCTTTAGGGACTTTAAGAATTATTACTTTAAGGTCCGAGCTGTTGAAGGAGCTCGGCCATTTTTCTTGGAGTCAAACAATGAACCTGCCTTTCCTTTAAGTTGGCAAAATAATGTTGTGGTGTCTAGATATTCGTGGGAGATACTTGATGAGCTCAAACATCATTTTGTGAATTTGTTGCAGGAGATTTGGGGGCAGCCCCCCATCTCGATACAAAGAAAGTCTTAAGGAACCCTTCCCTTGTTCGAGCTGAGCTTGGTAGTGGTAGACTTCTTTTTTCTTCGCTTTGTTTACTTGCTTTTTTCTTTTCTTCCAGTTTTGTAACTTGTTTTTGCTGTGTTTTTCAGAGATGGCTAAGAATAATGATTTTATGAAGGCCTTTAAGAAGGCGAGGAAAGCTACCGCTGCCCAAAACATCTCGGCTAAGGTCGCTGGGGAAGGATCTTCTCAGGTTCCTCCTAAGAAGCCGGTCTTGAGCACTGTTGGGCCGAGGAGGGTGATTCCTACTCCTCCAGTCCATTTGGTTGATCCTCCCCAAACTTCTGCTGCTACTTCTTCTCCCACTGCCGGCCCTCTTCCAAAAAGACAGAGAACTGTTGAGCCTTTTAATATGGACGCCACCGATTTTGATGTTGTGGGGTTTATCGATCATCAAATTGCCCCTTATGGTGTTGTCCCTACTGATGATATATCCATTCTCCATCATCTGGACTTTATTACCCGAAGTGGTATTAAGTTGGCACACATGGGAGCAGCCTTGTTCCAAACTGCCCAGGATCTTCCTGTTCACGCGACAAAGGCTTTTATGGAGGAGGCCAAGTCAGAATTTGACAGGATCAAGGGGTTGAAGGATGAACTGGATGCCAAAGTGATCAAGTTGGAGCTTGATTTGGAGAATGAGAAGGCTCGGGCTACTACGGCTGTGGCTTCTGCAAATCTGGCTGAGGAGATGGCACTGCAGCATAAGGACAGCTATGTCTGGACTTATGGTGAGATGATAGAGCTCAGTGAGAGGTTGGAATCTGCTCGAGCTGACTATGCTGAGCTTCAGGGCCATCTCGTGGGCAGTGTGACTGCTGCTTATGAGAATTTGAGGGATCAGGTCCGAGTTCTTGCTCCCGAGCTCGACCTATCTCTCTTCAGCTTAGATAATATTGTGGAAAATGCAAGGTTCTAAAAACCGAACCGGTCATCGAACCGTTCTCGTTACTGGTTTACTGGTTCATAGGTTCAACTGGTTCGACCGTGGTTGAACCAAAAAAACTGTTTTATAATAAAATAATAATTAAAATATAAATAAATACATTAAAACATAATTATAGTTTAATATAAACTTTAAAATATCATCCAAAATAAAACCAAAATATTATGATCTCATTCAAATACAAACTCAAGTGAAATAACAAAAACAACCAACTAAACATAAAATGCCAACATCCAAGTTTGTCATCAATCATATTTATTCATATTCACAATTTTATCACATTTATTTATATTCATAATCCCTTGCGTTATTCAACAGCACAAAAATTGAATTCAGTTAACCATTTATCCACTTGAAATGAAAATGGCAAATAAAACACCTGCTCTGAGAACATCAGTAACAGCATCCTCTACTGATTTTGCATACTTCTGATATTCATGTGGCCACTACATGTTACTATTTAATATTAGGAAGGGTACTAGTTATGCCCAATAGAATTACTTAGTCTTTTAAGAATATAGATAAAAGACTTTTATCAATGTATTAAAGCTTAAAGGAATTAATGAATTGATGTTGAACTTGGTTCAATTTGGAGTTTCTCTCCCTGATTCATAGAAGGAGTTCTAACATTGGTACTCTCACTGAGAGGTTTCTTCCATTTTTCATGGGAAAACAAATAACTCAACAATCTGAAAATACATTTCCAATATTCAATGGGAAAGATGGTTATGGATGGACACCTGAGGAGCAGAGATTCATAGAAGTGAAAAGAGGTTTGAAAGGGAAATCTCTAAGATGGTTTCAGTTATGGAAGGCGCTCAATCCATTTGCCAATTTGAAAACATTCGAAATTGCTGCTGGAAAATTGAGTGGGAAGAGATTAAAGCTAGACTAAGGCAACAACGGCAACCAAATCTTAGCTATCAACAGAACAAGACTTGCAACAACATCAACAGAAATTCAAGAAAAAAGAGAGGCCAAAATCGATGCAAATTCATATTCAACAAGCAATTTAGCAAGCAATTACAAACAAAGCCAGCAAAACCAGCAACTACAAATCAAAGCCATTAGCAAATTTGAACAAAAAAATTAGGAGCCATCAGCAAAACCAGCAATTAGAAA
Source organism: Arachis ipaensis (assembly GCF_059453495.1). Taxonomy (NCBI): domain Eukaryota; kingdom Viridiplantae; phylum Streptophyta; class Magnoliopsida; order Fabales; family Fabaceae; genus Arachis; species Arachis ipaensis. The sequence goes on from NC_142435.1 coordinate 22,743,127, forward strand.
ACAAAGCCAGCAATTACAAAACACTAAACCTTCACCCAGCAATTACAAACAAAGCTAGCAAAACCAACATAACCAGCAACTACAAATCAAAGCAAAACCTGCAACTACAACACAATGAAAAATAAATATGAAATTAAAAAGAGCCCCACAACACAATGAACAATAACAAGTTAGGAGCCATCAGCAATTAAAAACAGGACCCACAATACAATGATTAACCATGTTCTTAACCTAAAGCAGGAGCCATCAGCAATTAAAAACAGGACCAAAACAGAGTAACAGTTACAATTTTCCAGCATATTAGGTGTTTTGGACCAAAACAGAGTAACAGTTAGAATTGCAAAATAGCAAAACACTAAAACAGCAATATTAGCCTATTAGGTGTTCTGGATACAAATCACATAACAGAGACAGTTTCTAGCATTATCAACCAACCCAAACATACATACAAGGAAGACCATAGATACAAGGAATTGAAGAACAAAGAACGAATTTCCACAGCAATCAGAACCATACATACAAGGAAGACCGAAGAACAAAGAACGAAGAATGAAGACTGAAGTCCGAAGAACGAAGACTGAAGACCGAAGAAGAAGAAGAACCAAACGTCAAGCCAAGACCCAAGAAGAATTGAAGCAATATGGATCAAAAATTGAAGAAGAAGCTCAGAGAAGATGAAGACGAGGAGCACTCACCTGGGTTCGAGAAGCCAGCGAAGACGAAGAGACCTGCTAACTTACTGGTTCCTGAGGACTTGGGGACGGCGGCGGCGCTGACGACCTCTGAATGGCGGCGACAATGGAGGGCTACGGTTCGAGGTTCCTAGGGCTAGGGTTCGGCGACGATGGAGTCCTTGGAGTGAGCTGTGAGGTGATTAGGTGAATCTAAATAAATGGGGAAAGGGGGGTTGGATAACGAGTGTTATCGGGTTTTCTTTTTTTTTTTTTTAAGTAAAAAACGGCATCACTTTAAGGGAACCGGCCAGTTACCGGTCCAGCCTAACCGGCCGGTTTTCGGCCGGTTTGTCGGTTTTTGGACGGTTTTTTTCCAAGCGGTTATAGGAGGAGGACCGAACCGTTTACGTCGCCGGTTCCCAGTTGAACTGGTCCGACCGACCGGTCCGGTCCGGTTTTCAGAACCTTGGGAAAATGGGAAGATCGTCCCTTCCTCGGATGAAGATGATGATGATGCAGATCCCCCTCTTGTGCCATCCACCACGGCTTCTGTTGCCCCGACTTCTTCAACTCTAGCAGCTGAGGTTGACCACCCCGAGTCGGATCCTGATGTCCAGATCCTAAATCGGGCGGATGGGACTGTTGACGCTGTCCCCCTTCAGACTCATCCTCCTTCGCCTCGAGATGCCGCTACTGGAGAATCTTTGAACCCTTTGTAGTTTTCTTTGATATATTTTGTCGGCTTTTGAACTCTTATTTCTATAACTTGTGTTTTGTTTGACTTGGATATTTTAGTTGGTTTTCTTAGTAACTTTATTTAGAAAAACAAATGCTTTCCATCTCTTGAGGTCAACTTTTCGGCTGGCTTTCTGAGTGTAGCTTTGTCTTTTTGTGACATGGTTATTTGCAGCTTTTTGGTACTTTCAGGAATCTTTAGAGTGTTGGAGTCTTGCTGTCCGACTTCTTTTGATTGCCTTTGTGCTTTATTTCCCGCTTTAGTTGAAGCTAGCTTTGTTCGACTATTCTTCTTATCATTCTTGATAGAATATTTGTAGATTGATTTTATTGAGGCCATGGCTTTCTGGGTCCGACTTGTGTCCCTTATAGCGCATGCCTTCTGTTGGTCGACTTCTTTCATTTACTCTTGAGAGTTATTTTTAGTAATCCATTTTTAGCGGGACCTCGCGGGTCTCTTCTTATGGATTTACTTTTCATAACTCCGTTGCTTTTTGAACGGCCTGGGCCGACTTCTTCATGTCGGTCCCTTCTAAGTTATTTCTAGTAATCCACTTTTGATAAGGGCTGGTCAGGCCTCTTGCCATGGATTACTTTTTATAACTTTTTGTCGTTGTGATCAGGCTGGTCCGACTTCTTCATGTCGGTCCATCCCAAGTTATAGCAATCCATTTTTTCTCAGACCTCGTCAGGCCTCTTTCTATTTATTGCTTTTTTATAACTTTTTGTTGCTTTGGTCGATTGGTCTGACTTCTTCATGTCGGTCCGTTCTTTAAGTTATTAGTAATCCATTTTTTAGTCAGGGCTGGCCAGACCTCAGCTTATGGATTACTTTTTTATAACTTTGTCGATCTTATCATGATCGGACGATGAGTTTGATCCTCATCTTGCCGACCTGTAGCTTTGTCTTGATCGGACAGTGAATTTGGTTTTCACTTTGTCGACCCTTGTCGAAATCAACGATGAATTCGGTTTTCATCGTGGTCGGGCGATGAATTTATTTTTCACCTTGCCGACCTGTAGAGAGGCTTTGTAGAAGAAATTTGAAAAGCTTTATTCCAAATAGAAAATAGACAAGTAGGAAAAATATATACATGTGGGTGTTTACCCTTCTGAGTCAGGGAGTTTATAGATCTTGGTTTGGTGCCTCGTTAAAAAACCTTCTCAGGAAAAAGAGTGCACATTGGCCTAAGATCTTTATTATCTCCTAACTATAATACCTTATTAGGTTACAGGCGTGCCATGACCTTGGTAGCTCTCGCCCCTCGAGTTCGGACAGCCTGTAGTAGCCTTTTCCGAGTACCTCTATGACTCGGTAAGGTCCTTTCCAGTTAGCTGCTAGCTTCCCCTCTCCTGGTCGACTTGTTCCGATATCATTTCGGATTAGGATGAGGTCGTTGTTTAGCAAAATTTTGTTGTACTACCTTCTGGTTGTATCTTGAGGCCATGCGATGCTTTAACGCTTCCTCCCTAATTCGAGCTCTTTCTCGGACTTCTGGAAGTAGGTCAAGCTCTTCTTTTTGAAGTTGGGAGTTAGCCTCTTCATTGTAGTGGATCGTTCTGGGGGATCCTTCTTCGACCTCCACTGGTATCATTGACTCCATTCCGCAGGCCAGTCGGAAAGGTGATTCCCTTGTTGTGGAGTGTGAAGTTGTCCGATATGCCCATAGGACTTGTGGGAGTTCCTCAGCCCAGGCTCCTTTTGCATCCTGTAATATCCGTTTTAGCCCAGCTAATATGACTTTATTGGCGGCTTCTGCCTGTCCATTAGCCTGGGGGTGTTCTACGGAAGTGAATTAGTGCTTTATTTTCAAGTCGGCCTCCAATTTTCTAAAGCCTGCGTCTGTAAATTGAGTGCCATTGTCTGTGGTAATGGAGTAAGGAACCCCAAACCTTGTGACAATGTTTCTATGCAGGAATTTTCGACTTCTTTGAGAGGTGGCGTTAGCTAGGGGTTCTGCCTCAATCCATTTTGTAAAATAGTCTACCCCTACGATGAGGAACTTGACTTGTTCTGATCCTTAGGGGAAGAGCCCAAGGAGGTCGAGTCCCCATTTTGCAAATGGCCAGGGTGAGGTTATACTGATGAGTTCCTCTGGTGGGGCGATGTGAAAATTAGCATGTTTCTGACATGGTGGACATGTCTTTATGAATTCTGTTGCTTCTTTTTGCATAGTCGTCCAATAGAATCCGGCTCGGAGTACTTTTTTGGTGAGAGCTCGTGCTCCGAGATGATTGCCACAGATGCTACTGTGTACTTCTTCTAAAACTTCTTTTGTGTTGGAAGTCGGCGCACATTTTAACAGTGGTGTTGAAATCCCTCTCTTGTATAGAGTATTGTTTATGATGGTATAGTATTGTGCCTCCCTTTTTAACCTCTTCACCTCCTTCTTATCTGCAGGGAGTGTTTCTGTTTTGAGGTAGTTAATTATGGGAGTCATCCATCCTTAATCCTTACCTGTTATGGCTAGGACCTTTTCTTCCTCTGAGATTGACGGGTTCTGCAGTATTTTTTGGATGAGGCTTGGTACATGGAATCGTGATCTCACACTTTTCTCACAACTTCGTGCAACTAACCAGCAAGTGCACTGGATCGTCCAAGTAATAAACTTTACGTGAGTAAGGGTCGATCCCACGGGGATTGTCAGCTTGAAGCAAGCTATGGTTATCCTTGTAAATCTCAATCAGGCGGATTCAAATGGTTATGAGGCTTTGATAATTAAAAGATAAATAAAACAGAAAATAAGATAAAGTTACTTATGTAATTCATTGGTGGGAATTTCAGATAAGCGTCTGGAGATGCTTTGTTGCTTTTGAACCTCTACTTTTCTATTGCCTTCTTCCAACCATGCGTGCTCCCTTCCAGGGCAAGCTGTAGGATCCTCTCAGTGAAAATGGTCCTCTACGGTTTCTGCACGGCTAATCAACTGTCGGATTTCTCGTCTCGGATGAAAAATACTATGTACAGCTACCGCATGGCTAATCATCTGTCGGTTCCCGCTAGCGTCAGAATAGAATCCATTGATCCTTTTGTACACTATCACTTGCGCCCAACATTCGCAGGTTTGAAGCTCGTCACAGTCATCCCCTCCCGAATCCTACTCACAATACCACAGACAAGGTTTAGACTTTTCGGATCCAAGAATGCTGCCAATTGTTCTAGCCTATACCACGAAGATACTAATCTCACGGACTTGGTCCGTGTATTAGATATCCAAGAGAATATACTCTGGCTGTCGTCCAATGACTATGTTGAACATCATGTAGACCACTTTGTGGTTGTCAGGCACGCGATCTTGGCTAAGCGAGTAACAAAGATTGGGTGATTATCACGGGTCACCCCTTCATTCTGACTTAACTGAATTAAGTACAAGAGTATATCTTGGAGAAGAAGTAGGCGTGAATTGAAGGAAAAACAGTAGTAATTGCATTAATTCATGAAGAACAGCAGAGCTCCACACCTTAATCTATGGGGTGTAGAAACTCCACCGTTGAAAATACATAAGTGAAAAAGGTCTAGGCATGGCCGAATGGCCAGCCTCCAATGTCTAAGAACTAAATGTTCCAAAGATCAAAAGCTATTCCAAAGATATAAAATAAATCTCTAAAAGTAGTTTTTATACTAAACTAGTGACCCAGGTTTACAGAAAATGAATAACTAAGTGCAGATAGTGCGGAAATCCACTTTCGGGGCCCACTTGGTGTGTGCTTGGGCTGAGCATTGAGCTTTACACGTGCATACACTATTCCTGGAGTTAAACGCCAGCTTTGGTGCCAGTTTGGGCGTTTAACTCAAATTCTGGTGCCAGTTTGGGTATTTTACGCCAAGATGTTTTAGGCTGGCTTTGGATGCCAGTTTGCGCCATCAAATCTCAGTCAAAGTATGAATTATCATATATTGCTGGAAAGCTTAGGATGTCTACTTTCCAACGCAATTGAGAGCGTGCCAATTGGGCTTCTGCAGCTCTAGAAAATCTACTTCGAGTGCAGGAGGGTCAGAATCCAATAGCATCTGCAGTCCTTTTTCAGCCTCTGAATCAGATTTTTGCTCAGGTCCCTCAATTTCAGCCAGAAAATACCTGAAATCACAGAAAAATACACAAACTCATAGTAAAGTCCAAAAATGTGATTTTTGAATAAAATCTAATAAAAATATAATAAAAAGTAACTAAAACATACTAAAAACTATGTAAAAACAATGCCAAAAAGGGTATAAATTATCCGCTCATCAAGGCTTCTATTGTTGCCCCCTGGTTTGGTGCTGGCTAGTTTTGAGAGTGCATCAGCTCGAGCATTCTGTTCTCGAGGTATGTGGTGGACTTCATATTTCCCGAGTTGTCCGAGCTGTTCTCTGGTTTTGTCCAAGTACTTTTTCATGGTGGGATCCTTGGCTTGGTAGCTCCCTGCTATTTGTGAGGTGACTACTTGTGAGTCGCTGAAGATGATAAGATTTTGAGCTCCAACCTCCCTAGCCAGCTTCAAACCAACTAGTAGGGCCTCATATTTGGCCTAGTTGTTTGAAGCAGGGAACTTGAATTTGAGGAAAAGATCGATTTGGGTTCCCTGATCGCTTTCTATTATCACGCCTGCGCCACTTCCGGTTTTGTTTGAAGAGCCGTCTATGTTGAGATTCCATTCAGTGGAAATTCCCGGAGTATCAGTGTATTCAGCAATGAAATCGGCCAAATATTGGGACTTGATGGTCGTCCGAGCTTCATATTGAAGGTCGAATTCAGATAGCTCGACTGCACACTGTAGAATTCTTCTGGCTAAATCTGTTTTCTATAGAATGCCTTTTATGGGATGGTTGGTCCGGACTTTGATCGTGTGAGCTTGAAAATATGGTCGAAGTCGTCGAGAAGTTAGTATAAGAGCGTAGGCGAACTTTTCTATCTTTTGATAGTTTAGTTCGGCCCCTTGTAGGGCTTTGCTGATAAAGTAGATGGGCTGTTGTCCACTCTCATCTTCTCTGACTAGCGCTGAGGCCATTGCTTGATTTCCTACTGCGAGGTACAGTACGAGTGGTTCTCCTTTCCCTTGCTCGAGTCAGAATAGGTGGTCGTCCCAGGAACCTTTTAAAATCCTGGAAAGGCTATTCGCACTCTGTTGTCCATTCACACTTCTTTCCCTTCCTTAGAGTGGCATAAAAGGAGAGGGATCTTACGGCTGATCCAGCTAAAAATTTGGACAAGGTTGCCGGTCTTTCATTGAGTTGTTGTACCTCTTTGACACAGGTTGGGCTTTTCATGTCGAGTATATCCCGGTATTTATCTGGATTCGCCTCAATTCCTTGTTGTGTTAGCATGAAGCCCAGGAATTTGCCAGCTTCTACTGCAAAGGTGCACTTTGCAGGGTTAAGTCGCATGTCATGCTTTCTGAGAGTATCGAACACTTGGGCAAGGTCGGACAGTAACGTCTCCTCGCTTCGTGTTTTCACCAACATGTCATCCACATATACCTCCATGAGTTTCCCGATATGGTCGGCGAAGACCTTGTTCATCAATCTCTGGTAGGTAGCTCCTGCATTTTTGAGTCCGAATGGCATGACGACATAGCAGTAGTTTGCTTTAGGAGTTAGGAATGAGGTTTTTCCTGATCAGGTGGATACATTGGGATTTGATTGTATCCTGAATAAGCATCCATGAATGAGAGGTATTTGTATCCGGAGGAGGCATCCACTAGAGTGTCGATATTTGGAAGTGGATAGGGATCTTTTGGACAAGCTTTATTGAGGTTCGTATAATTAGTGCACATCCGCCATTTTTCATTTGACTTTTTCACCAAAACAACATTGGCTAGCCATAGGGGGTACTTGACTTCTCTTATGAATCCTACCTCCAGTAGAGCTTGTACCTGTTCTTCCACAGCTTGGGATCTTTTCGGTCCGAGCTTTCTACGCTTCTGTTGCACTGGCCGAGATCCTAGATATACTTCCAGTTTGTGGCACATTAGCCTGGGGTCTATGCCCGGCATGTCTGCAGCCCTCCATGCGAATAGGTCGACATTATCCCTTAGGAGTTATACCAAGGTCTTCTTTACGCACTCATTTAAGGTTGCCCCGATATTTGTTGTTTTGTCCTGGTCATCTCCGATTTGAACTTCTTCGATCTCGCCTTCAGGTTGTGGACGGAGTTCCTTCCGTCCTCGAACTCCTCCGAGTTTGATGGTGTGGATTTCTTCCCCTTTGCCTCTGAGGTTCAGACTTTCATTGTAACAATCCCTTCTGGAGTTAGGAATTTCATGCATAGATGGAGAGTTGAAACCACTGTTGCGAGTTGATTTAATGTTGCCTGACCTATCAGGACATTGTAGGCTGAACTTACGTCGACTACAATGTAGTCTATGTTGAGTGTCCTTGACCGGGTTCCTTTTCCAAAGGTTGTGTGTAGTGAGATTTATCTAAGTGGTCGTATTGGAGTGTCTCCTAGTCTAAACAAGCTGTTTGGATATGCTCTAAGTTCTTTCTCCTGCAGGCCGAGTTTATCGAAGGTGAGTTTAAATAAGATATCTGCCGAGCTCCCTTGGTCTACCAGTGTGCGATGAAGATTTGCATTGGCCAATATGATAGTGATGACCATGGGATCGTCGTGTCCTGGGATGATGCCTGCTGCATCTTCTTGGGTGAAAGTAATAGTAGGGAGGTCGAGTGATCCTTCTCCTCCATCGACATGATATACTTCTTTGAGGTGTCTTTTGCGAGGTGATTTTGAGATCCCCCCTTCCTACGAATCCTCTGTTAATCATGTGAACGTGTCTCTCTGGGGTGTGAGGTGGTCGTTCTCTTCGTCCGACCTCTTCGTCTCTTCTTCTTTTTCGAGGCTCATCTGATTTGTTGGCTAAATCCGATCTAGTCATCCTTCTCTTACCAATTTCTCAATAACATTTTTCAAGTCGAAGCACTCATTGGTAGGATGTCCGTAGATTCGGTGATATTCGTAGTATTCTATCTGATTTCCTCCTCTTTTCTTGCTTTTGAGTGGACGAAGTGATGGTATCTTTTCAGTATGGCATACTTCTCGGTAAACATCCACAAGAGACACCCGGAGAGGGGTATAGTTATTGTATTTTTTAGGCTTCTCGCCGTATTGATCTTCTTTTTTCTTGGATTCTTTCTCCTTATCCCGGGAGGAGTAAGAGAATCCAGTTTTTGAGGTCTCTCCTAGCCGAGAGTTTTCCTCCATGTTGATATACTTCTCAGCTCGTTCTTGCACTTCATTCAGAGATTTTGGATATTTCTTTGATATGGAGTGACAAAAAGGTCCTTCTCGCAGGCCATTGATGAGACCCATAATGGCTGCTTCTATTGGTAGGCTTTGTATGTCCAGGCATGCTTTATTGAACCTCTCCATGTAACTACGAAGACTCTCCCGATCTCCTTGCTTGATCCCTAGTAGGCTTGGGGCATGTTTAGCTTTGTCCTTCTGGATGGAAAATCTAGCAAGAAATTTCTTGGTCAGGTCGTCGAAACTTGTGATGGATCTAGGGGGAGAGTGTCGACCCATTTAATTGTTGTCTTTGTTAGGGTTGTTAGGAAGGCTTTGCATCGAATGGCGTCTGAGGCATCTGTAAGATACATTCGACTTCTAAAATTGCTGAGATAATGGCTGGGATCCAAGGTGCCGTCGTATGGAGTCATGTCGGGAGCTTTAAAGTCTTTTGGGATTTTGGCCCTCATGATCTCTTTGGTGAATAGATCTTTATCTTTGTGAGAGCTGCCTTCAGGATCAGGTTGGATGGTTTTTGTTTGAAATTCGGCTTCGAGCTTCAAAAGCTTGTCTTCTAATTCTCGACGTCGCCTAGTTTCTCTCTAAAGGTCCTCTCAGCTTCCCGTTGATGTTCAGCCTCTTTTTTGAGCTGTTTAAGGTGATCTTGTTGAGCTTGAAGTGCCTCCATGATTTCTGAATTTGGCAAATTCTTGTCTTTGTTTGGTTGAGAAGTATCCTTTGGTGTGGTGTCCGCGTTCTTGTACGGTGTCCTGTCTTCTAGATCAGAGTCATGGTCATTGTCAAGGTTGTCTGCCATTTTGATGGGATGACTTCCAGGTCCCCGGCAATGGCGCCAATATTCCGAGGGTTACCTGAAACTGTAGGTCGATCTCGGATGATATCTTCTGTGCTGGTCGGCGCTGATGTGTCCGACTTATGGGTGGCGGCCGGAGCCGCCGTGTCCGACTTGTTGAACTTGTTAGTGATGCTGATCCTTCGTCACCGGAGGGTGGTGGTACCTGCAAGGGACTCCGATGCTTAAGTTAGCAAGGGTATTAAGCAGGTTTTTAGTAGAATCAAAGTATGAGTTATACTTGGGTGCTCCAGTGTATTTATAATGGTGTGGAATGACCTTTCTGGAGATAAGATAGTCATCTTATCTTATCTTTGAGTGAATTCATCTTATCTTCAAGGGAACTACCCTTATCTCTCAAGGCTTGGGCTGCCTTTGGATTTGGGTCCTGTTCCTCTGTTTGGGCCCTTTTTGGGCTTCTTTTTGGTGATTTGGCCGAACTCTTTGAGAAGAGGTCAGGTAGTTCGGACCTGAAGAGGTCGGTCGACTTGTCGCCAATCAGCCCGGGTCGTACAGCTCGACCCAAGGTATGAACAGAAACTGTTCATACCCTGGGTCGAGCCATCCGATCCGGGATGTTCAGTAATAAAGCGACCGACCTCTTCAGGTCAGGCTATCTGACCTCTTCTCAAAGAGGTTGATCGAATCGACAGGAAAGCCCAGTAAGGGGCCCAAATAGAGGAGTACGACCCAAATCCAAAGGCAGTCCAAGCCTATAGAGATAAGGGCGGTTCCCTTAAAAGATAAGCTGACCTCAACTCAAAGATAAGATAAGATAAGATAACTAACTTATCTTATCTAAAAATGTCACTCTACACCATTATAAATACACTGGAGCACCCAGGTATAACTCATACTCTGATTCTACTAAAAAGATGTTTAATACCCATGCTAACTTAAGCATCGGAGTCTCTTTCAGGTACCCCCCACCCTCTGGTGACCAAGGATCAGCAGTGCAGCCGGTCCAACAAGTCGGACACGACAGCTCTGGCCGCCACCCACCAGTTGGACACGTCATCTCCGACCAGTACAGAAGATCTCGTCTGAGATCGACCTACAATTTCAGGTAACCCTCGGAACATTGGCGCCGTTGCCAGGGAACTTGAAAGTCATCCCATCACCATGGCAGACGATCATGACAACAACCATGATTCGGATCTAGAGGATAGAACACCGCACAAAAATGCGGATACTACGCTAAAAGATACTCCGGAATCCAACGGGGACAAAAATTCACCAAATCCAAGAATGATAGAAGTACTTCAAGATCGTTTAAAGCAACTTGAAAAAGAAACCCATCAGCAACGGGAAGTCGGAAAGGATCTACAGAGAGAGGTAAGGCGACGTCGAGAATTAGAAGATAAACTTCTAAAACTCGAAGCCGATCTCAAAGCCAAAGCTACTCGATCCACCCCTGAGGATAACTCACGCAAAGATCAATATCCATTCACTAGGGAAATCATGAAGACCAAAATTCCTAAGGACTTCAAACTTCCAGACATGACCTTGTACGATGGCACTACAGATCCCAACCATCACCTCAGCAATTTCATAAGTAGAATGTACCTCACCGACGCCTCAGACGCAGTTCGTTGCAAAGCTTTTCCAACAACTCTCACAAAGACAGCAATCAGATGGTTCGACAACCTACCTCCAAAGTCCATCTCAAGCTTTGATGACCTAGCCAAAAAATTCCTGGCCAAATTCTCCATCCAAAAAGACAAAGCTAAGTATGCTCCCAGTCTACTAGGAATCAAGCAAGGAGATCAGAAAAGTCTTCGCAACTACATGGAGAGATTCAACAAAATATGCCTAGACATACAAAGCTTGCCGACAGAGGCCGCTATCATGGGCCTCATCAATGGCCTACTAGAGGGACCTTTTAGCCAATCCATATCAAAGAAGTACCCCACATCTCTGGATGAAGTACAAGAATGAGCGGAGAAATACATTAACATGGAAGAAAATTCTCGACTAGGAGAAACCTCAAAATCCGGATTCACCTACCGGGATAAAGATAAAGAGTCCAAAAAGAAGGAAGATCGACAAGGGGAAAAATTAAAAAATATCATAATTACACCCCCTTCGGGTGTCTCTTGTGGATGTGTACAAGGAAGTCTGCCACACAGAAAAAATATCCCCAACTCAACCACTCAAAGGCAAAAGAGGAGGAGGAAACCGAAATGAGTATTGCGAATACCATCGTGTCCGTGGACATTCCACCAACGAATTCTTCGATCTAAAAAATGTCATAGAAAAGTTAGTAAGAGAAGGAAAACTAGATCGGTATTTAGCCACCCGAGACGATTAGCAAAGAAAAAAGAGGAGGGACGAAGAGGTCGGGCGAACCGAGCGATCAGCTCGTACGCCAGAAAAACATGTTCATATAATACGCGGAGGATTTGCAGGAGGAGGAATCTCCAAATCATCCCGCAAAAGATATCTTAAAGAAGTATATCATGTCGAAGGAAAGGAGGAAGCGTCCGACATCCCTGCAATTACGTTCACCAAGAAAGATGCATCCGGTATCATCTCGGGACACGACGATCCCATGGTCATCACCATCATACTGGCAAACGCCAATCTCCACCGCACATTAATAGACCAAGGGAGCTCCGCCAACATCTTATTCAAAACTGCCTTCGACAAGCTCGGCTTAGAAGAAAAAGAGCTTAGAGCATACCCGAACAGCCTGTTCGGACTGGGAGATACCCCGGTACAACCATTGGGATACGTGCCACTACATACAACTTTCGGAAAAGGAAACCAATCTAGAACACTCAAAGTAGACTACATCGCGGTCGACGTGAGTTCAGCCTACAATGCCTTAATAGGACAGACAACCTTAAATCAACTCGGCGCAATAGTCTCAACTCCACATCTATGCATGAAATTTCCAACTGCAGAAGGGATAGCTACAATAAAGACAGATCAAAAGATGGCACGCCGCTGTTATAACGAAAGTTTAAACCTCAGAGGCAGAAGATAATAATTCCATACAATTGAGCTCGGTGGAGTTCAGAGATGAGAAGAACTCCGTCCACAGCCCGAAGGTGAAGTAGAGAAAGCTCAGATCGGAAACACCTCGGACAAAACAACTAATATTAGCACGATCTTAAAAAGAGACGCAAAGAAATCACTGGTACAGTTTTTACGAGATAATGTCGATCTCTTCGCATGGAAAGCTGCAGACATGCCAGGCATAGACCTCAAACTAATGTGCCACAAGTTGGCGGTCTATCCAGGATCTCGGCTGATACAGTAGAGACGAAGAAAACTTTGGCCAGAATGATCTCAAGCTGTGGAAGAACAGGTACAAGCGCTACTGGAGGCAGGATTCATAAGAGAAGTCAAGTACCCACTATGGCTAGCCAACGTCGTCTTGGTGAAAAAATCTAATGGGAAGTGGCGAATGTGCACTGACTATACCGATCTCAACAAGGCCTGCCCAAAAGATCCTTATCCACTCCCAAGTATCGACGCACTAGTGGATGCCTCATACGGATATAAATACCTCTCGTTTATGGATGCATATTCTGGGTACAATCAAATTCCAATGTATCAATCTGATCAGAAAAAAACCTCGTTTCTAACACCAAAAGCAAACTATTGCTACATCGTAATGCCTTTTGGTCTTAAAAACGTGGGGGCAACTTATCAAAGGCTAATGAACAAAGTCTTTTCAGACTATATCGGAAAAATCATGGAAGTCTATGTGGACGACATGTTGATAAAGACACAAAGTAAAGAGACATTATTGTCCAACTTGGTCCAAGTGTTCGACACTATAAGGAAGCATGGCATGCGACTCAATCTTGCAAAATGTACCTTTGCAGTAGAAGCTGGCAAGTTCTTGGGTTTTATGCTCACACAAAGAGGAATCGAGGCAAATCCATATAAATGTCAGACTATACTCAACATGAAGAGCCAAACTTGTATCAAATAGGTATAACAACTCAACGGGAGGTTGGCAGCCTTGTCCAGATTTCTAGCGGGATCAGCAATAAGGTCTCTCCCCTTCTACGCCACTCTAAGGAAAGGAAAAAAGTTCAAATGGACAACAGAGTGCGAGCAAGCCTTTCAGGATTTCAAAAGTTTCCTGGGATAACCACCTATCCTAACTCGACCACGAGGGGATGAGCCACTCGTATTATACCTCGCGGTAGGAAGTCGGGCAGTAGCCTCAGCACTGGTTCGAGAGGACGATAAAGGGCAACAACCTGTCTACTTTATTAGTAAAGCACTACAGGGATCCGAGCTGAACTACCAAAAAATAGAAAAATTTGCCTATGCGCTCATACTAACATCTCGACGTCTCCGCCCGTACTTCCAAGCTCACACCATTAAGGTTCGGACCAACCAGCCCATCAAAGGGATATTACAGAAAACAGATCTAGCAGGCAGAATCCTACAATGGGCAGTCAAGTTGTTCGAATTTGACCTTCAATACGAAGCTCGGACAGCCATTAAATCACAATACTTAGCTGACTTCATTGCAGAATTTACAGACACCCCAGAGACCCCCATAAAATGGAATATTTACGTGGACGGTTCCTCAAATAAAACTGGAAGCGGCGCAGGTGTGATAATTGAAAACAACCAAGGAACCCAAATTGAACTTTCCCTCAAATTTGGGTTCCCTGCCTCAAACAACCAGGCGTAATATGAAGCACTACTAGCTGGTTTGAAGCTGGCTAAGGAGGTTGGAGCTTAAAAACTCATCATCTTCAGCGACTCACAAGTAGTCACCTCACAAATAACAGGGAGCTACCAAGCCAAAGATCCTACCATGAAAAAGTATTTGGATAAAACCAGGGAACAACTCGGACAACTCGGGGAATATGAGATCCGCCACATACCCCGCGAACAAAATGCCCGAGCTGATGCACTCTCAAAATTAGCCAGCACCAAACCAGGAGGCAACAATAGAAGCCTCATCCAGGAAATGCTACAGAACTCGTTAATCTCGGAAGAAGAAAAAGTCCTAGCCATAACAGGTCAGGATCAAGGATGGATGACCCCCATAATTAACTACCTCAAAACAGAAACACTCCCCACAGATGAAAAGGAGGCAAAGAGGTTAAAACGGGAGGCACAATACTACACTATCATAAACAACACCCTATACAAAAGAGGAATTTCAATACCATTATTAAAATGTGTACCGATCTCCAACACAAGGGAAGTTTTAGAGGAAGTACACAGTGGCATTTGTGGCAATCATCTCGGAGCACAAGCTCTCACCAAAAAAATACTCCGGACGGGATTTTATTGGCCAACTCTACAAAAGGAGGCCACAGAGTTTGTAAAGACATGTCCACCATGTCAAAAACATGCCAACTTTCACATCGCCCCGCCAGAGGAGCTCATCAGCGTAACCTCACCTTGGCCATTCGCTAAATGGGGACTCGACCTTCTTGGACCCTTTCTGCAGGGATCGGGACAAGTTAAATTCCTCATAGTAGGGGTAGACTATTTCACAAAGTGGATCGAGACAGAACCCCTAGCTAATGTCACTGCTCAAAGAAGTCGAAAGTTCCTATATAGGAACATTGTCACAAGGTTCGGAGTTCCATACTCTATCACCACAAACAATGGCACCCAATTCACAGATGCAGGCTTCAGAAAATTAGTAGCCGACTTGAATATAAAGCACCAGTTCACCTCCGTCGAACATCCTCAAGCCAATGGACAAGCCGAAGCTGCTAACAAAGTCATATTGGCTGGGCTAAAATGGAGATTACAAGATGCAAAGGGAGCTTGGGCCGAAGAACTTCCACAAGTTCTATGGGCATATCGAACAACGCCACATTCCACCACAAAGGAATCACCCTTCTGATTAGCATACGGAACAGAGACAATGATCTCGATAGAAATCGAGGAAGGGTCGCCTAGAGTGGTCTATTACAACGAAGAAGCCAACTCCCAACTTCAAAGGGAAGAGCTCGACCTACTTCCTGAAATTCAAGAAAGAGCTCAGATCAGGGAAGAAGCACTAAAACGTCAAATGGCTTCCAGATATAATCAAAAGGTAGTGCCAAGAGGTTTCGCTGAGAATGATCTCATCCTAATCCGAAATGATATTGGAACAACTCGACCCGGGGAAGGAAAGCTGGCAGCAAACTGGAAAGGACCCTACCGAGTCATAGAAGTACTTGGGAAGGGCTACTACAGACTATCCGAACTCGACGGGCGAGAACTTCCTAGGTCGTGGCACGCCTGCAACCTAAGAAGGTACTATAGCTAGAGAAGGTAAAAGATCTCATCATAGGATGCACTCTTTTTCCTGAAAAGGTTTTTTAATGAGGCACCAGGTTGAGATTTAGAGGATAAAAACTCTATATGTACATATTTTCATTTTATTTTAAATAAAATATATTAGACGTTCTACAAAGTTTTCAAGACGCATTAATCTGAAACATTCATCATCCGATTATAAAGCGACAGATTGGCAGAAAGTGAAAAACAAATTCACTGCACGATCACGATAAAGACCAACAAAGATGAAAACTAAAATTCATCTAAAGGTCGACTAAACGAGGATTTAATCCACTTTCTACAAATCGGCAAAGATGAAAGCAGAATAATGCAAGAAGCTATCGAAAGTGATCCGGAGAAAGGACCTGACGAGGTTCTGATGGATTGCTAAATAATAACTTGAAAGACTGGCCGACGTTAAAAAGTCGGACCAAGTCAAACCAAGTTATAAGTAAACCCTGGAAAGAGGTCTGGCCAACCCTATAAAAGAGGATTACTTTAACTTAGAAGGGCTCGACATGTCAAAGTCGGCCCAAAACACAAAGTTATAGAAGTAATCTCTGAAAGAGACCTGAACAAGGTCCAAGAAAGAGGATTACAAAAGTAACTTCGAAGGGCCCGAGATGACAAAGTCGGCCCAAAACATAAAGTTATAGAAGTAATCCCTGAAAGAGACCTGAACAAGGTCCAAGAAAGAGGATTACAAAAGTAACTTAGAAGGGCCCGACATGACGAAGTCGGCCCAAAACACAAAGTTATAGAAGTAATCCCTGAAAGAGACCTGAACAAGGTCCAAGAAAGAGGATTACAAAAGTAACTTAGAAGGACCCGACATGACGAAGTCGGCCCAAAACACAAAGTTATAGAAGTAATCCCTGAAAGAAACTTGAACAAAGTCCAAGAAAGAGGATTACAAAATAACTTGATCCGACATGACGAAGTCGGTCCAAAACATAAAGTTATAGAAGTAATCCCTGAAAGAGACTTGAACAAAGTCCAAGAAAGAGGATTACAAAATAACTTAATCCGACATGACGAAGTAGACCAAAAATGTAAAAGTTATAAACGTAATCCCTGAAAGGGACCTGAACAAGGTCCAAAAAAGAGGATTACAAAGGTAACTTAGAAGGGCCCGACATGACGAAGTCGATCCGCATAAAGTGCAAAGGCTACAAAAAGTAATACTTGGCAGAGACCTTACAAAAGGTCCAAAATAACAAGATTTTTTGCCTCAAAAGGAATCAAAGCCAAAAGCACAAAAGCCACTCAAAGAGATCGAGCGACAAGACCCCAAGCACTACCAAAAGCCTAGAAAAAGTGCCTAGATGAGATAATGATCGATATGATACTAAAGGCGCGAAGTTGTGATAAAAATAAATTCAAAGGGGCTACCCAAATCAGCCCCAAGAACTTGGAAGCTATTTTTTGTTTTTTAGCCTAAGGTTGCTAAACAAGCAACTAAACAAGTGTCAACAGTCAGCAAAATAAAATTTACAAAATGAAGAGTTTAAAAGCCCACAAGCCGGGCTATCTACACAATCAAGATAAAAAAAGTTCAGTTAAACATCAGAAGCCCTCCCGGTAGCATCAGCACGGGGAGAAGGAGGGCGAGTCTGAATGGGCACAGCATCCACGGTCCCATCATCTCGATTCAGGATTTGACAGTTCGGATCGGATACGGGATGACCGACCTCAACTGAAGGAACTGAAGAAGTTGACACTTTGGCGGCAGGCGCAGAGGAAGGTTCGATATCATCATCATCCGGGTCGTCAGGGACAATCTTACCATCCCTCACAACATTGTCCAGGCTGAAGAGAGAAAGATCGACCTCGGGAGCCAGAATTCGAACCTGCTCCTTCAGGTTCTCATAAGCAGCATTCACGCTGCCGACAAGGTGACCTTGGAGCTCGGAGTAATCAGCTCGGGCAGACTCCAACTCCTCCCTCAGACGCATTACCTCCCGATAGGATGTAACATAGCTGTCTTTATGCCTCAATGTCGTGTCCTCGGCCAACCTCACAGAAGCCGCCAAGGCAAGGGAGCTAGCCTTCTTGCTCTCCAGCTCCTTCTCCAGTTTGGTCACTTTCACTTCGAGCCCCTCCTTCAAGCCCTTCATCCGATTAAACTCCTGTTTAGCCTCCTCCATGAAGGCTTTGGTGGCATGAAGAGGAAGATTTTGGGCAGTTTGGTACAAGGCAGCCCCATGTGCGCCATCTTAACACTACTCCGAGTTATAAAGTCCAAATAGCGAAGGAGTGATACATCATCCATAGGGAGGACACCGTAAGGACCGATCTGCTGATCTACGAACTCGATCGCGTCAAAATCAGGGGCATCAAAGTTGAAAGGCTCAATGGTTTTTTGCTTTTTGTTGGGAGGAGCACCAGAAGTAGCAACAGAGGCTTGGGGAGGATCAATCAAACGAACCCGGGGAGTCGGGATTACCTTCCTCGCCCCAGGTGAGCTCGGAACGGCCAGCTTCGACTGAGCCTGGGATGATCCCTCTCCGGCCGCCTTTTCCGAGATGTTTTTGGCTGCGGTAGCTTTCCTCGCCCTTTTAAAGGCCTTCATAGATTCATTATCCTTAATCATCTCTGCAAGCAAAACACAACAGTAAGGAATCGATTAACAAATCAGAAAAGAGCTTGCAAACAATATAGGAGCAGACAAAAGAGGAAAATCAAAAAATTAACTACCCAGCTCAGTTCGAAGGAGAGAGGGATTGGTTAAAAACTTCTTTGTGTCGAGATGGGAAGGCTGACCCCAGGTCTCTTCCAGAACAGTCACGAAAACTTGCTCAGCCTCATCCAACATTTCCCATGAATATCTAGATACCCTCACGTCCTTTTGCCATTCCAAGGGAAAGGCGGGCTCGTCATTTTCATCCAGAAAAAACGGCCGAGCTCCTTCAACAGCTCGGACTTTAAAAAAGTAATTTTTAAAATCACGGAAAGATTCATCAAACATAGAGAAGACCTTTTTTCCTTGGGAAGCTCAGAAAGAAACCCAAGCGACTTTCTTCTTAATTACCCCAGGCTTCGTCAAAACAAAGAGATAGAAGAAAAGGGATTGCAAAGCAGGAATACCGAATCCATGACACAACAATTGAAAGATTTTTATGAAACCCCAGGAATTGGGGTGAAGTTGGAAAGGAGCAACATTATAGGACCATAACAGGTTGGTCTCAAAATCAGTAAAAGGAAGGGTGATACTCATCTGACCAAAAAAGAAATCGTAAGCATAGAAAAAAGGGCGATCTCCAACAACCCGAGTAGAGAAACAAACTCTCTCTTCAGAAGTGGGAGGTACAAGTTCGTAATGCTTTTCCTCACCAACACTACTACAAACCCTATGAAATTGCCTATGCTCCTGACAAAATTCAGCATCAACCAAAGAAACACACAAAAGAACCATTGAATCCACCCAATCAGCCATGCCCTCAGGGATCTGGGAAGATGTCTCAACAATGTTCTTGCGAGAAGACATGAGGTCAACTAGTCCTACAGCAAGAAAAGAAGAAAATAGATTACTAACCCAAAACATCTCGGATAAAAAACAAAACATCTCAGAACAGCTCGGACAAGCACGACACGGAGCAATACAAACAAAAGGAAACCCCAGGACCCGCACTAAAGATCCAGGGGCATCCTTTTGGGGGCAAGTTAGGGAGCGAGGATTCAAGAAAACCTACAAGTTTACACCTCTACACGTCCTAACAGGAAAATAACACTCCGAGAAGAAAGCCACGAGTTACAAATAAAAAATCATCAAAATAATTACCTCCCAAAATTCACAAGTCTCAGACGGAACTAACAAGCAAACAAAAGCATCAAGAGAAAGTCAAGAAAACGCACTCCGAACAAAAGGCGAAAATCAAATTATGGGCATCGTTATCTCCTACAAAGGTACAACAATAAGGAAAGCCACCAAACAGGGCAGAAATCAAGGGGCAATCTTTTGAAATTGCGAGCAAGATACAGTTTTTTCAAAAAACATCCAGAAGCGACAGTAGAACATACAAAGCCCTAGGAAGCCTCAAACAGAAATACCAGGAGTAGGCGTAAAAACGAAAAAGAAAGTCAGAAAAAACACATTACAGCGACAAGCAACCACAATATCATAGAAAGGTTCAAGCTTTTTTTGACATACAGACAAATATCAAAGAGTTACCAAAAAACCAAAGACAAAGCAACGAAAAAAGTGAAGAAACTACAAATGGAACCAACCTGGAAAAAAGCAGAAAGCTTCAGAAGAGTTGAAGATGGAAAGACGGAATCGCCGGCAAAATCGCTGAGTGACGCCGCAACCCAAGAAAAGGCAAAATGTAGGCGAAAAACTCGTAGCGAGAGAACGGAAGGAGAAGTTACAAAGAAAAATGAAGGAGAGAAACCGTTTCTGATTGCAAAATTCAAAATAAAAGCCAAGGGAAATGGGGCAATTAATACCAATTAATGAAGGTATTAAACCCTCGCATGTTCCCAAGAACAAAGCGCTGATATAAAAAGCGCGCGCTTTTAGAGGAAAACGTTCCACATTCAAAAAAGGTTCTACAAAGAAAGGAATCGACAAAATGCTCGAGTTTGGCTTCACTAGAGAAAGATCGAAGTCAAAGATTCGACCTCAAAGCAGAAGACCGAGCTCAAGCAGGGGCACTGTTCATACCCTGGGTCGAGCTATCCAATCCGGGATGTTCAGTAATAAAGCAACCGACCTCTTCAGGTCAGGCTATCCGACCTCTTCTCAAAGAGGTCGGTCGAATCGACAAGAAAGCCCAGAAAGGGGCCCAAATAGAGGAGTACGACCCAAATCCAAAAACAGTCCAAGCCTATAGAGATAAGGGCGGTTCCCTTAAAATATAAGCTGATCTCAACTCAAAGATAAGATAAGATAAGATAACTAACTTATCTTATCTAAAAGGGTCACTCTACACCATTATAAATACACTGGAGCACCCAGGTATAACTCATACTCTAATTCTACTAAAAACCTGTTTAATACCCATGCTAACTTAAGCATCGGAGTCTCTTGCAGATACCCTCCACCCTCCGGTGACCAAGGATCAGCAGTGCAGCCGGTCCAACAAGTCGGACACGACAGCTCCGGCCGCCACCCACCAGCCGGACACGTCATCTTCGACCAGTACAGAAGATCTCGTCCGAGATCGACCTACAGTTTTAGGTAACCCTCGGAACAGAAACTATTGTTATAAAGTCATGCCGTTTGGTCTTAAGAATGCAGGTGCAACTTATCAACGCCTAATGGACAAATTGTTCGCCAAACAGATCAGCAGAAACATCGAGGTCTACGTTGACGACATGGTCACCAAAACAAAAATCAGCAACAGCCACCTTGATGACCTCCCAGAAATCTTCGGACAAATCAGAAAATACAACATGCGGCTAAACCCCGAAAAATGCACATTTGGCGTGCAAAGTGGCAAATTCCTCGGCTTCATGCTCACTAGCCGAGGTATCGAGGCAAATCTAGAAAAGTGCCGAGCTGTTTTGGATATGACCAGCCCTCAAACTATCAAAGAAGTGCAACAGTTGACAGGGCGACTTACTGCACTCTCTAGATTCTTACCTTGCCTAGCTTCTAAATCTTTATGTTTTTTTCCAAAGTTTAAAAAAGAAAAAGGATTTCCAATGGACTAATGATTGTGAACAAGCATTCACAACCATCAAAGAAACTCTTTCAAAACCACCAATTTTATAAACTCCCCTTCAAGGGGAACCATTATTCTTATATTTATCTGTCACTAACTGAGCTATAAGCTCCGCTCTTGTTGCAGAAAGGCAAAAGCAGCAATTGTCGGTCTATTTCATTAGCAAAACACTACAGAACGTTGAACTTCGCTATCCAAGCACTGAAAAGTTGGCTTTAGCTCTTGTCTTCTCTGCAAGACGACTACGACCATACTTCCAAAGTCATGTCATCCATGTTCGGACAGACCTTCCTTTGCGACAAGTCCTTCAGAAACCAGAACTGGCTGGCCGACTAGTTAAATGGTTGGTGGAACTTTCGGAATTTGATATCAAGTACAAGGGCCGATCATCCATCAAGTTGTAGTTCTTGGCCGACTTCATCGCGAGTTCTCAGTACCAGACACAGCCGAAGATTACGTTGAATGGTCTTTGTTCGTCGACGGGTCCTCTAACCCAACAAGGATGTGGAGCAGGAATCATTCTCGACGATAGCTACGGTAATGTCATCGAACATTCCCTCCACTTTTCTTTCAAAGCAAGTAACAACCAAAGTGAGTATGAAGCCCTCATTGCCAGACTTAGACTCGCTACCGACCTAAACATCACCGAACTTAAGGTATATTGCGACTCCTTACTTATCGTACAGCAGGAAAACAACCTATACCAAGTAAAAGACCCTTTGCTTTCTAAATACCTTGATATCATCCAAAATTTACTTTTAAAATTTTCTGACATACAGTATATACCTCGGGAGAGTAATGGTCGAGCTGACATTTTGTCTAAACTCGCCAGTACTCAACCAAACGGGTCATCCCTTTATCAATCAACATTGCTTAAACCAAGCATTGAACTCACAGAAATTTTAAGTGTTACACAGGATGCTGACTGGAGAACACCTTACATAAGTTACCTAAGAACTGGAGCTTTGCCAGATAATATTGAAAATCCACGGCATTTTCGCCAACAAGCTTCATTTTTTACCATATATGTCAATTTCCTGTACAGACGAGGTTTTGCTCGTCCTCTGCTCAGATGCCTCAACATGTCTGAAGCCAATATTACATTATTCAAGGCAAACAAAGGCATCTGTGGTACACACCTCGGTGCCTGAAGTCTCTGCTCAAAGATATTACGTGCTGGCTTCTACTGTTTGACATTACAAAAGGATTGCAAAACAAAGGTCAGAAACTGTGATAACTGCCAAAGACATAGCACGATAACACACTTGCCAGCCGAGCTATTGCACAACACCGAGGTAACTTGGCCGTTCATCCAATGGGGCCTAGACATCCTCGGCTCTTTTCCGATAGCAGCAGGGCAGGTAAAATTCCTTATTGTAGGAATTGATTATTTTTCAAAATGGATAGAGGCCCAGCCTCTAGCCAAAATTACATCACAACAAATGCTCTCTTTTGTATGGAAATATATTATCTGTCGATTCGGCATATCTCGGCATATTATCACAGATAATGGTCGCTAGTTTGCCGATCATAAGTTCACATCTTTCTTGCAAGACTTGAAAATTAAACAGCATTTTTCATCGGTAGAACACCCACAGACAAATGGGTTAGTAGAAGCCGCAAGCAAAGTAATACTCCATGCTCTAAGGAAAAATCTGGACAATGCAAAAGGCCTTTGGGCCGAGCTTATACCAGAAATCATATGGGGGTACAATACCACGATCTACTCAACAACAAAAGAATCACCATTTCGCCTAGTTTATGGCTCTGACGCCATGATACCAGTGGAGATCTCCCAAGCATCATTGCGAACTTAGTTAGCCGACCATACAACCACGGAATCAAATCGGCATACAGACTTAGACCTCGTTGAAGAAATCAGATCCTCAGCAGCAATCACACACCGAGCAATGCAACAGCACATAGCTCGGCACTATAATCAGAAATCACACCCAAGATCCTTTCAAGTCAACGACTTGGTACTAAGAAGAACAGAACAAGCTAGAAGACCATCAAGCCATGGCAAACTAGCAGCAAACTGGGAAGGTCCCTACAGAATCATACAAGTCATCGGCAATGGAGCTTACCGATTACAAACCTTAGATGGTAATGATTTGCTTAACACTTGGAATGTATCTTCCTTAAAGTTATATTACAGTTAAAACCAAGGACAGGCTAGTACACTTTTTTCTACTACCAAGATTTTTCCCATAATGGGTCTTTCTTGAAGAGGTTTTAACGAGGCTAGCCTACCTGGTCCTTTGAAATCAAAGGTTCACCAACAAATAAATTTCTTATTTCATCAAGTTAATATTTTTGAATTTTATTTATCTACTTGTAACCTATTTATCCCGCCGATCTATACTCTAAATCCGACCATTCGAAAACTATCAGTCAAACAAATGGCCGATCTTACTCTGAATCTGACCATTCGGAAACTATCAAATGGCCGATCTTACACTTAATCCGACCATTCAGAAACTATCAGTCAAACAGATAACCGATCTAACCCCGAATCCGACTACTCAGAATTAATCAGTCAAAACAAAATGCCGATCAATATTCACAAACCGATTATTCGAAATCAATCACAAACAAAGCCGATCTTTAAACATAATCAAATTAAACCGAATATAATCTATCACACAAACCCTATTCCTATCTCTCGGCCTAATCGGCCTTCCCTGAACGTTAACCAATCTCCATAAAAAATAATGGCACTTCACCATTCATACAACCAATTTGGCTCCAAACCACAGTAACAAACAAGATAACACTAGCTTATCATAAATATTCTGTTCTAATCATAACATGCAACACAACTTGTATTCAGAAGCATCATAAGTTATTCCAAAAACAGTAGCAAAATAAAAAAGTTACAAACACAAAAGCTCAACACAAGAGCAAAATAGTTTACCAACAAAATCAATTATCCAAAAACACAACAGAAGCAAACCAAAATCCTATTGAACATTTTCATCTGCCTGCTCGGCAGCACCATCATCCCCAACCATAACCCCGTCCTGCACTATCTTCCCTGGATCCATCTGAGAAAAATCCATTTCAGGAGCAAGAAACTTTGCCTGAATAGAAGCCCTTTCAAATCCTTCAATAAACAAATCCAAAATCTCCCCTTGTTTGCTCTTTTCAATCTCTTTCAACTGACTCGTTAACTCAATCACACGAGCACTCATACTGGAGAGTTCGGCCTCCTTCTTCTTAAGGTCCTCCACTTCCTTCGAATAATTTTTCTTTGTCAATAACAATTCCTTCTTTACCTCAGCCAGCTCTGCCTCAACCTCGACAACCCTTGCCTTTTTCAAATCTAACTCCTCCTTTAACTTCGGATCAGACTTCTCATTCGCAGCTTTCAAATGTTTCTTTTCTCGGCTACACGCCAAACTGGCAAGCCGAAGACCAACAACCTAACACAAAACAACGATCATTAAACATCATCAACTATCAACAAGTCAAACGAACCAACAAAATAGTAATTACCTGCATATATTGATCAATCGCCACATCTCCTACCTCGTCTGCCAAGATAACATCGAACGGGGTCTGACAGACTTCATCAGTAGTAACCATGAATGGATAATCTTTCCCCCAGAGAGAGGAACCCTCACTCTGCTTAACAAAATCATGCAACTTCCTCTGGTTATCATAAAATTTTTGAACCTCCTCTATCGGAGCTTCTAGACCATCATCGGACTCTTCAGACAGATCCACAACATCACCCTTCTTCCTTTTTAAAATCACCTTCTTTCTCCTCGGTTTTGGCTGATCAACCTCGCCAGTACCAACCTTATCCACTTTCGACATAGATCCTTCCTTATCAAGACCTTTACTCCTCACCCGAGCCCTCAGACTCGCAGCAGATACACCCGGATATTTACCTCCTGAAAAGCAAAGTAAAACCAAAAATTGCTCACGAAACTCAGATATGATACAACAATCAAATTGAAACCCTTACCCAAATAATCTATAACAACGACCTTATTATCCTCCCAATGCAGTGGTTCATATACAGAAATCAACTCCTACCGATCAACAACCTCAGTCAAATATTCAATTACACATTCATTCCTTGCATTTATAACCTCCGGCCCCAGAATACTCTGAAGCTCCGAACACCACCAGACAGAAAATTTCTCCCCAAAATGCTCATCCATATAAAAAGAAAACTCTCCCTCAACATTTCTAACCTTTACATACATTTCCTCTAAAATTTTTAAAAGAGGATTTGTAAAGCTTTAAAACAGAAAAATGGGGTGAATTATTCAAGTTCACCCAACCCCCCTTCCAAATCCCTTTTGCTTGAAATAGTGAAAAGAATAGCTCCACCGTCGGTTCCTCCTCCAAAAACTCTATTAGAATTTCAAAACTACGAAGGAATTCCCAACCATTAGGATAAAGTTGGGAGGGTGCACAATTAAGCTATTTCAACACCTGACACTCAAAATCCATAAATGGAAACTTCACCCTCAACTCCTCCAAAACGCTGCTATACATATAGAAAAACTCAAAACCTTTGCCTCTGTGGAAAACCCTGTCACCTGGAGAACAGGGCAATAGCTCCACCCGAACCCCAGCACCTACCCTAACAATCTTACTACTATCAATCTCCTTCACAGCATCCTCATCCTAAAAACAAAGACGCATGATTCCTCACGTCCTCATTAACCCAATCATAGGACCAATCAATCTTCTCTTTTTTTTTTCCTTTTCGAAACCTATCAGAAACCAACAAATAATGAAGGAGAAGATGCAGAAAAATAGAATAATGAAGGAGAAGAAGCAGAAATATAGAAAAATGAAGGAGAAGAAGAAGAAAAACAGACAAATGCAGGAGGAGGAACACAGAGGTTAGAACATACCTCTCTTACTCATTTTCCTTCCAAACGTCTCTGATAAAACAAAAAGGAATGGAGCCAAAGTGAAACCCTTCAGGATTCCAAGAGTGTTTTAATTAAAAACACTTTACCACCTATTTCGATTCCACTGCCTCAACCCAAATCAGTTATCTAAAAAACTGTGAACTACATTGGAACCACGCACGTGCATTTAATTCTGTCTCTGTGCCACTAAACATCATTATGTACCATCATTACCTGTTTAATAAAGCAAATTGAACTGGGGGTTACAAGGCAAAACCACCTGCCGAACTATTCAGCGGCCGACTTATGCATCATTTAAAGCTCAACCTGCTTCATTAAACACACTCCCAGGCTAAGCTTGGGGGCTATGATCTGGCCGTTACAAATATCAAGTCATAACTCGGCATTATGAGTCATAACTCGGCAGAACGCAGCATAGTTCGGCGTTACGATATTAATCAGCAATCAACGTCATTAATCGGCAAGTTACGTTACAACTTGACCCAACGGAATATATCCCAAAACGTCTAATGTAACGTCATCACCCATCAAAGCCTAGTCATTGCTCTTCATTTCCGAAGACCATCAGAAATGTAACCGACCTTACTTCACCTATAAAGGTGTGGTATTTTATCTTATAGAGACACATTGAATTCTCAATACTGACTTAAGTTTCGGAGTGCCTTTGCAGGTACACTCCCCCCGTGTTTCTTGCTCACGCTCTGTGCGATTGGACATTCCCTCGGAGTGAAGCTCGGACTTCCCCAAAGCTCAAAGATCGGCATCGAAGATAACAACTCGGTGTCGATTCCCAGGAGCCGAGCTCCACCTTCAGGTATCCATACAGGAACAATTATGATATGAAATTGAGACGCGGTGTTAGCTTTTATAAACCACATTAGATGCACCAGGAATTTGAAAATTTTGCATAATTTGTTAATTCTATCAACTTATTGATTGTATATTAGTTACTTGCTTTGTATCTGAGATTGCTGTCATGCTTTTTTGTCTTAATTTTGCTGAGTTTGTGACACAACATTGAGATGCTTTCTGAATTCGAATAACGACCTTACGCCTTCGAAAAGACTCATAGATTAGATCCAATGTCTAGTGGCGTTCGACAGTTCAAAACTGCTTTTCTTCAAGGTCTAGAAAGGGTAACTCTTCTTCAGCAATAGTAGTTAAAAGGATTAACTGCTGAGTAATTGCTGTTAGAATTTTCTTCAAATTGGTGATTATTTGAATTTTGTATTTAATTCAAAAGTTAATGCAGAAGTTTTGGTAAGATTCACATCTCTTACTTTTAGTCTAGTAATTACTTCCATTGCAAGTTTTGTCAAGTATTAGGTCTTAAATGCACCTTGATGATTTGTGCCTACATGTCAACTAGCAACCATGCTACGTGTATACTAAAATCAGTCACCAAAATTAGTCATTAATATAAACAGAATAAAAAATAAAATATATATTAAAAATGAGTTAAATAATACATGTATTTATACATAATACATGATGGCTGATTTTTCATGGCATAAATTTATTATTAGTGGATATAATTGGAATTGGATATTCAATAGTTTTAATTTTCAACTATACTAGTACGAAAATAATCCTTTTTCAAATTAACCCTTTCTTTACTTCTTTATTTATTAATGCTTAATGTATTGAGACAAAAATATGTATAAATATATCAATTTTTTAATGAGTTAAAAAATGAAAACAGTCCATAATTCGAGTATAAATACCAAAGAAAAATAATTAAAAATTCTAACATATTTCTTTAATATCTAGATTAAAAAATATTTTGAATATTTTATCTAATATTTATTTAAATATTAGACAAATAATGAATTAAAGAAGATGAATTGAAATTCTCATTATTACTCAATTCTAAATTAATAAATTTATGACCTCTTTATTGTTGTAAAATAAAAGATATATATAAAATAAAGATGTATAAATAGAAGCTTCTAAAATTAAAATAATTAGCTCAATAATAATTTATATATATATATAATAAAATTATATGTTGTAATGTATATATATATATATACAAAGATAGAAAGGAGTATAAAAAGTAAAGAGAGAGAGAATTGCATAAATATATATATAAAGATAGAAAGGAGTATAAAAAGTAGAAAGAGAGATAATAGCATTTGTTTATAGTAAGAGAAAGAAAGAGAATATTATTATATTGCTGTTGTTTTTGCGTGTACGAATGTAAAATAACATTCTGCTATTTATAATGGTAACATACTTTACTTTTTCAGCATTTCTTTAATGCCATTTACCATTGAGAAGCTGAGCCGCCCAGACATTAATGGGCATCCAACTCAGCTTTTATACTTATCACAACATTTATAACAAAGATATTTTCTACTTAGTGAGCATGAGTCACAATTTATAGTTGTGGTTGTGAACAGCTTTCATAAAGAACCATTTTGACACTTAAAAGATTTTGATTTTGACCAAACAGATCCCAATATTTGTTTATTTTATTTCTTATGACAAAATGACCTAATTGTTAACTTATCATCCCACCCTGGTGCAAACCAAAAAAAAAAAAAAACTTATCATCCCGAACAATCTCACCAACGCAAGTTGGCACAGATGGATGAGAGTCTGTGTCCCTTAACCATTTCTCCCGAGTTCGATACTCACTGGAGGATGGGAATGGAGCTTGCTTGCTTGGGAGGGTCGCCCACTTTGTGTGCCTCTGCAGTACCTGAGGGATTAGTCATTGGGCTTCCGGCCTGATGGATACCCTGGTGCAAACCAAAAAAAAAAAAAAAACTTATCATCCCGAACAATCTCCAATACAAATATCAACGTATTTAAAGAAAAGGATAAAGTAAATTTTTTTTGTTTTTAAAGTTTAGAAAAAATTTTAAAAATACTATTAAGTTTTATTTTATTTCAATTTTGTCTCAAAAGCTTTTTATTTGCATCGAATATACTCCTGACAACTAACTTTTCAAAAGTTTAGAACCAATTCAACAACAATTTCATAAGAACAACCTTCAACACAAGCAAATCAAGCACAATTTTCATGCATTTTTATTGAATTAATCTTAAATTTTTTAAAAATTTAACTATAAGAGGTATATTTGATACAAATAAAAATTTTTTTGGATAAAATTAAAACAAAATAAAATATATTTTACTCTAAAATAAAAAAAATTATCAGTTCAAATATCATCAACATATTTAACGAGAATTAACAGTTCAAATATCTCTAGTGAGAAAACTTGATCTCCCAACACTAAATTTCTTGTATAGAAGAGTATGAAACGGAAAAGCTAGTGTCTTTACTATTTAGTTGCATAGAAGTGGAACATTATGGAACTTCCACCAATATATTCAATGAATTAATAATAAAAATAAAATAAAACTCCCACTTCTTTACATTTCTAACAAAGCATTGATTAGCAAAATTTATTAAAAGAAAAATTGTCCAATCCATTTCATAGCATATTATTACAAATGCAGAGCTTATACAACTAAAAATTTCAATGACATAAAGTGTAATCAATAATGCTGAAAGAATTGTATCATGGCACATGTTGAATAAAAGAAATCTTTCAAATAAGTAGCAGACTTATGGAATCAGAAAGACATAA
The DNA here is from genome assembly GCF_059453495.1 of Arachis ipaensis. Lineage (NCBI taxonomy): Eukaryota > Viridiplantae > Streptophyta > Magnoliopsida > Fabales > Fabaceae > Arachis > Arachis ipaensis. The sequence goes on from NC_142435.1 coordinate 22,773,015, forward strand.
CTGTGTCATGCATATGATGGCATATATAAAAAAATATAAAATAGAAAATAGTCACCTTGTGTCCATGATCTAAAATCATTGTTGTTGACATTAGGACTAGGAGTGTGACAACTACGCATATAATAAGGGTCGTAATCATATATGACTCTCTTTATCTTTCTCCTCTAATACTGCAATTAAAAAAAATAATAAGAAATCAACATGATCTTTTTCTGTGCTCGTGGCAAAGTGGTTGAGGAACAAAACAAAAAGCAACAGAGCTTGGCCAAAATTCTCCACTTTCTTTCAAAACCCACCATAATCCCATCATCCATAACAAATCAAATTACTTAGAAATCTATTTCATTTTACAAAGGAAATGGAGCTCAGCACCAACTCCTGCTAGCCTCAGCAGACCAGAGCAACGACAAGTGAATACGCAGGCTTCAAAGGGGCACCAAGGAGGGTCGCCGATGGGAAACATTTGTACAATGAAGAAACTCTCACATGAAGTAACTAAGTGCTTTCTTTACTCTTGAACCACCTTCACCGTATAGATCATTCCATCGCGAAAGCTCGGTCATATTTATGGATTCAGAGGACACACTCGCACATACCTGCCACAATATAATATATAAAGTTAATTTTGTTTTGTTTTAGTGACCTCGAGAGCAAGAAAAGGGGCTTGATTGCTGTTTGATATACCTGTTGATGAGCATGTTTAAAGTCTTCCATGTTTAGTGACCTGATATCGGAACTTTCACTTAATGCTGGAGTAGGTCTACCCTCTGCCAGAGCAGCAGCATGCTCCTGTCATGAATGAATCACAAATATTAAATCAAAGTAACATCGATTATGGTAACTTCATAGCCAACAACAATGACATAATCACTAGCAAACGGCTAGAAACTGTTCGGAAGGGTTTTACCTTTTTCTCCTTTTCTAATATCTCTTTAATAGGACGGTGCGCAATAGTTACACACAAATTCTACATTGCAAGAGCAAGCATGAAGGCACCACAGTTATTAACAGCAGTGTCACCAATAAAAGCAAAAAACAATGACCCTAACCTTAAGATCACTTCCAGAATACCCCTCGGTCATATTTGCGATTGCATCAAAATCAATATCGGAAGACAAGTCCTCTTTTACCAATATAACTTTCAATATATTTGCTCTATTAGGAGCATCTGGCAAATTTACCATTAATCTGCACAAAACCAGAGATGACAAAAGTTTTAACATCTCTAAAAGCCCTCCTAACCACCCAAATACTTATAAATAAAGACTATAAAAACAATAATAATAAAGAAAAGGGAATAGAAGAAAAAGGAGAAAAAAAGAAAATTCAAGTGCAGTTGAACATGGCATTCACCTTCGTGATAGCCTCCTTATGACAGCTTCATCAAGGTCAAAAGGCCTATTAGTGGCTGCAAGCACAAGAACTCTACACAACATTGAACGAAGATAGAATATTAGATGCATTATCAAATTCATATTTTAATTTTATAGTCTTATAATTGTGAAAAGGATTCCGCTTTCCCTATTTTGAGTAGATGTCCTCGTAACCCCGCAACTTGCTACGCTTGCTAGGATCTTTTGGAGATTCCTAAATTACAATATGTTTCCCCATTTCTTCAACCAAATCATGCATCTCTAAGTCACTATATTTAGTTATAGTGAGTAGAGATCTATCGATCAAAGTAGCAATGCCAATTTCAACATGATAACCACAGCTTTCTAATATTTTTATTAGACCATCTTTGGAACGTCCTTTGAAAAAATAAGCAATGTCTAAAAAAATATCCTTGTCCATGGAATCTAAACCATCATAACTTATTTTCAACGTATCAAAAATGCCGACATGTAGAAAGCTCTTTCATTTCCCAAGAGCACTATGCCAATCTTTAATGGGTCAACCATAAAGGTGGGAACCCAAAACCTCAAGTGCCAATGGAAGACTAGCACAATATTTGACCACCTGTTTGGACAAATCCAAATACTCTTCTGTAAGTTTTGGTTGTTTAAAAGCCTTCAAACGAAAGAGATCAAAGGCTTCACTTTCCCCTAACCCTTCAACATTGTAAACTTTCATGTGCATCATGTATCTTTAGCAGAATAATCATCACAACTAGAGACATGCATCTGCTATAGATACATGATGCACATGAAATTTACAATGTTGAAGGAGGAATGAAACAGGCGGCGAGGAAGGAACGAAACTCAACTACCGGTAAGGGAGGAACGACAAGACAGAGATGAGGGGCAGCTGCCTGAGAGAGAAGAGGGGCTGCTGGCTGAGAGAGAGAGAGAGAGAAGGGTAGTGCCGTAGTGGGTTAGGGTTTTTTGTGAGGGAGGGGAATCGGAAAACTAAGCATTTATATGATCTATTTTCTTTTTTTTTTTAATTATAATTTTGAAAACCGTTAAAAAATCGTCCGGGTTTATCGGTTAACCAGCAATTCGACCAATTTTTTAATCGATTTTTTGCTAGACAATTTTTACATCAATCGGATTGATTAGAAGATCGGTTCTCGATTAACTTGACCAAACCGATCAGTTTGGTTCGATTTTCAGAACATTAGTCTCAATACTATTTTAATACACAAAATTTCTCCTTTATTCTTAAATCATGCCAAGTGTATATATACTGATATAGCTAGAAGAGAGGTGTTTTATGTTCTTTGCTAGGTCTTGTAAATAGAAAATATTATATGAATTAATTTGTTATAAATATTTTTTTGTACATATTTTATTTAGTATTAAAAATGATGATAAAGATAGATAAAGATAAGACTAAAAATAAAAAGTAGTCTATTGTCATAAAACAAATTGATATAAATATTATTTTTCGACGAAATAAGTTACAAGTGATAGGTTTATGAAAATATTAATGATCATAAAGTACGTCAATGATATAAAAAGTAGGGGTGAAATTGAACTAATTAGCTTGCTGGGACTCATAATTAAAGACTTTATTATCTATTATTTATTTATTAAATATATTTTAATAAATATATAAAAAATATTTATATCTTATTAGATTTTAGATTTATTTAAATTTTTAGTTCAATTTAAATTTTTCATTTGTTAACAATTTTAAGACAAATTTTTAAACAAATTAGACTTACACATCTAATAATAAATCTTTATCAGATTACGCTTGGACAGAATAATTAAAATACAAACTTAACTTCCAAATCAAATTAAGTCGTATAATAATTTAAAAAATCGAACTGAGTTGGCTTTTAAAATATAGAAAAAAATATTAAAAAGTAAAATATCAAAATTTATATGTTGTAAAATTGTAATTAAAAAAATACAATTCAAAAGTTTTTTAAAAAATGGAAAAATAAAAAAGCTCAATATTTTTATGTATTATATATAATATTTTAGGTAAATTATATTTTCATAAAAATTATATTATATAATATTATTTAAAAAAATAGTTAGTTAAAAAATTTTTAATAAAATAATTTAATTATTTATTAAATAATAAAAAATAAAATTTAATTATGTTATAATTTAAAATATTATTTTAATATAAATTTTTGATATTATAAAAATTTTAGTACATAGTTATTGATTTTAATGAATAAAAATATTTTATATTTTTGTATATTTAGATTTTTTTTTAACTAAAGATAGGGAGACTCAAATCTGCGACCTTTTACATGAGTATGGGGAGACTATGCCATTTGAGCTATAACTAATGTTCTAAAAACCGGACCAAATCGGCCAATTCAACTGGGTTAACGGGAACCGGTCATCTGGCCGATCTGATTAACCTTCAAAACCAACTTGCAAAAAATCGGTAAAAAAACCAGTCAAAATGGTGGTTAACCGGTGAACCGTCCGAACCGGTGAACCGTCCGAACCGGTCGGATTTTTTCAAAGTGTTTCTTTGTTATTGGCCCAAAACGGCATCTTTTGACGCAGAAAAAAAAAAACCTTAACCAGCCCGCTCAACCCAGTACCCGAGCCGGTAACCCCAACCCCTTATGCGAAGACCTCATCCCAAATCCCCAATACACTCACCAGCCACTACACAGCACCTGAACCCTAATTTTCGCCTCCAAATTCCAGTCTTCATCGAAGTCCATCGAAGGCCACCATCCTTACCAGTCAACCACAATCGACGCCGGCTCAGAGCTGCTGTCACCGGGCAGAAGGAACTCCAACGGGCGGAAGGAAATCACCGTTGCGGATCGAAGGTGCTGTCAGCGGCGTCGTCGGTTGGTCGTCTGAACTCCGAAGCTTCCTGGTCGGCATCGTCTGCTCGTCTGGTCGTCGGAAGCTTCTCTGTCAACGTCGATGGGCATTTGTTCTGCCGCTGTGAACTAGACGCTTTCTCTGCATCTGTTCTACCTCTCTGCCGCCGTGAGTTTCAATTATTTTTTAATTTTATTAATTAACTATATGAATTGATGCAGAGTTCTTTATTTGGGTAATTATATGAATTGATGCAGCTACTGATTTAAATTCAGTTAATTTTTTTATTTGGTTAATTATATGAATTGATGCAGAGTTCTTTATTTGGTTGATTCAGTTCTTCTACTTCTAACTTGTTATGGCTGCTGTATGCCTGTATGTAATTCAATTTTGGATTCTGAATTTTGCTGTAATTGTTGTAAACTTGTTATGGCTGCTGTATGCCTGTATGTAATTCAATTTTGGATTCTGAATTTTGCTGTAATTGTTTAATTTAGTAATTTGTAATGGCTTGTCGTCATCTTGAGTTCTTGGGTTTTTGTTTTTTTTTCAATTAATTTTTTATTCAGTGAGAAATTTAGTCCAGATTTGAGTTTAGATGCAGTTCTTCTGCTTTTTAATTTTTTTTATTTTGTTAATTATATAGATTAATCATTTTGTAATTCTGAATTTTACTGAATATAAATTTGATATAAGTTTAATTTTGGGACTCTGGATTTTGAATTTTGCTATATTGAATTCTGCTGTATTGAATTTTGGTGAATTAGGGGTATGAATTGATGAATTTAATTATATTGAATGCTCTATGAATTGTATGAATTTTGGTGTCATTCTGAATTTTGCTATAGTTGTTGTAATGGCTGAGTTTTTATTTTGCTGTCAATCTGAATTTCGAATTTTGCTATAGTTGTCATTCTGAGATTATATATTATATATTGAATTTTTTTATAATTTTACTCTATATTTAATTAAACCGGTTCAACTACGATTCGACCCCAGTTGAACCATTAAACCATTGAACCAGTCACTCGACCAGTTCGATGACCGGTCCGGTTCTTGCACCTTGGCTATAACTCATTGGCATATTTAGATATTCTATTTAAAATTAAGAAATTATATTTATAAATTAAAATATTATATGTTAAAAGTTAAAACTTAAAAGATATTTACTTATCTATTTATTAATATATTTTATATTTATTAAAATCTATCGATCTTTTATAATAGTATTTGATTTGATTTTTATTTAATAAAATTTAATTGTTTATAAAAAGTTACATATTTAGCGCACAAAATTACCACTCTCACTTTAAAGGCACCCAATTTAATGAATTTATACTCAAGACAGTGAAAATTGAGATTTTATGTGAAATTGAAAAAATAAATTAAATATGTAAAACGGAAAAATCTTAATAAGATTTAAATTGTAAAATTGTTGGATTTAGTAAAAATTTCATAAAATCGATTGACTCATTTAAAATCGTAATATCGAAAGTTTTTAAGATTTAAATTGAGATTCTAGCTGCTATGGTTGTTTTAACTAAGTTTTTTTATATTTTTAACTTTTTATATACTAAAAAATATAAGTGTTTCCATGGAAGCCAAGTCCTCAAATCGAAGATATGCTACAGTTACCTCAAGTTAGTAGAGAGAAGCGTCTTCATCATCATTCTGGAGAGTGAGTGAAGTGTGAAGAGTCAACAAGGAACAAACCACACAGATCCATAATGGTTCATGGTAAGAACGATCCTCTATTTCTCATCTCAATCCCTAATAATCCTAATAATTTAATCTGATACACACACACTCTCTCTCTTTTCTCTGTTTAGGAAAAGATTCATCATCATCTTCTTGTTCTTCGAGTTTGTGGCTGTCACCGAACGGAAGCAAACGATGGGGAGAACACTTCTTTCTCTTGTACACACCGTTCTGGCTCACACTCTGTCTCGGCATTGTTGTTCCCCTCAAACTCTACGAGGTAATCCTACTCTTTCCGTTTTCGAACTTCCTATCACTCTCTTTGTTTAAGAATTGATGTATACATGTTGATTCAGTCAGATTAATGTGTTAGATGAGTTTTAAGCAGTGGATTTGAAATTTGGATACTTTCCGCTGTAAGAATGATTTTGGTTATTATTTTTCTATCCTGGTGTGTGTATATAAATATAGTTTGTGTGATATTGAAGAAGAAAACCATGGTACTTGGCAGAACTTCGCAGAGTTGGAGTATTTGCTTCTTGGATTGGTCTCAGCTGTTCCTTCATTCTTGATACCAATGCTGCTAGTTGGTAAGGTATACTCAAATTATCTTATGGTGTTAATTGCAATCCTTATTTTGGATATTGCATTCAACTACATTTTGTGGGCTAAACAAGTGCATGTTTCACTTGTTCAGTGTGTTAGTGCCACACTTTGTGATTTGATTTGATACTGATGCATCCAAAATGTAATTTATCTTCCTGCTGATACAGTTTATATGATTGTGGAGTGATTTTGTTTTCCATAATATAAAATTTTGCAGCATGATAGAAACTTGCATTGGAAGGATCGCTATTGGGTTAAGGCAAGTGTTTTTCGAAATCTTTGCCGATGTTGTGCTGCACTTGTTGAGACTCTTGTGCCATCAGTTTAATAATAACCATTTTTTTACTGTGAACTTCTCATTAGTCTTGTATTTGTTTCTTAATGGAAACAAGTTTGAATCTATAATACTAAGACAGTGATTTAAGGAGGTGTGACCCCAACAACTGTTTAAATTTGTCACGTTCAGGGCATTTTTTTTATTGAAACAAAATGACTTCCTCCAGATAAGAAGTGTCAAGTGTGTAGGGCTTCTTACTACCCTTGATTCCTCACCTTCCAAGTCTAGATGTAGAAAAGAAATGGGAAATGACTTGGATAGAATTTCTCATTTCTTGATATAGGGCCTTGCACTTGGCTGTTTCCTTTTATTTGAAAATTCAGATCTATTTGTTCCATGATACACAAAGATTTTACTTATTTTATGATTGTATGTGTACCCTGAAAATGAAAAGGAAAAAAAAAGAGAAAGAAAAAGAAAAGAATAGTTCTTATGAAATGTACTATGGATTTATTGGGCCAACCTTATTGTATAACTTTAATCAGTTTCAGCCTAACATGAACATGCCTTATTCTGACAGGCTAGCCTCTGGATAGTACTCTTCAGTTATGTTGGGAATTATTTCTGGACACATTATTTTTTCACCGTACTCGGTGCATCTTATACTTTCCCATCATGGAGAATGAACAATGTAAGCCAAGGCCTTGAAATTATCTTAGGGAGTCCTGGCTCTATGCTGAATTTCTTTATTTGGTGGTGGCAGGTACCACACACAACGTTCTTGCTCACTCATGTTTGCTTCCTCTTTTACCATGTTGCATCAAACATGACACTACGTCGACTGCGACATTTTACTGCTGATTTGCCAGAAACGATTCGATGGGCTACTGAAGCAGCATGGATTCTTGCTCTTTCTTATTTTATCGCATACCTGGAGACACTGGCTATTTCCAATGTATGCTATGAACAAACCAATTTACTAATGGTTTATTATTAGGATCATTGTTTAGTCATGCATTAGTTTTTATATTAATCATTCATTGTTGTCATTGAGTTTGAAGTTCAAAGCCATTAGATATTCGATATTCCATGTTATTCTTCTAACATTTTATTTATAAGAATGAATAGTTCCAAAGTCTTACCCTCACAATAACTTTCAATGCATTTTTGTATGGAGTCCACATTTTCATTTGGTGCTTACATTTTGCGTGCTTCATTTCAGTCATGGCTCCCATGTGCACTGCGTAAAATTTTGCCTGTCTGTTTTATTGCAAAATTTATGTATCCTCTTTGTAAAATAGCCTTGGCGAATTCTTTTATTCATAGTTGTTCACGTGATCTTCAAATACTGAATGTATGTCTCTGAGAATGATGTTTTTGTATTGGCTGTATGCAGTTCCCTTATTATTCATTTGTGGATCGGGATTCTATGTACAAGGTTGGATCTTTGTTTTATGCAATCTACTTTATCGTAAGCTTTCCAATGTTTCTAAGGTAAGATTTAATCGAGTTGGCTCTTTCTATGTTTGCATTGCTTTAAATATATGCCCCTTTATTTCCTGGGAAATTAGTACTTGCATACCATACCATTAAAAAGAGGGAAATATGTGAATGTTTTAATATTGAACGTAAATGTGATTATGACCGGACTCGATGATGTCATCTAATCTATAATGTCCTATTTGGTAGCTATCTTAGGACAGAAATACAAAGACATTGGAGGGCACAAAGCTATTTTGAAAACGAGATAGATAGATAAATGGACAAAATGACTGTCCCAGACAAAATTAGTCTAATTTTCTGTCCTTAGGCCTAAGACAACTTAAACTCAAAAGTTTTTTTTTTTTTTTTTTTGGACATGAACTCAAAAGTTTGTTGTTCTACTAATGTTATCGTCATTGACGGTGATTCATGTGAATATGCAGGATTGATGAGAAACCTGGGGATAAATGGGACTTGGCTAGAGTTGCAGTTGATGCTTTAGGCGCTGCAATGCTGGTCACGATAATACTTGACTTGTGGCGCATCTTTTTGGGACCTATTGTTCCCATCTCAGATGCCAAACAGTGTCCTCAATCCGGTTTACCCTGGTTTTCAAGACATGCCAATCTAACATGAGAGTCTACCATGACTGAACTACGAAATGGAAATATTATATTTCCGTGACATAGTAATGTAATCCAGACACAGATTATGGTCTGCAGAGGAAATCCTTGTTGTAATGCTTGCACTGTCAAATGCTTGATCTTCCCCAATGTTTTGTATTGATGCATCAAGTTAAAATGGTTAAACTTGTAGTATGTAACAATTGAACTTAATATATCTAGTTCCTGTTTGTTGTTCTTTAGAGGCTCTCTTAACAAATAAATATATTTTGGAGAATTTGAAACTTAGTTCTCCACGAAAGAATGTGGTTTACTCTTGTTGCTAAAACACAGATATGGCAAATTACTCGTATGAAACGTTCACAAATCACTGCCTCAAAATTGATGTCCCAAATGAATTAGTTATTGTCACTTGGAGAGTATGTGGCTGCTACATATTTAAGGTTTAGGGTTTACCATTTTTACTAGCACAAAACGTAATATCTTTTATAATGATATAAAATGAAAAATAATTTTTTAAATAAAAAAAATTGTTGATTGTACTATCCTTTTTCTAATTTAAAATGGATTACATATATTTAATTAACAAAATATAGTGTTTACTAGTTACTAGGTAATTAGTAAATATATCAATCATGCTATCAAAGTATCAATTAGATATAAGTATAGAAATGCATATTTGACATGTAATAATTTTTTTTATTATGTTATTTTAAACAAGTTTGATTATTTATTTATTATAGAATTTATTATTTTATTATAATATATTTGATTATTTAGTTAAAAAAATTTGTGAATCAATATATATAAACATATACAAATATATATACATTTTTATAAATTAAGAAATATGTTTTCAATATGATGGCACACGTGTGGTTTAGCACGTTGTCACGGAAAATTTTAGAAGGTTAGATTTAACAGTGTTTGAATAGTTTTCTGGAGTGTTTGAGAATACTCTAGATGGTTCCGGAACGTTCTAGAATGTCCTAGAAGGTCCCGGAATACCCTAGAAGGTTCTAGAAGACTCTGGAAGGTCATAGAGTATTCTAGAAGAGTGTAGATGTATATAGAAGTATAAAGAGTGATATGGAATAATCTAGAAACATTTAGAGAGTTGTGGTAGGATAGATATTTGTAAAGAAGGTTCTGGATGATTAATCTGGACCGTTGATTAGATTTAATCCTAACCATCCATTGAGGAGGTGGATGGCTATAAATAGGGATGAGAGTTAGAGTTTGGGTGTGAATCATTTGTAACCACACTTGAGCAATAAAGTGTTCTTTCACCAAAGCTTCCTTTCTCTTGTGTTCTCTTATGTTCTTAGCTTTCTTGCTAAATATTGAGGGTTAGGCTGACTTGGTCTTAGCTCAAGAGGTTGAGTAAGTCCGAGTGCCGGCACGGTAGCGTTGGAGTGTGTCCAAGGCCGTGACAATTTGGTATCCGAGCAAGGTTCGAGAGGGAGCACAAGTCGCTTGTGGGAATGGCTTCTAATATCACCATGGAGCATGTTGAGTCTCAAAGGGGAAGGGATACTATTCTTTCTCAATGGGGAGGCAAGAAGGTCCGTTCTTCAAGTGAGCCTAGAGGTAAGGACTCTAACTTCTTAGAAGAAAGAGTTTCTATGTTGGAAAATGTTCTATCCTCTATGGATGAGCGCTTCCAAAGGATAGAACATGACAAGGAGACCCTCGAGGCTCACGTATTAGGAGAACTAGATGCTTTCAAAGAAAGCATGCTCCAAATTGAAGAGAAGCTTGAGAATTCCTTAAAGCTATTTGAGGAAGTTCGAGTTTGGTTCGAGGAGGCGAAATCTCGACCAACCATTATAAGGGAGACGACAAAGATTGATCTCCCCAAGCCAAAGGAGTTCAAGGGCGTAAGGGACGCTCGCGAGGTGGAGAACTTCCTATGGCAAATGGAGAGGTACTTCGAAGGCCAAGGGGTGGTCGAAGAAGCAATAAAGGTACGCACTGCAGCTCTCTACCTTTCTGATAATGCTACTTTGTGGTGGAGGAGAAAGTGCGTAGATATGGAAAAGGGCTCTTGCAACATAGCCACATGGGAAGATTTCAAAAGGGAATTGAAAAGACAATTCTTCCCTGAGAATGTGGTTTATGAAGCAAGGAAGAAGTTGAGGGAGTTGAAGCACAAGAGTACGATTAGCGACTACGTAAAGGAGTTTACTACTCTCACGCTTCAAATCCCCAACTTAGCATCAGAGGATGCATTGTTCTTTTTCATTGATGGACTCCAACCTTGGGCAAAGCAAGAACTACAAAGAAGGAATGTTAAGGATGTCGATGAGGCCATCGTGGTGGCCGAATCACTCACTGAGTATCATAGGGGAGACTCTAAACCTAAGTCTTCCTCCAAGCCTAGTTCTGCTAAAGGTGGGGGAGACAAGGGGAAGAGCTTCTCAACCAAGAAGGAAGGAAAATACTCTTCAAAGAAAGAGTACGAAGAAAAAAAGAAGGCTTTCGTGCCTAAAGGAGGATGCTTCGTGTGCAAGGGACCGCACCAAATGAAGGATTGTCCCAAGCTAGGGACTTTGGCATCTATCGCTGAGGAACGAGAAGCTCAAACTCAAGTAACTGAGTGTGTTGGATCTATCCAACACATGAATGCTGTGAAGGGCAAAGAGGCAAGCACTGCAGAAAAGAAAGGCTTGATGTATGTCAAAGCCTTTATCAATGAAAAACCCGTCATGGCTATGATCGACACTGGTGCTACACACAACTTCATCACGCCTGATGAAGCAAAGAGGCTTGGGTTGAAGATCACCGAAAAGAATGGCTGGTTCAAACTCGTGAATACCAAGGGTGAACCCCTTAAGGGAGTAGCAAAAGGGGTTGAGATGACTCTTGGTTCTTGGAAGGGCCTTGTGGATTTCTCAGTAGCACCCATGGACGATTTTAAAATAGTCATCGGGCTCGATTTGCAAAGGAAGGCAAATATAATACCTATGCCATACTACAATATAGTATGCGTCATGGAGAAAGGGTCTCCATGCATGGTCCCTACAATCTCAAAGGCTGGAGGAATTCCGATGCTCTCGACCATGCAACTCAAGAAAGGTTTCAAGAAGGAGGAGATGATGTCTTTGGCTTTACTACAAGAGGAGTCAACATCCAAAGGAGAAGATGTTCCCCCTAAAATCAAGGAAGTCCTTGAAGAAAATAAGGATGTGATACCTCTCGAGTTGTCAAAGCAGTTACCACCTAGAAGAAAGAGGGATGACAACATTGAATTGGAGTTAGGAGCGAAACCGCCTATCTCAAAACCATACAGGATGTCGGCCATTTCTATGGTTGAAGGAGATATTGTGCATACCATCAAGGAAGGGTTGCATCACGACCCACTAGCCAAGAAGTTGGTGGAGTTGGCTAGAGAAGGTAAGACCAAAAGATTTTGGTTAGAAAATGACCTTCTCTACACTAAAGGGAGAAGACTATACGTCCCTAAATGGGAAAATCTAAGAAGAAAATTAGTGAGGGAATGCCACGACACCAAGTGGGCTGGTCACCAAGGTCAGCGAAGGACCTTAGCACTCATTGAATCTTCTTATTATTGGCCTCAAATGAGAGATGAAGTGGAGAGCTATGTGAAGACCTGTCTTGTGTGCCAACAAGATAAGATTGAAAACAAGACACCAAGTGGGTTGTTGGAACCTCTGCCTCCATCAGAGCGACCGTGGGAAAGTGTCTCTCTAGATTTCATCTCTGCCTTACCGAAGTCCGAGGGGTTTGGATCTATTCTCGTGGTAGTGGATCGATTTTCGAAGTATGCTACCTTTATACCTGCCCCTACTGACTGCACTGCAGAGGAAGCAGCACGACTATTCTTCAAGAATGTGGTGAAGTACTGGGGATTGCCTAAGAGCATCATTAGTGATCGAGATCCACGCTTCACAGGACGACTATGGACAGAGCTGTTCAAACTCCTTGGGTCGGAGCTTCATTTCTCAACAAGCTTCCATCCTCAAACCGATGGGCAGACTGAGAGAGTGAATGCCTTACTTGAGTGTTACTTAAGGCATTTTGTGAGCGCTAATCAGAAGGATTGGACAAAACTCCTCGACATTGCTCAGTTCTCATACAATTTGCAAAGGAGTGAGTCTACAGGGAAGAGTCCGTTCGAGATTGTGACTGGACAACAGCCGCTTACGCCTCACTCTCTTTCTTCCTCTTACTCAGGGAAGAGCCCTGGAGCTTATCATATGATTAAGTCATGGGAAGAACAAGCAGATGTCACTCGTTCTTACCTCGACAAAGCTGCCAAGAGGATGAAGAAATGGGCAGATAAGAAGAGGAGGCATGCAAGCTATCAAGTGGGAGACAAGGTAATGATCAAACTTCTTCCACAACAATTCAAAGCCTTTCGCAAGGTTCATAAGGGTTTAATCCGCAAATACGAAGGACCATTTGAGATCATTGGACGTGTTGGGGAGGTTGCTTATAAAGTACAACTCCCTCCCTCTATGAAGATCCACCCGGTCTTCCATGTGAGTATGCTTAAACCATATCATGAGGACCAAGACGAACCGAGTAGAGGTAACTCAAGTCGTGCTCCGCCTGTGGTGATTAGATCTTTTGACAAAGAAATCGAAGAGATCCTAGCTAATCGCGTCGTGCGACGAAGAGGAGTACCACCAAGTATCCAATACTTGATCAAGTGGAAAGGGCTCCCGATAACTGAAGCTAGCTGGGAAACTCGCGAAGATCTGTGGCAATTTCAAGAACACCTAGAGCGCTATCATGAACAGAACGCGACGAGGACGTCTGCGCATTAGGTGGGGGAGAATGTCACGGAAAATTTTAGAAGGTTAGATTTAACAGTGTTTGAATAGTTTTCTGGAGTGTTTGAGAATACTCTAGATGGTTCCGGAACGTTCTAGAATGTCCTAGAAGGTCCCGGAATACCCTAGAAGGTTCTAGAAGACTCTGGAAGGTCATAGAGTATTCTAGAAGAGTGTAGATGTATATAGAAGTATAAAGAGTGATATGGAATAATCTAGAAACATTTAGAGAGTTGTGGTAGGATAGATATTTGTAAAGAAGCTTCTGGATGATTAATCTGGACCGTTGATTAGATTTAATCCTAACCATCCATTGAGGAGGTGGATGGCTATAAATAGGGATGAGAGTTAGAGTTTGGGTGTGAATCATTTGTAACCACACTTGAGCAATAAAGTGTTCTTTCACCAAAGCTTCCTTTCTCTTGTGTTCTCTTGTGTTCTTAGCTTTCTTGCTAAATATTGAGGGTTAGGCTGACTTGGTCTTAGCTCAAGAGGTTGAGTAAGTTCGAGTGCCGGCACGGTAGCGTTGGAGTGTGTCCAAGGCCGTGACAACGTGCCGTTAAGGTGTCTTCACCACCACCACCACAAGCTAAACCCTAAACCCTAAACCCTAAACCCTAAACCCCACCACCACCACCACCACCCTTCTGTGCTCCCAGGTGAACCACTACCTCCCTCCTACTACTACTCCACATTCATTGCTTGAATTGAACTTACTTCATGCTTCATAGTCCCTCAGTAGATTAAGTTGTCTACTTTGATATGTGTTTGTAATTTTAGAAGAGAAAAAAGAAACAACAAACAAACTGAAGGACTTTAGTTTGCTGGCCTAGCATGGGTTTATTTTATACTAGAATTTGAATTCAAGACCAACTTGGTGTTGGATTTTAGCCTATGATGCACAGACACTGACACGGACACGGGACACGACACGACACAGGACACGCCGACACGCGAATTTTAAAATCTTACATGACACGAGGACACGCATATATATAAAATATAAAGTATTTTTTAGATGAATTGTAATGATATTTTGATATTTTATTGATATTAAAATATAAATTAAAATTTTTAATTATTTTTAATGTCTTATTTTAATTATATCAAGTATTTAAAATATTTTTTGTTTTAATAAATAATAATATATACTATATCTAAATTTATTTTAAGAATATATGTTAAGAATAAGATTGGACACGCGGACACGTAATGGTATTTAGGTGTGTCCAGGCGTGTCCGGAAAAGAATTTTTTATTTTTTATTAAGACACGGTTAGACACAGCAGACACGCGTGTCGGACGAGTGTCGGTGAGTGTCGTGTCCGAAATGTGTCCGACACGCGAATACGATAACCCAGAAAAGTGTCCGTGCTTCATAGATTTTAGCTATTTGGAAAGGGTTTTTATCTGCAGTGATATATATTATCTGTATGTCAATGTTTAGTAGGTTCAATTGCATTGAGATTCAATGTCTGTTGGAGTGTAGTGGCAGATACCCCTTTTCTTAATAGTGGTCTTGGGTTGGGAGAGTCATGCCCTCTGTGGGGCATCTGTGATACTTGAATATATTGCTTCTGATAGAAAAATACTTGTGATTTTGACAAAAGCAAAATGTGCTTTTGGAATTGGTTTACTAATTAAGAAGGTTCCTAGGTTTGAGTAGACTTGGAATACTAATGGCTTACTAAAGAAAATAAAAAATAAAAAAAAAAAACATCTGTAATAGCTAATGCAGTTTAATTCTTGAGTTGAATAGAACTAACTTTATGGCATGAATATTACTCTATAAATTTGATAGGTGTAATGTCACTTGCTGTTAAATCTCATGCAATCTGTATGGTTGTTTCTTCAATTGTGTTTAAGCTGTTTGTTTAATTGTAGCTACTGATGGATCTCAAGCACCCCACAAGAGAATAAGAAGAATGGAAGGTCCTCGGAAAAGCATGGAAGATTCAGTTCAGCGCAAAATGGAGCAGTTTTATGAAGGGAAAGATGGGCCACCTCTCCGTGTTCTTCCGATTGGTGGGCTGGGTGAAATTGGGATAAACTGCATGCTGGTTGGGAACCATGATCGCTATATCCCCATTGATGCCGGAGTTATGTTTCCAGAGTAGGTCTTATTGCCCCAAATAACCTCCCTCAATTACCCTACTCACTTAGCCTGAACTGTTGTTATGTAGGTAATTTCCCTATTAAAAGACTCTGCTGATTAAGCATCAACTAAAGTTAGTATTGAATCTGAAATTCAAGATTGTTTAATCTTTGCTATATGAAGGACACTTGAAAATTCAAACACTTTGAAGTCATATCAAGTTACTGCTTGAAAAATTATTGTTGTTTTGCATTCCTTTATTAGTTAGCTGAAATTTATTTTTATATATGGTAAATATTTCAGCTATGATGAACTTGGAGTCCAAAAGATCATACCTGATACAACATTTATAAGAAAATGGAGCCACAAAATTGAAGCACTTGTTATAACACATGGTCATGAGGATCACATTGGAGCGTTGCCTTGGGTAAGGCCTACTTCACATTTGAACTTTGTGCTTGGGTTGTTGATGAGAAGGCTCAATGTTTGAGGCATTGTATGTAGTATTCAATCAGTCATGCCTGGAAGCAATTAGGATAGCTACAGTCCTTAAATGAATATATATTAGTTTTTAACATTGTGCCTTGTATAATATATTTTATTCCATTGATGTTCATTCTCATTGATAATTTATTTATTCTTAACAATGAGTTTGGTCTGTTATTTGTATCTGCACTAAACATAATTTTTGCATGATCCCTCACGTCATTCCAGCATTGGATTCCAATACACCAATTTTCGCATCTTCCTTTACAATGGAGGTAATTTAGCAAGAATATTTCTTCCTAAATGCTATGTTTACTTGGATTGAATATGGATCAGCAATGATGTTTTGTAGAAAGTGATAGAGGTGACATGCTTTGCAACACAGCTTAAGATGTCTAACGTGCTCTTGAATTTTTCATTTTGTGTCACCATGTTTGATGGTTTCAGTGGCTAAGAGAAGGGGGGGGTTGAATCTTAGCCCCTTTTTCGCTTGCTAACACTTGCTGGATTCAGAGGAGACTTTTCTGTTTTTAGCTCGTCCCTAGCCACGAGACATTTTCATTTTGTCTCGTCACTTGGCACGAGACATTTTCGGTTTTTGCTCCTGTGCAATAGAAAACAGAAATGGAGTAGGAGAGGAAGAAAATTACACCAAGATATATCCTGGTTCGGCTGCTAAGTGCAGTGCAGCCTACATCCAGTCTCCATCACAACAATGATGGAATTTCACTATAATCAAACAGATTACAACTTGTAAAGTGCTAACCCAACTTACAAGGGGATTCCCACAGAATCATGAAACACAACACAGATGTACAAAGGAACTCTAAGACATCTATGGCTTTTTCTTTTAATTTTGCACTCTCTGCCTTTTTCCGCTCTATGGCTTTTTCATTACAAACCTCACTGTTTGCCTTTTACCATGAGACTCAAGACATGACAAAATTAAACAGAAAAATATTAAACAGAATACATTGAAGGAGAAGAGAAAACTGTTAGCTCAGGTAGCTCTGAGAACTCTGTGCCTTGCACTCTCAATTTTTCTCCTTGCTTCAAACAGTGGCTGTCCACCCTTAATATAGAAGAGGGGAGCCTCCACTTATTGAAGCCAAAACTGAACCAACTTCTTCTTCCTTCAACAAAACCGGTTCGGCCACATAGAGAGAGAAGAGATAACCATGCATTAACCAACATGCAATTACCTCTAGTCCTTTCTTGATCATCACCCTTCATCAATCCGAGCTCTCCATCCTTGGCTTGCTCTCCAAGATGGAATTCTGGCCCTTGATGCTTCATGATGATGATGACTTCATCTGCTTCAATCTCTGCCTTCAACCATCACTTCGCCACTCTAGCTACTTCCTGTGGTGGTTGAGCAGAATCGAAGACAAGCCATGCTTCAAGAATCTCCTCCAGCTGGCCGAATCTTCTTCTTCCATTTTGAGCATGAAAGACTCAAGATAACCTCACCAAATCTAACCACATTTGGTGAATATCTTAGCCACAGCTCATTTTTATTTTAGTATGTTTTCTTGCCATCATTGTGATGGTCTTTAGGCTTGCTTTCTCTTCATCTCGGTAGCTTACTTTTGCTTCCATGGCTGCCAATATTTTCTGAGTAAAGACCGAAGAGAGAAAGAGTTGTGAGAGAGAAGAAAGAGAAAATATTCAATGGGTTTGAACAATAATCAATGAACAAAGAGAGAGAATGTAAAAGTTAATTCAAGTTTCCCACTTCCCTTTGTTGAGTAGCGTGTAGTGTCATAATAGCTATCAAATCAATCTTCTCTCTTTTTCTTATGTTTCCAATGTATTAATTAAATTTGAAATCCTTCAAAATAATGAAGTGGAATCCGTTGGAAGCATTTAGGCATTTCATTTGCTTCATGGATTCGAATAAGGCATGGAAACATTCATCAACATTGGGCTTGGTAGCAACAATATTTGATCTTGGCCCATTAATAACATTTGCTTTCCTGATAAAATTTGGAACATGCATAAAGCAAGTGGAAAGCATGTAACCCACTTGGGCTTAGATCAGAAAATTATTTGGGCCCAAGTAACATTAAAACAGCCACATTTATTTTTGTTATTAAAACCAAGGCTGAGTGTAAATTGGGCTTAGCACAATACATTTATTTCCGGCCCATGATTAAACCTGCAGCAAAATTATAATCATCAATGTATTGAATAAAAATTCAGATCAAATAATTTTGCAATTAATTAATTTTAATAATGTTTAGTCATCACACATATTAATTTAGAGTTTTCCAAACTCATCAATCTCCCCCTTGATGACAAACAATATTAAAATTGAAATGGAAAGAAATTTAAAATTGAGTAAGAGTACTCCCTTTAAATTTGTATTTCTCCCCCTTTCAAATTGTCACATTGCTCCCCCTTAATATATGCTGTTTTTACCAAGGGAAGCATTAACCTGTAACAATTTTAATCAAGCTTCAAATAACAATGTTATTTAGCATATTTATTACATGATGCTAAATGCTTGATTTATGAGCAGAGTTGGATGATAATCAAAACTCATTTGTTATCAATAATTTGATTTTCTGCTCAAACTTACACATATCAACAGAACACAAACCAGTGTTGTTCAGAAAATTTCCAAATATTTTCCAGTCCAGATATCAGAGCAATGTCATTCAAAATAAGGAAAATATTTTTGAAACACATAATAGCACATCAAAGCATGGCAGATGTTAGATAACACAGTTTAAAGGAACTGCCAAAAATAAATTTTCAAACCAACAAGTTTGTCAAATATGAACCATTAGCCAGGCATCACCATAAATCAAACATCAAATGCAGTTCATATATCAAGGATCATAATAGAACAAATGCATTCTTTGAACAAGGATAGTCATGAATTTTCAATTTGAAAATTTCAACCCTTGTCCCCTGTTTTTCCAGCCCCTGTTTTATTCCAATTTCAATTTTGGAATCTAAATTTCCTCCCCCTTTTGGCATCAAGGGGCATAAAAACCTGCAACAAGAGACATGAGCAATACATAATATTTATAACAAAGCAGTAATTGTTCAGAGTATCATACGGCAGGGAGTATCAAGTCATGCCTTTACAAAAAACAAAAGAAGGATTGAGCCTATTGTTGCCAATATCAAATAAAAGTAGAGGAATAGTCACTAATCATCAGAAACATTGAACTCAGAACCAGAATCATCTTCAGAATCTCCTGTTCCCATTTCATCATCAAAGGTTTGAATCATGAAACCGACCCTTTCATAGCACTTCCTCCAGGCTTTCTCATTTGCATACGCCAGTTTCCGGGCAGCCTTGCTTGACTACATGTTGAGTGAGCTTCCAAGGAAGCAACACATGCCGGACGTGCTTCTTCTATCCACTCTATCTCCCGCATAATCTGCATCACAAAACCCTACTGCACAAAATTCATCAGATTTAGGATACCACAAGCCATAATCACAAGTTCCCTTAATGTATCTAATGATGCGTTTAACAGCCGTAAGATGGGATTCTTTTGGGTGAGATTGAAATCTTGAACATACACCCACACTTTGAACAATATCCGGTCTAGAGGAGGTAAGGTACATGAGTGAACCTATCATTCCTCTATACCTTGTTTCATCCACATCTTGACCATCATCATCCTTTTCAAGTTTTGTGTTGGGATGCATTGGTGTACTCATTGCTTTGGAATTTTCTAGGCCAAACTTTTTGATAAGTTCTTTTGCATACTTTCCTTGGTAAATAAAAGTACCACTAGGAGTTTGTTTAATTTGGAGGCCAAGAAAGAAGGTAAGCTCTCCCATTAAACTCATTTCAAACTCACTAGTCATGAGTTTTCCAAACTCTTCACACAAGGAAATGTTGGCCGATCCAAATACAATGTCATCAACATAAACTTGAACAAGAAGTATGTCATCATTAGATGCTTTAATAAATAAAGTAGTGTCGGTGGTACCCCTTTGAAATTGATTTTCCAACAAGAAGGCACTAAGCCTTTCATACCAAGCTCTTGGAGCTTGTCTAAGACCATAAAGAGCCTTAGTTAATTTGAAAACATGATTTGGAAACTCCTTTTGTTCAAAACCGGGGGGCTGTGCCACATACACTTCTCTATCAATAAAGCCATTAAGGAAAGCACACTTAACATCCATTTGAAACATTTTGAAACCTTTATGGGCAGCATAGGCAAGAAGCAATCTAATTGCTTCCATTCTAGCTACCGGAGCAAAAGACTCATCAAAATCTATACCCTCTTCTTGATCGTAACCTTGGGCCACTAATCTAGCCTTGTTACGAACAACTTGTCCATCCTCACCAAGTTTATTTTTAAATACCCACTTAGTACCGGTAACTTTCTTACCATCCGGATGAGGTACTAGTGTCCAAACCTCATTCTTGTCAAATTGAGCAAGCTCTTCTTGCATTGCTTTAACCCATGATGGATCCTCAAGAGCTTGTTTGACATTGTTGGGCTCTATTTGTGACAAGAGAGCAAGATTGCTAGGTTCGGTTTGCCTTTTGGTGGAGGATCTTGTAGTTATGCCATGAGAAGGATCACCAATGATGAAATCATGAGGGTAACCTCTCATAGACTTCCATTCTCTAGGCTTTCGGACAGGTGTAGAGCTTTGATGAACTTCTGGTTGTCTTACTGTTTCAGTTGCTCGTGCCTGTTCAGGAGATAAATTGGAAGTTTCTCCTACAATCTGACGAGACAAAACCGGGCTGACAGATTCTTCAATTTGAACAGATTTGGGATTTTCTTTACTTGTTCCAGCCTCTTCACAATCTGAATCAATATCCTTCACAATACTGGGAATTAAGTTAGAATCACAAAAGGTAACATGTATGGATTCCTCTATTGTCCTATGCTCCTTGAGATAAACTCTATAGGCCTTGCTTGTGGTGGAATATCCAACAAACATTCCTTCATAGGATTTTGGATCAAACTTTCCAAGGTTTTCTTTATTATTGAGCACAAAACATTTGCATCCAAAAACATGAAAATACTTAAGATTTGGAGGGGTTCCTTTCCATAGCTCATAAGGTGTTTTCTTTAACCCTTTTCTAATGATTGTTCTATTCAAAATATAACATGCTGTGTTCACAGCTTCAGCCCATAAGAATTTAGGAATTTCACTCTCACACAACATAGCCCTAGTCATTTCTTGAAGGCTTCTATTCCTTCTTTCAACCACTCCATTTTGTTGGGGGGTTCTAGGACATGAAAAATTGTGAGAAATCCCTAAGTCATCACAGAATTTTTCAAAATTTTGATTTTCAAATTCTCTTCCATGATCACTTCTTAAATGGGCAATTTTCAAATCCTTTTCATTTTGAATTTTCTTACAAAGGGTGGAAAAAGCATAAAAGGCATCATTCTTATGAGCAAGGAAAAGTACCCAACCAAATCTAGAGTAATCATCTACCACCACAAGACCATAATGTTTACCTCCTAAACTTTGAGTTCTAGTAGGACCAAAAAGATCAATATGCAACATTTCCAATGGCCGTTTGGTTGATATTCCATCTTTTGATTTAAAAGAGGATTTTACTTGTTTGCCCAATTGACAAGCGTCACAAGTAAGATCCTTATCAAACTTGATGTTTGGAATCCCTCTAACCAAATTTCTTTTAACTAGCTTAGAAATTTGATACATGCTAGCATGTCCCAACTTTCTATGCCAAAGCCATTTTTCAGATTCAAAAGATGTGAAGCATGTTACATTTTGTTCCTTTAAATCCTCAAGAGTTAATCCATACACATTGTTGCATCTTTTAGCTTCAAAAAGAACATTCCCAGTTTTTTTCACACACAACTAAACAAACAGATTTCTTAAAGATAACTTCAAAACCCAAATCACAAAGTTGACTAACACTAAGCAAATTATGTTTCAAGCCATGTACAAGGAGAACATCATTTATACAAGAAGAAAAGTTTTTACCAACTTTCCCAACAGCCACAATTTTTCCTTTTGCATCATCACCGAAAGTGACAAGTCCTCCATCATAGTCATCAAGCTTTATGAAGAAGGTTGCCTTTCCGGTCATATGCCTAGAGCATCCGCTGTCCATATACCACACATTTTCTTTCCTTTGGGATGCTAGGCACACCTACAAAACAATGCTTAAGTAACCTTAGGTATCCAAATCTTTTTGGATCCTTTTACGTTAAACCATCTTCTATGTCCTAAGCCATTGTAATCAAAAACAATTTTATAAACCTTGTTACCAACCATTCTTTCACCGAAAAAGCATTGAATGGGAAAGTGTCCATTCCGATTGCATAGTCTACAAAATCTTGGAGTTGCCTTTTTGTTAAAGTAGGTGGGATCTTGAAATCTTATGTCATTAGAAGATGAAGCAATATTTTCAAAATGTGAATTTTCAGATTTATGAAACCCCAACCCAGCCTTATCATAAAGAGGTTTTTGACTAGCCAAGATGTGATTTAAACTTTCAGAACTTTGTGTAAATTTGGCTAAGTCTTCCTCAAGTCTTTTAACCTTTTTAAGCAACTCTTCATTTTGTTTAAAACAGTCCACATATGCAAGAACACAATGGTTACTTTCACAGCTCCTAACTTGGGCTCTTAACTGCTTATTTTCTTCAACAAGATCACAAGCAGTTTCGGCCTCTCTCACTTTTTCTTTTAGAAAACTGTTTTCGGCCTTAAGAATGGTAATTTGCTGTTCAAGTTCTTGATTTTCCAGCAGAAAACATCTTATTTTTTCAGAAAGGTGGTCTATCATAAGATGGAGATCTTCAGTGTTAGGGTTATGAAAGACTACCTGATCTATGTGGTCTGCCATGAGACATGTTTGTGACTTGGTCTCGGTTTCTTCATCATCATCATCAGAATCATTCTCCAAGTCTTCCCATGTGGCCATCAGTCCTTTCTTCTTTCCTCTTTTTGGCTTTTCCTCCTTCTTCAGCTTGGGACAATCAGATTTGAAATGCCCCATTTCCTTGCAATTGTAGCAAGTTACCTTGCTGAGGTCTTTCTTCACTTTCCTTGTGCTGCTGCCTTTGCCTCTGAGCTTAGCCATTTTCCTGAATTTTTTTGCAAATAAAACAAACTCATTTTCAGAAGAGTTATCACTGGATTCATCATCCAGGGGGTTAGTCACAGAAGAAAATGCAATTCCTTTCTTTTTTGTATCTTTTTTCAAATAGGTATTTTCAAAAGCAAGAAGATTTCCTCTCAAATCATCAAGTGTTATGGAGTCTAGGCTACTACTCTCAGAAATAATTAAAGCTTTAGTCTCCCACTCTTTTGTGAGACATCTCAACACTCTTCTCACTAGCACAGAATCAGAATGTGTAATTCCCAGAGCATCTAAGCCAACAATGATAGCATTGAAACGTTCAAAGAGTTCATCAATGGACTCTCCTTCCTTCATTGCAAACGTTTCATATTCTCTGTTTAGCATATCTGCCCGAGTCTTCTTGACAATGGTGGTTCCTTCATGGGTGATTTGCAATTTGTCCCAGATTTCCTTTGCCGTTGTGCATCTTGATACCCGTCGGTACTCCTCAAAGCTGATAGCACAATTGAGCAGATTTATTGCCTTGGCATTTAACTCCACCTTCTTCCTATCTTCCTCGGTCCATCTTGCTTCTGGTTTGATAGAAACAACTCCTTCTGCACTTGTGGTAGTTGGAAATTTAGGCCCTTCGAGGATAATCTTCCAAAGTCTGTAATCCACTGCTTGTACGAATATCTTCATCCTCTCCTTCCAATAGGTATAGTTTTTCCCATTGAAAAGAGGGGGTCTGTTGCTTGATTGTCCTTCAGTTAGATTATAAGACACCACATTTGCGCCACTGTTTTCTGCCATGAGGATCTTTACTCCAAGCTGCAAAGCTTGATCTCTTTGAGACCAAGCTCTGATACCAATTGATGGTTTCAGTGGCTAAGAGAAGGGGGGGGGGGTTGAATCTTAGCCCCTTTTTCGCTTGCTAACACTTGCTGGATTCAGAGGAGACTTTTCTGTTTTTAGCTCGTCCCTAGCCACGAGACATTTTCATTTTGTCTCGTCACTTGGCACGAGACATTTTCGGTTTTTGCTCCTGTGCAATAGAAAACAGAAATGGAGTAGGAGAGGAAGAAAATTACACCAAGATATATCCTGGTTCGGCTGCTAAGTGCAGTGCAGCCTACATCCAGTCTCCATCACAACAATGATGGAATTTCACTATAATCAAACAGATTACAACTTGTAAAGTGCTAACCCAACTTACAAGGGGATTCCCACAGAATCATGAAACACAACACAGATGTACAAAGGAACTCTAAGACATCTATGGCTTTTTCTTTTAATTTTGCACTCTCTGCCTTTTTCCGCTCTATGGCTTTTTCATTACAAACCTCACTGTTTGCCTTTTACCATGAGACTCAAGACATGACAAAATTAAACAGAAAAATATTAAACAGAATACATTGAAGGAGAAGAGAAAACTGTTAGCTCAGGTAGCTCTGAGAACTCTGTGCCTTGCACTCTCAATTTTTCTCCTTGCTTCAAACAGTGGCTGTCCACCCTTAATATAGAAGAGGGGAGCCTCCACTTATTGAAGCCAAAACTGAACCAACTTCTTCTTCCTTCAACAAAACCGGTTCGGCCACATAGAGAGAGAAGAGATAACCATGCATTAACCAACATGCAATTACCTCTAGTCCTTTCTTGATCATCACCCTTCATCAATCCGAGCTCTCCATCCTTGGCTTGCTCTCCAAGATGGAATTCTGGCCCTTGATGCTTCATGATGATGATGACTTCATCTGCTTCAATCTCTGCCTTCAACCATCACTTCGCCACTCTAGCTACTTCCTGTGGTGGTTGAGCAGAATCGAAGACAAGCCATGCTTCAAGAATCTCCTCCAGCTGGCCGAATCTTCTTCTTCCATTTTGAGCATGAAAGACTCAAGATAACCTCACCAAATCTAACCACATTTGGTGAATATCTTAGCCACAGCTCATTTTTATTTTAGTATGTTTTCTTGCCATCATTGTGATGGTCTTTAGGCTTGCTTTCTCTTCATCTCGGTAGCTTACTTTTGCTTCCATGGCTGCCAATATTTTCTGAGTAAAGACCGAAGAGAGAAAGAGTTGTGAGAGAGAAGAAAGAGAAAATATTCAATGGGTTTGAACAATAATCAATGAACAAAGAGAGAGAATGTAAAAGTTAATTCAAGTTTCCCACTTCCCTTTGTTGAGTAGCGTGTAGTGTCATAATAGCTATCAAATCAATCTTCTCTCTTTTTCTTATGTTTCCAATGTATTAATTAAATTTGAAATCCTTCAAAATAATGAAGTGGAATCCGTTGGAAGCATTTAGGCATTTCATTTGCTTCATGGATTCGAATAAGGCATGGAAACATTCATCAACATTGGGCTTGGTAGCAACAATATTTGATCTTGGCCCATTAATAACATTTGCTTTCCTGATAAAATTTGGAACATGCATAAAGCAAGTGGAAAGCATGTAACCCACTTGGGCTTAGATCAGAAAATTATTTGGGCCCAAGTAACATTAAAACAGCCACATTTATTTTTGTTATTAAAACCAAGGCTGAGTGTAAATTGGGCTTAGCACAATACATTTATTTCCGGCCCATGATTAAACCTGCAGCAAAATTATAATCATCAATGTATTGAATAAAAATTCAGATCAAATAATTTTGCAATTAATTAATTTTAATAATGTTTAGTCATCACACATATTAATTTAGAGTTTTCCAAACTCATCAATGTTGATATATTAATACTAAATATCTGTGTCACAATTTTTTCATCAAATATCTGTTCTTTTTACTGCTTATTTTCTTTCACTGCTATTCAATGAACTTGATATGTTCCTTCCACTGCTTATTTGTTTCCAATGCTTTTTTTACTTTGTAACAGCTTATAAAAAACGTCTGAAGGAGCATGGTATTTTTCTTCCATCTAGACTCAAGATATTTAGAACAAGAAAGAAATTTATGGCTGGGCCATTTGAGATAGAACCTATCAGGGTGACCCATTCTATTCCTGATTGTTGTGGATTGGTTCTTTGCTGTTTTGATGGTACTATTCTTCACACTGGGGACTGGAAGGTCAGAATTTATCAGTGCATTTTCCATTTTTGTTTACCTTGAATCTACTCTTTTTGAATAAGTTGATTCAATAGATCGACGAGACACCTCTGGACGGGAAAATTTTTTATCGCGAGGCTTTAGAGGAACTCTCTAAAGAAGGAGTAACACTGGTAAGTCACTTATAGGGTGATCTTGTATTTTTTTTTTTAAATTAAAAAATTCAAATATGTAGCCTCTCTTGCTTTTTTCCCTTAATTTTGTTAAGAGACAAAAGTAAACTTTGGTTTGAGCATGGTTTTTCAGATGATGAGTGATTCAACCAATGTACCCTCACCTGGAAGGACAATAAGTGAATCTGTTGTTAAAGATGCATTATTGAGGCATATTTCAGCTTCTAAAGGAAGGGTTATTACCACCCAATTTGCATCAAATCTGCATCGGCTTGGAAGTGTGAAAGCTGCTGCTGATTTAACTGGCCGAAAGTTGGTAATATTCTCTATGTTGTATATAAATACAATGCAGTTGAAAATGATTTTCTTGTTTGGAATTATGAATAAATGTTTAATCATTGCAATTTAATTGCGTTAGGTATTCGTTGGCATGTCTTTGAGGACATATTTAGATGCAGCTTGGAAGGATGGAAAGGCTCCAATTGATCCATCCACTCTGGTAATAAATCTTTGGACTTCGGAGCCTTTACTCCAACACTCTGCCCAAGTTGCTGGACTAAATTTTCACAAACATATGTATTAGACAGTGATATAGATTTTAATAGTTTGAATGCATGCTATTTTTTTCATGTAGCTGACCTGCTTATTAGGACAAGATTTGTTATTTTTATTGATATATTTGTATATATTCAGAAGAATGAAAATGATAGATTGACAGCTGGACCGTTACTTATTTGTCTAACTGTATGTATCTAAATCTAATATGCTATAATCACCCGTTTGATTTGTTATTTGCGCACTACTTGTGTGTAGGAATTTATGATAGCACCTATTCATCTTTATCTTTATCTTTTATTTGTAATGACTTTGTGTCTTTCATATCTGTTACCTTGTTTTCCATTATTTATAATTTTACATAGGTGAAAGCAGAGGATATTGATGTTTATGCTCCAAAGGATCTGCTAATTGTAACAACAGGATCTCAAGTGAGTTACTTTCAGAATCCTCTAATGATTTTCTTACCCGTGAATGGCACGGAATATGGATGAGATTAAGGCATGTAATGAAATGTGTGCTATTGTGTCAGGCAGTTAAAAATATGTGACATTTTATACATTAGATAATTTAAATGATACTTATTATTATAGGAAGTTAAAAATATTTTTACCTAAAAAAAATTTCATAATAAAATTGAGTTTGGAGAGAGAGATATAAAATTTTCTAACTAATTACAAAATTTTTCTATTTATCTTTATATAGCGTTTCATTTTAAGTAACTATTTTTTAGCGATAATATTCAAATGATAAATTAATCTCACCTTTATAATACGTTGACATTATTTCAAAACATGCAAAATGAAATAATAAAGTACAGTTTAATTAATGTGCATAATAAAATAAACATAAAACTTATATAGTAATAGTCAAATACGATAACAATGATTATTTTTTGTCCAATGTACTATATTAAACTGCGACTTTAATTTATAATTATTAATTAAAAAACTTACAATGATGTATTTTTATTTTTTTATTATTTAGTTAAAAATAATATATTTTGATATTATTTTTTAGAATTATTCACATCAAACTTTGCTAATATAGCAAAAATTTTGAGTATTTTTTGTCTTAAATTTCTTCTTAGTCGAACTAAATAAGACAACTAACACGCGTATCAAGAAAAAAATTATAATTTTTATACATTCAGATATTCAAAAGATACAAAAAATTCTTTTAGCAAAACTTAAACAACTTATAAAATTTAAAAAAATAGTTGGTTATAAATAAAAGTGATAGACAAAATTAAAAGTTGTGATAATGATATTTGGTGATAATTAACAACCATCTAGTGAAGAGAAGGGGGAAGGAAAAGAAGACGAGAAATGAGAACAATGCAATATCATAGTGGCATTGAGACAATAATAAAAATATAAATTAGTAATTTAAAAAAAATAAAATTAAAGATAATTTTAAAAAATGAATAATAAATTTTAAAAAATATTTTTTATCAATTATAATTATGCATAAAAATAAAAAAATTTTTAAATATAATTTTTTTGTCTCTAATTAAAATTAAATACTATTAAAAATAAATAAATAAACATAATAACATTTATAAATATTTATTTTATAATTAATATTTTTAAATCTTTATTTTGATTTTTGTTTTCACATAATAACAACATAATGAAATTTTTTAATATTTTATTTTATTAAATTTATAATTTTAAAATAAAAACATAAAAATTAATTTCTTAAAAATAATAGAAAAGCGGTGTTGAGCAGCTAGTAATATATAATATAATATTAATATATCTATAACAATATATAATGCGAAAACCTCAAGTTTGGTGTCCAATTTTCTTTCCTATTTTAACCCTGCTAAGTGTCAACATAATCCAAAACTAACTTTACAGTTATGCATTTCACTACCAGTTACAAAAAATTTCATATGTAACTTCTTTTTCAATCCTCCACTTAAATAATCTATTTTTTTCATTTCTTTAATTTTCTTTACTTCTCTTACTCAACTCTAACATTTTTACCTTTTAAATAACTCTTTAGACAACTTCCTAAAATAGACAATGACTATGATAAATGTTGGTTTTAGAAGCATGTACGAAAAGAACAAAAGAATAATTTATGATGGAGAAAGTGTTTAATTATCATTAATAGTAGTGATAAGTAAATTTTGGTAAATTTTATTATATTTTGTGATATTCATTTAAATTATATTTTATTTAGTTTTATCTTAGTTTTAGTTTGTACCGTTTTGTTCTGAGTACAAGCTACTCTATAGCTTTACTCTAATTATTTTATTAGAGCTTTTGTTGTAGTTTCTTAAAAAAATTTATCATTTTTGTATTTCTTTTGATATTTTTCTTCTTCTTTCTTTAACATTCTCAGTTCAATTGCCTCCATTCTACTCCTTTGCCTTCCTCAACTGCGGTTATAAATTTTTTTTTCAATTTACTTACTCAATTTATATTTTTAATCCATTTTTTATTTTTTTAATTTGTTACCAATTTTTCACGTAGACAAATAGCGTTATGTCTTTTTCTCTCATTAATTTGATTTGACAAAAAAAAACAGTATCTTAACATTTTATATGTATATTTTATTTATTTTTTTGACATATCTGTATTTAACTTTTTGTCAATGATGGGATGAAAAAATTTTATAAATATTTTTTAATATTTTTCTTTTTAAATTGTTTTTAATGGGATAATTTTTTTATTTTCTAAAATATTTGATTACTTAGAATATTGTATTTAAAATTTGAGTATATAAATATTTTTAAATTAAACTAAAATAAATAAATTATATTACAAAAAAATTTATTAATTTTGCCTTTTACAATATTATTTGTTTGGCATATTGGCTTAGTTATTTAATTGGTATATAATGCATGTAAGAAAATTACACCTATCAAGTATTTCTTAAAATATTCGTATACTAATTTTTTAAATAATTAGTTATTTAGAGTATTGGATTTGATATTTAATTACATAAAGTATTGTATTTGTCATACAAAAGACACAAAAAATATGCACATATCAATGATAAAGTGAACAAACTCCATGTAACATTAAAATGGATAAGATAAGAACTTTGTTAATTAATTTTGATTTTTTAATTTATTAGTTTTTTGTATATCTTTTATTTTTTGGATTATTTTATTTTATTAGGCATTTTAATTTATTTTATTGTATTTTTTTATTTTAAAAATTTTAGAGTCTAAAGGACTCCTATTCAAATGATTCAAACCAGATGATTAAAAAGTGGTTTAAGAGAATAGATTTAAATTTGGGTAATTTAACATTTATTAATGAATAACTACTAGAAGAGAAAAATTATTGCATAAATAACAAAAATAAGTTGATAATATATAGGCTAATTTAGAAAACCAAAAAAAAGTAAAAAAGTAACAAAAATTAACTTTAATTTTGAAGATAAATAAAAAGATGTGACATTTTATACATTAGATAATTTAAATGATACTTATTATTATAGGAAGTTAAAAATATTTTTACCTAAAAAAAATTTCATAATAAAATTGAGTTTGGAGAGAGAGATATAAAATTTTCTAACTAATTACAAAATTTTTCTATTTATCTTTATATAGCGTTTCACTTTAAGTATCTATTTTTTAGCGATAATATTCAAATGATAAATTAATCTCACCTTTATAATACGATGACATTATTTCAAAACATGCAAAATGAAATAATAAAGTACAGTTTAATTAATGTGCATAATAAAATAAAGGGTAAAAAACAAAAATAAACTAAGAGAGAAAAAAATTTACGTGAATAAATCAAAACGAAAATTGCTTCATGAATCCACCAATGCACTTTTATATGTAGTTCGAACCAGCTTGGTTCGAACTCCATTTCTACGTAAAAATTCGAATCAGCTTGGTTCGAATTATACACAAACACATGCACACACATAATTCGAACCAGCTTGGTTCGAATTACACACAAACACACGCACACACATAATTCGAACCAGCTTGGTTCGAATTACACACACAATAATTCATGGTATAATTCGAATTATGCTGTTAAAAAATTAATAATTTATTAAAAAAAATTTATTAAAAAATTTATTAAAAAATTAATAATTTAAAAATTAAAAAATATATATTTTTATTTCATACGTTAAAAAAAAGCTAACAAAATATTTAATTACGAGACTTCTTTAAAATATTAATGAGCTATCAATTCGAATTCCATACAATACTTTTCTGTCCATTTTTAATAATTCATGAATATTTTTTAATAAATTTTTTTAATAAATTTTTTTAAATTATACTACAAAAAATATTTTATCCTATGCAAAATAATTTTAAAAAAATGGCTTAAAAAATGTTAGGAGTACTATAAAAATTTGTAATGTTATAATAACTTAGGTAAATACATGCATGTACTCAAATTTTAAATAAAATACTCTACATAGTCAATAATAATTTAGAAATGAAAGAAAATATTTTATTCCATACAAAATAATTAAAAATATATTTTATTCTATACAAAATAATTTTAAAAAATGGCTTAAAAGATGTTATGAGTACTATAAAAGTTTGTAATATTCTAGTGATTTAGGTAAATACATGATAAAAATATTTTTTCTTTAATTTCTAAATTATTAGTGACTATGTGGAGTATTTCTTTAATGTCCGAAGTCATTAGTACATTACAAATTTTTATAGTACTTTTAACATCTTTTAAGCCATTTTTAAAATTATTTTGCATAGAATAAAATATTTTTTTGTGGTATAATTTAAATAAATTTATTAAAAAATATTCATGAGCTATCAAGAATGGGCAGAAGAGTATTGTATAGAATTCAAATTGCTCACCATATAATTTGAATCAGAGTAATTCGAACTTCCCTATGCGTAATTCGAATCATGTAATATCTCACCATATAATTTAAATAATTTTATTAAAAAATTATCATGAATATTTTTTAATAAATTTATTTAAATTATACCATAAAAAAATATTTTATTCTATGCAAAATAATTTAAAAAATGGCTTAAAAGATGTTAGAAGTACTATAAAAATTGTAATGTCCTAATGACTTAAGACATTAAAGAAATACTCCATATAGTCACTAATAATTTAAAAATTAAAGAAAAAATATTTTTATCATGTATTTACCTAAATCACTAGAATATTACAAACTTTTATAGTACTCATAATATCTTTTAAGCCATTTTTTAAAATTATTTTGTATAGAATAAAATATATTATTTAATTATTTTGTATGGAATAAAATATTTTCTTTCATTTCTAAATTATTATTGACTATGTAGAGTATTTTATTTAAAATTTGAGTACATGCATGTATTTACCTAAGTTATTATAACATTACAAATTTTTATAGTACTCCTAATATTTTTTAAGCCATTTTTTTAAAATTGTTTTGCATAGGATAAAATAATTTTTGTAGTATAATTTAAAAAAATTTATTAAAAAATATTCATGAACTATTAAAAATGGACAGAAAAGTATTGTATGGAATTTGAATTTATAGCTCATTAATATTTTAAAGAAGTCTCGTAATTAAATATTTTGTTAGCTTTTTTTTAACGTATGAAATAAAAATATATATTTTTTTAATTTCTAAATTATTAATTTTTTAAATAAATTTTTTAATAAAATTTTTTTAATAAATTATTAATTTTTTAACAGCATAATTCGAATTATACCATGAATTATTGTGTGTGTAATTCGAACCAAGCTAGTTCGAATTATGTGTGTGCATGTGTTTGTATATAATTCGAACCAAGCTGGTTTGAATTATGTAGAAATAGAGTTCGAACTAAGCTGGTTCGAACTACATATAAACGTCCATGGGTGGATTCACGAAGCAATTTTCGTTTTGGCTTATTCACGTAAATTATTTTCTCCCTTGGCTTATTTTTGTTTTTTACCCTAAAATAAACATAAAACTTATATAATAGTAGTCAAATACGATAACAATGATTATTTTTTATCCAATGTACTATATTAAGCTGCGACTTTAATTTATAATTATTAATTAAAAAACTTACAATGATGTATTTTTATTTTTTTATTATTTAGTTAAAAATAATATATTTTGATATTATTTTTTAGAATTATTGACATCAAATTTTGCTAATATAGCAAAAATTTTGAGTATTTTTTGTCTTAAATTTCTTCTTAGTCGAACCAAATAAGACAACTAACACGCGCATCAAGAAAAAAATTATAATTTTTATGCATTCAGATATTCAAAAGATACAAAAAATTCTTTTAGCAAAACTTAAACAACTTATAAAATTTAAAAAAATAGTTGGTTATAAATAAAAGTGATAGACAAAATTAAAAGTTGTGATAATGATATTTGGTGATAATTAACAACCATCGAGTGAAGAGAAGGTGGAAGGAAAAGAAGACGAGAAAGGAGAACAATACAATATCATAGTGGCGTTGAGACAATAATAAAAATATAAATTAGTAATTTAAAAAAAATAAAATTAAAGATAATTTTAAAAAATGAATAATAAATTTTAAAAAATATTTTTTATCAATTATAATTATGCATAAAAATAAAAAAAATTTAAATATAATTTTTTTGTCTCTAATTAAATACTATTAAAAATAAATAAATAAACATAATAATATTTATAAATATTTATTTTATAATTAATATTTTTAAATCTTTATTTTGATTTTTGTTTTCACATAATAACAACATAATGAAATTTTTTAATATTTTATTTTATTAAATTTATAATTTTAAAATAAAAACATAAAAATTAATTTCTTAAAAATAATAAAAAAGCGGCTGAACAGGCACGATAGTGTCTGTTGAGCCGCTAGTAATAATATATAATGTCAATACATGGGTTTGGTATCCAAAATTCTTTTCCAATTTTGCCCTTCCTTCTATCCCACTATATTTATGTGAATTATTCTACATTAAAAAACTTCCACTACCTCATCTTCTCTCTTATCACATACATTCAAGTTCTCTCTTATCTCATTAATTCACAATCACCCAACTTCTATAATTATCTATTTTCTCTCTTACTATCTATCATCTCAGATTACTCTTACTGCATAATAGAAAAAAAAAAATTCTTTTCTTATTCATCTTTTCTTGCATCCTTCTCACTTTACTTAGATATAACATAAAACCTAATATAAGAATAATTGATATCTAAATTTAAGTTCTAATATTATTTCTAAAGTAAAGTTTATTATTAAAAAATTCTTTTATTAGTTACGTTAAATAAAAAATTTTCTATCCATTTTTTTTATAGTAATTTGATTAAGATTTTTGTGTTTGATGTAAATTATTGTTGCAGATTTTTTTTTATTTGAATATATATTTAAAGAATAAAAATAAAATAATTTAATAGGGACAATTTATAAAAAAATAAATTTACACAAAATAATTTTACTCTTATTATACTCTTCTAATATACTCTAAGTACCTACACAGTATATAAGGTCAATTGGCATCTAGGTACTTACACAGTATATAAGGTCAATTGGCATCTAAATTAAGTTCCAATATTATCCTAGAAAAGTTTATTATTAAAAATTTTTTTCCCGTACATCCGTCAGTTACGTTGAATAAAAAAAACTTTCATACAATTTTTCACACAAACTTTATAAGAGTTTTCTATTGGATGTAAATTATCCATGCGGATTTATTTTATTATGGATATGCTTTTAAAAGAATAAAAGTAAAATAGTACCAGGACAATATTTTTTGAAAAAAATTACACAGAATAATTTTTGTACTAATATATGAGGATTCATTTTACATATAATATTCATTCATCTGAATTTATTAGTGGAGTATTTTATAGAAATTATATTTAAGTAATTTTTTTATCTTATAATCATTTTATATTTTGGAATTTAAAATTTTGTATTTTTATTTTTATTCAAGTTTTATTTTTATGTTTTATTTTAGTTCTGTTAATAAAAAAGTATTAACATTAGTTTTAATGTTTAACTTTTAGGATAAATAAAAAGATGAGATCTTCTTTATAAATTTGATGATTAAAAAACTATTTATTATAGAATAAGTTAAGTCTATTTCTTGACTATAAGAATATATATAATTCACTCTTGAATATAATCAAAATAAATATATATTTATTTAATTTTTTAAATTTTACATTAATTATTAAAATCATGATATAATAGATGTACTCCTATAAAAAAATGAAAATGACCTCATAACTATTTTTTTGTTGGAAGAAAACAGCACTTAACGACTATAGAATATAATTTAAACAACTATAAATAAGTAACATAAGTAATAAAAAACGGATATAAAATTTAATTCTTTTGTTATTTGGTACAAAAATAAATATAATAAAATAAATCACTGTTCTCATATATAATGACATAAAATTTAACATTATCCTTTTCTAGAGTCATCTATTTTTTTAGTTTTTATCCTTATTTTTGTACTTTATTTTAATTTTATTAAACCAAAAAGTACTAATGTCATTTAACTTTAATTTTTAACTTTTATCATAAATGAATATGTGACTTTGAATGTATTAGATAATAAAAAAAAACTGATAATAAAAAAAAGGTTAAATTTACTCATTCATTACATTTATAAGAGTGTAGATGATACACATAAGAGTTACGCGATTTTTTTTGAACTTTTATTTTTAAAGTAGTATTTATTTCTGAGTGTAATAATTATGAATTAATATATGTTGGTAACTAATTTCGATTGATGAGAAAATAGAAAGAGAATAAAAACTGAGGAAGGAAGAGAGAACAAACTAATACAAGAGTGGTGGTGAAGTATATGTAGATAGATAATGATAAGAAAAAAGAGTAATAAAAACAAAAATTAAAAATTCTAAATGAATAATAAGACTAAAGATAATTTAAAATGTTGAATATAAAATTATACGAAATAAAATTTTTTTAGCTATTAAAATTATGCGAGAGAAAGAGTTATTTAAATATAAATTTTTATATTTGCTTCAAATTAAATATAATTGAGAAATAAATAAATTTACAAATATTTATAACTTTTTATCTTTATTGTTACACATAGTAACATAATGATTTTAGTATTATACCTAAATTAATTTAAATTCAATTATTTTATATATTAAAGAAATTAAATAACTAATAATTTTTTTATTTTTTATTTAATTATTCTATACAAAATTTTTAAATGCTTGATATCTTATTTTTTTTTAAATGATAAAATATGACTTAACAAGTAAGTATGAAAAATAAGTATCTTTATAATAGTTATACATCTAGATATCTAAATCAAACAAAAAAAATAATTCTTTTAACAAATCTTTAACAACTCAAAAATTAACACAATGGATATATATGGATCAAAGTGATAAACAAAAATGAGAGCTGCGATCATGGTAATATGATATGGTGGTAATTGATTGCGATCGGGGTTAATAGAAGAAGAAAACAAAAAAGAAGAATAAAATAAGGCAATATAATAGTGAGGTGAGATAATAATAATTATACATATAAAAAAATAATAAGAGAAAATAATAGTGTATAATACGATGGGATGATATAATCAAAATAAAAATTAATAATTTTAAAATAATAATAAAATTAAAGATAATTAAAGAGGTTCAATATAAAATTAAAAAAATAAATTTTTATCTATTAAAATTATGTATAAAAAAAATGGTTTAAATATAAATATAAATTTTTAAATTATTTCAAATTAAATAGAAATGAGAAAATAAATAAATTTAATATATAAATAATTAATTTATATATAATGTTAATAAATTTTTATTTTAATTTTGTTACACATAATAATAACAATTTTTTTAATTTTTTAACTTAAATTTATTTATTCTATTTTTTTAATTAATTTTTAATTATTAATAGTAAATTTATAATTTAAAAAAAAATATAAAAATATTTTTTTAACTCAATAAAAAAAACGGCTGCTAGTAAGCGGTAATAGCAATGTATTTTTTACTTTTTAGAAATACATATCAAATTGTGGAGTTAAGGTTTATATCAAATGGGCCACTTTTTTGGTTAAAAATGGGCTGGCCCAATTTAGATCCAACTTCTTAGACAAGACAGCAGGCCTATCCCAAATAAAGATCCGCCTTTCTGAACAAGGCACCAACACTTGAAAACAGTTCTTTTTTTCTACTGGATCTGTGAATCTCCCGTTCTTCTTTTCTCGCTTCAACCTCAACGATACCTCACACACGCAGATCCCACTTCACTTGACCTAGTGCGCCAAGTTCATCGTCCATCTCTATCTTCAATTTTACATCGATTTTTGCTTTTCTTAATTATTATTTTTAATGCTAATTAACCGTTTGGATTTTACGGTAATAATTTTTGGTTGTTTTCATCGGTTAGGTCTAAAATCTGAAATCATGAAGCTCGATACTTCTGGTCTAGAATCGTTCTCTACACTCACCGCACCCGGAGACGACATCGTTGGAGAGTTCTCTGCTCCGCCGTCATTCCAGCTTCCTAATTCCAATGATGTGAGTGATTTTTCAACTTTTCAATTTTTCGAGTCTGAAAAAAAATTGTTCTAGTATTTTATTTTTTAATTTATGAGTAGTAAATAAAGGAAATCAGGGTATTGTTCTATAGAGCAGGTTGAAACCTTGGTTTAATACAAAATTTTGTGTTTGTATTTGTGGTTTTAGTTCGATGGCTTTGTGAAAGAAGCTATTCAGACGGTGAAGCCTGCAAAGGGTACTACAACGCTTGCTTTTATATTTAAGGACGGTGTCATTGTAGCTGCTGATTCTAGAGCTAGCATGGGAGGATATATATGTGAGTTGATTTTATGTTTATTTTGTCAAATTTGAAAATTGTTGCTTCTAATTGATTAATGTTGTTTAGGGTTTAATCCACTTGTTTAGTTTGTCTTTGAATTACTATTACATTTCAATTATTACTGATGAGTAATGGAAATTTCCAGCTTCACAGTCTGTAAAGAAGATTATTGAAATTAATCCATATATGCTTGGAACAATGGCCGGAGGTGCCGCGGATTGCCAATTTTGGCACAGAAATCTCGGGATAAAGGTAATTTTTGAAGTCCTTTTATCTTGAATTATTGCTTTTTGTAGTGCTGTTATGATTCTCCTACTGAGGTTCCTCCTTTGCCCTACTCTTCTCTCCAACTGCCGGCGATTCCTTGGTTATATTTTGCTGTGATCATTGTTGTTGGAGTTATAGTTGCAAGTTGTGATGCTTTGCCTCAACTTCTATTCTAATTTATCATGCATGCACATTAGTTGAAGTCATAACTACTCATGACCCGTTTGTTTGAATGTGGATATTTTTGTTATATTTGTTACCATCCTTAGCCTTATATTAGCGAAATCACATTAGTTTAGATGCCTTTAGTAGTGTTCCTAAACCGTTTAGACTATATATTTTCTAGCTTCCTCTATTACTCTAATGCTAGGATTATTGTTGGGATTTGTTGAGAATGGATATATTTTCTAATATAATGGTTTCATGTTTTTATGAGTCCCATTCTGCTGCTTTTCTTATTTTCAACATACATCTTTTGTTCCTGGCCTTCCATTGTGGTTATTATACTCAATTTCTCATTTGACGCTTATTATTTTGTTATAAGTTGCCTTGAGAAGTTTGACTTAGTTGACCTTCACATATACCTCATTCTATATGGATTTTAGATCCTTGAGTTCAGTCCATGTAGGAAATAGAACTAAATGGTTCCACCTGTACGAAGTAAAACAAGACAAATATCTAGCTTTTGCTTAACAATGTATGATTTCTTTACTTCTATAAATATGGGGATGCAAATCGTTTGTCTAATCTGGTCTGTATCATGTGTAGTGTCGGTTGCACGAGTTGGCAAATAAAAGGAGGATATCAGTAACCGGAGCCTCAAAGCTACTTGCAAATATTTTATACTCTTATCGTGGAATGGGTTTATCAGTCGGTACCATGATTGCTGGATGGGATGAAACGGTAATTCACATGTCCAACTGCCATATGGCTTTTGCTCAGCTAGTGCTGTTGCAATTCCTAATGGATGATATCTTTTTAGGGTCCTGGTCTATATTATGTTGATAGTGAAGGAGGAAGATTGAAAGGCACTAGATTCTCTGTTGGATCTGGTTCACCATATGCTTATGGTATATTGGACAGTGGGTGAGTAAATCTTTTCATTTAACTTCTACATGGTATAACAATGCCTTTCACCAATATTCATCAACGGTTCCCTTCTCATCCTAGGTACCGATATGACCTGTCAGTTGATGAAGCTGTTGAACTAGGTCGACGAGCAATATATCATGCAACATTCCGTGATGGAGCTAGTGGTGGAGTTGTTAGCGGTAATTTTTCTCTTTCCTGCGTTGATTGACTCCACACTCCACAGCTACTTCTACATATGAAACTATCTGGAAACACTACAAAACACCTAAACTCCCATTGATTTTACTGTCAACTTAAAGAAAATTGTTAAAATGAAATCATAGAAAATATATATTTTTTTACTATTTTTTTTTCACTTCATGGTCAGCATTTTGCAGCAGCTTTTTCAGTCCCAGTTTATAGCTCTAAATCACTAACTTGGGGATTTATGTGATTTCAGTTTACCATGTGGGACCAGAAGGATGGAAGAAATGGACTGGTGATGATGTTGGGGACCTACATTACCAATACTACCCTGTTGTCCCAAGCACTGTGGAACAAGAAATGGCTGAGGCAACAGGAGCTTAATAAAAGAAGTAACTTATGGATATGTTTCTTAGTTTCTTCTCTGCCTTTTCATATTCTCAATCAACTGTGTGAGACTAACTATTTTATTTTTGAAATATGGCATTCCTTTGATGTGGACAATTGCTGCCTTTATGATGTGTTTAGACTTGAGATTAAAGAAAATTTAGCATCGAAAGTAAGGATTAAGCCACTTGTTTCGAAGTTGGTAAATATGAAATTGAAAGCACATCAGAGTGGTGTAATAGAGAGTAGAGAGTTGTAAGTCAATCATTATCCTTCTTAAAAGGAAATTTCTTGCTGCTGTGTTTTCATAGTTGTTTCTTAGTGAGCACATGGAAAACAAAAAGGATTGAGTTGCTGAGTCAAGGCATAATTAGTACTACTTGGTTACATGCACGGAATGAGTTGTTTTGACGCAGACACCTTCGTTATAATCATCAATTAAACACAACATAGTAAGCACAAATGCTTTTTGGTCTCTACATATCAAAGCCATCTCCGTAACTCTTTTTCTATGAAAGGAATTTCGATTCAATTCTATCAGGGAGACAGAAGGTTTTCAAAGAACAAAGGAATGGTTTGAATTTGCACGATTTCTAAATGTTTGAACTTACGACGTTGTTTCAGTTCGTTGTCGTTACGAGTCGTTACGAGAATGACTCTAATCTATACGTGTCTAAGGACTAGAATAGATCAAATATTATTTAAGTAATTTATTTCTAATATTGGTATTTGATTAAATTAGTTTTAGAGAAATTTAAATTGTTGACTCAATTTATATATTACGACTATTTTTTTTAAATATATTTTTTTTATATTTTTTAATATAAAATTATTTTTTTTCTAATTTTTAAGTTTATTTTCTTTCTCATTTTATATTTTAGATTAGTAATGTAATTATTAAGAAAAATGTATTTAAAAAAAAGAGAAAAAATACTAAAACATCACTATTTAAAAAAAAAAGAAAGATGCGTGAAAAAAAGGAAAACGAAAAATTAAAACATCACTATTAGAAAAAAACTGTTAATATGCGTATGAATGGAGTCGGAATTGAGGAATATATATAGATATAAAAAATAAAAAATTATTGCACGATTGTAGAATAAAAAATAATCATATATATAAAACGAAATAATTATAACAAAAAAATAATTAATATATGTGATTTAGATGTTTTTAATAACTGATAACATAGAGTTTAACAAAATATAATTCACATATTTTTTTATTTATGTATATGTATAGAATTATTTCTGTATATGTATATATATTAAAAAAATTACCGTAATATATATATTATTTAACAAAATTAATATATAAGGTTATGGAAAGTTCTATCCAAGTTTGACAAGAATAAGATGATTTACATAAAAATGGTTCTCATGGATAGTAAGGTAAGTTGATTATTTTCTATTATTTTTTTAAGTGATGCTAGGTCCAATTTATAAATATTTTTTGTTCATATTTTAAGTTTATTTAATAAGTAAACCCTTGCATGCGAACAAAGATAGTGCGATTTTATAGATTTATAAGTGCTAATAACCTTTATATTTAATTTGTTTTATAGTTTGATAATAACTAATATATTTATTGGTGGATTTAACTATTACTATATTATTTATGATCACATTCAGTATATATGTCTGATTTATTGAAAAAAAAGTAGATTATTCAAATCGATTAATAACTATTTTAGAGTTAATCCAATTAATACTAAATTTAAAAAAAATAATACATAACATCTTACTTTTTTTAATCAAATTATTATAATTTAAATTAATTTTAAAAAATAATTTAAAATTATAATTTCAATCTTATCACGTGCATGGCACGGATAATTATACTTGTTTTGTTTCTATTCATCACAATAGTTGGTAATAATAATATTATTATTTTATTTTTCTTTCAAATTATATTTTCTCAAACTAAATACAGTAATTTTATTTTAAAAACCAACAAAATCAAATTGATAATATATAGTTGCTTTAAGATGAAACCATGCTAAAGTCTCTCCTCCATATGTAAAAAATCAATAATAATCATCATGCTAATCAAAATAATAATAATAAAAAGTTTTAGAATTGTGTAAAAAAAAGTAACACTAATGATTATATCTCTAATACTCCCTAAATTTTTATTATACACATTATACAAATATTCCATTGGCTCTCTATACTTTCTCATATAATAGACAGCCCTCAAGACAAAAAAAAAAAATAAATAAATAAATAAAAGAGAGCTCTGGAAAGATTTCATAAATATAAATATAATAATAGAGATAAAGAGCGAGTGAAACCCCATAATGGTCCCTCAGATTGAGCCCGTGCACCAATGTTATCCCTGACTTTCGAAATGCTCTAATTGCACCCTTCAGATTGAGCTCCGTGCGAAATCCTGGTCCCTCCACCCAATTCCGGCGTGACTCAACAGCCGGAGCGCTGAGCTGGCTGCTTATTGTCCACGTAGGCAGCCTTAAACGGCTAGCTGATGTGGAGGATCTTCAAAGAATGTCGAAATTCCCTGAAGTAGTCCCTGGTACCAATTATAAACCCTAAGTTGTTCTTCCCTCTTCCTATGTGAATTGGTTCGTCGTCCAACTCTCCCTCTTCTTCACTCTTATTCTTCTTCTTCGTCCTCTCCCGCCATGAGTGACAGTCAAGCTTCTCGTAGGTCGAATCGCTCATCTGCGACTGGAATCTGGAGAGGAAACAATGTGCGTGCCCGGCGTTCAGCAGTTCCAGAGTGGTGTGGTTGTGGGTGTAGGCCTGTCCTTCGGTGGTTAGGGACGGAGAGTCATCCTAATAAGCCGTTCTTCGGGTGTCCGAATTATAACGTGAGTGCAATTACTGGCTGAAATTTATAGTGTTGGTTACTTGAGGTAGTTGTTTAATAAGGTTGATGCTTGTTTGCAGACTAGTGGAAAGAATTGGTGTGGGTTATTTCTCTGAGCAGATTCGGTAAATGATGAGGTGCCGCTGAAGTCTGATGAAGAAGATGAGCAAGGTGGGATGAAGATGAACATTGCATGGAAGGTGGGCAGACTGGAAGCAGATGTGAGAAATGTAAAGCTGATGGTCCAAGTGCTTGGTTTAGGGGTATTTATGTTAGTTGTGTTTGTGTTGATGTTACTATTGAAGGAGGTTTGATTAGGGTGAGAGCTGAAACACACAACCAGTGTAATCCAGTTTATGAACAATGTAATTGACATTAGATTGTTTTTGATATATTGAATGACTATTTGGTTTTGTTCTTGTAAGTGGCTTTGTAGGACTCCATTGTGAGGAGCTTGTGGCAGAAATTCTCTGGCCACTTGTTGACCCTAGCAATAGCAGCACATGCGTGCACACATGGGATTCCTGCAACACCATCATCCAGCAATAACAAGTAGGTGCATAGTTAATTAGACTCACTAGGCAGAGTAGTTAAATAATTAAGTAACAGTTAAAGACATTACCTGTTAGCATCCAAAACTGACAAGTACATAGCCTTTTCCCCAGATCCACTACATGGTGTGTAGGGTGTCCATGTACCTCGAACTTCTCGTATCCGGTGTCTCCAGCCCAGATTGGTTGCCATTGCCTAGATTCCTTCCTCAGCTTCTCCAGTCTGCTCTTGATCACTGGGGGAAGTATCCCCATA
Source organism: Arachis ipaensis (assembly GCF_059453495.1). NCBI lineage: Eukaryota > Viridiplantae > Streptophyta > Magnoliopsida > Fabales > Fabaceae > Arachis > Arachis ipaensis. The sequence goes on from NC_142435.1 coordinate 22,816,405, forward strand.
TGATTATCCAACTTCACTTTATTTTTGGCCATCGTCCTCATTACGAACATCCTAACCTCTTCCAGCAGTGTGATTATAGGCTTCCTCCTAGCTTCCTTAATCTTTGCGTTGAATACTTCGCACGCATTGTTACATATTGAGTCTAACTTTGGCTTGTGACTGAACTGAGATCTTGTCCAAGAATGAGTTGGCCACTTTTCTAGGTATGCCCATGCCTCTGGATTAAGCCTCTTTAACTTTTCCCTATGTTCCCTGAATTCCTCAAATGTTGTGGCTCGTGCACAATCCCATAGCAACCCTCTTAGCTCCAGATCTTTCCATTGCTTGTTGAAATTCTTCCACAAATGCCACACACAGAAACGGTGATGCACATTGAGCATCACCTCCTGTACAGCATTTATGAGTCCCTGCAACACAGAGTGGATGCCAATAATAATTAACACAGATACAACAGAGAGAAGTATGTTGAATACATAGTTATATGCTCATCCATTTAGACCCTTACTTTTTTTATTTTCACCATACTAGACCCTCACTTTTTTAATTTTCACCATAATAGTCCCTGAGTTTCTAACAAAGGCACCATAAATGTCCCTAACTTTTACTATCGTGCATCTACAGTAGTCCTACTCAGATATCAGCAAGCCTCTTACAGATCAAGGATATTGTAACACAGTGATGCAAATAAACTGGAAACTAAATTAGAAGGGATTAGCAGTAGTGTACCTTTTGCATGTCGGATATGAAACACCAACCATGTGTCTTGTAATCTCCCAAATCTGCGTGCAGTAGTTTCAGGAACCATTTCCAGTTGGCAGTGTTTTCAACTTCTACAACTGCCCAAGCAATGACATATATGTGGTGGTTTGCATCCTGCCCAATAGCTGAGAGAATCTGCCCTCCAAAGACAGTTTTCAGGAAAGCACCATCAAGTCCAATGAGTGGACGACATCCTGCCTTAAATCCATTCTTGCAGCCACTTAAACACACATACATTTTCTCAAATATCACATCACCGTTTGGCTGTGGGATGGTGCAAATTTCGACAGTTGAACCCGGATTTGTCTTCAGCAGTGTCTCCCCATAGTCCCTCACCATTGCATACTGAGCCTTTTCATCACCATATACAAGGTTTCTAGCATTAGACAGTGCCCTAGAGATCGAGTTCCTATTCAATGACAGATCATACTTGGTCTTGAAGAAGGTGTTTGCATCACAATGCCTGAAGTTGGGATACTTTCTGACTTTCTTCACCAGCTTACTAGCAACCCAGTTATGATTGGCTGCTCTGTTCTTATCCTCCCTTGCATAGCTATGATCATCTCTGAAAGTCTTCACTTGCCAGCAAGTATTGTCTCGGTCCTTGCAAGCAAAGATGACCCAACCACATTCCTTCACCTTGCAAACTGCCCTAAGCCTATTCCTATCATTTTTATTGAACCGAATACGCCTTCCCTTCTGGATGGTGTACTCCCTAACAGCCTCTTTGAAATCCCACTTTGTATTAAACTTCATTCCAACCTCCAAGTGAAGCTCCCCGAACCTAGCACCCTCTCTAAAAACAGGAAACACCTCATCAGACTCGGTCTCCTCTTCTAGTTCGTCTTCAGAATTGGGTGGGATTTTCATCTCCAATGAATGCCAAGAGTTGGCACCATCAGAATCAGTCCCAGGATCGAATGCATCATAATCATCATTCTTATCAGTTCCAACTTTTCCAAAATCCACTTCAACATCAGAATTACCCTCCACATAAGCATCTTCATCAACACAAATCTTCTCCTTCATCTTATTCTTTCCCTTACCCTTATCCTGTGAAGCACTCCCCTTACTTGTTTTCTTCTTACCCTTTACCTTAGGTGAAGGAACAGGGTCCGCAGCACATGAATCAGATGAGTTGTCTTCCCTTACTGGTTTATAGGGCTCATCTTCTGAACTATCATCAGTTTTAGAGGACTCCTCATCAGATGACATCAACATAACTGGGATCTTGTTACCCTGCCCTCTTTTCTGAGCCTTTGTGCCTCCTATCCCAGTGGCAGACCTGAGACAATACCTCCTATGAACTTTTGTTTGACTTGGTTTCGGGGTGTTCTTCGCCTTCTTTTTAACTTTTTGTTTAGACAGCACCTTAACAGATGCTTTTACCCCTTCCTCTCTAGGTCGACTCACATTAGCAGTAGGATTCTTTCCATGATTTGGCCTAGAACCATCGTCTGGGACAGCTGCAACATTTTCCTTAGCTTGAGCCCCAAGGTCCCTTACTTGATCATCAATGTATACCATAACCTCCTCCCCTTCTATCAGTTCAGGTGACGAAACCTGATGTTCAATGTGGATATCAACAAGGCCGGCATTCTGTGAACCCATCTCACACATCTCTCTTAGGTCTGCATCACTATTTAACTTCCTCAATCCCTCCCCTATGCTCTTTCCAGGTACAAGCCACCAGACTTCCTTCATTCTGTCATAACCTAGCTCCTTATAATAGTTTCTCAGGTAAAATACATCCAACCTATCCACCTCAACATCACCTAGGCAGTTTCTGTTGTCCGGATAGTAACCAATCTTTTCATCCATGCCCTTCTCAAAACTTCCTCCATGATGAAACATAATGTCCAGTACTTCATCCATCTGCCAGATAAGTTAACAAACAAATTAAACACATGCAACCTTTCTTTGAGGAAGAAAAAAAAAAATAGAGTAAACCAAACCCCTACCTAACAACGTAACCACAAAAACCTAACAACACAGAAATCTAAACAAGACACCAAACGAATATCAACTCTGCTTCAATCAAGACACCACGTGAACATCCATCAGTGAAAAAAAAAAATTTAAACTTCAACTACACATTCTGTATTACTAACCTTGTTGTAGCTGACGATGACGATAGCCTCTGCTTTAACCACTTCGTACCTGTGGCGTACTTCCTTCTCCTGGCAATGAACTCACTCAAGCAATAGCCAGAAAGTGCCCTAATGTCACACCATTCTCTGGACGACAGCGAGAGGAAACGTTTGAAGAGAAGTAGGAGAAAGACTAACGAATGATCAACCCCCTCCCCAAGCAACGTTTCAATTCCTCTCCAAGGCAAAACGACGTCGTGTTGATTCATTAAGGCCATCCACGCAAAACGGCGCCGTTTAAGGCTGCCTACGTGGACAATAAGCAGCCAGCTCAGCGCTCCGGCTGCTGAGTCACGTCGAAATTGGGTGGAGGGACTAGGATTTCACATGGAGTTCAATCTGAAGGGTGCAATTAGAGCATTTCAAAAGTCAGAATAACATTGGTGCACGGGCTCAATCTGAGGGACCATTATGGGTTTCACTCAATAAAGAGCGGATTACTAAAATTCAAATTTTAAACTCAACAGTCACCGCCCCTCACTCTCTCTTTCTCTTTCTCTCTCTCTCTCTCCTTCCCCCGACCCCATTTCAGATACATCTCACGCAGACAGAGTGAAGAAGAGAGGGCATCTTTCTGTCTCCCTCTCCCACAATCGACAATGTCTCTTCGCCACGAGAAAGAGATGGAAGTGAACGTGCAGGTCCTCCTCCTCTGCCGCCCCTTCAGCGACGACGAGTTGCGCTCCAAGGCCCCCCAGGTTGTCACCTGCAATGACTATAACAGAGAAGTCGCCGTCTCTCAAAACATCGCCGGCAAGCACATTGACAGGGTTTTCACTTTTGACAAGGTATTCTTCAATGGACTTTGCTACTCATTTGCAAATAATTTTTTTTCTTGCTTATAAGCCTTGGATTTGTTCAAATTGAAATTAGTATTGTTTGTATTGACAGAAATGAATAATAATTTTGTAACAAGTTTTGAGAAGTGAATACTGGAGCGACTGTTTTTAGGGTATCTGATGTGTGATCATGTTCTATGTTCTATTTTGCAGGTTTTTGGTCCTAATGCACGACAACAAGATCTTTACGATCAAGCTATTATTCCTATTGTAAATGAAGTTCTAGAAGGATTTAATTGTACTATATTTGCATATGGTCAAACTGGTACTGGAAAAACATACACTATGGAAGGTGAATGCAAAAGGTCAAAGGTATGAAGTAGCATCTGTGCTAGTTAGTATTCTACCTATCACAATGAATGTTATTTTGATTTATTTGGCTGCTGTATTGTAGAGTGGTCCCAATGGAGAGTTGCCTGCAGAGGCTGGAGTCATTCCTAGAGCTGTTAAACAGATTTTTGACACTCTTGAGAGCCAAAATGCTGAGTACAGTGTCAAAGTCACTTTTTTGGAATTGTACAATGAAGAGATCACTGATTTGCTTGCCCCCGAAGAACTTTCGAAAGTTTCTTTGGAAGATAAGCAAAAGAAACAGCTGCCACTTATGGAGGATGGCAAAGGTGGAATTCTTGTAAGGGGATTAGAGGAAGAAATTGTGACTAGCGAGATTTTTACCCTTCTGGAGAGAGGGTCTGCCAAAAGACGCACTGCTGAAACTCTGTTGAACAAGCAGTCAAGGTTGCTTGAATTGTTAGAACTTAGAATGTCATATTTTGATTTTATATTAAGATTTAGTTAACTTTTTCAGTCGGTCACATTCATTGTTTTCAATAACAATCCACATCAAAGAGGCAACCCCAGAAGGTGAAGAACTAATCTAATGTGGCAAACTGAATTTAGTGGATCTGGCTGGCTCGGAAAATATATCTCGTTCTGGTGCTAGGGAGGTAATACATTGGGCGGATACCTCCTAGTTTTATCCTTCACCTTAGGCTTTACACAATCATCTTAATTTGTTTGATTTTGTAACATATCTTAGGGTCGTGCAAGAGAGGCCGGAGAAATAAACAAGAGCTTGGTTACTTTAGGGCGGGTGATCAATGCACTTGTGGAGCACCTTGGTCACGTTCCTTACAGGTTTTTATGTTTATCTTTCTTTTTTTGTTAACCTCCTTTTAATAAACAAATTGGTCGAAGCTCTTTGAGTCTTTGTATATTCCTCATTCATATGCTTACACGGAAAAGATGGTATTTAGGGATAGCAAGTTGACACGTTTACTGCGTGATTCCCTTGGGGGAAGAACCAAAACATGCATCATAGCGACAGTATCCCCTGAAGTTCATTGCTTGGAAGAAACTTTGAGCACGCTGGATTATGCACATAGGGCAAAGCACATTAAAAATAAGCCTGAGGTATGTTCATGATTAAAGTTATTTAAGTGTCGAGATGTTTCTTACACCATGCATCTTTACCAGTATAATTTGGCTCATATATATATTGCTTTTACAAAGATTACATGACTGTTATTCTGTGTATTACATCTGTATCATACATAAAAACATATAAACAAAGTGTTTTGGGTACACCATTCGATCAATTATTTGTAATGGCAACGTCTTATGAGAGTTCACTTTTTGGTTCACATGAACCAAGTGAACTGGGGCAGATCAAGTGCTTTTAATCCCATTTTGTTTTTAAAGGAATTTTTACTAACTAGTCCTTACTAGTTTTGGCTATTTTCTTATTGGAATCTGTACTGCAATGTAATGAAGATGTTTATCATGTGTTTTGTTGTGATTCATTGCCTTGATTTAGAATTTTTTTCTCCCCTTTTTTCTTTAATTAGGTTAATCAGAAGATGATGAAGTCAACTCTTATTAAGGATCTTTATGGGGAAATTGAACGCCTGAAGGCAGGTGAGTTGCTCTAAATTTCATTGTTGTTCATGGAAAGAATAACTTGGCTCTTCATATTACTGCTAAAATTGCATTGTTGCTGATGAAGTTTGTGATTTTGATCAGAGGTTCTACACGTGAGAAAAATGGAGTGTATATACCAAAGGAGAGATTTTATCAAGAAAAAAGTGAAAGGAAGGTAGTTTTTTCTGCCATCATTAGTACCGATATAGCAATATTTTTCATAAGAAAATATTTTTTCATGTGATTTCACCTGCTGAGATTGAAATGGAATTACTTTTCTTTCCCTCTCATTCTTGTGCTTGGTATATAAATTGGTTTCATATATTGTTCTCATGGTGTTTCATTGATCCAAGATTTTTCACTGTTTAGGCCATGGCAGATCAGATTGAGCAGATGGGGCTGACTATAGAAAATCATCAGAAGGTTAGTTTTCTTAAAAAACCAATAGCTATATCTGCAGATGATATTGTGCGCCTGTGTATTCCTATTTTGCTTGATATTTTTTTCATGTTTGGACCAGCAATATGATGATTTGAATAGTAGATACATTGAGCAAGTACAACATTGCTCTGATTTGAGCAACAAACTTGATACCACACAGGTTAGCTATCTAAGGTTTTGGTCCTTTATTGTTATGTTAATGTACATCTACTTATCAGGAAAAGAATAAAAAACTACAGAAAAACTTGAACAAGACCAGTGAGTTGCTCACTAACACAGAGGATGAATTGAGGAGATCTCAGTATACGGTGAAAGAGAAAGACTTCATCATTTCTGTGCAGAGAAAAGCAGGTAGATTCATTATTGTGTTTCTGTCTTTATCTCTTATTACGCAGTATTAAGTTGAGATGGTGGTTAAAACAATTGTGTCTGACAGAAAATGCACTAGCTCATCAAGCTTGTGTATTACGGGCTGATTTGGAGAAAGTTCTTCAGGATAATGCTTCGCTGTTTTTGAAAATTGGTAGGCATTTATCCTTTTCTGTGAAATTATTGACAAAGAATCCAAGTTGTACGTTAATGACTTGTATACATCTGTTATCGTAGGTAGAGAAGACAAGCTGAACTTGGATAACAGGGCTGTGGTGAACAATTTTCAAGCAGAGCTTGCCCAGCAGGTTGGTTATCTTTGCAATATTGTTGCGACATCACTGTCAGAACAGAGTGAACATCTTAAATGTGTGGAGAAGCTCTGCCATTCTTTTCTAGGTGTTCATGATAAGGTGGGTACCTCAATTATCTAATGCTGCTGCTTTTTTTTGGTCATGTTCTTCTATGTTTTTATTTAATATGTTGAATCCTCTTAATTCACTGTTCGTTGTTATTTTGGCTTGTTTATTTCATCGCTATGCATTTGCATGGATGTTATGGTATAATTCATTAATTCTCCTCATTTTGTTGCGTATAGGTGGTTTTGGATTTAAAAAACAAAGTGACAGGTTTAAGAAACCTGTACTTATCACACACTGAGACAGTGCAAAATGACCGTTTGCACAAGGCGAGCTCAGATGGTGTTTTAGAGGAATTATCTTCTCTGATATCCTCCAATGGTCGTTCTATTCAAGAAGTATGTTTGAACCATCTCAATTTGTATTCCTTGTTTATATATATATATATATATATATTTTACATCTCTGTTCAACATTAACAAAGTATCTTTTTCCCCTTGGTCAATCAGTTTCTTGAATCTGAGGCCACTCAAGCTGGAGAAATATTTGATGAACTTCAGAGCTCTCTTTCAACTCAGCAGGGTGAACTGGCAGTTTTTGCTAGGGAAATGCGCCATGTATGATCTTTAACTTCTCTCTTCGGCTATAAGACTATAACATAACTATGCACAAATCAATCTTACCTGTTTCATTTTTATTTCTTTATTCTATGCAGTTTCTTTTGCTGAGTGGTGTTTTTTTATTTCTTTCTTTTTTTTTTTGGGGGGGGGGGGGGAGGGTGTTCTGTTTATTCAAAATGCACTTAGCGTTGAACAAATAAAGGATATATCTGATCCCTCTCAAGAATTTGTTGATAAGCTTTTTGAAGAATAAAAAAAGCTTGAAGACTTTGCATCAGAGGCTGAGCAAACACAACTGAATTGTATTGCTGACTTTAGGAAGTCTTTCGAGGTTGTGATGTAAAATATTAATATTAATGCACTCTTTCTATGGTGGCTTATGGTGGTTGACCTATTCTTTACAGGAGCAATCAAGATCAGATTCAGAGAAGCTTATTGCGGATATGACCAGCTTAGTTTCTGATCATATTCGTCGTCAAATGGATCTGGTCCGATTTGAGTATTACTTCGTCAATGTTTCTTAGTAAATCTTTCTTATTTGGGTTGGCAGTTTAGTTTCTTATGGACGATGGTGAATTATTCAGGTGGATGAAAAGCTTGTTGATCTTAGACAAAGCAGCATTAAGAACAAGACGACGAACATGTGTCATCAGTAGGAGAAATTGTGTCCCATACAAAAAGGAAATGGCAATCTTTTTGTGTGCAAGCAGAGAAAGAGACCAAGGATACCGCTGATTATTCTGCAGCAAAGCATTGCCGTATGGAGTTACTCATGCAGCAAAGGTCAGTGGCTTGCCCATGGTTTCTTGATCAAGTCCTCCTTTAGTAAAATTTGTAGTGTCTTATTTTTATATCTGTAGTGTAAGTACCGCTGGATCAGCTTTAGAGCATATGAAGAGGACTCATGAGGCTGTAAATGAGAAAGAGTCCAAGCATATTTCTGCAGCAGTGTCACTAATCAGGTATCTAGTGAATTGATTGTAAGAAACTGAGAATAACTGTCAGTAATGCCCATGCTTATTGAAAATGTGCTTCATTGAGTCCTTATCCGCTCTTAAACTAATACTTTTGTGATCAACTGATTAGTTTTTCCATGTGATGCAATATCTATCACTTGTGTACAGTAATGCTTCTAATAGCAATGAGCAACATGACATGGGATCAATTCTGCTCGTGTTGCAGCAGAGGAAGATGTGGCAAAGAACAGCAAGGATCTCTTTGAGCAGTTTGATGGTAAGTGTATGGTTTCATTGCATAGCAAAATTGGTTGCAAAAAAGCAGCTGCAGGTGTCTGCAAATTTATCTTAGCTAAAACAACTTAATGAAGGGGTCTACCTGTTGTGCAGAACAAACTAGTCAATTTTTTTTCTCTTAAAAATGAGTCTCATTTTGCATTCATTTGATCCTCTATTTTATTTTATTTTTGCAGTCATGTCTGCGCAAGAGCGGGAATCCATTTCTGGAATGCTGGATGTAGTAAAGACTCATTCAAATACACTTGAGACCTTCAGAGAAGACCATGCTGGCCAAGCCTCTTCGATTGAAGAGAAGGCTCGCGAAACTTTTCAACAGCACTATAGGGTACTTTAACTCTATTTAGTAACTACAAGTTTTATCAATGAAGCATCACTAAACTTTTTCTGCCTTTCATGCATTGCATGGCTTGTTGCTTTGTCTTCTCTTTGCAGGACTATGAGCCTAGTGGAAATACACCAGTAAGATGTGAAACAGACGTTCCGAGTAAAGGAACAATCGAGTCTCTTCAATCACTGCCAGTGGAATCGCTTCTTGAGGAGTTTCAGGAAAACAATTCAAGTGAATCCTCAGTAAAGGAGTTGAAACCATCGCTTATTCCACGTTCTCCTCTTAGCGCACTGAACTGATGGTTCAACTAAATTGCATGCTTTGGTCCTTAATGAAATTAAATTTGTTTGTATCTGTAACATTGCATTGTTTTTTTGTTACCAGTAGTAGTTCCATGCTTGAGAAGCATCAGGTGATGAGATACAATGTGAAATCTAGGCCAAATTACTTATGTAAAATCCCATCTTGGGATGGAATATAGAGGTCAAATAATGTTTGTAATTTTAGGGTAATGATGTCGTATGTAGTTAATTCTTATTCTTCACCTGTCAATTATTTGGCAGATACCTGTTTACTTAATGTTTCTTGTAATGATGAACACATTTATATCAAGTGAAAATGGGAACCAGGGTTATGTTGGAACTATTTATTCATTTATTCAGTTATGATCGTCGCATAGACATTGTTGCTCTCCGAATGTCACAACAACAATGCTCCTTACTTCCCTGATAACTTACTTGATCGAGGAAGACGTGTGGATAATTATTTATTAATTTTGGTCGAATGAAGACGACGAGTGGGGTCAGAGTTGTCTACTGAATAGTGTACTTTAGAGGATACTCGATAGTGGCTTTAATTAGTTTGGTCTTATTGGCCGATTTTCTACTTAATGGACCACTTTCCAATCCTATCATCATCATTGATCATTTGATCCAAAGTAAATAGCGTTACTCTCTATACCATACTCTCGTCGGATACAACCACCAACAAGAAGAATCATCAAAATGAGTAGTAGCAGCAGTGAAGAAGAAAAAGAACAAGAACTGCAACAGCACTTCACCACTCGTGCCGTTGGCGGCACCGAATACAGCTGGTGCAAGGCAGTTCCCGGCGGCACCGGAACAACCGTCCTCGGCCTCCTCCTCTCTAAACCACCACACATTCCCAAACTCCAAACCGTACTCCGCAACCTCCAAAGTAACCATCCTATCCTTCGCTCAACAATCCACTTCGACTCCAACGCCAATTCCTACCACTTCCGAACTCCCCCAACCTCCAATATTCAAATCCACTGCCTCGATCTTCAATCCACCTCCGCAATCCTCGGCTGCAGTTCCGGCGACGGAGATACTGACTTCCACCTGATTCTGGAGCACGAGCTGAACCTGAACAAGTGGCGCGATCCTAGTGGCGATGGCTACGGCGTACTGCGCGTGAGTGTGTACGCGATAAGCGAGAGGCGATGGGGAGTGTTTTTGCGGTTGCACACGTCGGGATGCGACCGCGCGGCGGCGGTGACTTTGCTGAGGGAGCTGCTGGGGAAGGTCGGATGCGGCGGAGAGAGTAATGGAGAGGCAGAGGAAAATGGAATGGGAATGGCGATTGAGGATCTGATACCGGTAGAGAAGAGGAACAAGCCGTTTTGGGCGCGTGGTTTGGACATGCTTGGTTACTCACTGAACTCATTCAGGCTTGGGAATTTGGAATTCGTGGATGCGGACTCGCCTCGGAGCTCCAAGGTTGTGAGGTTGCAATTGGACGCTCACCACACGAGCCAGATTGTGGCTGTAAGTACCACACTTTTTTTTTTTTGTGAATATTATTGGTGTTGTAAAATAATTTAAATAAATAAATAAAGAAGAGATAACAAATATAAAATATAGAAATATAATTAGATAACACTCGTAGTAATTTTCACTAGAATTACTATATCAATATAATAGATATAATTATGTATTGAATAATATTAAAATAAAGTATATAAGAAAGAGAATAGTAAGAAAGAGAGAGAGAGAAAAATGTTATATTATTATTGTTGTTGTTTTTCTCCTGAGACTTTAGCCTCCTATTTATAGATACAATAGGTCAAACATTCAAAACTTCATTTAATATCATTTTGGCTTGGGAGGTTCATTTCTCATAGGGAAAATGAGCATTCACGTCCTTTTGAACTTATCACAACACTCCCCCTTATATGATAGTGAAGGAAAAAGAGTATAATATCCTTTATGATGGGAACTGCCTCATTAAAAACTTTGTCAAGAAAAATCCAATGAGAAAAAACCTGACCAAGGAAAAAAGAGTACAGTTTCCTCCTCTTGTCAACATCATTTAATGTCTCGAAATTTGTGCATCCCAATCTTATGTACCAATCTTTCAAAGGAGGATTTTGGGAGTGACTTTGTGAATAAATCTGTCAGATTGTCACTTGAGCGGATCTGTTGGACATCAATTGTCCCTTGATTTTGAAGATCATGAGTAAAGAAGAATTTGGGAGAAATATGCTTTGTTCTATCACTTTTGATGTATCCGCCTTTAAGTTGAGCAATGCATGCTGTATTATCTTCAAACAGAACAGTTGGAGCTATCTTATGATCAATCAGTCCATATGATGACAGAATATATTGGATCAGACTTCTGAGCCAAAAATACTCGCGACTAGCTTCATGAATCGCTAGTATTTCAGCATGATTAGAAGATGTTGCAGCAATTGTCTGTTTCGTGGACCTCCATGATATAGCTGTACCTTCATATGTGAACAGATATCCTGTTTGAGATCTCCCTTTATGTGGATCAGACAAGTATCCAGCATCTGTATAGCCAACTAATTGTGACTTGGATCCATATGGATAAAACAATCCCATATCAACCGTCCCATGAAGATATCGAAAGATTTGCTTGATTCCACTCCAATGTCTTCTGGTTGGAGAGGAACTATAACTTGCTAGTAAATTCACAGCAAATGATATATCGGGTCGTGTATTATTAGCAAGATACATTAGCGCTCCAATGGCACTAAGATATGGTACTTCTGGACCAAGGATATCTTCATTTTCTTCTTTAGGACAGAATTGATCATTTTTCACATCCAAAGATCTTACGATCATTGGGGTACTCAAGGGATGTGACTTATCCATATAAAATCTTTTTAAAATCTTCTCTGTGTATGTTGTTTGATGGATAAAGATCCCATTTTTTATATGCTCGATCTGCAGGCCGAGACAAAATTTAGTCTTTCCAAGATCTTTCATCTCAAACTCTTCTTTTAGAGTTTTTATAATTGTTGGAATCTCTTCAAGAGTTCCAATAATATTTAAATCATCAATGTACACAGCAATTATAATGAACCCAGATGCAGATTTTTTTATGAAAACACATGGGCAGATATCATCATTCTTGAATCCGTTTTTCGCCAGATACTCAGTAAGACGATTATACCACATTCGTCCAGATTGCTTCAGACCATATAAAGATCTTTGCAATTTGACTGAGTATAATCCTTGCGAATATTCATTGGATGGTTTAGATATCTTTAGTCCTTCAGGGACTTTCATATAGATATCCCGATCTAATGAACCGTATAAATAGGCTGTTACCACATCCATTAAATGCATATGCAGTTTATGATATGCAGATAAACTGACCAAATAACGCAATGTTATCGCATCCACTACAAGGGAATACGTTTCTTCATAATCTATACCGGGGCTTTGTGAGAAACCTTGTGCCACAAGTCGGGCTTTATAGCGCACAACTTCATTTTTCTCATTTCGTTTTCTCACAAATACCCATCGGTATCCAACAGGTTTTACATCTTCTGGTGTATGGACTACAGGTCCAAAGACTTCACGTTTTGCAAGTGAGTCTAATTCAGCCTTCATGGCTTCTTTTCATTTTGGCCAATCATTCCTTTGTCGACATTCTTCGACTGATCTTGGCTCAAGATCCTTACTTTCATGCATGATATTTAATGCCACATTATATGCAAATATTTTATTGACAATTGTCTTATTTCGGTCCTATTTCTCTCCTGTAAAGACATAATTTATCGAGATCTCGTCATTTTCACAATTTTCAGGTACCTGAACGTCTTCTGGCGTTAAAACTATATTAGAATTTTGGACAACTGCAGGTGTCTCTACTATGTCTTCTTCAATAGGAATATTATTTACATCTTCTCGCTTTCGAAGATTTTTATTTTTGGAACTGACAGGCCTGCCACGCTTCTGGCGTAAATTTGCTTCAGTGGCTACTTGTCCTACTGGGACATCAATTCGAATTGGGACATTTTTCGCAGGTATATAAGATTTGGTTATCCTCTTTGTATCGTAAAATGCATCAGGCAACTCATTTGCTATTCTTTGCAAATGTATAATCTTTTAAACTTCTAGTTCACATTGCCTTGATCGAGGATCTAAATGCATCAAGGATGATGCATTCCAATTAAGTTTCTTTTCAGGAAACTTATTCTCTCCCCCTAATGTTGGAAATTTTGATTCATCAAAAATGACAATCCACAAACCAAGCTTTAAATACATCTCCAGTTTGTATCTCAAGATACCTCACTATAGAGGGAGAATCATATTCAACGTATATCCCCAATTTTCTTTGGGGTCCCATTTTGGTGTGATTAGATGGTGCAATGGGAACATATATTGCACACCCAAATATTCTTAAATGGAAAACATTTAGCTGCTGGTCAAAAGCTAATTGCATAGGAGAGAACTGATGATAACTCGTTGGCCTCAAACGAATAAGTGCTGCGGCATGTAAAATAACATGCCCCAAACCGAGGTTGGGAGATTTGTTCTCATAAGTAAGGGTCTAGCAATTAACTGGAGGCGTTTAATAAGTGATTCTGCTAACCCATTTTGTGTGTGAACATAAGCTACTGGATGTTCAACACTTATTCCATTAGCCATACAATAAGCATCAAAAGCTTGGGAAGTAAATTCAACAGCATTATCAAGACAAATTGCTTTGATTGGATTTTCTAGAAATTGTGCTTTTAATCGAATAATTTGAGCCAGTAATCTCGCAAACGCCAGGTTGCGAGAAGATAATAAGTACACATGTGACCATCTCGAAGATGCGTCTATCAGGACCATAAAATATCTAAAAGATCCACATGGTGGATGAATAGGTCCACATATATCACCTTGAATCCTTTCTAGGAATTCAGGGGACTCAAATCCAATCTTTACTAGTGATGGCTTTAAAATTAACTTTCCCTGAGAACATGCAGCACAACAAAATTCACTAGTTTTAAAAATCTTCTGGTTCTTTAGTGAATGTCCATGGGAGTTTTTAATAATTCTCCTCATCATGGTTGTTCCCGGATGACCCAATCTATCATGCCAAGTTATGAATTTATTTGGGCTAGTAAACTTCTGGTTTACAATGGCATGTGATTCAATTGCACTAATTTTGGTGTAATATAACCCAGATGAAAGTGAGGGTAATTTTTCTAATATAACTTTCTTATTTAAATCATGAGTTGTGATACATAAATACTCACGATTTCCCTCATTCATTGTCTCAATATGATATCCATTTCGGCGAATATCTTTAAAACTCAACAAGTTTCTTCGAGACTTAGTAGACAATAGTGCATTATTTATTATGAATTTTGTTCCTCCAGAAAACAAAATTATAGCTCTTCCGGAGCCTTCAATCACATTGCCTGAGCCGATAATAGTATTAACACATTCTTCTTTTGGCACAAAATGGGTAAAATATATATCACTTTTGAGAATAGTGTGCGGACTTGCACTATCAGCAAGGCATACATCTTCATTACATATCCTTGCCATTCTCTTCAAAGATAAATAATAATAAAATGAGTAGTATATACAGTTAAATTGAATACTTGATCGGAATTATTTTTCTAAGAAATACTACACATAAAAATAATGTCGTATACTAAAATTTTATTTTAAATTTGACACATTTAATGATTTCAAAATTCATAAACATTAATATTTCATTATTTATATATATATATATATATATTTGAAACTTAAATAGATAGAAAATAAAACTTAACAATAAGTTCTTTATATATATTTATTTACATAGATACTTCACAATTCCACATATTAAACTATTTCATCATTGATCAAATGACCAATATTTTCTTCAGGGTCCTCAAAGAAATCAGATACATCATAATGAGTAGTGGAATTTTCAGTATCATTTGAAACAAAATTTGTTTCCTTTCCTTTGTCATCTTTTTTCAAAGATGCCTGGTAAAGATCGACTAGGTGCCTTTGGGTACGACAGGTACGTGACCAATGGCCCTTTCCACCACAACAGAAACACTTATCCTCTGTTGATTTATTCTGCCCGATATTTCTTTCTTTATCCCACTTCTGATGAGATCCTCTCTTTTGAATATAATTCATTTTCCTTCCATAATTTTTCTTGTTATTAAAACCTTGCCATTTACCTCTTCTGGGGTAATGATTTGCCGCATTTACTTCAGGAAATGGGGCAGCGCCAGCTGGACGCGCTTCATGATTTTTCAATAGCAACTCATTGTTGCGTTCAGCAATAAGAAGGTAAAAAATTAACTCAAAATATTTTTTAAACACTTTTTCTCGATACTGCTGCTGTAGGAGCACATTCGAGGCATGGAAGGTTGAGAAAGTTTTCTCCAACATATCATGATCAGTTATCTTTTTCCCACATAATTTCATTCGTGAGGTGATTCGAAACATTGCAGAATTATATTCATTTATAGATTTAAAATCTTGGAAACGCAAGTGCGTCCATTCATATCGGGCTTGAGGAAGTATCACCGTTTTCTGATGATTATACCTTTCTTCAAGGTCTTTCCAAAGATCTGTAGGATCTTTTAATGTGAGATATTCATTTTTCAATCCTTCGTCAAGATGACGACGAAGAAAAATCATGGCTTTGGCTTTATCCTTCTGGGATGCATTATTTTCAGCTTTAATGGTATTTTCAAGATCCATTGAATCAAGATAAATCTCAGCATCTAATATCCATGATAAATAATTATTTTCAGATATATCAAGAGTATTGAATTCAAGATGAGAGAGCTTCGACATAATGAAAATTTGTTACCTGAGTCTTCCTAAAAATTTGATCAGAGTCTCGTACTGATAACGTGTTGTAAAATAACTTAAATAAATAAATAAGGAAGAGATAACAAATATAAAATATAGAAATATAATTAGATAACACTCGTAGTAATTTTCACTAGAATTACTATATCAATATAATAGATATAATTATGTATTGAATAATATTAAAATAAAGTATATAAAAAAAAAATAATAAGAGAGAGAGAGAAATATTATATTATTATTGTTGTTGTTTTTCTCCTGAGGCTTTAGCCTCCTATTTATAGATACAACAGGTCAAACATTCAAAACTTTATTTAATATTATTTTGACTTGGGAGCTTCATTTCTCATAGGAAAAATGGGCATCCACGTCCTTTTGAACTTATCACAACAGCTTCGTTACTAGTTGATTAATAGACAATCAGGTGATTTGGTGATTGATTATGTACCTCTTAATCCATTTTAGAGTAACTAGTGCCTGTGCTGCAAAGTTTTTCCTGCAAAAATAAAATAAAAGAACAAAAGGCAATAACAAAAATAAAAAAAAAAGCAAAAATTATAATAAAGTACATATTATAGTATCTATAACTATAGTCATTACAGTGACTATTTAATTTCAGCAAAAAAGTGCGACTTTAATAACGCAATTTTTTAATTGTTAAAATTGTTTAGCTACTGCAACTACCATATCCATAGCAACACAGATTCCATGTTAGAGTAAATAGTTCTACTTCAATATTGTTTGCTCATAGGTACAAAAAAATGTAATATAACGGCCTAAATGGAAAGTATTTTCTTTGAAAAAGAAAAAAAAAAAAGTTGGGTACTAGTGAAAAAGTTTAAAATGGAAAAATAAAAATTGTGTACTAGGTATGTATATATATGGTACGGATAATTAGATTAGATCAATTTTGTCACACCTTGGATATCTAATGTCAAACAATATAGCTACTAATCTCTCGTGTAGGCCCTTTGATAAGTGGGATAATTGGATTGGAATTTTAGGTTTTTTCTTTCCTTTTTTCTTTTCACATCCAATTCGAAAAAACATTTGGTTATCGAAGATAAGTTATTATCGTCACACACACTAAATTATCGTACATAGTAATAGAAATCCCCTTTAAGTGCATATATGTAGGTTTTTATTTTGTTTTTTATTTTTTAATCTTAAGCTCATATAAACATAAGTTATGCATTTATTTCTGCTTTGATTTTATAAAGAGAATAAAGGGGGAAGAAAATTCTTGCTTCAGGGACGAGTTAGTTACTTCTTTTGTCTCCTTTCGTAACGTCGCTTAATTAATTTTATTAGAAAAGAAAAAGTGAACCACTAAAGGCAGTACGGGTTGGTATGGCTAACTTTGTTTTGATTGGAGAGTGCAATATTTTAGGATACGGCTTGCCTAACTGATAACGCTATCCAGATCCAAGTATGGCAAGATGTACTGGAGATAAGATAATAATACTCACGATGGAGACAAGTGTGAGGGGCTTTGGGAATCTCCATTTTATTCTGGAATCTGGAGAAATTATTCCTTAAGAAATTATTGGACGTGTATACCAATCCAACTGTCTTGCCATTTGGATGTGTTATAAATTATTGGAGTTAGAAATTATCACTGCATTATGTTTGCTAAAATAAGAAGTTAAAGGTATGGTTTGTTAGAGAACCACTTTCAAAAGAACTCAGTGCATGTGAATTGGTGTATATTCTATCCACAATTTTGTAGTTATGGCTTCTGGCTTTGGATTCCAATAACAAAGGAGAGACTCGTTCTGCAAGTCATGCTATGATAAATAAGGATTTTCTGTCTGACATTAAATTGATATACTAGTACTCATGCTCTTTAATCGACTACTTGATAATTTGATCAAAACTTTTCATAAATTATTCATATCTGCTGTATGGACTAAGATCAAAGTTGAGATCAACGAATATCAGCTGCATTATTTTATTAAATTCTTTTCTATCACAGAGGATTCATGCATTTGTGAGCTCCTTGGCTTAATATCAGAAAATAGAAAAGATTTGATAGAGAATAGAATGGTGTGTGTAATAGTTGACACATATTTCTTCAGTATACTATGATCTGCTTCTTAGGCTACCAAGGATTTATATTCTGATTGTTATGAAGTATAATTGATAATTTGACATTCTGACTATGATTTGGTAAGGTCATGATGATTCAAAATATTACAATTAATTTTGCAAGATCATGTAGGAATGCAAATCAAGAGAAATTAAACTTTGTGGGGCACTTGCAGCAGCTGGAATGATTGCCGCCCGGGCCTCCAAAAAGCTACCCAGTTATCAAAAGGAGAAGTATGGTGTAGTAACACTCATTGATTGCCGCTCTCTTCTTGATCCAGTCCTTTCCAGCAACCATCTTGGTAATCTGCACTTTTCAGAATGTGTGTTTTGTTTTCATATGTTCTTGCTACCTCTAGACTTCTACATCTGGTTTAAAGAAAAGATTTTTTACTCTAATGGGAAAAAAAAAAGAAAATTGTGGATGCACAGGAGGAGATAGTCTCATTTTAACGAAACTAAGACGATCGGTATATCATTGATTAATAAGACCAATTCTAGTTAATAAATTAGATCATTGCTTGAAGCTTGCTTCTTTTTGACATGAAAACTTTCTATTCCAAATTATTCGCTTCCGTCTAATATTAATAAGAGCTCTTATGCGTTCTATATTGGAATAATCCAGTTTTCTGTGGTCAGAATAATTTGCTTTAGTTACTTTGTTTATAATTATAACAGGTTCAGTTTTTGGCTTCAGGATTTTATCATTCTGCAATATTGAACACACATGATGTATGTGGAGAAACCCTATGGGATCTAGCAAAGAGAAGTTACATGGCCTTTGCAAATGCCATGAATTGCAACAAGCATTTCTCAGACATGTCTGACCTGAACTACCTAATGTGCAAGGCGATCGAGAACCCTGGTTTGACGCCATCATCATCGATGAGAACTGCTTTGATTTCAGTTTTTGAGGACCCTATCATTGATGAATCAGATGACATTCATAAAGAGATTGGATTAGAGGACTATGTGGGTTGTGCTTCTGCTCATGGTGTCGGCCCATCGATCGCCATATTCGACACCATAAGGAATGGGAAGTTGGATTGTGCTTGTGTATACCCATCACCCATTCATTCTAGGGAGCAGGTGCAAGAACTAGTGGATCATATGAAGAAAATCCTTGTGGACGCATGTAACATTTAAGGTCAATCAAATTGAACAATAATCGGCTACTGAGCAAAGTTGAAATCTGAAACATACCAGAGAAAAGTGGCAGGTGGAGAATATTACAAGGCTGAAATAAATTTTCATATTATTCAATCAAGGATGCTTTGGTACCATTTATCATTTCTCTAATTTTCGTTGCACTACAAGAGTAGACGGATTTTTTTTAAATAAATAAAATAAATATTTTAATTACCAAAATATACATTTTGGAGCGTTTTTACTGAAAAGTATCGCATCTCTTATTTTATTTACAGTGTATATGAAATAAGATAACATAAACGAGATAAGGTATAGGACGACGTGGTCGTATCACGTTTATACATGTATTGTCTTGTGCTCTTATCTCGTTATCTCGTTATCTTATTTCATATATGTGTTATCTTATTTCATTTACATTGTAAGCGAAATAAGAGATGCGGATGCTTATATATCTATGCAATCTCCTTTTACTTCGCCATCCAAACCTTCCTATACGAGGGTTTGAAGTGATAATTCTGCCTAACTGCACCTTGTAGGATTGAGATGCTGACAGACAGATTTGATTGTATCAATGGGAGGATGATACGGCAAATGAGACTGTTATCCAATTGTCGGTGGTCCTGCGACATTGTGGGTGCCAAACACGTGTGCCCTCCTCCCACTCTACGTCGCTCCCTAACAAAATAGAATAATAGGGGTAAATAGGTTCAACAAGCATAACAATGACAACTGAAAATATAGAACACAATGAATCTTTAACTTACTAGTATCCGAGATTCTATCGGAGAGCAACACGGAGACTCCAAGAGCAGTCTGTTACATGTTGTCGGCAACGCATATGGTACTTTAATCTATCCGACTCCACCACTCGGTATTCAGCACTTCTACAAATACTGTAATTCTTCACACCCTGCATTACTGCATCTCTGCTTTTGAATTTATGGCTAACCCTAAACTCCACACCACCGTCTAAGTTGTAATCTTCCTCACCCGTGTTGAAAAATGGGTTTTTCTCATGCATCGCGTTCAGATCCAATGTATCTAGTAACTGGGTACAGATGACAAGGCTAAAATTGGGTGCGGGGGAGGCAGAAGATACCTATGTGATGCCTTAACCGGGATCCAGATCCACCACCATTGACGTTGCCAATCTTCGCAGAAATCTCCATCACTTGCTCCGCTATGATTCTCCCATGGATGTCAAACATCAGACGCACATATTCGTCTTCATGGATCCAAAATAGACAAAACCAAAAAACTCCATTTCCCATCTGTGTTAGCAACCTATACCCCACCCTTCCGATCTCTTTTCTCCCACTACTACTGACGCTACCCAATATCAGACTCTTCAATTCTGCCAATGAAATTACTGACCGGGTACACAACAGAATATGATTCTCACACTTAAATGTCACCCCATTATCACTATTTCTCATACGACTATTGGGATATACACTTACAACCAAGTATTCATTATTACTAGACATTCTGACTTATTTTCGGAAGTAATAGGTAGAAAAGAAGTAGTGAAATGTTTATGAAAAATACAAAGCGTTGCACATCCTTTTATAGCTGCTAGAAATTTGTCTTAAATCTTGTTTACAGTATAAATGTCATAATTATTCTCTTATCTCGTTTACAGTGTAAACGAAATAAGATAACACATATCTCGTTTACACTGTAAATGATATATACGCTTCATTTTTTCTTGGCCTTATCTCATTTAAAGTTTAAACGAGATATTTGTTATCTTATTTTGTTTATACTGTAAACGAGATAAGAGATGCGATGCATTTCGGTAAAAATATTCCAAATTATATATTTCGATAATTAAAATATTTATTTTATTTATTTAAAAAAAATCCAAGAATAGATTCATCATCCTTTTTTTTCATTGATATATGACTATTTTTTTTTGGAACGGATGATTTTTTTATATTTTTCATATAAAAAACATAAAAATAAAAATTGTCAAACCAATTTGTACTTAATTTTTTTTGTCAATATTAGTCGATTTTTTTAAATTATTTTGTTTATTTTAATTTTTAAATTTTAAATTATAAATTTTTAATTATAAATTTTTAATTTTCAATTTTCAATTGACTAAATGATTAATGCTGAGTGCTGAGTATCTAAAAGTTGTTTCTCGTATATTTTTTTTATATATTAATTGATTGGGAGTTAGTGACTAATCACTAGTTTAAAGATTTGTCTATAATGAAAAAAGTATCAAGTGATTTTTTAAGGACTAGAGAAAATATGTCATTTTTTGTAGCTGTGATGATTTTCTATATTATTTTTTATATTGTATGGATGACTTCTAAGTTAGTAAAATTATAATGAATAAATTAAAAGATGACTCAATTATACTAATAATTTTTTTAAGGCATAAATTTAGTGAAAGAAAAAGGTGGGCTTTTTGAGATAAACATGTATTTAGTAAAATTAATCAATTTCTCATGTGGCAAATAAATTCAAACTAACTCAAAGTAATGCTCATTAAATCATGAAATCATTGCCTATTTAACAAGGATTCTTAGCTTATTGCATGAAGTTCAAAAGAAAAAACAACTAAAGATGCGGCTGCATCACAACACCAAACTTAATACTTTGCT
This sequence comes from Arachis ipaensis, assembly GCF_059453495.1. Taxonomy (NCBI): domain Eukaryota; kingdom Viridiplantae; phylum Streptophyta; class Magnoliopsida; order Fabales; family Fabaceae; genus Arachis; species Arachis ipaensis. The sequence continues at coordinate 22,838,389 of NC_142435.1, forward strand.
TGTCCTTAAGCAAAATAGAAGAGAAGAAAAGAATTGAATTAGAGTGTGTCAGGTATTATATCCTTGAAATGAGCATGCAAGTATGCCAGACACTATATCCTCGGAACGATAGTGTGCCAGACACTATATTCTCGGAATAACAGTGTGCTAGGCACTATATCCTCGGAATAATAGTGTGCAGGGCACTCTATCCCTAACGTGGCAGAAAGGCTACATCCAAAAGGATGTGTCGGGTTGGCAAATTATAACCGACAATGTGATATCACAACTAGTAGGACAGGCATGCATCATATGCATTAATGTAACATTGTTTGGGTGTATATATTGTACTTGGTTTACCTATGTGAATGATTCTATTTAACTGCTAATTGCTATACATGACGTAATTGCTCTTGATTGTGTTTGAACTATATTACTTGTGATTGTAATTGTTGGTTCAGTTTATGGCGGTTGGAGTGTGATGTGATTTTATTGATTGGGCTGAAGGCCATGATGTGATATTGTTTTGGGCCAGAGGCCGTGATGTGATATTGTGTTTAATTGGAGTTTTTAAAAGTTCAAAATATGAATCCAGATTATAGGATAATTAACTTATGATTTTTCGAAAAGGTCTGGTTTTTGGATGATTAAAAGTTGATTTTCAAAAGAATTCATAAGACGAGCGATGATCACTACAATTAAAAAAAAAATAGTTTTCTTTTAAATATCCTCTTATGACAATTCTTTAAAATTTCTTACTGAGAACCCTTTCGAGGACAATGTTCTCACCCCCTACAGATTTTTCTTTTCAAGAAACGGATGAAGAAGCTTGTGAAGAGATTTTTACGTTTTTTTTCTTAGTTATTACTTTTCCCTCGCCCTTGTTATTATTGTATTTTTGAAAAAGGGATAGGAGTTGTAATAATATGTATATTTGTAATTTTCTTGTATAAGAAGTTTTGTATATATATGTATATATCTTATGAAATTATGATTTGAAATGGATTATTGATGGCGAAAAATCGATTCTGCACAAACTAACCGGCAAGTGTACCGGGTCGCATCAAGTAGTAAAACTCACCGGAGTGAGGTCGATCCCACATGGATTGATGGATCGAGCAACTTTAGTGAAGTGTTATGTCTAGTTAAGCGAATATTGCAAGAGTTTAGTGAACTTTGAGTAACAGAATGTAAATTGCAGTGAATGTAAAATGCAGAATGTAAATTGCTTGAAAGGTAACTGTTCCGAGGGTTACCTGAAACTGTAGGCCGATCTCGGATGAGATCTTCTATACTGGTCGGAGATGACGTGTCTGGCTGGCTGGTGGCGACTGGAGCTGTTGTGTCCGACTTGTTGGACTGGCTGCACTTCTGATCCTTGGTCACCGGAAGGTGGGGGGTACCTGCAAGAGACTCCGATGCTTAAGTAAGCACGGGTATTAAGCAGGTTTATTGTAGAATCAGAGTATGAGTTATACCTGGGTGCTCCAATGTATTTATAGTGGTTGTAGAGTGACCTTTCTAGATAAGATAAGTTAGTTATCTTATCTTATCTTTATCTTTGAGTTGAGGTCAGCTTATCTTCAAGGGAACCGTCCTTATCTCTATAGACTCGAACGGCCTTTGGATTTGGGTCGTGTTCCTCTATTTGGGCCCTTTATTGGGCTTTCCTGTCGATTTGACCGAGCTCTTTTAGGAAGAGGTCGGATAGTCTGACCTGAAGAGGTCGGTCACTTTGTCGCCAATCATCCCAGGTCGGGTAGCTCGACCCAGGGTATGAACAGTGCCCCTGCTTGAACTCGGTCTTCTTTTTTGAGGTCGAGTCCTTGACTTCGGTCCTTCTCTAGTGAAGCCAAACTCAAGCATTTAGTCGATTCCTTCCTTTGTAGAACCTTTTTGAATGTGGAACGTTTTTCTTCTAAAAGCGCGCGCTCGTGTATTAGCGCTTTGTTCTTGGGAACGTGCGAGGGTTTAATACCTTCATTAATTAGTATTAATTGCCCGTTTTCCTTTGGCTTTATTTTGAATTTTTGCACTCAGAAAACGGTTTCTCTCCTTCATCTTTCTTTGTAACTTCTCCTTTCGTTCTCTCACCTTCTGCTTTTCGCCTACATTTTGCCTTTGCGGCATTATTCAGCGATCCGGCGATTCCGTCTTTCCATTTTTGACCTTTCTGAGGCTCTGCTTTTTTCCAGGTTGGTTCCATTTGCAATTTTTCTCGTCTTTGTTGCTTTGTCTTTAGTTTTGTGGTGAAGTTTTGATTTTGCTTAGAGAAAGTTTGGATCTTTCTTTTTTTGTCGCGCCTGCTTGCTGTTGTAATGTGTGTTCTGGGAGTTTCTTCGTCCTTTGCATGAACCTTTTTGCCTTTCATGTTGTTTGATGCTTCTAGGGCTTTTCATGTTCTACTGTCGCTTCTGTTTGATACCCAGAAAAACTGCATCTTTACTCACTTAATCGAAGATTGCTCCTTGGTTTTTTGCCCTGTTGATAGCTTTCCCTATTTGCTGCGATATTTGTTTTGGTTTTTGTTTGATTCTGAGAAAAGGTTGCGCCTTTGACGATTTCCGCTTGGCATGTTTGATGTTTAGCGATGCTTTTTGCTGATAGACTGTAAAAAGATAGTGACTTTTTGTGTTCTGACATTCTTTTCCGAAATATCTATTATTTGAAATCTTTTCTTGTTTGAGAGATGCCGGAACGTAAGCTGTGGATTTTTCCTGAAACCTTGCTTTGTTACTGCCTCCAAAGGATGCCCCAGGACTTTGGTTTGAGTCTTGGGGTTTTCCTTTTCTATTTGTTCTTCTGTATATTAGTCGAGTTATTTTGTCCCTCGTCCGAGATGTTTTTTAGTAATCCCATCTTTTTTTCTTATTGTAGGATTAGTTGGCCTCATGTCTTCTCGCAATAACATTGTAGAGATGTCTTCTAAAATTCCCGAGGGAATGTCTGATTGGCTGGACTCCCTTGTCTTGATGTGTGTCTCTGTGGTGGACGCTGATTTTTGTGTAGAGTTGAGGAAACGTCATTGGATTTGTGGTAGCAGCGTCTGGGAGAGGGATTATGAGCTTGTAGCACCCGACTCTGACGAGAGGGTTTGTTTTCCTACTTCGGTCGAGGGGGAGCGTCCCTTTTTCTACGCCTATGAATATTTCTTCAGCCAGTTGGACATTACCTTTCCTTTTACTGCTTTCGAGACCGATTTGTTGTGGTCTTGTAATATTGCCCCATCCCAGCTTCATCCAAATTCCTGGGGTTTTATCAAGATTTTTCAGCTGCTTTGCCAAGAGTTAGACATAACACCTTCTCAGACTCTTTTCCTCTATCTTTTTGTTTCTGCCAAGCTCGGAGGGTCTTCCAAAAAGAAAGCTTCCTGGGTTTCTTTCAGGTCGGCCCAGGGGCATAAAGTTTTTGCCATGTATGATGAGTCTTTTAAAGATTTTAAGAACTATTTCTTCCGAGTCCGTGCTGTTGAGGGGGCCCGCCCCTTTTTTCTTGATGAAAATGATGAGCCTGCCTTTCCTCTAGAATGGCAAAAGAATGTGAGAGTGTCTCGCTATACATGGGAGATGCTTGACGAGGTTGAACGAGCTTTTGTAGTTGTTCTTGAAGATTTATGGGGGAAACCACCCCATCTTGATACAAAAAAGTTTTTGAGTGACCCGTCTTTGGTTCGAACTGCTTTGGGTACTGTCCGACTTGTTTCTATACTTGTTTCTTAGTTTTGCTTCTTCTGGATTGTAACTCATCACTATGGTTGATTCTGTATTTTCAGAGATGTCGAAAAACAATGATTCCATGAAGGCCTACAAAAAGGCAAAGAAGGCTGCTGCTGCTCAAAATATCTCGGCCAAGGTGGCGGGAGAGGGATCTTCTCAAGTTCCAATGAAGCCGCCCGTGCCGAGTTCTCCTGGCCCGAGGAGGGTAATTCCCACTCCTAGGGTTCGCCTGGCCGAGCCTCCACAGTCTTCCGTTGCTACTTCTGGTGCTCCTCCCAACAAGAAACAAAAAACAATTGAGCCTTTCAACCTTGATGCCCCTGATTTTGACACGGTCGAGTTCGTAGATCAGCAGATCGGTCCATACGGTGTCCTCCCTATGGATGATGTATCACTTCTTCGTCATTTGGACTTTATAACTCGGAGTAGTTAAAAATGGCACATATGGGAGCTGCCTTGTACCGAACGGCTCAAAATCTTTCTCTCCACGCCACCAAAGCCTTCATGGAGGAGGCAAAACAGGAATTCGACCGGATGAAGGGCTTGAAAGAGGAGCTTGAGGTGAAAGTAGCCAAACTGGAGAAGAATATGGAGAACGAAAAGGCTAGCTCTCTTGCCCTGGCGGCTTCTGTGAGATTGGCCGAGGACACTGCGCTGAGGCATAAAAATAGTTATGTCACATCTTATCGGGAGGTGATACGTCTGAGGGAGGAGTTGGAGTCTGCCCGAGTTGACTATTCCGAGCTCCAAGGTCACCTTGTTGGTAGCGTAAACGTTGCTTATGATAATTTGAGGGAGCAGGTTCAAGTTCTTGCTCCTGAGGTTGATCTTACTCTTTTTAGCTTGGACAACATTGTGAGGGATGACAAGATTGTCCCCGACGACCAAGATGATGATGATGATGTACCTCCCTCTGCGTCTGCTGCTAAAGTGTCGACCTCTATGGTTCCTCCTACTGGGATTGCTCGTCCAGAATTAGATCCTGATTGTCAAATTCTGAATAGGGACGACGGTACGGTGGATGCAGTGCCTCTCCAAGCTCGCCCTCCTTCACCCCAGACTGATACTACCGAGAAGGCTCCTGATCTTAGCTGATTTTTCTTGGATGTTTGTGTAGATAGCCCGACTTGTGGGCTTTTTTAAACTCTTTATTTTGTAGTCTTGAATATTATGCTGACTGTTGATACTCCTTTTGGTTGCCTGTTTAGCAACTTTTGATTTTGAAAAAACAACAAGTAGCTTTCAAGTTTTTTGGGCCTGACCCTGAAGCTTATTATTTTATATTATGCTTGTTTGCACTTGTCTTGACACCTTTCTGGGTTTTGAGAGTGTTAGAGCCTTGCTGCTCGGCCTCTTTGGATTGCTTTGTACTTATTGCTTGTAGCTTGGATCCTTTGAGGTTGTGGATATGTGGGTCCAACTTGTATTTCGGTTTTCTCGCTTTTACTTGTATTTATTTCTAGCACTCCGTAACCGATTTCTTCACGTTGGTCCGCTTTCCAGTTATTTTTGTAATCCTCTTTCTTGGACCTTTGTCAGGTCTCTTTTAGGGATTACTTTTATAACTTGTTTTTTGTAGGAGACCGACTTCGTCAGGTCGATCTCTTCTAAGTTATTTTGTAATCCTCTTTCTTGGACCTTTGTCAGGTCTCTTTCAGGGATTACTTTTATAACTTGTTTGTAGGAGGTTGACTTCCTTACGTCATCCTCTTCTAAGTTATTTTTTGTAATCCTCTTTTTTGGACCTTTGTCAGGTCTCTTTCAGGGATTACTTTTATAACTTGTTTTTTGTAGGAGACCGACTTCGTCAGGTCGATCTCTTCTAAGTTATTTTTTGTAATCCTCTTTCTTGGACCTTTGTCAGGTCTCTTTCAGGGATTACTTTTATAACTTATTTGTAGGAGGTTGACTTCTTTACGTCATCCTCTTCTAAGTTATTTTTTGTAATCCTCTTTTTTGGACCTTTGTCAGGTCTCTTTCAGGGATTACTTTTATAACTTGTTTTTTGTAGGAGACCGACTTCGTCAGGTCGATCTCTTCTAAGTTATTTTTTGTAATCCTCTTTCTTAGACCTTTATCAGGTCTCTTTCAGGGATTACTTTTATAACTTGTCCGTTGTAGGAGACGGACTTCTTTATGTCGATCTCTTCTAAGTTATTTTGTAATCCTCTTTCTTGGACCTTTGTCAGGTCTCTTTCAGGGATTACTTTAATAACTTGTTTTTTTTGTAGGAGACCGACCTCGTCACATCGGTCTCTTCTAAGTTATAGCAATTCCTCTTTTATAAGGTTGGCCAGACCTCTTTCCAGGGATTTGTTGATAACTTGGGTTGACTTGGTCCGACTTCTCGATGTCGGCCAGTCTTTAAGTTATTATTTAGCAATCCATAAGACCTCGTCAGGTTCTTTTTTCGGATTACTTTCGATAACTTCTTGCATTATTCTGTGTTCATCTTTGCCGATTTGTAGAAGGTGGTTTCTATCTTTCTTTGGTCGACCTTTAGATGAATCGCGTTTTCATCTTTATTGGTCTTTTATCGTGATCGTGCAGTGAATCTGTTCATACCCTGGGTCGAGCTGTCCGACCCGGGATGTTTAGCGACATGGCGACCGACCTCTTCAGGTCCGACTATCCGATCTCTTCTTAAGGAGATCGGCCAAATCGACAGGAAAGCCCAATAAAGGGCCCGAATAGAGGAACACGACCCAAATCCAAAGGCAGTCCAAGCCTATAGAGATAAAGGCGGTTCCCTCGAAGATAAGCTGACTTCACTCAAAATAAGATAAGATAAGACCTGATAACTAACTCATCTTATCAGAAAGGTCAGCCCACACCACTATAAATACACTGGAGCACCCAGGTATAACTCATACTATGATTCTACATAAAACCTGCTTAATACCCGTGCTAACTTAAGCATCGGAGTCTCTTGCAGGTACCCCCCACCCCCCGGTGACCAAGGATCAGCAGTGCAGCAAGTCTAACAAGTCGGACACAACAGCTCCGGCCGCCACCAGCCAGCCGGACACGCTATCTTCGACCAGTACAGAAGATCTCATCCGAGATCGACCTCCAGTTTCAGGTAACCCTCGAAACATTGGCGCCGTTGCCGGGGAACCTGGAAGTCATCCCATCACCATGGCGGACGGCCATGACAACGACTACGATTCAGACCTAGAAAACATAACGCCGCACAAGAACGCGGACACTACATTGAAGGATGCTCCGGAATCCAACAGAGACAAAAACTCATCAAATCCGGGAGCAATAGAAGCGCTTCAAGATCGCTTAAAGCAACTTGAGAAAGAAACCCAACAACAACGAGAGATCGGAAAGGATCTGCAAAGAGAGGTACGGCGACGTCGAGAATTGGAAGAAAAACTACAGCAATTAGAAGCCGATCTCAAATCAAAAGCTCCTCGGACCGCTTCTGAGGAAAGTTCACGCAAAGAACAAGATCCATTCACCAAGGAAATCATGAAAACCAAAATTCCAAAAGACTTCAAGCTCTCGGATATGATTTTGTATGATGGCACCACAGATCCCAACCATCATCTCAGCAATTTTAGAAGCAGAATGTACCTCACTGACGCCTCAGATGCCGTTCGCTGCAAAGCTTTTCCAACAACTCTCACGAAGACAGCAATCAAATGGTTCGACAACTTACCTCCAAAGTCCATCTCAAACTTTGACGACCTGGCCAAAAAGTTCCTGGCCAGATTCTCCATCCAGAAAGATAAGGCCAAACACGCCCCCAATTTACTAGGGATCAAGCAAGGAGAACGGGAGAGCCTCCGCAACTACATGGAGAGATTCAACAAAACATGCATGGACATACAAAGCTTACCAGCAGAGGCCGCCATCATGGGACTCATCAATGGCCTACGAGAGGGACCTTTTGGCCAATCTATATCAAAGAAGTACCCCACATCCTTAGACGAAGTACAGGAGCGAGCAGAAAAATACATCAACATGGAAGAGAATGCTCGGCTGGGAGAAACCTCAAAATCCGGGGCCTCCTACCGAGACAAAGACAAGGAATCCAAAAGGAAAGAAGATCGACAAGGGGAAAAAATAAAAAAAATACCATAACTACACTCCTCTCAGAGTATCCTTGGTCGATGTATACAAAGAGGTCTGCCATACGGAGAAAATTCCCCCAGCACGGCCACTCAAAGGCAAAAGAGGAGGAGGAAACCGGAAGGAATATTGTGAATACCACCGAGTTCGAGGGCACTTCCCAACGAGTGCTTCAACTTAAAGAATATCATAGAAAAATTGGTGAGAGAAGGAAGATTAGATCGCTTTCTGGCTACCCGAGATGAGCTGAGCGATCACCTCGGACACCAAAAAGACACGTCCACATGATACACGGGGGATTCGCAGGAGGTGGGATCTCCAAATCATCCCGAAAAAGATACGGACGAGCTGAGCAATCACCTCGGACACCAGAAAGACACGTCCACATGATACACGGGGGATTCGCAGGAGGCGGGATCTCCAAATCATCCTGAAAGAGATATCTCAAAGAAGTATATCATGTCGAGGGAAAGGAAGAAGCACCCGACATCCCTGCGATAACATTCACTAAAGAGGACGCATCCGGCATCATCTCGGGACACGACGACCCTATGGTCATCACTATCATACTGGCAAACGCCAACCTACACCGCACATTAGTAGACCAAGGGAGTTCTGCCGACATCTTATTCAAAACAGCCTTCGACAAACTCGGCTTAGACAAAAAGGAGCTTAGAGCATACCCGAATAGTCTGTTCAGACTAGGAGATACCCCGGTACAACCACTGGGATACGTATCGCTACATACAACCTTCAGAAAAGGGAACCAATCCAGGACCCTCAAAATAGACTACATTATGGTCGACGTAAGTTCAGCCTACAATGCCCTAATAGGTCCGACAACACTCAATCAACTTGGCGCAATAGTCTCAACTCCACATCTATGCATGAAATTTCCAACTACAGAAGGGATAGCCACGGTAAAAGCAGATCAAAAGATGGCACGCCGCTGTTATAACGAAAGTTTAAACCTCAGAGGCAGAGGAGAAGAGTTTCATACAATTGAGCTTGGCAGAGTTCAGCAACGAGAAGAACTCCGTCCGCAGCCGGAAGGCAAGATAAGGAAGGTTCAAATCGGAGACACCTCAGACAAAACAACTAATATCGGAACGATCCTAAGAGAAGACTCAAAAGAATTACTGATACAATTTTTACGCGATAATGTCGATCTCTTCGCATGGAAAGCCGCAGATATGCCAGGTATAGACCCCAAGCTAATGTGCCACAAGTTGGCGGTCTATCCGGGATCTCGACCGGTGCAGCAGAAACGAAGAAAACTTGGGCCAGAGCGATCCCAAGCGGTGGAAGAGCAAGTATAGGCACTACTGGAGGCAGGATTCATAAGAGAAGCCAAGTATCCATTATGGCTAGCCAACGTCGTCTTGGTGAAAAAATCAAATGGGAAGTGGTGAATGTGTACCGATTACACCGATCTCAACAAAGCCTGCCCAAAAGATCCTTACCCACTCCCAAGTATCGACGCTTGGTGCACGAAATTGTGATCTCAGGTAACGGCGCCAAAAACTCTGTACGCACGTCTTAATAAATTGTTTTTCATTCACAACTTCGATACAACTAACCAGCAAGTGCACTGGGTCGTCCAAGTAATAAAACCTTACGTGAGTAAGGATCGATTCCACGGAGATTGTTGGTATGAAGCAAGCTATGGTCACCTTGTAAATCTCAGTCAGGCGGATATAAAATAGTTATGGAGTTTTCGAAAATAAATAAGAAATAGACAGAAAATAAAGATAGAAATACTTATGTATATCATTGGTGAGAATTTCAGATAAAGGTATAGAGATGCTTTCGTCCCTCTGAACTTCTTCTTTCCTGTTGTCTTCATCCAATCAGTCCTACTCCTTTCCATGGCTGGCTTTATGTAAGGACATCATCATTGTCAATGGCTACTTTTCATCCTCTCTGTGAAAATGGTCCGATGCGCTGTCACTGCATGGCTAATCATCTGGAGGCATCACCGTGGTCAATGGCTGCATCCTATCCTCTTGTGAAAATGGTCCAAATACTCTGTCACAGCACGGCTAATCATCTGAGGTTCTCGATTATACTGGAATAGGATTCACCCTCCTTTTGCGTCTGTCACTACGCCCAGTACTCGCAAGTTTGAAGTTCATCACAGTCATTCAATCCCAGAATCCTACTCGGAATACCACAGACAAGGTTTAGACTTTCCGGATTCTCATGAATGCCGCCATCAATCTAGCTTATACCACGAAGATTCTGATTAAGAGATCCAAGAGATAATCATCCAATCTATGGTGGAACGGAAGTGGTTGTCAGGCACGCGTTCGTGGGGGCATGATGATGATTGTCACGTTCATCACATTCATGTTGAAGTGCGAATGAATATCTTAGAAGTGGAATAATTTGAGTTGAATAGAAAAACAGTAGTACTTTGCATTAATTCATGAGGAACAGCAAAGCTCCACACCTTAATCTATGGAGTGTAGAAACTCTACCGTTGAAAATACATAAGTGAAAGGTCCAGGCATGGCCGAATGGCCAGCCCCCAAAACGTGATCACAGGATCAAACATACAATCCAGGATGTCTAATACAATAGTAAAAAGTCCTATTTATACTAAACTAGCTACTAGGGTTTACAGAAGTAAGTAATTGATGCATAAATCCACTTCCGGGGCCCACTTGGTGTGTGCTTGGACTGAGCTTGAATGTTACACGTATAGAGGCTTCTTCTGGAGTTGAACACCAAGTTGTAACGTGTTTTTGGCGTTCAACTCTGGTTCGTGACGTGTTTCTGGCGTTTAACTCTAGACTACAGCGTAGAACTGGCGTTCAACGCCCTTTTACGTCTTCTAAACTCGGCCAAAGTATGAACTATTATATATTGATGAAAAGCCCTGGATGTCTACTTTCCAACGCAATTGAAAGCGCACCATTTTGAGTTTTGTAGCTCCAGAAAATCCACTTTGAGTGCAGGGAGGTCAGAATCCAACAGCATCAGCAGTCCTTCTTCTACCTCTGAATCTGATTTTTGCTCAAGTCCCTCAATTTCAGCCAGAAAATACTTGAAATTACAGAAAAACACACAAACTCATAGTAAAGTCCAGAAATGTGAATTTAACATAAAAACTAATAAAAACATCCCTAAAAGTAACTAGATCCTACTAAAAACAAACTAAAAATAATGCCAAAAAGCGTATAAATTATCCGCTCATCACAACACCAAACTTAAATTGTTGCTTGTCCCCAAGCAACTGAAAATCAAATAGGATAAAAAGAAGGGAATATACTATAAATTCCAAACTATCAATGAAACATAGCTCCAATAAGATGGGCGGGACTTGTAGCTTTTTGCCTCTTGAATAGTTTTGGCATCTCACTTTATCCATTGAGGTTCAGAATGATTGGCATCTATAGGAACTCAGAGTTCAGATAGTGTTATTGATTCTCCTAGTTCAGTATGTTGATTCTTGAACACAGCTACTTTATGAGTCTTGACCGTGGTCTTAAGCACTTTGTTTTCCAGTATTACCACCGGATACATAAATGCCACAGACACATAACTGGGTGAACCTTTTCAGATTGTGACTCAGCTTTGCTAAAGTCCCCAATTAGAGGTGTCCAGGGTTCTTAAGCACACTCTTTTTTTGCTTTGGACCTTGACTTTAACCGCTCAGTCTCAAGTTTTCACTTGACACCTTCACGCCACAAGCACATGGTTAGGGACAGCTTGGTTTAGCCGCTTAGGCCAGGATTTTATTCCTTTAGGCCCTCCTATCCACTGATGCTCAAAGCCTTGGGATCATTTTTATTACCCTTGCCTTTTGGTTTTAAGGGCTATTGGCTTTTTGCTCTTGCCTTTTGGTTTTAAGAGCTTTTGGCTTTTGCTGCTTGCTTTTTCTTTCTATTTATTATTTTTTCCCTTTTTTTCTGCAAGCTTTGTTCTTTGCTACTTTTTCTTGCTTCCAGAATCATTTTTATGATTTTTCAGATTATCAAATAACATGTCTCCTTGTCATCATTCTTTCAAGAGCCAACATATTTAACATTCTTAAACAACAACTTCAAAAGACATATGCACTGTTCAAACATTCATTCAGAAAATAAAAAGTATTGTCACCACATCAATATAATTAAACTAAGTTCAAGGATAAATTCGAAACTCATGTACTTCTTGTTCCTTTGAATTAAAACAGTTTTCATTTAAGAGAGGTGATGTATTCATAGGACATTCATAACTTTAAGACAAAGTTACTAAATACTAATGATCATGTAATGAGACACAAACATGGATAAGCACTTAACATAAAGAAAACGAAAAACAGAGAATGTAAGAACAAGGAATGAGTCCACCTTAGTGATGGTGGCGTTTCCTTCTTGAGGAACCAATGATGTCCTTGAGCTCTTCTATGTCTCTTCCTTGTCTTTGTTGCTCCTCCCTCATTGCTTTTTGATCTTCTCTAATTTCATGAAGGATGATGGAGTGCTCTTGATGTTCCACCCTTAATTGTCCCATGTTGGAACTTAATTCTCCTAGGGAGGTGTTGATTTGCTCCCAATAGTTTTGTGGAGGAAAATGCATTTGAGGCATCTCCGGGATCTTATGGTGATGAGCTTCATGCGTCTCTTGAGCTCCATGAATGGGCTCTCTTGTTTGCTCCATCCTTTTCTTAGTGATGGGCTTCTCTTCTTCAATGGGAATGTCTCCTTCTATGTCAATCCCAGCCGAATTGCATAGATGGCAAATGAGGTGAGGAAAAGCTAACCTTGCCATAGTGGAGGACTTGTCAGCCACCTTGTAGAGTTCTTGGGGTATAATCTCATGAACCTCCACCTCTTCTCCAATCATGATGCTATGGATCATGATGGCCCGGTCTATAGTAACTTCAGACCGGTTGCTAGTGGGAATGATTGAGCGTTGAATGAACTCCAACCATCCTCTAGCTACAGGCTTAAGGTCCAGTCTTCTCAGTTGAACCGGTTTGCCTTTTGAGTCAATCTTCCATTGAGCTCCTTCCACACATATGTCCATGAGGACTTGGTCCAACCTTTGATCAAAGTTGACTCTCCTTGTGTAGGGGCGTGCGTTCTCTTCCATCATTGGCAAGTTGAACGCCAACCTTACATTTTCCGGACTAAAATCTAAGTAATTCCCCCGAACCATGGTGAGATAATTCTTTGGGTTCGTGTTCTTACTTTGATCATGGTTCCTTGTGATCCATGCATTAGCATAGAACTCTTGAACCATTAGAGTTCCGACTTGTTGGATGGGGTTTGTTAGAACTTCCAACCTCTTCTATGGATCTCATGTCGGATCTCCGGATACTCATTTCTCTTGAGTTTGAAAGGGACCTCGGGGATCACCTTCTTCTTGGCCACAACATCATAGAAGTGGTCTTGATGAGCTTTGGAGATGAATCTTTCCATCTCCCATGACTCGGAGGTGGAAGCTTTTGTCTTCCCTTTCCCTTTTCTAGAGGATTCTTCGGTCTTGGGTGCCATCAATGGTAATGGAAAAACAAAAAGCTTATGCTTTTACCACACCAAACTTAGAATTTTGCTCGCCCACGAGTAAGAGAAGAAAGAATAGATGAAGAAGAAGAAGAAAATATGGAGGAGAGGAGGGAGAGGTGTATTCCGCCAAGAAGAGAAGAGAGGGTTGTGTGGTGTGAAAATGAGGAAGAATGGAGGGCTATATATAGGGAAGGGAGGGGGGGTAAGGTTCGGCCATATAGGTGGGTTTGGGTGGGAAATTGATTTTGAATTTTGAAGGTAGGTGGAGTTTATGAGGTAGGTTTATGGGGAAGAGTGGATGGATGTGAGTGGTGGAGTAGTGATAGGGAAGAGAGATTGAGGTGATTGGTGAAGAGTTTTGGGGAAGAGTGTTTATTGGAAAGAGAGGATGAACATTGAGAAGAGGGAAGAGAGTGAGTGGTGGTAGGTGGGGATCCTGTGGGGTCCACAGATGCTGAGTTGATCCTGTGGAGTCCACAGATCCTGAGGTGTCAAGGATTTGCATCCCTGCACCCATTAGGCATGTAAAATGCTTTTGCATGCAATTCTGGCGTTTAAACGCCGAATTGATGCTTGTTCTGGGCGTTCAACGCCCAGATGCAGCATATTTCTGGCGTTGAACGCCAGCCAGATGCTTGTTTCTGGCGTTCAGCGCCAGCTCTTCTTCACTGTGCATTTCTAGCATCTGAACGCCAGGATGCTGCTTGTTTCTGGCGTTCAACGCCAGAAATATGCTCTGTTCTGGCGTTGAACGCCAGACAGATGCTCCTTACTGGCGTTTAAATGCCAGTGAGATCCTCCTCCAGGGTGTGATTTTTCTTCTACTGTTTTTGATTCCGTTTTCAATTTTTTTATATTTATTTTGTTACTCCACATGATCATGAACCTAATAAAACATGAAATAACAATAAAAATAAATTAAAATTAGATAAATAAAAATTGGGTTGCCTCCCAACAAGCGCTTTTTTAATGTCAATAGCTTGACAGTGGGCTCTCATGGAGCCTCACAGATGTTCAGAGCATTGTTGAGACTCCCCAACACCAAACTTAGAGTTTGGATATGGGAGTTCAACACCAAACTTAGAGTTTGGTTGTGGCCTCCCAACACCAAACTTAGAGTTTGACTGTGGGGGCTCTGGTTGACTCTGTTTTGAGAGAAGCTTACTGTGCCTCTTTTCCATGTTTACAGAAGGATTTCCTTGAGTTTTAAACTCAAGGGGATCCTCATTCAATTGAAGGACAAATTTGCCTCTGTCAACATCAATCACAGCTCTTGCTGTGGCTAGGAAGGGTCTTCCAAGGATGATGGATTCATCCTCATCCTTCCCAGTATCTAGGACTATGAAATCAGCAGAGATGTAAAGGCCTTCAACCTTTACTAACACGTCCTCTACTTGTCCATAAGCCTGTTTTCTTGAATTGTCTGCCATCTCTAATGAGATTTTAGCAGCTTTCACCCCAAAGATTCTCAGTTTCTCTATTACAGAGAGGGGCATGAGGTTTATCCCTGAACCAAGGTCACACAGAGCCTTTTCAAAGATCATGGTGCCTATGGTACAAGGTATTAGGAACTTTTCAGGATCCTGTTTCTTCTGAGGCAATGTCAGTTGATCCAGATCACTTAGTTCATTGGTGAACAAGGGAGGTTCATCTTCCCAAGTCTCAATACCAAATAATTTGGCATTCAGCTTCATGATTGCACCAAGGTACTTGGCAACTTGCTCTTCAGTAACATCTTCATTCTCTTCAGAAGAAGAATACTCATCAGAGCTCATGAAGGGCGTAAGGAGGTTCAATGGAATCTCTATGGTCTCTAGATGAACCTCAGATTCCTTTGGTTCCTCAGAGGGAAACTCCTTATTGATCACTGGACGTCCCAGGAGGTCTTCCTCATTGGGATTCACGTCCTCCTCTTCCTTCTTGGATTCGGCCATGATGGTTATATCAATGGCCTTGCACTCTCCTTTTGGATTTTCTTCTGTATTGCTTGGGAAAGTACTAGGAGGGATTTCAGTGATCCTTTTACTCAGCTGGCCCACTTGTGCCTCCAAATTTCTAATGGAGGACCTTGTTTCATTCATGAAACTTACAGTGGCCTTAGATAGATCAGAGACTAAGTTTTCTAAATTAGAGGTATTTTGTTAGAGTTCTCTGTCTGTTGTTGAGTGGATGATGGAGAAGGCTTGCTATTGTTAAACCTGTTTCTTCCACCATTATTAAAGCCTTGTTGAGGCTTTTGTTGATCCTTCCATGAGAGATTTGGGTGATTTCTCCATGAGGGATTATAGGTCTTTCCATATGGTTCACCCATGTAATTCACCTCTGCTATTGCAGGATTTTCAGGATCATAGGCCTCTTCTTCAGAAGGCGCCTCTTGAGTACTGTTGGATGCAGCTTGCATTCCATTCAGACTCTGAGAAATCATATTGACTTGCTGAGTCAATATTTTGTTCTGAGCCAATATGGCATTCAGAGTATCAATTTCAAGAACTCCCTTCTTCTGAGGCGTCCCATTGCTCACATGATTCCTCTCAGAAGTGTACATGAACTGGTTATTAGCAACCATGTCAATGAGTTCTTGAGCTTCTGCAGGCGTTTTCTTTAGGTGAATGGATCCACCTGCAGAAGTATCCAATGACATCTTAGCTAATTCAGACAGACCATCATAGAATATATCCAGGATGGTCCATTCTGAAAGCATGTCAGGAGGACACTTTTTGGTCAGTTGCTTGTATCTCTCCCAAACTTCATAGAGAGATTCACCTTCTTTCTGTTTGAAGGTTTGAACATCCACTCTAAGCTTACTAAGCTTTTGAGGAGGAAAGAACTTGGCTAAGAAAGCCGTGACCAGCTTATCCCAAGAGTTTAGGCTATCTTTGGGTTGAGAGTCCAACCACACTCTAGCTCTGTCTCTTACAGCAAAAGGGAAAAGCATGAGCCTGTAGACTTCAGGATCTACTCCATTAGTCTTAACAGTATCACAGATCTGCAAAAATTCAGTTAAGAACTGAAAAGGATCTTCAGATGGAAGTCCATAGAACTTGCAGTTCTGTTGCATCAGAGAAACTAATTAAGGTTTCAGCTCAAAATCGTTTGCTCCAATGGTGGGGATGGAGATGCTTCTTCCATGTAAATTGGAATTAGGTGCAGTAAAGTCACCAAGCATCCTCCTTGCATTATTATTATTTTCGGCTGCCATCTCCTCTTCCTGTTCGAAAATTTCTGAAAGGTGCTTGCTAGATTGTTGTAATTTAGCTTCTCTTAGTTTCCTCTTCAGAGTCCTTTCAGGTTCTGGATCTGCTTCAACAAGAATATTCTTGTCCTTGCTCCTGCTCATATAAAAAAGAGGGAACAGAAAAATAATAATAATAGGGATCCTTTTTGCCCAGGTATAGAGGTTCCCTTATGTAAGTAGAAGAAGAAAAGAAGAGTAGAAGAAAAGAAGAAGAAAAAATTTGAACTCAGAGAGAGAGAGGGGGTTCGGATTTTTGGTGAGTGAGGAGGAGATGTTAGTAAATAAATAAATAAATAGAAGAAGATGAGAGGGGGAAGTGGATTTTCGAAAATAATTTTTGAAAAAGAGTTAGTGATTTTCGAAAATTAGAAGAAGAAATAAATTAAAATTGAATTTTGAAACAATTAGTTAATTAAAAAGAGTTTTTGAAAAACAGGGAGATATTTTCGAAAATTAGAGAGAGAGTTAGTTAGGTAGTTTTGAAAAAGATAAGAAACAAACAAAAAGTTAGTTAGTTAGTTGAAACAAATTTGAAAATCAATTTTGAAAAGATAAGAAGATAAGAAGTTAGAAAAGATATTTTAAAATCAAATTTTTGAAAAAGATATGATTTTGAAAAAGATAAGTTAAAAAGATATTTTTGAAAAGATATGATTGAAATTAGTTTTGAAAAAGATTTGATTTTTAAAATCACAATTAATGACTTGATTCACAAGAAATCACAAAATATGATTCTAGAACTTAAAGTTTGAATCTTTCTTAACAAGTAAGTAACAAACTTGAAAGTTTTGAATCAAAACATTAATTGATGATGTTATTTTCGAAAATTATGTGATAAAGATAAGAAAAATATTTTTGAAAAATATTTTTAAAATTTTCGAAAATAACTAAGAAAAATGAAAAAGATTTGATTTTTGAAAAAGATTTTGGAAAAGATAAGATTTTTTTTAAATTGAAAATTTGATTTGACTCATAAGAAACAACTAAGTTTTAAAAAGTTTTGAAAAAGTCAACTCAAATTTTCAAAATTTATAGGTGAAAAAGGGAAAGATAATTTTTTTGATTTTTGAATTTTTAATGATGAGAGAGAAAAACATGAAAAAGACTCAATGCATGAAAATTTTGGATCAAAACAATGAATGCATGCAAGAATGCTATGAATGTCAAGATGAACACCAAGAACACTTTGAAGATCATGTTGAACATCAAGAACATATTTTTGAAAATTTTTGTATGCAAAGAAAACATGCAAGACACCAAACTTAGAAATCTTTCATGTTCAGACACTATGAATTCAAGAATGCATATGAAAAACACCATACAACACAAAACAATATAATATGAAGATCAATCAAGAAGGTTTATCAAGAACAACTTGAAGATCATGAAGAATACTATGAATGCATGAATGCAATTTTCGAAAAATGCAAGATGAGTATGCAATTGACACCAAACTTAAAAATTGACTCAAGACTCAAACAAGAAACACAAAATATTTTTTATTTTTATGATTTTATTAATTTTTTTGGATTTTTCGAAAATTATTTGTGAAAAAGAAAAATAAGGATTCCAAAATTTTTAATATGAATTCCAGGAATCTTGCACTCTTAGTCTAAAGCTCCAATCTGAGGGTTAGACATGCCTTAATAGCCAGTCAAGCTTTAGCATGTAAATCAAGTGGATCAGGAACAGCAGCAGGTGGATTAGCAACAACTAGCTTGCTCTTGATAATGTTGGGTTGGAAGCCGCAGTCTAAATGAATTTAGACATGGCTTTACAGCCAGTCAGGCTTCAACATGCTTCATGAAACTCTAGAATTCATTCTTAAAAATTCTGAAGAACATAATAAAAATTTTTGAAAAGAATTTAAATTTTTTTTTTGAAAACGGATGAGAAATTTTTGAAAGATTTTTGAAAAATTTTTGAAAATAAAACAAAAAGAAAATTACCTAATCTGAGCAACAAGATGAATCGTCAGTTGTCCAAACTCGAACATTCCCCGGCAACGGCGCCAAAAACTTGGTGCACGAAATTGTGATCTCAGGCAATGGCGCCAAAAACTCTGTACGCACGTCTTAATAAATTATTTTTCATTCACAACTTCGATACAACTAACCAGCAAGTGCACTGGGTCGTCCAAGTAATAAAACCTTACGTGAGTAAGGGTCGATCCCACGGAGATTGTTGGTATGAAGCAAGCTATGGTCACCTTGTAAATCTCAGTCAGGCGGATATAAAATAGTTATGGAGTTTTCGAAAATAAATAAGAAATAGACAGAAAATAAAGATAGAAATACTTATGTATATCATTGGTGAGAATTTCAGATAAAGGTATAGAGATGCTTTCGTCCCTTTGAAGTTCTGCTTTCCTGCTGTCTTCATCCAATCAGTCCTACTCCTTTCCATGGCTGGCTTTATGTAAGGACATCACCATTGTCAATGGCTACTTTTCATCCTCTCTGTGAAAATGGTCCGATGCGCTTTCACTGCATGGCTAATCATCTGGAGGCATCACCGTGGTCAATGGCTACATCCTATCCTCTTGTGAAAATGGTCCAAATGCTCTGTCACAGCACGGCTAATCATCTGAGGTTCTCGATCATACTGGAATAGGATTCACCCTCCTTTTGCGTCTGTCACTACGCCCAGCACTCGCGAGTTTGAAGTTCGTCACAGTCATTCAATCCCAGAATCCTACTCGGAATACCACAGACAAGGTTTAGACTTTCCGGATTCTCATGAATGCCGCCATCAATCTAGCTTATACCACGAAGATTCTGATTAAGAGATCCAAGAGATAATCATCCAATCTAAGGTGGAACGGAAGTGGTTGTCAGGCACGCGTTCGTGGGGGAATGATGATGATTGTCACGTTCATCACATTCATGTTGAAGTGCGAATGAATATCTTAGAAGCGGAATAAGTTGAGTTGAATAGAAAAACAGTAGTACTTTACATTAATTCATGAGGAACAGCAGAGCTCCACACCTTAATCAATGGAGTGTAGAAACTCTACCGTTGAAAATACATAAGTGAAAGGTCCAGGCATGGCCGAATGGCCAGCCCCCAAAACGTGATCACAGGATCAAAAATACAATCCAGGATGTCTAATACAATAGTAAAAAGTCCAATTTATACTAAACTAGCTATTAGGGTTTACAGAAGTAAGTAATTGATGCATAAATCCACTTCCGGGGCCCACTTGGTGTGTGCTTGGACTGAGCTTGAATGTTACACGTGTAGAGGCTTCTTCTGGAGTTGAACACCAAGTTGTAACGTGTTTTTGGCGTTTAACTCTAGACTGCAGCGTAGAACTGGCGTTCAATGCCCTTTTACGTCGTCTAAACTCGGCCAAAGTATGGACTATTATATATTGATGAAAAGCCCTGAATGTCTACTTTCTAACGCAATTGAAAGCGCGCCATTTTGAGTTCTGTAGCTCCAAAAAATTTACTTTGAGTGTAGGGAGGTTAGAATCCAACAGCATCAGCAGTCCTTCTTCTACCTTTGAATCTGATTTTTGCTCAAGTCCCTCAATTTCAGCCAGAAAATACCTAAAATCACAGAAAAACACACAAACTCATAGTAATGTCCAGAAATATGAATTTAACATAAAAACTAATAAAAACATCCCTAAAAGTAACTAGATCCTACTAAAAATAAACTAAAAACAATGCCAAAAAGCGTATAAATTATTCGCTCATCAACGCTCTGGTAGATGCTTCCTCCGGATATAGATACCTCTCGTTTATGGATGCATACTCGGGATACAACCAAATCCCCATGTATCCACCAGATCAAGAAAAGACCTCATTTTTAACGCCAAAAGCAAATTACTGCTACATCGTAATGCCCTTCGGTCTCAAGAACGCAGGAGCTACTTATCAAAGGCTCATGAATAAAGTCTTCTCAGACCACATTGGAAAGATCATGGAAGTCTATGTGGATGACATGTTGATAAAGACACAAAGCGAAGATACATTATTGTCCGACCTGGCTCAAGTGTTCGACACCATAAAAAAGCACGACATGCGACTTAATCCGGCAAAATGCACCTTTGCGGTAGAAGCAGGCAAATTCCTAGGTTTCATGCTCACACAAAGAGGAATTGAAGCAAACCCGGATAAATGCCAAGCCATACTCAACATGAAGAGCCCGACCTGTGTCAAAGAAGTGCAGCAACTCAACGGGAGATTGGCCGCCCTATCCAGATTCTTAGCAGGGGCAGCGATAAGATCTCTCCCCTTCTATGCTACTTTAAGGAAGGAAAAACAGTTCGAATGGACGACAGAATGCGAACAAGCCTTCCAAGACTTCAAGGAGTTCTTAGGACGACCGCCTATCTTATCTCGACCACGAGAAGGAGAACCACTCGTACTATATCTCGCAGTAGGAAGCCGAGCAATAGCCTCAGCATTAGTCAGAGAAGACGAAAGTGGGCAACAACCCGTCTACTTCATTAGCAAAGCACTACAAGGATCCGAGCTGAACTACCAGAAAATAGAAAAGTTTTCCTATACTCTCATTCTAACATCTCGACGACTTCGCCCATACTTCTAGGCTCACACCATTAAGGTTCGAACCAACCAGCCCATAAAAGGAATATTGCAGAAAACAGATTTAGCAGGCAGAATTTTACAATGGGCAGTCGAGTTATCAGAATTCGACCTCCAATATGAAGCTCGGACGGCTATTAAATCACAGTACCTAGCCGATTTTATCGCAGAATTCACAGATGCCTTGGAGACCCCTACAGAATGGAATCTCTACGTGGACGGTTCTTCAAATAAGACTGGAAGCGGCGCAGGCGTGATAATAGAAAGCAACCAAGGAACCCAAGTTGAGCTCTCCCTCAAGTTCGGATTCCCGGCCTCAAACAACCAGGCGGAATATGAAGCGTTATTAGTCGGTTTGAAGCTGGCTACAGAGGTTGGAGCTAAAAAACTCGACATTTACAGCGATTCACAAGTATTCACCTCACATATAACAGGGAGCTATCAAGCCAAAGATCCCACCATGAAAAAGTATTTGGATAAAACTAAGGAACAGCTCGAACAACTCGGGGAATATAAAATCTACCACATACCCCGCGAGCAAAATGCCCGAGCTGACGCACTCTCAAAACTAGCCAGCACCAAACCAGGGGGCAACAATAGAAGCCTCATCCAGGAAATGCTACAAAGCCCGTCAATATCGGAAGCAGAAAAAATCCTAGCCATCACAAGTCAGGACCAAGGATGGATGACCCCCATAATTAACTACCTCAAAGCAGAGACGCTCCCCACGGAGGAAAAAGAGGCGAAAAGATTAAAAAGGGAGGCACAGTACTACACTATTATAAACAACATCCTGTACAAAAGAGGGATCTCAATACCACTATTTAAATGCGTGCCGATCAACAACACAAAGGAAGTGTTAGAAGAAGTACACGGCGGCATGTGTGGCAATCATCTCGGAGCACGAGCTCTTGCTAAAAAAGTACTTTGAGCGGGATTTTATTGGCCAACCCTACAAAAGAAAGCTATAGAATTTATAAAGACATGTCCACCATGTCAAAAACATGCCAACTTCCACATCGCCCCGCCAGAAGAGCTCATCAGTGTAACCTCGCCCTGGCCATTTGCAAAATAGGGACTTGATCTTCTCGGACCCTTTCCCCAGGGATCAGGACAAGTAAAATTCCTCATAGTCGGAGTAGACTATTTTACAAAATGGATTGAGGCAGAGCCCCTAGACAGCGCCACCGCTCAAAGAAGTCGCAAATTCCTATACAGGAACATTGTCACGAGGTTCGGGGTTCCATACTCCATAACCACAGACAATGACACTCAATTCACAGACGCAGGCTTCAGGAGACTAGTATCCGACTTGAATATAAAGCACCAGTTCACCTCCGTCGAACACCCTCAAGCCAATGGACAGGCCGAAGCTGCCAACAAAGTCATATTGGCAGGGCTAAAACAGAGACTACAAGATGAAAAGGGAGCTTGGGCCGAAGAACTTCCGCAAGTCCTATGGGCATATCGAACGACGCCACACTCCACGACAAATGAATCACCCTTTCGACTAGCATACGGAGTGGAGGCAATGATCTCAGTAAAGATCGAGGAAGGGTCACCCAGAGTAGTCCACTACAATGAAAAGGCCAACTCTCAACTTCAGAAGGAAGAACTCGACCTACTACCTGAAATTCAGGAAAGAGCTCGGATCAGGGAAGAAGCACTAAAACGTCGAATGGCTTCTAGATATAATCAAAAGGTAGTGCCAAGAAGTTTCACGGAGAACGACCTCATCCTAATCCGAAATAATATTGGAACAACTCGACCAGGAGAAGGAAAGTTGGCAGCAAACTGGAAAGGACCCTACCGAGTTGTAAAAGTACTCGGAAAGGGCTACTACAGACTGTCCGAACTCGATGGACGAGAGCTCCCCAGATCATGGCACGCCTACAACCTAAGAAGATATTCTACAAGATTTCAAGACGCATTAATCTGAAGTATTCATCGTCCGATTATAAAGCAACAGATCGGCAGAAAGTGAAAAAATAATTTCACTGCACGATCACGATAAAGATAACCGTCTGATAAAGGTGAAAACGCGATTCACCCAAAGGACAATATAGAGATGACAACCACTTTCTACAAATTGGCAAAGATGAACACAGAATAATGTAAGAAGTTATCGAAAGTGATCTAAAAAAGAACCTGACGAGGTCTTACGGATTGCTAAAATAATAACTTAAAGACTGGCCGACATTAAGAAGTCAGACTAAGTCAACCCAAGTTATAAGTAAACCCTGGAAAGAGGTCTGGCCAACCCTATTAAAGAGGATTACTTTAACTTAGAAGGGCCCGACATAACAAAGTCAGCCCAAAACTAAAAAGTTATACAAGTAGTCCCTGAAAGAGACCTGACACAGGTCCAAAAAAGAGGACTACAAAAATAACTTAAAGGAGACCGGTATAACGAAGTCGGACTCCTACTACTAAAAAGTTATTTGCAAAAATAACTTAAAGGAGACCGATATAACGAAGTCGGACTCCTACTACTAAAAAGTTATTTACAAAAATAACTCAGAAGAGACCGACGTAACAAAGTCGGACTCCTACTACTAAGAAGTTATAAAAGTAATCCCTGAAAGAGACCTGACGAAGGTCCAAGAAAGAGGACTACAAAAATAACTTAAAGGAGACCGACATAATGAAGTCGGACTCCTACTACTAAGAGTAATCCCTGAAAGAGACCCGACGAAGGTCCAAAAAAGAGGACTATAAAAATAACTTAAAGGAGACCGACATGACGAAGTCGGACTCCTACTACTAAAAAGTTACAAACAATAAAGCAAATCCGAAGAGGACAAGCAACAGGGTTCCAACATACTCAGAAAACAAAAAAGATACCAAGTTAAGTGCAAAAGCATGATATAATCTACAAAGTTATAAAGCTTCAGAGGCCACCAAAATCTACCTCAAAAGCTGGAAAGTTACTTTTGTTGGTCAACACAAAAAGTTGCTAGGCAAGCAATGAGAAAGTACCAGCAGTTAACAAAACATAAAGAGTTTAAAAATCCCACAAGCCGGGCCAACTATGTAAATATCCAGAATAAAAGGGCTAAGGGTCAGAAGACTTTCTAGCAGCATCAGTCCGAGGAGACGGAAGGCGAGTCTGGAGAGGAACAGCATCCACGGTACCATCATCCCGGTTTAAGATCTAGCAGTCAAGATCAGATGCGGGAGGGCCGACCTCGGCAGGAACAGCAGGAGTTGACACCTTGGCAGAGGACACAGGGGGAGGTTCAATATCATCATCATCCTCATCATCAGGGACAATCTTGCCATCCCTGACAACGTTGTCTAGGCTAAAGAGGGTCAGGTCGGCCTCGGGAGCAATAACCCGAACTTGTTCCTTCAGGTTCTCATAGGCAGCAGTTACACTACCAACGAGATGACCTTGGAGCTCGGAGTAGTCAGCTCGGGCACTCTCCAACTCCTCCCTCAGGCACAACACCTCCCGGTAAGATGTCACGTAACTATCCTTATGCCTCATAGTCGTGTCCTCGACCAACCTCACAGAAGGCGCCAGAGAGATGGAACTCGCCTTCTCGTTCTCCAAATCTTTTTCCAACTTGGCCACCTTCACTTCAAGCTCCTCCTTCAAGCATTTCATCCGATTAAACTCCTGTTTGGCCTCCTGCATAAAAGCTTTAGTGGCATGGAGAGGAAGACTTTGAGCAATTCGATATAGGGCCGCTCCCATGTGTGCCATCTTGACACTACTCCGAGTTATATAATCAAAATGATGAAGAAGCGACACGTCATCCATAGGGAGGACACCATAAGGGCCGATTTGTTGATCTACATATTCGACTGCATCAAAGTTAGGAGCATCAAGGTCGAAAGGCTCAATCGTTTTTTGCTTTTTACTAGGAGGAGCACTAGAAGCTGCAGCAGAAGACTGGGGAGGCTCCACCGGACGAACCCGAGGAGTGGGGATCACCTTCCTCGGACCGGGAGAACTCGGCACAAGCGGCTTTATTGAAACTTGCGAAGATCCCTCCCCAGCCGTCTTGGCCGAGATGTTTCGAGCAGCAGTTTCTTTTTTCGCCTTCTTGTAGGCCTTCATGGAATCATTATTTTTCGACATCTCTGAAAATACAGAATCAACCACAAAAGACAAGTTATAACATAGGAGAAGAAAAGCTCAAAAGCAAGTATAAAAACAAGTCAGACAGTACCCAAAGCAGTTCGAACCAAAGATAGGTCACTCAAGAATCTCTTCGTATCCAGATGGGGAGGTTTCCCCCACAAATCTTCAAGAACAACTAAAAAGGCCCTCTCAACCTCATTAAGCATCTCCCATGTATAACGTGGCACTCTCACATTCTTTTGCCACTCTAGAGGAAAAGCAGGCTCATCATTTTCATCAAGAAAAAAGGGGCGGACTCCCTCAACAGCACGAACTCGGAAGAAATAGTTCTTAAAATCTTTAAATGACTCATCATACATGGCAAAAACTTTATGCCCCTGGGCCGATCTGAAAGAGACCCAGGAAGCTTTCTTTTTGGAGGAACCTCCGGGCTTGGCCGAGACGAAAAGATAAAGGAAAAGAGTTTCAGAAGGTGTTATGCCTAACTCTTGGCAAAGCAGTTGAAATATTTTGATAAAACCCCAGGAATTCGGGTAAAGCTGGGACGGAGCAATGTTACATGACCACAACAGATCGGTTTCAAAAGCAGTAAAAGGAAAAGTAACGTTTAATTGGCTAAAGAAGTATTCATAAGCATAGAAGAAGGGACGCTCCCCCTCGATGGAAGTCGGAAAACAAACTCTCTCATCAGAATCAGGGGCAACAAGCTCATAATACCCCTCACGAGCACTGTTACCACAAATCCTATGGCGCTTCCTCAGCTCTGTGCAAAATTCAGCATCCACAACAGAAATACACAACAAGACAAGGGAGTCCAGCCAATCGGACATCCCCTCGGGAATTCTGGAAGACATCTCTACAATGTTATTACGAGAAGAGATAAGGCCAACTAATCCTACAAGTAAGAAAAGAAGATGGGATTACTAAAAACATCTCGGACAAGGGAGAAAACAACTTAATACGATACAGGCGAACACACAGAAAAAGGAAAACCCCAAGACTCAAACCAAAGTCCTAGGGCATCCTTTTGGAGGCAATAATAAAGCAAGGTTTCTAGTAAAAATCTACTTCTCGCACCCTAGCATCTCTCAAAACAAGAAAAGAAGGCTTCAAACAGCAAGCATTTTCCATCAGAATAAAACACAAAAGTCTTCAAAAACATTGCCTTACAGAAACCATCCCCAAACATCAAGTACACCAAGAGGAAACCATCAAAAATGCAAACTTTTTTGGAATCAGGCAAAGCAACCGTCAAATAAAGCAAGAAACAGATACGGATTCTTCTGGATAAATGGTATCAGAACAGAAACAACAAAGAACATGCAAAGCATTAAAGCAAAAGCAAAAAAGGATCATGCAGAAGATAAAGAAAACTCCCAGAAACGCACATTTCAACAACAACAGGACACAATGAAAACAGAAAGATCTAAACTTTTCTCTAAAGGAGGATCAAAATCAAAACCTCATCACAAAGACAAAAGCAAAGCACGAAACGGGACTAACCTGGAGGCGAAAGAAGCTTCGAGGGGAAAAATGGAGGTGCAGAAATGGAAGCTGCCCAGAAAACCGCCGAGCGACGTCGCAACGCAAGAAAAGCAGAAATATGGGCAAAAGGCAGAGAGCGAGAGAACAAAGGAAGAAATTGCGGAGAAGTTATGAAAAGAGTGAAGGAGAGAAACCGTTTCTGGGTTTTCAAAAATCAAAATAAAGAGCCAAAGGGAAACGGGGCAATTAATGTTAAAATTAATGAAAACATTAAACCCTCGCACGTTCCCAAAGCGCCGATATTAAAGCGCGCACTTTTAGAGGAAAAATGTTCTACATTCAAAAAGCTCTACAAAGAAAGGAATCGACAAAAGTGCTCGAGTTTGGCTTCGCTATAAGGAGTTCGAAGTCAAAAAACTCGACCTCAAAGCAGAAGACCGAGCTCAAGCAGGGGCACTGTTCATACCCTGGGTCGAGCTGTCCGACCCGGGATGTTTAGCGACATGGCGACCGACCTCTTCAGGTCCGACTATCCGATCTCTTCTTAAAGAGATCGGCCAAATCGACAGGAAAGCCCAATAAAGGGCCCGAATAGAGGAACACGACCCAAATCCAAAGGTAGTCCAAGCCTATAGAGATAAAGGCGGTTCCCTCGAAGATAAGCTGACTTCACTCAAAATAAGATAAGATAAGACCTGATAACTAACTCATCTTATCAGAAAGGTCAGCCCACACCACTACAAATACACTGGAGCACCCAGGTATAACTCATACTCTGATTCTACATAAAACCTGCTTAATACCCGTGCTAACTTAAGCATCAGAGTCTCTTGCAGGTACCCCCACCCTCTGGTGACCAAGGATCAGCAGTGCAGCAAGTCCAACAAGTCAGACACAACAGCTCCGGCCGCCACCAGCCAGCCGGACACGCCATCTCCAACCAGTACAAAAGATCTCATCCGAGATCGACCTCCAGTTTCAGGTAACCCTCGGAACAGAATCTGTTTTTCACTTTCTGTCGATCTGTTGCTTTATAATCGGACGATGAATGCTTCAGATTAATGCGTCTTGAGAATTTGTAGAATATCTAAAATATATTTTATTCAAAAGAAAGTGCAAATATATACATGTTGGAGTTTTTCATCCTTTTAAGTCGGATAATTTCTGGATCTCAACTTGGTACCTCATTAAAAATCTTTTCAGGAAAAAGAGTGCATCCTACGATGAAATCTTTTACCTTCTCTAGCTATAGTACCTTCTTAGGTTGTAGGCGTGCCACGATCTGGGAAGCTCTCGTCCATCGAGTTCGGACAGTCTGTAGTAGCCCTTCCCAAGTACTTCTATGACTCGGTAGGGTCCTTTCCAGTTTGCTGCCAACTTTCCTTCTCCGGGTCGAGTTGTTCCAATATCATTTCGGATTAGGATGAGATCATTCTCCGCGAAACCTCTTGGCACTACCTTTTGATTATATCTTGAAGCCATTCGGCGCTTTAGCGCTTCTTCCCTGATCCGAGCTCTTTCTTGGATTTTCGGAAGTAGTTCGAGCTCTTCTCTTTGAAGTTGAGAGTTGGCTTCTTCATTATAGTGGACTACTCTAGGCGACCCGTCCTCGACCTCTACTGGGATCATTGCCTCCACTCTGTACGCTAATCGAAATGGTGATTCGTTTGTGATGGAATGTGGCGTAGTTTGATATGCCCATAGGACCTGTGGAAGTACTTCAGCCCAAGCTCCCTTCGCATCTTGCAGTCTCTGTTTCAATCCAGCCAATATGACTTTGTTGGCAGCTTCGGCTTGCCCATTGGCTTGAGGATGTTCGACGGAGGTGAACTGGTACTTTATGTTCATGTCGGCTACTAATTTCCTGAAGCCTGCATCTGTGAATTGAGTGCCATTGTCTGTGGTGATGGAGTATGGAACCCCGAACCTCGTGACAATATTCCTATATAGGAACTTCTGGCTTCTTTGAGCAGTGGCGTTGGCTAGGGGCTCTGCCTCAATCCACTTTGTGAAATAGTCTACTCCGACTATGAGGAATTTGACTTGTCCTGATCCCTGGGGAAAGGGTCCGAGAAGATCGAGTCCCCATTTTGCAAATGGCCAAGGCGAAGTTACGCTGATGAGCTCTTCTGGTGGGGCGATGTGAAAGTTGGCATGTTTCTGGCATGGTGGGCATGTCCTTACAAACTCTGTAACTTCCTTTTGTAGAGTTTGGCCAATAAAATCCCGTCCGGAGTACTTTTTTTGTGAGAGCTTGTGCTTCGAGATGATTACTACAAATGTCACTGTGTACTTCCTCTAAAACTCCCCTTATGTTGGAGGTCGGCACACATTTTAGTAGTGGTATCAAAATCCCTCTTTTATATAGGGTGTTGTTTATGATTGTGTAGTATTGAGCCTCCCGTTTTAACCTCTTTGCCTCCTTCTCATTTGTGGGGAGTATTTCTGTTTAGAGGTAATTAATTATGGGGGTCATCCATCCTTGATCCTGACTTGTTATGGCTAGGACTTTTTCCTCTTCCGAGATTGATGGATTCTGCAGCATTTCCTGGATGAGGCTTCTATTGTTGCCCCCTGGTTTGGTGCTGGCTAGTTTTGAGAGTGCATCAGCTCGGGCATTTTGTTCGCGGGGTATGTGGCCGATCTTATATTCCCCGAGTTGTCCGAGCTGTTCCTTGGTTTTATCCAAATACTTTTTCATGGTGGGATCTTTGGCTTGGTAGCTCCCTGTTATTTGTGAAGTGACTACTTGCGAGTCGCTGAAGATGTTGAGTTTTTGAGCTCCAACCTCCTTAGCCAGCTTCAAACCAGCTAGTAACGCTTCATATTCCGCCTGGTTGTTTGAGGCCGGGAACCCAAATTTGAGGGAAAGCTCAACTTGGGTTCCTTGGTTGCTTTCTATTATCATACCTGCGCCGCTTCCAGTCTTATTCGAGGACCCGTCCACGTAGAGATTCCATTCTGTGGGGTTTCCAGGGTATATGTGAATTCTGCAATGAAGTCGGCCAAGTACTACGATTTGATGGCTGTCCGAGCTTCATATTGGAGGTCGAACTCGGATAACTCGACTGCCCATTGTAAAATTCTGCCTGCTAAATCTGTTTTCTGCAATATCCATTTTATGGGCTAGTCAGTTCGAACCTTAATGGTGTGAGCCTGGAAGTACGGGCGAAGTCGTCGAGATGTTAGTATGAGAGCATAGGCAAACTTTTCTATATTTTGGTAGTTCAGCTCGGATCCCTGCAGCGCTTTACTAATGAAGTATACAGGTTGTTGCACTTTGTCGTCCTCTCGAACTAGTGCTGAGGCTACTGCCCGACTTCCTACCGCAAGGTACAATACGAGTGGTTCTTCCTTTCGTGGTCGAGTTAGGATAGGTGGTCGTCCCAAGAAACTTTTGAAATCCTGGAAGGCTTGCTCGCATTCCATTGTGCATTCGAAGTTCTTTCCTTTCCTTAGAGTGGCATAGAAAGGAAGGGATCTTATCGCTGATCTCGCTAGGAACCTGGACAAGGCTGCCAACCTCCCGTTGAGTTGTTGTACTTCTTTGACACAAGTTGGGCTCTTCATGTTGAGTATGGCCTAGCATTTATCCAGATTTGCCTCAATTCCTCTTTGTGTGAGCATAAAACCCAAGAACTTGCTTGCTTCTACTGCAAAAGTGCATTTTGCGGGATTGAAGCGCATGTCATGCTTCCTTATAGTGTCGAACACTTGGGCCAGGTCGGACAATAATGTCTCTTCACTTTGTTTCTTTATTAACATGTCGTCCAGTAGACTTCTATGATTTTTCTGATATGATCTGAAAAGACTTTGTTCATTAGCCTTTGATATGTAGCTCCCACATTCTTGAGACTGAAAGGCATTACAATGTAGCAGTAATTTGCTTTTGGCGTCAAAAATGAGGTCTTTTCTTGATCTGGTGGATACATGGGGATTTGGTTGTATCTGGAATATGCATCCATAAACAAGAGGTATCTATATCCGGATGAAGCATCTACCAGAGCGTCGATACTTGGGAGTGGGTAAGGATCTTTCGGGCAGGCTTTGTTGAGATCGGTGTAGTCGGTGCACATTCGCCATTTCCCATTTGACTTCTCTTATGAATCCTGCCTCCAGTAGTGCTTGTACCTGATCTTCCACAGCTTAGGATCGTTCTAGCCCAAGTTTTCTACGTCTCTGCTATACTGGCCGAGATCCTGGATAGACCGCTAACTTGTGACTCATTAGCTTGGGGTCCATGCCTGACATGTCTGCGGCTTTCCATGCGAAGAAATGACATTATCTCGTAAGAACTGTACTAGTAATTCTTTTGCGTCTCCCTTCAGGATCATGCCGATATTAGTTGTTTTGTCCGAGGTATCCCCGATCTAGACTTTCTCTATTTCTCCTTCGGGTTGTGGACGTAGTTCTTCTCGTCTCTGAACTCCACCAAGCTCAATTGTATGGAAATCTTCTCCTCTGCCTCTGAGGTTTAGACTTTCGTTATAACAGCGGCGTGCCATCTTTTGATCTGTTTTTATTGTAGCTATCCCTTCTGTAGTTGGGAATTTCATGCATAGATGTGGAGTTGAGACTATTGCGCCGAGTTGATTTAGTGTTGTCCGACCGATTAGGGCATTGTAGGCTAAACTCATGTTGACCACGATGTAGTCTATCATGAGTGTTCTGGATTGGTTCCCTTTTCCGAAGGTTGAATGTAGTGACACGTATCCCAGCGGTTGTACTGAGGTATCTCTCAGTCCGAACAGGCTGTTAGGGTATGCTCTAAGCTCCTTTTCTTCTAAGCCGAGCTTGTCGAAGGCAGTTTTGAATAAGATATCGGAGGAGCTCCCTTGGTCTATTAATGTGCGGAGGAGATTGGCGTTTGCCAGTATGATGGTGATGACCATGGGGTCGTCATGTCCTGAGATGATACCGGATGCATCTTCTTTGGTGAATGTGATTGCAGGGATGTCGGGAGCTTCCTCCTTTCCTTCAACATGATATACTTCTTTGAGATATCTTTTGCGGGATGATTTGGAGATTCCTCCTCCTGCAAATCCTCCGTGTATCATATGGACATGTCTTTCTGGTGTACGAGGTGATCGCTCGATTCGTCCGACATCTTCACCCATTCTTCTCTTTCTTTGATCATCATCTCGGGTGGCTAGAAACCGATCTAGTTTTCCTTTTCTTACTAATTTTTCTATGATGTTTTTTAAGTCGAAGCATTCGTTGGTGGAATGCCCTCGGACTCGGTGATATTCATAGTATTCGTTCCGATTTCCTCCTCCTCTTTTGCCTTTGAGTGGTCGAGCTGGGAGTATCTTTTCCGTATGGCAGACTTCTTTGTTGACATCTATCAGGGATACCCTAAGAGATGTGTAATTATGATATTTTTTTATTTTCTCCCCTTGTCGATCTTCCTTCTTTTTGGATTCTTTATCTTTGTCTTGGTAGGAGAATCCAGATTTTGAGGTTTCTCCCAACCGAGAGTTTTCTTCCATGTTGATATATTTTTCCGCTCGCTCCTGCACCTCATCCAGGGATGTGGGATATTTCTTCGATATAGATTGGCTGAAAGGTCCCTCTCGTAGGCCATTGATGAGGCCCATGATGGCGGCCTCTATTGGCAAGCTTTGTATGTCTAGGCACGTTTTGTTGAATCTCTCCATGTAGTTGCGAAGACTTTTTCCGATCTCCTTGCCTGATTCCTAGTAGACTGGGGGCGTGCTTGGCCTTGTCTTTTTGGATGGAGAATCTGGCCAGAAATTTTTTGGCTAGGTCGTCAAAGCTTGAGATGGACTTACGAGGTAAGTTGTCGAACCATCTAATTGCTGTCTTCGTGAGGGTCGTTGGAAAAGCTTTGTAGTGAACAACGTCCGAGGCGTCGGTGAGGTACATTCTGCTTCTGAAGTTGCTGAGGTGATGGTTGGGATCTGTAGTGCCATCATACAGAGTCATATCCGGGAGTTTGAAGTCCTTAGGAATTTTAGTTTTCATGATGTCCCTAGTGAATGGATCTTGATCTTTGCGTGAATTGTCCTCAGGGGTGGTCCGGGTAGCCTTTGCTTTGAGATCGGCTTCGAGTTGTAGGATTTTATCTTCTAGCTCTCGACGTCGCTTTACCTCTCTTTGTAGATCCTTGCCAACTTCTCGTTG
The DNA here is from genome assembly GCF_059453495.1 of Arachis ipaensis. Lineage (NCBI taxonomy): Eukaryota > Viridiplantae > Streptophyta > Magnoliopsida > Fabales > Fabaceae > Arachis > Arachis ipaensis. Next base: position 22,871,172 of record NC_142435.1, read on the forward strand.
ATGCTGAATTTCTTTTTCAAGTTGCTTTAGGCGATCTTGAAGCGCTTCTATTACTCCCGGATGTGATGAGTTTTTGTCTCCGTTAGATTCCGGAGTATCTTTTGGTGTAGCGTCCGCATTTTTGTGCGGCGTTCTGTCCTCTAGATCTGAATCATGGTCGTTGTCATGGTCGTTTGCCATGATGATGGGATGACTTCCAGGTCCCCGGCAATGGCGCCAATGTTCCGAGGGTTACCTGAAACTGTAGGCCGATCTCGGATGAGATCTTCTATACTGGTCGGAGATGACGTGTCCGGCTGGCTCGTGGCGGCCGGAGCTGTTGTGTCCGACTTGTTGGACTGGCTGCACTTCTGATCCTTGGTCACCGGAGGGTGGGGGGTACCTGCAAGAGACTCTGATGCTTAAGTTAGCACGGGTATTAAGCAGGTTTATTGTAGAATCAGAGTATGAGTTATACCTGGGTGCTCCAGTGTATTTATAGTGGTTGTAGAGTGACCTTTCTAGATAAGATAAGTTAGTTATCTTATCTTATCTTTATCTTTGAGTTGAGGTTAGCTTATCTTCAAGGGAACCGCCCTTATCTCTATAGGCTCGAACGGCCTTTGGATTTGGGTCTTCCTCTATTTGGGCCCTTTATTGGGCTTTCCTGTCGATTTCAAAACAGCAGTGAACAATTGTAAATTAAAGTAAATTCAGAGAGATTCAAACTGAAGAAATTCAAAGAAAGTGATTCATCAGGGATCAGAGATATCATAATCCAACTGAATCAAATGGGTCTCAACTCCTTTCTCAATCATATGAGTAGATCTATGGCAGATTGAAATTGATTGGATCCCAATTCCTTGGTAATCCAATCTCTCTAATCATAATCAATCTTGCCAATTCCTTGATCTAATTGTCATGAGAAGAGTTAGAGCACGTTCTCTTATCCATAAGCCACACAAATTCTCAAAATCTCAATTCCTTCTGAATGGTGTTAGTTAAGAGAATTGTGAAAGATAGAGCTCTAATTCTAATGCAAGTGATTTCCCTTACGAAGCTCACACAAGCATTCAGTTGAATTAAACCCCCTTCTGGAGTGAATAATTCACAATCAAAACAGAATTTATCCTATAGCTACCCAAGCGGAGTGAGAAGAAGAAGAATTTCATTGATTCATTGTGATTACAATAGAGCTCCTCCCCCTAATGAATTTGGGATTTATTTCATTATTACTCAAGTAAAAACAAAAAAAAATAGAAAATGCAAAAGAGTTACAAAAGAGAAAATACAAATAAAATTAAGTGCAGAGTTTCCCAATTTGGGTCTCTGACTCCCTAGCCTCCCAGATCTCTCTCTAACTCCCTTTCTAAATTAAATTCTCCTCTATTTATACACTTTCCAATTCAGTCTTCAAGTCCTTGGATTGGGCTTCTTTTTTGCCTCTATTGAAGAAAGCTAGAATGGGTCTTAGTGAGGTTGAAGAGGGGCATTTGGTAATTCATGTTCATGATCTGCATGGGTGCTTAATTGCCTTGGAGCTGGTGTCAATGTTGGTGCTCAACGTTTGCCAGAAAATGTTGAGTCAAACATTCTTTTGAAAAAAGTGAGTGTTGGGGCCAACGTTTGACTCAACGTTGGTGCACCAACAATTTTTCATTCACGCGTGCGCGTCGCCCACGCGTACGCGTGAAAATAACGTTTTGCGCGTGTGCGTTGCTCACGCGTTTGCGAGGATGGCTAAAATTTCATCCACGCGTACGCGTCACGAACGCGGCCGCATCAATGCAATTTTCCAAACTCCAAATTTTGGCTTCTCATCGAGGGCGTTGGAGGTAGCGTTTGAGGCAACGTTTGATTCCCAACGCTCTCTTAGTCAAGCGTACGCGTGACTCACGCGTACGCGTGAATGGTCAATTTCGCCGGTTCATCCGTGCGCGTAGCTCATGCGTTCACGAGAATTACACTTTCACGCGTACGCGTCACCCAAAATTTCTCAGCTCCAGATTTTGAAAATTATCGAAGACGTTGGAGGTAATGTTGGTTCACCAACGTTCCCTCCAACATTGGCACCCATTTTACCAGAACATTGCCTGAACGTTGGTGGACGAACATTGGCCACCAACGTTGCATCCCCCTTTCTCCTCCAACGTTACTTCCTCTGCTTCTTCCTCTGCTTCTTTCTTGCTTCTCTTCACCTATCATCAATCAAAATATTGCATCAAAGTTTGCCATAATCACAAGGTTTTGTATCATTCATAATAATCACATAAATCTTGCATAAATCTCATGAAAATGCACCAATTTAACCATGTTTGATTGAGCTAAGATATGTATGAGTTTCCAATCCAATTGCTTACTTATTGCTCAAGAAAGTACATAAAACCTAATGAAAACATATAAAAAATGCATGTGAAACTAGCCTAAGATGACTTGTCATCAATTATATATGCATGTTTGACTGAAATAAAAAGTATTTCTGATTTTTCAAAGAAAATAGCGATACGGTTTCGAGTTAAAAGCTCATATGTTATTATTAAATATATGTCAGTCGTCGTAATATTCTCGCTATCAGAGTGGCACAGCCGGAAGTATGACATTCTGATAGTGAGGATGTTACAAGTTTAGTTCATTATGTGGATTCATGAATTTCAGTTGAAGATAACCTTCCTGATGGTTTGGCCTAACTACCAAAGAAAGAAGAACACGGTTTAATGATTAAACTATAAGATTACCATTTTCAAACCATATTGGTTTAAACAACCGGCAACTGAAGAAATGGTAGCAGAGAGTATTTCGGCTCCAAATCAAGTTTAAAATATTCTACTAAGCTAATTCAACCAAGAAAAGCTAGTAGTAAAGATTTTATAGATGATTTTAACTCAGCGGTCATATTCATCATTATTAATACGATTTTCGGCTTAGGGAACGTTTTTATCTTTCACGACATATCTATTCATTTTACTCATCTAATCTAAATCCACCTTATAATATATGATAAGGTGATTCTCAGACATTTATCGAATTCTCATCACAGAATTTTTGAGAATAAATTCTGTGGAGAAACGGAGTGTTACAGTTCGCATTCATAATAATCTGATGTCTTAGAAAAATATTATGCACCAAAGAGTTCATCTAGTATCTTTTCAATGGTGGGAATATGAAATTTGTCCTTTACATTTATAGCATTAAGTGCCTGATAGATAACACAAAAGCGCCAACTTCCGCCCTTTTTCCTTACTAACAACATGGGGTTGGAAAAAGAGCTTTAACTCTCCCTTATCACTCCCAATTCAAGCATCCCATTACTTGACTAGTGAGGCCAATGCTAAGCTCACCATGTGATCTTCACCATTTGATCTTAACTTGCATTTTCTTGACTATGGTCCATTCACTTGTAATTATTGGTACATTCCACTAGTGTGACCCTTTTAATTTGGAACTGCTTTCAACTTGCTTTTGGGTTACACAAAGTGCATGTTTCACATCTTTCAACACCAATTATTACAATTTTAGTGACCTTGTGCATAGTTGATGACTTGTTTCCCTCTTATATGCTTTTATGCACAAATTCTTATTTAATCATCAATGACTGCATCTACTTGGCTTAATTGTTTATATCCTGCTATATCTGTTTTTCAGGATGGCTGACAGAGGGAAGGCCAAAGTTACCTCTAGAAAGAGGAAGACACCTCCTGCCCCCACTCTTTCTCCTTTTGCCAACTATGCTAAAAACCCTTTTTCAAAGAAGGATAAGGCGGATCAACAGCTACCACCTACCGATACCGACAGGTTTCCTAACCTGTATTGTGAGCTTCGCTTCCCCAACTATTGGAAGAAGAATTTGAACATTGAGAAGAAACTGGCCCTTCCCACAGACCTCAAGCCATCCATGGAGGCCCGCATTCAGGGGCTGGGTCTAGGTTTTGTTGACAGAGAGTTGGGTCAGGTGAACACATCCTGGGTCAAGGAATTTTACTGCAATTTCTTTAGAGGGACCCTTGATTCAGTTCATCTGCGAGGCGGTCAGATACTGGTTACAGAGGCTGTGATTGAGGATATCCTCCACTGTCTACCCAGGACTGGTGACACATGTGCCTATCAGCAGGCGGAGATAGCAATGAACGCTATGACCTTTGACTATGATGCCTTGCGATGTGTCATTGCCACCCCGGATGCCCCTTGGGTAATGGATGCTGATAACAGGAAACCCAAAGGGATGCTGTTTGCTCATCTGTCGAGAGAGGCTCGAACATGGCAGCACATCTTTGCCTCCTATGTCATGCCTACCACATATTTCACTGAGATTCCGATCGACATACTCGTCCTGATCGGGTGTGTGATGGAAGGGAAGGAGGTCTACTTCCCCCGACTGATCCAGAGGTACATGTGGCGGGCACATATCCGTGGCTTACTCCCGTTTCCCACTCTGGTCACTAGGATGGCTGAGCTTGCCGGTGCTCCTTGGAGACAGGATGACGTATCACCACCACCTCCGGACGATGGTGAGGAGGACGTTATTCCGTGGGGGACATGGGTGCATGAGAAGCCCCCATCCCGGCGTGCTTCTAGAGCCCGAGTCTGAGCATTACCAACAGCCGCTCCCTCTTCCTCCTCCGCAACAGCAGGACCCTCAGCACCAGCAGCAGCAGCACCACCACCTGCACCCCAGCTGACATATCTTGTGGTGCAACATCTCTTCCGCTTTATGGAGCGGAGTGAGCGCCGTATCATGCGACGCCTTGACAGGATAGATCAGATGTTCATCGCACTGGGCGTTGAGTTGCCCCCTCTCCCCGACTCTTCCGCATCTGAGGAAGAGCAGCATGAGGAGGCGCCAGCTCATCCAGAGGCCCCTCCTGAGACACAGGCCCTCCCAGAGGCTCAGCAGCCCCATGAGGAGCCCCAGCCTCAGCCCCAGCAGCCTGATGCGACCGTTGACCCCCATTCTGAGCCCGAGCCGTAGCATCGAGGACGATGCTTCCTTCTAAGTGTGGGGAGGTCACCGTTGTCACCGTCGGTGGATAGCTCTTTTGTGGTGAACATTTTTCTTTTCTTTTCAGACATTTATCTTTTAGTTTATGATATTTTGCCTTATTTTGCACTTTTTGGACTATTGTATATATCAGTATTGTGGATACTTTTGTTTAGCTTGTTGAATTGCACTTTTAGTTATTAGTTGTGATATGGAAAAATGTGGACTATTGAGCTTAGTTTACCTTGTTGCATGAGCAGTTTGTGCTGATTGAAAAAGGGGATAAACTAAAGAATTTTTAGAATTTCTCAATCACAACATTACATTAAGAATAAGCTTAGTCAAACAATGAGATTTTTCAAGGAATTTATCTATAGGGCATCACCCCAATTGATTAGAAACTTTTGATGAACTTGCTTGAATTTTATATTTTGTGAAGCATGTTTTGAGCTAAGAACACACAACCTGTGAGATTGTGAGCTTGATTATATGGTTACACTATTTAACCATGATTTTTCCTCTTGTGTGTTTTCTTCTCTATGATTGTAATCTCTGCTTTGCTTCATTCTATATGTCCATTGTTTAGTGTATATTCATGCATACATATGATTGAGGCCATCATTTGTTATTAGCTCACTTATCCCAAAAAAGCCTACCCTTTCATTTACCTTTGTTTGCCACTTTGAGCCTTTTTAACCTCCAATTATTCTCTATGTTACCACATCACTAGCCTTAAGCGGAAAAACAAGTAATTACCCCAATTGAATCTTTGGTTAGCTTAAGATAGAGATTGTGTGTCAATTAAGTGTGGGGAATGTGGGAACTTGGGTTGATGAGAGTGTGTAGTATTTTATTGACAATTATTGAGAATTTGGGTGCTACTCATGTGAAATTATGAAAACCATATGCATTGATTTACTATGCATAAAAAAAATGTTTTGGTCTAGGGGAATGAAACCACCCCAATGTTAAGTTCAATAAAAAGATCAATGCATATGAGATGAAATAGAAGAACATTTAAATACATGAGTATGTGAAAAATACAAAAGTGAGATCATGGGTAGCTAGGCATGATTTTAGAGGCATATAGAGTGTGTGTATGTATTGTGTGAAAACTTAAGTTAGTCAAATGTTCAATTTATAGCTCACTTAGCCATACATATATCCTCACCCTTACCTTATCCCCATTACATCCTTGAAAAGACCTCATGATGTTTGCATTTGTACACCAGATATTTGTTGATTGGCTAGATGAAGAGCAAAGTTTTAGAAAGCATGACTAGAGAAGACTAGAGTGAATCACCCCTAAACACTTGAGTGACTAGAGCGGATACACATCCGGTGAGTGTTTGATTGCTCAATCACATGCATTCACCGCTATCTTCTATGTTCTTGCAAGTTGGTAAATCCTTTTGATAACTCAATGCAATTGTGGGTTGGGTTTAATTCCTATTGTTTTAGCCCTTATGCTTACATTTGTTTTCTTGAAAAGTCGATTTGTTTTGACCTAAGCATTTACATTCATAATAAGTAGTGCATTTAGATGGCTTGCATATAGTTTAGTTGCATTGAATAAATGTCATACCCCTTGTTTCCTTCTTGGTTTAGCATGAGGACATGCTAAGATTTAAGTGTGGGGAGGTTGATAAACCCCAGTTGTAGGACTTATCTTGTGTTGAATCTAGAGCATTTTGTCAACCTTTTCTCACATTTATTCAATGAAATAGCATAGTTTTGTGATTGTCTCCTAATTGGTGCTTAAGTGTGAAAACATGCTTTTAGATCCTTAATTTGATAATTTCAATCCCCCTTTGATTCCACTAGATGCCTTGATGTGTTTGTTAGTGATTTCAGATTGAAAAGGGCTAGGAATGGATCAAAGGAGTGAAGAGAAAGCATGCAAAGTGGAGAAATCATGAAAGCCAAGAATTTGGAACGCGCCCATGGACGCGCGCACACGCATAAGACGCGCACGCGCGGATCGCGCATCACTCCAGGGATGCGTACACGCGCTGTACGCGTACGCGTCGATGCCCACGCTGACACCTTTAATGAAATCGCACCCAGCGATTTCAAGAGGGCTTCTGGCCCAGTTTTGAAGCCAATCTTTGGTGGAAAAAGAATAAAAAGACCAAGGACTGAAGGGGGAAGGCATCAATCATGCAATCAATCATTATTCATAATTTAGGTTTTAGATGTAGTTTTCTAGAGAGAGAGAGGTTCTCTCCTCTCTCTAGGTTTTAGGATTTTTAGCTTTAATTCTTCTCAAATTCAGATTTCTATCTTAGTTTAATTTAGTTTCTCTTCTACTTTTATTTGTCTTGGCATTCTAGTTTATTCATCTCCCTTGTTGATTACGTAATCTTCCCCATTTAGTTTATGAATTCTCATGTTAGATTTGATTTTCCATTTAATGCAATTTGAGGTATTTCATATTCATGATTGCTTTCTTCAATTTATGTTTTTGATGCTTTCAATTGGTTGTTGGGATTTTATTATCTCTTATTGCTTTTCTATGCTTTTGTGTTATGCCTTCCAAGTGTTTGATAAAATGTTTGGGAGGGTTTTAAGTTACATTTTTCTCCTTTTGGCTTTGGTTGAGTAATTAGTGACACTTGAGTTATCAAACTCCTGTGTTGATTGATAATTGAAAGTTGCTAGTTGATTTGGATTCCACTAAAACTAGTCTTTCCTTAGGAGTTGACTAGGACTTGAGGAATCAAATTGATTCGTCCACTTGACTTTCCTTCATAATTAGAGGGTTAACTAAGTGGGAGCAATGAATAATTCTCATCACTATTAAGGACAATAATAAGGTTAGAACTTCCAATTCTCATTCCTTGCTATGAGCTTTTATAGTTGTTAGTTTGTTCCCTTTGCAATTTACTTTTCTTGTCTCTTACCCAAAACCCCAAAAGTATACTTTTCCATAACCAATTATAAGCACACTTCCCTGCAATTCCTTGAGAGACGACACGAGGTTTAAATACTTCGGTTATCAATTTTATTAGGGGTTTGTTACTTGTGACAACCAAATTTTTTGTATGAAAGGATTATTGTTGGTTTAGGAACTATACTTTCAATGAGAATATATTTGTGAATTCTAGACCACACAAAAATCTGTTCATCAACCAGTCCACACACATCATTGCTAAGAGAGTCCCAGAACTCTTTGTAGAAAATTGCTTGAAATCCATCTGGCCCTGGGGCTTTAAACGAACTCATGGTCATTACAGCTCTTTTAACCTCTTAAGACGTCACTGGTTCTACTAGCTTTTGATAAGCCTCAGTACTAAGAGACGGGCAAGGAAAATTCCCCATGGCGTCCAGGTCAATATCCTCCCTTGTAGAAAAGAGTTTTTGAAAGAAAGAATTTGCCGCCATTTCTAGAGTCGAAGTCTCTATGGCCCAAGACCCATCCTCCAAAAACAATCCATGAATTTTGTTCCTCTTTCGCCTGATAACCGTCTGCAGATGAAAAAATTTTGTATTTTTGTCTCCATATCTCATCCATTGTTCTCTAGATTTTTGATACCACAACAGCTCTTCTTGAAGAAGGATATCATTCAATTCCTGATACAAAACTTGCTCTTTGATCCTAAGCTATTGATCCTCCTGACTCTCTAGAGTAATCTGAACGTCATTCAAAAGCCTCTCCATCCCCTTTTCTTAACAAAAATATTGCCAAAAACCTTTTTATTGAAGCTAGTTGCATCTTTTTGAACCTCCAATAAACATTTGACCACATCCGGAGCTCCTTTATTCCAAGCTATATGAACAACATTCCTAAAAAGAGGATGAGTCATCCATGCAGCCTGGAATCTGAACGGACGATGGCCCTTGGTAGCCCTATCTGCCATCTTGCACCTAGTGAACAACGGGCAATGATCAGAGTGAAAGCGCGCCAGCACCTCAGTATAAGCCTCCGGAAACATTAGTCGCTAGTCCTGGTTGATGACTGCTCTATCAAGCTTCTTAGCCACTTGCACCCCTCCTCTCACCTTCCTGTACCAAGTGAATCTTCTCCCAATAGCCCCCATATCAAACAGCCCACAATCCTCCAATGTTTTCGCAAATTGTTTTGCTCTGGCAAGTCTAAACTGTCCCCTATAACTTCACTCTGCAACAGCACATCATTAAAGTCTCCTAACACAATCCAAGGTCCGTGGATCATATTAGAAATCCTTATTAAGTCACCACACATTTCTTTACGCCGATGTATATGCGGATTTGCATACACCGCACTGCAGTAACTAGAAGTATTTCCCATAGTGGTTTCAAAACTGATACATTGATCAACTACATCCAATACTCTCACAGAAATATTTGAATTAGCACATAAAACTCAGATACCCCCACTATGACCATTAGCCTCAACAATACCAACACCCTGGTAACCTAGATTATTCCAAAAAGATTTCATCCTCTCGAAAGGAATATGGGTTTCAAACAGTAGGGTGAAATTTATTCAATAACTCTTTACTATGAACTCGGGTCAATTTATTAGAGGCCCCTCTAATATTCCAAAATAGAAAGCTTAAATCTAAATAATCCATAAAACAATTGTACTGTAAAAATGACCAACCTCAACCGAAGTCCCTAACGAGATGATGAGGATCCACCATCATATCCCCCTGAGACTTTCTTGTCCTTACCCGGTTGTTGCCTGGTTTGTCTGTGTCCCTCCACTGACAACCCTTCCAATTCGATGATTTGCTGCTTGCTGATGTCGCCAAGGCAGTTCGTAGTCGACGGCGAATTCTGCAAAGAAGAAGGGCGCAACCTCTTATGTCCGTTTTTTATAATGGTAGTGAAAGTCGGCACCGCAACGGAGACAGCTTTGCCTTTCACCCCTTGCTGTTTGGAAGACGCCATGCGTGCTTGAGATCCGCCAACCGACCCAGTCTTCACCCCTGATTCGGCTCCTCTCATACGTAGCCCAAAGTCACGGTTCTGGTCCAATTTCTGATTTTAGTGCACCGGCACTTTGTCTTTAGAGGTTTGTTAGGCTTTGTTTGATTGGCTCAATTTTCCTCTCCTTTTACCGCTGACTTTGGTCCAGCCAGCCTCATTTCCCAAATGTTGGGACCCCACTTCCTTCCCATGCAACATATCACCCAATTCCTCCCCAATTTCTGCAACTATCGCTGAATCTTCAGGATTGCATCCAAATTTAAAATTTTTTTCCTTTGAGGCTTCTTGTGGCCGCACCAACCGGGCCGTCGTCTCAGTCACTGATGTTTCCTTTCGATCCACCTTTTCCGACTCTGTCGGGGTCATTCTGCAGTCAGTTGCTAGATGCCCAAAACAATTGCACTTGTCACAAATAAGGTGTAAGCATTCATACTCCACCTTATATTTAAACTCATCAACAATCACACTCTGGACTACCGGCAAACCAAGATTAATTTGCACGCAAGCCCGAGCAAATTTCTCCCGCTCCGCCGCCTTAGTAGCCAGATCCACCCTGACTGGTCTCCCCACAGTAGAAGCAATTCTCATCATGGCTTTATCCTGATAGTACCATATGCTCAAACCAGCGATTCGAATCCAAACCATAGTCTCCCCGAAAGTGTCCTCACAAGGTTTAAAATCCAATGTTCATGGCTTGATGGCAATATAGTGACCGAAGATCATCCATGGCGCCCTAGTAAAACCTTCTCTCGGTCGTCCATGCGATCAAATTTAACGAGGAAGTGCCCAAAATCCACATCCAAGATTTCATATCTATCGGTGATCCTCCATACCCCTTTCAGTTTGTGAAACATGGCCGTGTAACTAAGGTTTTTTCCAAGAACCTTAATCACAATTGCCTCCTTGTATGGTTCAGAAAGAATGTTTCTAGCCTCTTCAGAGAAGCAAACTCTCGGAGGCATATGATCTCCTTGTTTTCCGATGACCACTGCATGGAATCCTCATTTAGAGCTTCAGCTTGGTTTATCCTTGAGGCTACCGTAGAACCAATAACCTTGTCACGGAAAGAAATCTTGGAAGTCACCCTAGAACTAAGGTTGCCCTTACTTGATCCCTCCTTCACGCCTGATGCAAACCCTCCCACGCTCACCCCCTTATTTCTTTCGATGGCATGGACATCTTTCTCACCGTGTTTCACCCTCAAACGCTCTCTCCCGCTCTCTCCTTCTCTCATTCTCCCTGAGTACGGAGCACGTACTCTTTCTCTGCTAGAGTTTTTGAACCTTTTTCAAAATATTTAGTATATTGTTAAATGTTTATAATAATGTCTCTGTTAAAAACAAACGTTTTTTTTATCATAACGTTATTTATTAATTGTTATTATTATAATTATTATTATTATCATCATTATCATTATCATTATCATTATTTTTATTTATCGTTAATTTTTTTCGCAGGCTATCAGGAATTTGTTGCCCAGAAAATTAGATCCGCCAGAGACCTTTAACGAGGTAGCTGCAGCTTCACTAGCACTAACTGGGTTTCAACACGTTTCACGAGTAGGCGAACTGAGAGGTCATTCTGCACTACTGAGTGTTTTGGTCAAAAGATGAAGGTCGGAGACCCCATACATTTCATCTTCCGGTCGGTGAGGTGACAGTGACGCTGGAAGGTATTTCATATATTCTTGGCCTCCCGGTTAATGGGGAGCCCGTTACTGGTAGATCAGACAGCAGTCACCAGTTTTTGGTGGAGAACTACCTCACGTGTTTTGGTCGGGAGCCCGGTCCGCAGGATCACGTATTGGGTAAGGTTAGTATACCCTGGGTCCGGCGGTGCAGAGATTTCGAGCCATGTGACACTCAAGAGTCTATTGAGCGTTACGTCCGAGCGCACATTTTCTGCGTGCTCGGAACGGTTGTGTTTCCGGATAAGTCGACTGCATCGTTGAACTCGAAGTTTCTACCGCTACTTCGGGATTTTCACCGGATTTCGAGGCAGCCAGTCTGGCATACCTATACAGATCGTTGTGTCATGCATCATGATTCAACTGCAAAGAGATGGATGGCCCACTGATACTGCTTTTTGTTTGGCCCACTGATACTGCTTTTTTTCGAATCAAGCTAGTTCGGATAAGCCAATCGCACCCTGCACCATACCCCTTGCATTTTGCATAGAATGTCTGCGCCTCAGACTCATACACAGTGTAATCAACTCCTCTAGAGATGGTGTAGCTTTTGATTGCAGATATCACCGACTCTCTCGAACCAAATTCCATTCCGACACTAAACTCGCCATCTTCTGCCGCAACGTTGCCTTCACCTACGACATGCGCACCACCAGACAAGGCAAATAATTTAAACACTACAGGAAACTTGAGTTAATAATCATAACATACCCATATTCGCATACTCAGGAAATTCCGGGGCATGCATGACTTCGAGATCTAGAGTCCGCATAAAAGACGGAACACCAAACGGGTGTTGGCTTACAATGGCATTCACTTCATTTTGCACCGCCGGATTGCCTGCCAAGTCTCCATCATCGTTTTCGTCATCAACTTCATAGTTAGTTTCGAATTTCTCTTCGCTGTCATTATTATCTTCTTCCCAATCTATATCCCTGAGCTCATCAACATTGACCTCGTCGCCGACCGTACCCATCCCCAACTGCTGTTCAAACTCAACGTACAGCTCTATCATCGGCACGTGAGATCGGATTTGTTGATAAATATACAACATCTGCTGCATACTGGCATCGTCAGTGATGGCCATTATTTGAAACTGTATTAGCCCATCAAATACTTGCACATGACTTCTGTATAAAAGATTGCTCACCCTTTTCAAAATGTGGCTTTGAATGTTATTACAAAGACCATTTTGCAACTCAACAAAACTCATGGTACATGGAATAGCAAATAACAACAGACATTCACAAACAAAAGTAACTCCTTCATGTTTGTTTGTTATAGCCTCACCATTATAATATACTCGCAAGTTTGCAACACCTTCCATAACTTCAGCCTCAACTAACTCTATTTTTTTGACACAGTTATCCGCCAAAAAAACACCCCACTAAGGACTTTATGCAAAAAAGAGTAAGAGAAGTGAAGATGAAGATGAATGAAACCGAACTTCGTATTTATAGACAAACTTATGGATTTAAATATTATTTTGTGTACAAAACGCAACCTGCGTTTTGGAGCTTCTAAGAAAAAGTTTCTGCTACTAACAAAACGCAACCTGCATTTTGTGGGCTTCAAAAAAATTTGAATTTTCTGGCTTATTAAAACGCAACATGCGTTTAGCCTGAAACAACATAAAAAAAATTGAAATTGCCAAAACGTAACCTACGTTTTGTGTATTTCTAAATTAAAAAAAAAATAAAGAAGTACAAAACGCACCTTGCGTTTTTCTTCTGACCCATAGCAGTGCAAATTTTTTTATTCCCTCCATTTCATGGTGTTACACATTAACACTTTCCATAATTAAAAAAAAAACAGCCGAGGAATGCTATTGCCTATTATCCTCCTACAAAAAAATAAGGTAGAATTTACATTTGTTTATTTGTCTCTTTCTAATTGGTTTATGTGATTATTTAAAAACCAAAAATAAATTGCCGCCAAATTCACATCCCCTAAATATCGTCCGTTGCCCCTTTTTTTACCCTTAAAATTTCATAAATGCAGGAAAAACTTTACGTTTCTATTTTCTTTTTCTTGATTATAACATAAAATATAATAAGAGTAGAGAAAGAATCCAATGTCTACATCGTGTTACTTATTATTCCCTGCCTGCTTAACCCATTCCCTGCTCCAGATACACGCTTCGAGGTTAAACTCCGAGATAAGTTGATAACACATTCAAAAAGAACCACCACAGTAGGTGCACCCCAAAATCGGCGACTAATATAAAATATATATTAAACTATAGATACACATTAAAAATAAATTGAACATATATATTTATATGAAAATTCATTGATGATTAATTTTAGTGATTGATTTTGGTGTACAAATAATATTTTTACAGAACAAATATTGATTGATAGCATGATATGTAAAATTTTAAGGAAAGATAAAAATAAATCGGAAATTTGGGATATAATGAGAAGAAATAACCACAACCCCATATTATTTTAATTTAATAATAATTTAGCACATCCCTTTCATCTAGGCCTCACAAACCAAACCCTTCTTTATAGGGAATCAAGTTCAAAGAAAAGAAGAGTTATATCAATTTTCAATGTATAGCAGATTCAAATTATGTCAACTAAGAAAGTAAGATCTACCTGATCAAAATGTTCAAAGAAAATAACCCACAAAAACAACCCAACCCTAAATTCCTCTAGGATTTTAGTAAATGTAACAGATGACTTCCATATAATCGTGATCATCTCAAAACACTGATCATTCTAGTATTGAAATCTTACAAATAAGATGTGAACCATTATTTGTCAATTTCATTATATATTTACAAGGTTATCAAACTCTTGAAAGGACCTGCAAGAGTTTATAAAATTAGATCCCTAATCAAGTTTACGATTTTAAGAATAAGCCGTTACGAGTTTATAAGTTGAGATCCTGATTCAAATTTACCTATACTTTCCGAATAAACTGCATACCTGACCTATTCACAAGGCACCACAGTGGATATCTGATGAAGAAAAACAATGAGCAATTTATTAAAGACAAATCATCAGAAAATTCAAGACAACTCCATCTGCCAAGAGTATATTTCGAGATTTTGTATTGCCTAGACAAAATAGAAACCCAAATATGCATTATTGATATGATCCAAGTCTAACAAGATTGTACTAGAGGTAAAAGGAAGTTAGAAGGTATACTAATCTATCAATCAGTACAATCCACCAATGTGCAGCAGCAAAATTTTCAGCTACAAGATGATAATTAACCACAAATCAAAAGACTGCATAGAGCTATACAGTATATCAAAAGACCTCTTCCCTATCTCCTACATATTGAAAAGTTCAAAGAACCCTTCCCAACAATTTTATCTTTAATTTAGGATGCTCAAATTTACACACATTAACCTTGATAATTAGAAATCTTAATCTTAATTTTGTTTTAAAGAATTATGTTTCATTCAGTTACTTTTATTTTTACCTCTGTTGCAAACCGTTGATTATTATTTTTATTTTTTTATTTTTTTGGGTCTGAACTCCCTTGATTACCAAGCATATCATAACTAAGCATTGTTGATCAGTTACATTAATTTCCCTCCTGATGAACCAGTGGAAGGGTATGCCACCAGAAGTTGAGAGATATTATTAACATTTAGAGAATAATATTACACGAGATACAGAGGATAACAGTTAACACCCTCTAAATTTCCCAAATACACCAATTAGCTACTCCATCATGCATCAAGATACCAATTAGCATTTTTAAGAATTTTGAGAAAAGTTTGGTTCCTCTTGGCTTCAAATGTAAAAAACTCCACCTGTTTACTAATTATTCTCTAATGATTTAATAAAAGGAACTCCTCTATTTATAGATACCTAAATAAATAAGTAAATAACCAATAACCTACTTATAAATCATTACATCAATCCTCTGTAAGTTCCATATCTCTCAATCAATAAGACATCACACTTCTACCTGATATACTAACTCGGAGTAGTATATCAATATAAAGTTTCATCTATTTATTTCATCAAACTAGCATAGCACCACAATGTATCAACAAAAATTCACAAACTCATCAATTACAGTTGAATAGTGCAAATTGCAAATGAAATCAAAACTACCTCATGTCCGAGTGCAAGTTGCATCAAAGTCGTCGGGGGCGACACGAGCGATCCAATTGCTCAGTGTCCTCTTAATATCCGAGTGATTCACATAGGCCAGCTCATACATGCTACACAAGTTAACAACAAGCGTCTCATTGAGTGCCACGGTGGGAACCGTCTCAAGTGCATTCTCAAGTACCTTGATGGAATCAGACAAATCCCTCAGATACATCAAACACAATGCCTTGTTGTTCAAGGCAACAACATCAGAACCATCCCTCTCAATGCACTCCTCATACTCTCTAACAGCGGAGACATAATCCTTCCCAACCAAATACACCAAAGCCTTGTTTCTATTCACAAGGTTCATCATCTCAATCTCACTCAACAACAACGAACCATTGTTATTACCCATCTTTGCTTCCTCTACCAAACCCTCAACCTTGGAGAACGAAACCTTTGCACCTTCCAAGTCCCCAATCTGCAACTGAACATAGCCAAGCTGGGAAACCAGCAATGGATCCAAAGAGTCACGCGAAAGCAGCTCCTTCAACAAGCTCAAGCACACGGTGAACTCCTTGTGACTCAAATGGTTCCCAATTATGCAATTCACAACGAATACCTCTCTCTTCTTCCAGATCTGAACCGAATCTTGCAGATTGTTCGTCTCCTTGTCCCTGATCTTCTGGCGAACAAAATCGAGAAGAGTGTAAAGGCGATCCACACCTTGATTTCTGTGCCCTAATTTGATGGGAAGAAGAGCGTGGAGCCAGCGAAGGGAGAAGGGGACCATGGAACCGGTTCGGTTATGATAGATTTTGGGATAGGTTTCGTAGCGGTAGTGGTGGCTATCGAGGTCCTCCATGGAATCAAGCTCTGCGGAGGCTTCGTTGAAACGACGCAGTTTAGCGAAGGCAAGGGCATTATAGGCAAGGTAGGTGAGATGGTCGTGAGGGTTTTGAAGGAGGTTGAGGGCCCTGGCGCGTGAGACCTTGTCGATGACGGAGCGCCACGCGCCGCGAGTGGCGAGGTCTTGTAGGGAGGTAAGGTCATGACAGAGATCGTTGAGAGAGGAGAAGGAAGGGGTTGAGAGAGGGTCCGTTTGGGATTCGCAAATCGGAGACGATGATTCCATAATAACACTTTCGGTAATTCAAACGGGGCAGATTGAATCTTAGTCGAAGCTTGCAAATTGCAATTGTCTCAGTTGAGTGGGAGGGTTTTCTCTTGTTTGTTTTGCATGTGTGGATTAATCACAATGCTGGCAGCAGATTGAGACCAAGTTTGCTTGTGCCAAATTCTTTGCTATGGATGAAATTTTGATAACACACAAATATAATTAAAATTAAGGTTATATTTTATTATTAAAAATAACAAATGTGATAAATTAAATAATAATGTGAAATATTAAAAAATATAACTTTTAATTTTTTACTTAGTCGTCTAATTATTGTTCTTTTACAAGATTATTCACACAATTAATATAAAAAAAATATATTTTTTACTGTGTCATTATATAATGTAAAAGTGTTAGAGATGACTATATCAGCTAGCTAGTGTGTCCTAGTGACCTAGTGGTTTTTTTTTTTTTTTTTTTTTTGGTTTCCCACGGTATCCCCCAACCCGGCAGGTTAAGGACTAATCCGTCGCGGTAATGAGCTCCATTTAAGGGTTTGCCGCTGGCCAATGGGTTGCTGCATGCACAAGGCGGGATTCGAACCCCCGACACTTGCTTAAGCGGACTAGTGAGCTAACCACTAGACCAACCCAACTTGGTTAGTGACCTAGTGGTTTATTTACTATCAAGTCAGCATATGAAGCTTTTTACACGGAGAGAGGGTTGTCTTCTTGGACTTTAGACCCCGTTCCATACTACAAAAAAAAGAGTTTTATAACCCCCAGTAACAACTATAAAATTTAACTTCCTGTAATGCAACTATATATCTCTATCTTCTGTCAAAAAAAAAACTATATATCTCTATCTATTACAAATTATCAACTCCTTATAGATCTTACGTCAGAATCGTTCCCTATTGTAATATTAAGCATGATGTTTCAAACTTCAATGATCCTCATATATTGTAAACTCCTTCTAGATCTTACATTATTCTGCTTTATAGAGTAGGCTGGTGCTTTCACATTCCTTAATTAATCGTTGCCCTTCAGCTTCAATTCTTAACTGAAGTCTTAATCGCAGAGTTTTTCTTAGCTGTCATGTCTTTTTTTTTTTTTCTTTTTTGTAAATAACGTTATCAAATAATAAAAAAATACATAATTAAAATAATAAAAGTTCACATGCAAGTATTATGTAAAATTGATAGTTAAAATTTATTAAATAAAATAAAATTATTATTTAATAAATTTTAACTTATTAACTTAATGTAAAAACAACTATAGATTAGAATAAGAAAAAATATTTTGTTATTAATCTATTATAATATGTATCCGAAACCACCATAAAAGATATATGTATCAGTATCACGATCTATTTTTATTTTATTAGATTTCTTTTGATATTTAATCGATAATAAACTCATTTTCAGTGGTTATATAAAATAAAAATATCACACAAACAATATAGTATTGTTGAAATTAATTTTTTTTAAATGAAGCGTGAATATTTTCCCAAATCCAACAAACTTTTACCATTTTTATTCCAAATTTGCAAATTAAAAGTGTTCAAAAGGTTAAATAATATTTAGGATTAATTATTCTACTAGTTCTTATTGTTTTATAAATTTTTTAATTAGAACCCTATACTTTTTTTAATTAGATCTTTGTATTATTTTTAATTTTATAATTAAGTTATTTTTATGTTAAAAACAGTAAAATTAACAGAATATTTTTTTAAAATACATGCGGTCAAAGATCTGTTAGCATAGTCACTCTCTAGAAGTTCTCTCTGCTTACTCTCTGGAAGCTACATGTGCCAGCTCAGCTGGAGTTAGTTATAGCTGTTAGTTTCTCAACTAACTTGTAGCTTCATACCTACACACACTTTGAATTTCACCCAACTGATATAAGAATTAGCTCACTAACTCTGTATCAATTACGTTTTGCAATCACAATGCAGTGCCTTTCTTTTCTCTTGCTCTCTGTTTTTCTTGTCTAATTGGCTCATTTACTCTGTGATTCTTACTCTGTTGCCAGCTGCTGATACCTTACATGGTATCAGAGCTTTGGTTCAAGATCCACGAAACACTCGATGTCTTCCGCCTAACGAAACCAAGAAAATTGAGCTCCCAACTGCAATCAATAACAATAGCATCCATAACAAACTTTCTAGCAACAATCAAGCTGGATGAAGATAACTTCAAAGCTTGGAAGCGTCAAGCATTAACATGCGTCAAAGCCAACAGACTCCAAAGCCATGTCACTTCTCTATCGATTCCAAGAAGATTCAACTCTGATCAAGACAGAATTGAAGGAAAAGTATCGCAAGAATTCGAAGAGTGGGAACCGCATGATGAATGCCTGGTAGCTTGGATGCTTTCTGCTATAAATGAAATCTTTGTGAACAAAGTTGTAAAATACGAATACGCGCATGAAATTTGGGCAGCACTGGAATGAGTACTTCACAGCTAGGCTCAAATTCAAGATTAGGATGCTTAAGTCTCAGCTTAAGATGATCAAGAAACAAGGTGCACCTGGAGTTGAGTACATCTCCAAGATCAATAAGGTAACCAACTCTCTGGTTGCTCTCGGCACTCCGCTATCAAGAGAAGAACACATTGAAGCTGCTTTATAAGGTTTGGATGAAGAATTCAGTGCCTTCATCAATATGGTCAACTCCAGGATAGACCACATGACTATTAGTGAATTTGAGTCACAAATGCTCGTTCAAAAAGAAGTAAATAAAAGATTTCGAAAGCCCGGTCTGACAATGATTCATGTAAATCTTGCTCACAAAGAACAAGAGGCAAGCAAAGCCAAATATGAATACCCAACAGAAAAGGCCTATGAAAACTATAGAAATTATGGTAGAGGGCAATCTGGCAGAAAAGGAAGAGGAAGAAGCTTCAGAGGGGGCAGGTCATGGTGGCAAGGGAATCAGCCTCAGTGTCAATTGTGTGGCAGAGTTGGACACACAGTTTGGGAATGCTTCCACAGGTTCAACCAAAATTACCAAAACCCTCAGTTCCAAACCTCCAACAGTGGCCCTCCACCACCTACTGTTGGCTTCCATCAGCACCTTCACTCAGCCTATTCACCAATACAGCAACTAGGAAACTCTAGTCACACCAGTCAAGGCCCTCCCAAGCACTGGTTACATCCAATAGCTCTGACTAGGGGTGGTATCAAGACTCAAGAGCATCGCATCATATCACCTTCAATCAAACGAACCTGATCAACAACTCGGAATATGAAGGACCTGGACAAGTATTTGGAGGTAATGGTAAAGGTATGAGTATTGCTAATATTGGAATGTCTATTATGCATGCATCCCTGTGCAAAAAGTTTTTTAAACTCCAGAACTTGCTTCATATACAAACTATCTCAAAGAACCTTGTAAGTGTCTCTAAGTTTGTACTAGATAATGGAGTATTCTTTGAATTCTGGCCTTACTTATGTGCTGTAAAATGCCAGGAATCCAAGAAGCTCCTGCTCCAAGGCAGACTTAGCAATGGTCTATATAGATTTTATGATGTACAAATCTCAAGACCAACTAGAAAGTCTGATAAATTGCTAATTACATGAACTGATTGGGATATGTGACATATAATCCTGTTAGCTTTGGGGAATTAGGATTTTTGTAGCTATAAACTAGTTTTTGAACTTAACCCTCTAATCAGAAATAAGTGACCACCAGAGTAGTGGTTAATGAAGGTTAGAGGAAGCTAAATCACTAAGAGATTAGGGTTTAGACATTTACAGTTTGCCATGGAATGAATCATGCATTGTTAAGATAGTTGGTAAGAACTTTTAATCTGAAAAAGTAAACATCTTCGAAACCTTAACTGTTTTCTTTCATTGTTTTACACCAAACCTATTTACTGCTTCCTTTACTCTCTTGATTATTGTTTTATGCGCTTTTGACCATTAAAAACTCTTTCTGATTCACCTAACTAAGTCCAACTGGATAGCCATTGTTGCTCAATCCAGCAATCCTCGTGGGATCGACCCTCACTCACCTGAGGTATTACTTGGATAACCCGGTGTACTTGTCGGTTAAGCTGTGGGAATCTCAAGCACCAAGTTTTTGGCGCCGTTGCTGGGGATTGTTTGTGATTGACAACTACTAGTTGTCTGGTTGCTTAGATTCGGTATTTTTATTAGTTTTGTTTATTTACTTTTTCTTTTAATTTTTTATTTTAAATTCTATTTAGTTTACCATATTTTCAAACTTTGTTTTATTTATTTTTCTTTAATTTTTTATTTTAAGTTTGGTGTCCCTTTAGCGTTTTTCTCTTTTTAATTTTTGAAAATTTTTAAGGTTTTCCTTGTTTTAGTTTTCAAAAATTTTAAGTTATTTTCTCATTCTTATTTTTTTAGATTTCTTAGTTTATTTGCTTACTTTAATTTATTTTATTTCTTATTTTTTTTGGATATCTCACTGGGAGCTCTCTATACTTTGACATAAAGACTCCCACTTTTCTTTGTCTCTTGTTTGTTTATGAGAAAGAACAGGGATAAAGAACCCCTTCTTGAGTTTGATCATGAACCTGAGAGGACCTTGAGGTGGCGCTTGCAACAAGCTAGAGCTTACAAATCCAGGAAAAATCTCAAGGAAACTTTTGAGAAAGAAGCTGAAGAGCCCACCATGAATGCTAATGGTGGAAACGTGAACGCTGATGGGCAGGAAAGGAGAACGCTTGGCTCATACACTGCACCCACTCCTGACTTCTATGGGTGCAGTATAGCTGTACCTGCTATTGGTACAAAGAACTTTGAGCTGAAACTGCAGTTGATCACTCTGGTGCAGCAGAATTGCTAGTTTCATGGACTCTTGCATGAAGATCCAAATTTATTCATCTCTAACTTTCTGCAGATCTGTGACACTGTGAAGCCAAATAGAGTGAATCTTGAGGTCTACAAGCTCATGATCTTCCCATTTGATGTGAGAGATAGAGCAAAGTAGTAGCTTGATTCTCAGCCCAAGGAGAGCCTGGACAAGTGAGACAAGGTGGTCACTGGGTTTCTGACCAAATTTTTTCCACCTCAAAAACGGACTAAGCATAGGGTGGATGTTCCAGACCTTCAAACAGAAAGATGGAGAGTCCCTCTATAAGGCCTGGGAGAGATATAAGCTGATGATCAGGAGGTGTCCTCCTGACATGTTTTCTGAATAGACCAGGCTGTAAATCTTTTATGATGGCCTATTTAAGATGGCCAAGATGTCACTGGATAATTCTGTAGGTGGTTTCCTGCATATGAAGAAGACGCCTGAAGAGGCGAATGAGCTTATTGAGATGGTTGCTAACAACCAATATCTATACACTTCTGACAGGAATCCTGTGAACACTGGGACTACGCAAAAGAAAGGAATCATGGAGGTGGATGCACTGGACGCCATCTTGGCTCAGAATAAGATCATGTCCCAATAGATTAGCATGATCTCTCAACACTTGACCAAGATGCAAGTTTTAGCTATCAACACTCAAGATGCATCCTATGACATGACTAGAAGCTACAACCAAGGGGACATTTGTGACTATGCTCAACCCACCACTGAACAAGTTAATTACATGGGCAACTCTTCTAGAAATTCCAACAATGATTTATATTCGAATACTTTCAATTAGGGATGGAGGAATCACTCTAACTTTGGGTGGAGAGAGCAGTCACAGAAGCCTCAACAGAGCTTCAAAAACAACCAGGACGGATCCAATCAGAATAGGTTCAACACCTGACAGTTTCAGCCTTCTCAGCAGCAACAAGAACACTCTTAGAGCCAAGACACTCCTGACTTAGCCACAATAGTCTCTGAACTTTCCAAGACCATTCACAGCTTTATGCAAGAGACAAGAGTTTCAATTCGAAACTTGAAAGTACAAGTGGGTCAGTTGAGTAAGAGGATACTTGAGAGGCCCCCCAACACTCTTCCTAGTAACACAGAGGTAAATCCAAGAGAAGAGTGTAAGACTCTCATTATGGCAAAAGAGGCCGAGCCTAAGGAGGTGTATGCTGCTGAGAATTTGAAGGAAAGAAAGGCTCAAGAAGAAGCTGGAAAAGCACTATTGCATGCCCATTGGTGGCACAAGAGTCTGAAGTACAACACCTTCAGAAACTTCAAGAAGAGACCAAGAATGAGAAATTCACTCAATTCTTGAAAATCTTTAAAAAGTTGCACATCAATATTTCTTTTGCTGATGTGTTAGAGAAGATGCCTCCCTATATGGCCTTCATGAAAAGCATACTCTCTAAGAAGAAGGCCTTGAGGGGAGATAAAACTGTGGTCTTGACCAAGGAGTGCAGTGTCCTGATTCAGAGGAAGCTACCCAAGAAGATGCCAGACCCCAAAAGCTTCCTGATCCCCTGTACCATTGGGACTATTACATTTGAGAATGCACTGTGTGATCTTGGTTTAAGCATAAATCTGATATCGTTATCTGTGATGAAGAAGCTGAGAATCCAAGAGGCGCAGCCTACAAGGATAGCATTGGAGATGTATAACAAGTCTAGGAAGCAAGCATATGGGCTAGTGGAGAACGTACTGGTCAAGGTTGGAGAGCTCTTTCTCCCTGCTGATTTTGTAATACTTGACATGGGAGAAGAAACAGATGACTCCATCATCCTAGGAAGGCCATTCCTAGCCACTGAAAGAGCCCTCATTGATGTTGAAAGAGGCGAATTAGTGTTGAGGTTACATGAGGATTACATGGTTTTCAAAGTCTTTAAACCTCCACCAATTTCTAATAAAGGAGGTACTTGCATACAGAGCTCAAAGCTTAAGCCCTCCCACTTGGTGGAAAGCCATACAGTACCCCTTGACATCAAACCTAAGTTTAGTGTTGGGCATTCACCACCCACCAAAGATGGAAGAGGCCCCAAAAAGAAAGTACCTAAGGGCTGGAAGAACAAGATGATTTCTACTGAGGACTTCTCACCTGGCATGAAGGTAGTGTTCACTAGAATCCCAATCATACCACATACTGTGAACAGAATCCTGTCTCTAGAGCATGTTGAGCTGATTCATAAGAGTACAGGAAAGAAGTTCACAATGAGGGGTGAAGATCTGAGCCCCTATGATCCTTCTCCTTAGAGGAGCTGCCCGTTAAACTAGTGACGGTAAAGAAGTACTTTTTGGGAGGCAACCCAACCATAAGTAACCTTTAGTTTATTTCAATTTCATTTCAGTTTTATTTTAGTTTGATTTCATATCATTTTATTTTCATAGTTTTCCTAAGTTTTCTAATGTTTGTGATCATGTACAGTGCTAAGAACAAGAACAAGAAGACTTAGACAGAAAAATAGAACACTCTGGAGAAGACATGTTGGAGGCGCTAAACGCCAGGGAGGGCATTTAGCGCCAGGAGAGGAGCAACAAGCATGGGCGTTTCACACAATTCTAGCACCCCTTGGGGCGCTAAACACCAGGGAGGGCGTTTAGCGCCAAGGGTTCTCATCCCCCAAAAAAAGAGGAGATTGATCCCCTACTGGCATTACACGCCAGAACTGGCGTTTAGTGCCCAGCAGGGCAGTTTTGAATTTCGAGAAGAGTTTTGGCCAATGGTTAAACCCCAACCTCCACTTACTTTTAACCATTTAAACTTATCCATTCTCCCTCCTCCTTACCCTTTTTTCTATCCACATTCATCCATCCCATCACCCATCACTTCCCATGATTCTCTCAACTACTCACCTCCCATTCCACCCAATTCACTCTCATCTATCCCATCAATCTCTCCTTCCACAACCTTTCACTCCCAAAATTCAGCCAAATCAGCAGCTATAATAGTAGCAACTCACTCATAAATGCCAAGCAAACAAGCAACCATTCACCCAAAAGAGCCAGCCAAACCAATAACTCTTCACCATCAGCCTCAACCACATTTGACCTCTGGTACAAAAGACTTTGTCACCCATCTAACAATATCACTAGAGCCATCCTCGACAGTCAACAAATCCCTTTTTGTACACCAAAATCGCTTCCCCTTGCAATTCTTGCATCATCAGCAAAATTCACCAACTCCCCTTCTCTCCCTCTCAAACTTAGTACACAAAGCCCTTAGAACTAGTATTCTCTTACCTCTGGGGCCCTTAACCACAACCGAACAGGTCAGGCTTCAGATACTATGTGTGCTTTATTGATGCATGTAGCCGATACACCTGCACCTATCTACTAAACACCAAAAATCAAACCTTCATAATCTTTCTTCAATACAAAACCTTGATGGAAAAACAAAAAGGCAATACCATCAAAGCCCTACAAACTGACCATGGTGGAGGATACCTCTCCAACAGCTTCCAACAGTACCTTAGGAACCAAGAAATTCATCACAGACTTATCTGCTCACATACACACCAACAAAATGGGTGTGTTAAGTGCAAGCACTGCCACCTAACTGAAATAGCTCTCACTCTTTTTTCCCAAGCCTCTCTGCCTCTCTCCTTCTGGGATGAAGCAATTCTAATCTCCACCTACCTAATAAATAGACTTTCCACACTAGTACTGAATTTTAAATCCCACTAGAAGTACTCTTCAACACCACATCACACCACACTATGCCCTGTTAAAACCCTTTGGCTGCTTGTGCTATCCCTGGCTCAGTCCCTACAACAAACACAAATTTGATCATAGATCAACAAGACGCATATTCCTAGACTACGCTCCTGACCATAAAGGCTATAACTGCCTATCTCCTTCAGGTAAAGTCTATACATCCAGAAATGTCATTTTTGTGAGCAAGAGTTTTCCTATCCAACTCTCTTTCTCAACCAATCCCAACCTAACCATACACAACACTCAAACACTGTCCCTCCATCTACATACACCTTTCATCCTCCTTACCCAAACATGCATAATATGCCTCCCACAAACATCAATACTATGTCTTTATCTTTACCTTCTATACCTGTTGAAGTCACTAATATTGTTAAAGCAAATGCTGATAATGTTGAAAATACAGATTCCTTTGAAACCATTCCATTACAGGTGGTGATCGGGCCAGATCTGTAGCCTTCCAATGCTGCACCTCAACCCACATCTTCTCAACCTCACAATCCTGGTCTTGTTGAAACAACCGCTCAAAACAAACACCACATGCAAACTAGGAGCAAAAGTGGAATTTTCAAACCCAAAGCTCTCATTGTAGTAGTGGATCCAGCATTAAGCTCAGTCAGTACCCTACCAAAGTCAATCACTGAGGCACTTGCAACTCCACAGTAGAAAAAGGCCATGGAGGAGGAATACTCAGCACTAATAAAGAATTGCACTTGGCAACTGGTTGACCCACCTCTGCACTCTAAACCCATAGGATGCAGATAGGTTATCAGAATAAAGAAAAATCCTGATGACATAATCCAGAAATATAAGACAAGACTTGTAGCCAAAGGCTTCCACCAACGCCAAAGGGATGACTATGACCAAATCTTCAGTCCTTAGTGCGGTCTGCTACAGTTTGAGTCATGCTTAATGTGGCTCTTGCAAAAGGGTGGAAGATTCATCAATTCGACTTCAACAATGCATTTCTCAATGGGGATATTCACGAGACTGTTTACATGCAGCAACTAGAAGGGTTCAAGGCCTCAAACTCCCTCCAAGTTTGTAAGCTCCAAAGGTCTTTCTATGGACTCAAACAAGCGCCTGGAGCCTGGTTCACAAAGCTCAGCTCTACACTTCAATAATTCGGCTTCACAAGCACCCAATCAGATGTCTCCCTGTTCACAAAGTTCATGTCATCTTCAGCCACATACATCCTGGTGTATGTAGATGACATCTTTATAACTGGTGACTCTGAATCTGAATTGAGACACTCATGACTGAACTTCATAGTACCTTTGCCTTGAAAGAACGGGTGAAATGAACTACTTCCTTGGCATTGAGGTTGTAAAATCCCCTGACAACACAGTGACTCTCAAACAAACAAAGTACATTAAGGACCTCTTGAAAAGGGCAGAAATGACTCATGCAAAATCTGTACCTACCCCCATGACCTCCTCCCTAAAGCTATCTTCCTTTGGAGATGGCTCTTTTAGCAATCCCACGCTGTTCAGGTCCATAGTGGGTGGTCTGCAGTATCACAATCACAAGGCTTGAAATCTCCTTTTCAATGAATAAAGCAGTCCAGTTCTTTCACAATCCTCTTGAGTCCCACTGAAAAGCAGTAAAAAGAATTCTCAAGTACTTAGCAGGTACCATAGAGTATGGTCTCAGGTTCAGCAAATTCACAAACTTCAGGATCTATGGCTTTTGTGATTCTAATTGGGCCAGTTATCACAAGTCAACCAATGGGTATGGCATTTAACTTGGCTCAAATTTGGTCTCATGGGCCAACAGAAAGCAAACAGCAGTGTCGAAGAGCAGCATTGAAGCTGAATTTCAGGGGATTGCAGATACAGTGACTGAAATCATCTGGCTTCAAAACCTTCTCAGTGAAATCAAAATTTTGTGCTCAACAAAACCTGTGGTATACGATGACAATCAAAGTGCAATCCTGCTCTCTGCCAACCGAATTTTGCACAACAAGTCTAAGCATTTTACCCTCAACCAGTCCTTTGTTCGAGACTATGTAACCAGAAAAAAATATTTGTTCAACATATCCCAGCTAAAGACCAACTGGTTGATACCCTAACTAGGGGTGGAAAAAGGTCAGGCGGCCTGCCAGGGGTCTACAGCCTAGCCTGTGTTTGGCCTGGCCTGTTATAAAATAGGCATAGGCTCAGGCTGTTATAAAAGCCTTATTATGTTAATAGGACAGGCCCAAGCTCACTAATTAGCCTGGCCTGGCTTGTCAGGCCTGTTTGGGCCTTTTAATATATAATTATATATATAAATAATTTTTTTTATTATTAACAAAATAATGAGATATTTTAAATTTACTATATTTAATTATAAATAATTTTATATATTTTAAATACCTTAAAGTTTAAAAATTCTTATAAATATTAAATATGACATTTTATATATAAATATGTTTATTAAAAATATTTTTTTAAATAATATTTTTATTTTTACAAAAAAAAAATTAGCAGGCCTTTTAACAGGCTTCAGGCCAGGCCAGGCTGAATAACAGGCCAGGCTTAGTACTTTGAAAAAAGCCTATAGCAGGCTGCAGACCAGGCTCAAGCCAATCAACTACATGACAGGTCAGGCCTGTTTCCACCCCTAACCCTAACTAAACCCCTCTCAGCTACAACCTTTGTCAAATTCAGAAACCTGCTCAGAGTCTTCGGTGCAGCATCATCATAGGCCCTTGTTTTGAGGGGACATGTTAGTGTAGTCACTCTCTAGAAGTTTTCTCTGTTCACTCTCCAGAAGTTGCATATGCCAGCTTAGCTGGAGTTAGTTACAGCTGTTAGTTTCTCAATTAAGTTGCAGCTTCACACCTATACACACTTTGCACTTCACCCATCTAATATAAGAATTAGCTCCCTAACTCTATATCAATTACGTTTTGCAATCACAATGCAGTGCCCTTCTTCTCTCTCTTGCTCTCTGTTCTTCTTGTCTAATTGGCTCCTTTACTCTGTGATTCTTACTCTGTTGCCAGCTACTAATACCTTACAAGATCTAATTAGATTTTTAATTATGAATACTTTCAATTTGTGAATAAATATTCAGTTAACTCTAATTTTTTTTACACTAAGAAGAATCTAATTATAAAATTAAAAGTAATATATACAGTGACAGATCTAGAAAATTTTAACTGTGGGGAAAAAGTTTATATAACATGATAAATATATGTATTATTTAACTCATTTTCAATGTATATTTTATATTTTAATATATATTTTATATGAATTGTTATTTTTTATGTACATTTAGTATGATTGTTGTTATGATTATATTTTGTTATTGTAAAATATGATTAGTATTCAAAATATCTAAGTTATATATTAAAATACTAAAGTACTAATTTAAATAATAATTATAATTAAAAATTTTATTTCTTTAAATTTTATATTTTAAAAAGATTAAGCAATCTTTTTCTTGATAGTATAATCGAAAATTTTCTCTTTCTATATATATCACTATACAATTATTTAGAAATTCACTTTCCAATAATACAATTAGAAAATGACTCTTATTAATATTCAAAATTAGGCAACTTCTTTCAATTAATGTAGTTGCTATAAAAAAACTAAAAATAATTTCAAAAAAGATAAATAATACTTTTTCGAATCAAATTCTAAAAAAGAATATCAATTTTGTTTAAATTTGAGAATTGATTATTTTGACGAATATTTAATATAAAGTTCTTAAATTGACTGTTAAATACTGAAAATTGAGTAAAAAATTATTGTGAGATCAAATTTAATAATTTAATAAAAATAAATAAATATTATTATCATATACTATTCAAAAAATTTTTAAATTAAAGTAGAATATTTACTCTGATTACAACTACATACTTAGAATCATATGTCTCTGAATACAAACATTCATTTAAAAATATATATACAAATTTAATTATAAATTTAATAAAATTATAAAATTAAAAGAATAATTAAATCTAATATTTATGGGCCATTACCTTTTTCATTTCTCTGTTTGAATATACGAGAAAAAAGACGTCCATGTATTGACCTGTGTTTCTACAAATAAATTAGAATGATTAAAAATAATGTAGTTATAAAGAAGCTAACAATAAGTTCTTTTAAGAGAACAGAGTATTATTGATCTTGAAAATTTATTTATTGGTGATTAAAAATTTAGTACAATTAGTGTTTTATATTTTTAAATTTTAAATTTGATATATTAATTTTTTAAATAAATTATTTTTTAACTTTTTATTATGAAGTTGAAATTTAAATTATTATAAATTTAATTAATTAATTATTAAATAATAAATATGATTAAAAAAATGATGTTACACTAACCAGCAATTTATTTTTAATGAAAAAAATTGAATGATCAATTCTTTATCCTAACAATATATGAATATAATGTTATTAATAGGTTAGTTCCTTAATCAAAGTAATCTTAAATTGTTTGAGAACTGTTTTGAATTTTTTTTAAGTGGATTGAGTCGGTTTGCATCAATTTTTCTATTATTATAGGATATTTGTATATTGAAAATCTAAGTATTTAAACATATTAATAAATAGAGAAAGTATGAGGAGACAATAGCTTTATTGTATAATGCGTATAATGGGGATTTAATTGTAATTAAAATTAAATTATAGGTAGTTATTTAATTTTGAATTTTTTCTAATTTGAAATTTGAATTAAATTAGGACTACCTTCAGTTATAGAATCAAAACAACAAACTCCTCTCTCAATCTGCCATTACCTCCTTTCTCTCCATTGCTTCTTCTCTAACCAACCCTTATCTCTCTTCTTCGTTTTCTCAACCCAGATCACCCAAACCATCACCCCCCAGCCAACCAACCACCGTCGCCCACCCTCTCTCTCTTCTCTTTCTGTCCTCTTTCCCCCATTTCTCCCTGTCGTGTTTGCTGCCCCACGCCCCTATTTACGCCTGCCAGCTCCGGCGAGCAACACCTCGGTGCAACCCAACAGCGGCTAAGTTTTGTGCCACTGCGACACTATCATTGCCCCCGTTCTTCTTTCTCTCCTTCATCAACGCAGGTTCCATCCCTTTCCTTGTCTCCGGTTCTTTCTATTTTATTTATTTCATTACTTTTAATTCTGGTTTCTGCATATAGATTAGGCTTAGGACTAGTTAATATCTGTTGCTAGATTGAATATGTTTGCTGGCTGAATTTTATGAGTTGATTGCTGCTTCCATTGAACTGAATGCTCTGTTTACACATGATGCACACCATATGCTCGATGAAATGCCTAAATGAAATCTGTATGGTTAATTCTTATGTATGGCCAGCATTTGACTTAAATTCTATTCTCATAAGGCATTATAATTTACAATTGTGCAGTTTTATGTGATTTCTAATGATGTTTGAGCTTGAATTTTGTTATGCACTTGTTTGTGATTTTTTTTATCAAAACACCAATTTGGTTAAAAATTCAGATGTTATCAATTGTTTGGTAGATTTTTAAGAAATGCATACCATGTTTTATTGAGTGATTTGAATGAAATGGTTTATTCATGTTGGTTTTGAACATAAATGATCACATGCATCATCACTCGTTCTTTGAAGTTTTTGAGCAATTAAAATTGGGTTTCATCAAAATTATTGCTTTTTGAACAAAGGGATGTGTTTATGTGATTATTTTATACTCTTTGACATGAATAAGTGGGCTTATTTATTATTGTCTTGATTATTTTCTTTGTGCTAATTTTGATTAACCCTTGCAAATTCAATACACAATTGCAATAACTTTGCTTTCCAGCCTCAATTCACATACACATGAACACGTAACAAATCATGATGTCGTCGAGGGTGAAAAATCTAATATAGTGAGCAACGTTCATTGAATGCATTGATAATGAATGGTTATTTTCATGTGAATTAGATGTTCATACTCCATGCAAGTGGCGTATTTATTTTTATGTTTAATGCTTACCCAAATGCATCATAAACATTCATGATTCAACCAAATTTATGAAGGTTTTATGTTCATGATATGCTTTTATATATGAGATTGTTGAATATGAAAAATAGCAAATTTTACTATCATTATTAAGATTTAATTTGATCATGAAAATTAAATAGCCAAGAGTTAGTTATCAACGGATGGGCGACTTAATATGCTTCTTGCATGTTCAGTTTGGAATATACATATAATCATACATGATAAACACTAAATGAATAAAAAGAACAACTCCAGTCATCCTTGGCTCTAAAACCGATTTCTGGACTATGTGCTTAGTAGTTGTATCTACTGCATGTTCATGTATGTGATGTATAGTGATATTGTTTATGCTGGACAAAAAGTTTCTTTTTTGGTCTATGTGCTTGGTAGAATGATTGACTTGATTTCTTTTTTATGGTTGCATTGTTTGTGCTGATTAGTGAGGTTTCAAGCAAATGATATATACTAAGGATTTATCTTATTATTTTTTTTTTTTGGAATTGTAGGCCATGCAACTGTCAGATGTTATTGAGGTTGGAAGTGAAGAGATGGATCTTGGTTACGAGGTTTGGACTCTAGAGGTCGGTGCTCATATTGGCCGCAATGAGCCCCACCAATTTGATGGGTTCATGTATTTGTTAAACTCATTCGATAATAGTTAGTTTCTGTTGGACATGACTTTCAGTACGTAATTCATGTATTAGATACTATAGACAAAAACGGTTATCTGGTCGGGAAAGAATGGGTTTATTTTAAAAAAAATTTGGATGTTCGTTTGTAAATATTAATGATGTTCACCGTTATTGTATCCATCCAGATGGTTAATTTATTAGATAATATGGATGTTCATTCTGATTATATGATCCCACTTATTGATTACACGATTATCACTACTCACAAATGTTGGATGTTCATCTTTACATATAACTGGATGTTCAGACAGTGGTCACTATAGCGTCTATTCAGGACGCTTCATGA
The DNA here is from genome assembly GCF_059453495.1 of Arachis ipaensis. Lineage (NCBI taxonomy): Eukaryota > Viridiplantae > Streptophyta > Magnoliopsida > Fabales > Fabaceae > Arachis > Arachis ipaensis. The sequence goes on from NC_142435.1 coordinate 22,903,370, forward strand.
AATATTGGCTTAATGTCAAAATTTAAGAACTCAATGCTTAACAAATTCAAGTCATTTGACTTTGGAAAAGTAAACATAAATCTCTGGATAAAGACAGGATGTTCGTTATAGTAAGAATCTAGATGGTTATTTTCACAGAAAAAATGGATGTTCACTTTCGCTGTAACATCTGTTCAGAATGCTTCATGGAAACTCGACTCAAGTTCAAATTTCAAGAACTCAAAGCTTAACAATTTCAAGTCGTTCCACTTTGGAAAACTAAAGATAAATCCCTGAATAAAGACATAATTAGACGGATATTCATTTTAGCTAGAATATAGATGGTTCCTTTCACAGAGAAAATGGATGTTCACTTTCATGCATTTTTAAGAATGTCATGCCTGAGTGAATGAAGACCAACATATTCACAAAATTACGAAAGGTAAAAGAGGGTCCACAATACTAAAAAATCCTCCCAATTTTCATGTCAACCATAATGCTAAACTGTTGCCTAGCTCAACTTTCCACCTTCTCAATCCAACAATCATCCACCATGGACACAAATCTTGGTTCCTTCAAGGTCCCACCAGCTTCTCTCCCTGTATTCCCAGGTCTCTTCATCATGGTTCTTGCCCCCATGTACGACTACGCCATCCTCCCATTCGCAAGAAAAATAACCAGAACCAAAACCGGAATCACGCATTTACAAAGAATTGGAACAGGGTTGGTTCTTTCCATAGTGGCCATGGCAGTTGCCGCGTTAGTCGAAACAAAGAGAAAGAAAACGGCGTTGATTCATGGTCTAACGGATTCAACGGAACCTCTTCCCATAACGTTCTTGTGGGTGGCGTTACAGTACTTGTTTCTTGGCTCTGCTGATCTTTTCACTCTTGCTGGGATGATGGAGTTCTTCTTTACTGAAGTGCCATGGAGCATGAGGTCTCTTGCAACCGCCCTTTCTTGGGCTTCTCTTGCCATGGGTTATTACTCCAACACTGTTCTTGAGTCGGCAATGATGGATGTTGACTCCTCAGCAGACGGATGTTCAGCCGCGTGAGGAGCGATGGAGTTCCTTTCCGCAAGGGCGTAGTTGCGACGAAGCTGGGTGCTACAGCTCCGGTCGGAGGAATCGGAGGCTCCACGTCGCACAGGAGCAGATCGGTTGGCTGCAGGTTGATTCGCGAACAGCTGGGCGGCGGCTGGGGTGGGTGGGATCTTGCCGAATGACAATTGGGTTTTGGGGGGGGGGGGGAGAGGGGAGTAGGGTCACGACGGGGATAGAAAGGTTAAAGGGAAAAAATTTGAATTAGTTAAAAATTAGGGGTAAAAGGCCATATAAAATGAGGGTTACTAATGGTTAAATTACATAATTAATTTAGATTGGGCCAAATAAACAGCCCATTGTATGGATTGTATAGATATTTTATTGTCTCCCTAGCGGGATCCTAATAAATATAATTTAATTTTTATGCGTACACTATTGATATATTGTTAGTAAAAATAACTAATTTTTAAACCTACTAGTCATCTAAATGTATGAGTTTGATTAAATAATCGTACAAAATTTTTTATGTTAAATTAAAGTCATTAATAAATACAGTTTTTAAGAATTAAAATTAAAAATTTAAATGTTAAAATGATGACCATATTAAAATCTAAAATAAAAATATTGACATACAAATACAATAATTTACATATGAATTTTTTTTCTTTCAATATTAAGATGTGAATTTATATCCAATAAATTTCATATCTTATATAATAATAAAATTATATTTGTCAATTTGAACACAAAAAATTAAATAACTAACTCATGGCATGACCAGTATTTTTTATTGTCATACTAATTTATAATGTTGATAAAATAAAATGTTGAATAACATAATAGACATAACTTCTTCCTCTTCTTATGGTGGTGGTGGTTATTTTTTATTAAATCAGACAAATACTTTGAGGTGTTTCGAATTTTTATGTCTTTATCCTTTAAATTAATTAAAAAGATAAAATAAAATGAAAATATTTGTGTCTTTGATATGAATTTATATAAGATTTAAATACAAATTTTTATAATTTTATTAAATTTTTAATTAAATCTTTATATTTTTTTTATTAATTAGATCTTTGTAATATATAAAATTTTATAATTAAATTTTTACTGTGATAAAAATATCAGGAAAAATGTTACGGTATAAATTGATAAAAATATCTATACCTATAAAAACGACGTGGCTTAATTTTAAGTGACGCATGGTTACTTATATGCTTATTTTATCAAGCCCAAATTTAAAAACTATGATGCCTTGATTGATAACTGACAATACATGAAATAATTTGTCTGTTTAAAATATAATTAATAATTAAAGTTAATTCTTTTTGTACTGAGCCGAACAAAAATTAAACCAATCATAAATTTTACCCTAAAGTCTAAAACAACTAAATGTTAGCTTTCTCTATTTTTTTGTTGTTATCTCTTTTTTTTTAACATTTTATTTTATTTTATACATTTAAATATAACAAAATAAAATTTATTTTAACCAAAAAATAAAAATCTATTGACGTCCTCTTCCTAAACTAGACAACCTCCTCCTTTTATTTCATTTCTCCTATTTATGTTATTAAGATTATCTCTTATAATTATTTAGAATTTTAAATGTTATTTATAAAAGAATTCTAATTTTCAAGTAAAATAAAATTTATTTGATATAAAACAATCAATTTCTGTTAAATAATTTGGTCTCATTTTTGTTAAATAATAAGTCTTTTAATAACTATTGATTGGTACACTATTAATAAAATTTTCTTTAAAAAATATTAGTCAAAGATTTAATTAGATTATTAATTGTAAGTATCTTCAATTTTTAAAAAAATATTTCGTTAATTCTAATATTTTTATATTGATAAGGACCTAATTATAAAATTAAAAACAGTATAGGAACCCAATTAAAAAAAATATAGACCTAATTACAATTTTGATCAAACTATAGAAATTAATAAAATAATTAAACCATAATTAAATTAGTTCTGCAAAAAAATTGTAATATTATATGTGTATAGCAAAAAATGATTTATTTTGATAAATATAAAAACCAATTTAATAGTGTATTATTTTTCTTTTTTTTTTTTTTTTTTACTAAAAATAAGAGACTCGAACCCACAATCTCTTAATTGAGTATAGGGAAACTATGCCATTTGAGCTATAACTCATTGGCTATATTATTTTTCTTTTCATAAAACTATTTTGGTGTAATATCATTTCAGTTCATCACATTAGCAGTATTTAGTGTACCAATGAATAGTTATTAAAAGATTTATTATTCAACAAAAATGAGACCAAAATATTTAAAATTATACCAAGTTATTTAACAGAAATAATTATTATTATTATTATTTTGAATAAAGGGAGCTCAACACAATAAAGTGGAGCATAAAAGAAAGTACAAAAAAACAAGGCATAAACACAAATAACCAAGTATAATCCGTTGTCATTTCCGACATTGCCATCAACAACCAAACGGATTAACTCCACACCATTCCCTATAATTCAAGAAAGACATAATCTTTACTCCTTCAACATTTGTCTCTAAGCTCTGAAAAACTCTGCTGTTCCGCTCTAACCAAATATTCCAAATAACCGCACAGAATTCTATCAGCCATTTCGTTTGCTCAGACTTGCCACCTGGTACATCAGTCCAACTCCCATAGAACTCTTTAACTGTACCCGGAGCGGCCATTGCTCTATCAGCACACGTCAACCAAGCACACCACATATGCCACGTAAACTCACATGCGAAAAATAAATGATGAACTGATTCTATGTCCTTTTTGCACAACACACATATATTGTCATTATGATTAATAATGCCAAGTCTACTCAACCTCTCCTTCGTGTTGACTCTGCCTACTAAAACAAAACATACAAATAGTTCAACTCTTGGAGGAACCAAGCCTCTCCAAATGGAACTAGCGAACATGTAGTTCGTGATGTCCTCTGAGAGAGTCTTGTTCTGCAACACCTGCACAAAAGAGTTAGTAGAAAAAAACACCTTTTTTTTTTATCAAATTTCCATACAACGGAATCCGCTCTATCAACTGATAATCTTACGCCACGTAACCGTTCGCGAAGCTGATCGAGCAACTCTATCTCCCATTGGAAGAGTTCCCTCCTCCATTGGAAGTTCCATACCCACTCTAGCCCATCCCAAAACCCACAGTCCCCTATTACAGATCCTTGTTGATTTGAAATAAAAAAGTGTCTCGGAAAATATTCTTTCAAAGATCCACCTTGTAACCAAACATCCTCCCAAAAGCGAGTGCTTCTGCCATTTCCCACTTCCATGGACAACCCACTGATCATCATGGCTCTTACCTGGTGCTCCTTAAAATTTAGCTGGCAAATATCCTTCCACGGGCCCCCTCTTGATGGCAAGAGCTGATTTGACAACATTACAGTTGGGTCCAACTGATTACAAGAGCATACAACCTTCTTCCAAAGCGGGTAGTCCTCTTTTGAGAAGCGCCACCACCACTTGAATAGAAGCGAAGCATTTCTAACACATCTCCCACTCCCAAGCCACCTAGTTTTTTGGGAGCTTGAACTACCTCCCATTTCACCAGTGGTATCCCATTTTTTCCATCTTCTTTACTCCATAAGAATCTTCTCTGTAGTCCAATTATCTTTTCTGCAACCCCCTTTGGCATCTTATACAAGTTTAAGTAGTAAATTGGCAGGCTATTGAGAACAGATTTTATGAGGACCAACTTACCCGCTTTGTTAAGAGATCTAGCTTTCCATAAGCTCAGCTTGTCTTCCACCTTATCTATGATTGGTTTTCAGGTCTTCACCAACCGAGGATTAGCGCCAAGAGAAATTCCTAAGTATCTGACAGGTAACATCGCTTCGGCACATCCCAACAAATCACATATATTCCCGACCCATTCCTTCTCACAGTTAACTGGAATTAGGCTCGACTTCTCAAAGTTGATACTCAGACCAGACATTAGCTCAAAACAACGCTAGAGCCTCTTATAATTCACCAGTGTCTCCGTTTTCTGTGGACAAAATAGGGTTGTATCATCCGCAAATTGAAGATGCAACAATTCTATGTTGTCCCTTCCCACCATTAGTGGAGAAATTCGGCCATTCCTTACCACTTCTCCCACCATCCTGTGCAGAACGTCAACAACAAGAACAAACAGAAAAGGAGAGAGAGGATCTCCTTGTCTAAGTCCTCTCTCCATCTTGAACGGCTTGGATGGTGACCCATTGATCAATATCGACATAGACGCTATACTCACACATTCCCTCACCCAAGCCCTCCATTTAAGACCAAAACCCATTTTCTGCAGCACTATATCCACAAAACTCCATCTCACTCTATCATAGGCCTTTTGAAAGTCTAGTTTAACAATTGCTGCCTGTTTCTTCCGTAGCTTCAGCCATTGGACAGTCTCACAAGCAATGAGGGCACCATCATGTATCTTGCGGTCCTTTACAAACGCAGACTGAGTCTCCCCAACCAGATGTGGCATCACTAAACGCATTCTTCTTACCAGCACTTTGGATATCACCTTATAAATACAGCCAACCATACTAATCGGTCTTAAGTCTTTGATTTTCTTGGCCCGCACAAATTTAGGAGCCAGCGCCACCCAAGTAACGTTAGCATCTGTTGGTAGCTTCGAATTCTGGAAAAACCCCAACACAGCTGCAGTAAACTCCTGACCAAGCTCATCCCAATATTTCTTTATAAAGTTCATATTATAACCATCGCTACCTGGTGCTTTAGTGGATTCACAATCCCAAACTGCCTCTCGTACTTCCTCAGATGATGGCATTTCCTCTAGCATTGTGGCCTCCTCGTCATTAATCTGCTTAACTAACCCGTCACGGATTCCAATCACAGGAGCATACTCATGCCTATACAGTTCTTTATAAAAACCCAAGATCACATTCTTTATCCTGGCCTGATTCCGTACCAACCTTCCATTAATCACTAAAGAATCGATCTTGTTGTTCCTCCTTCTGGCCGACGCTAAGTTATGGAAGTACCTAGTGTTCTTGTCCATATCTCTAGCATGTTGGGATCGGGACATCTGCTTCCAATGAATCTCTTTTCTGACATACCACTTCGCACAGCAAGTCACCAGAGCCTTCCTCCTAGCCTCCATTGTTCCGTCATAACTACCATCACTAACCATATCATCAACCTTCTTAATCTCTTCCTCAAACATCTTTATCCTGCTATCCATGTCCCCAAAGTTATCCTTGTTCCATTTCCTCAGCGGTACTGTCAACGCCTTCAACTTGTTTGTGAACATACCATCTCCCAAGTTCCTCCACTCTTCCTTCACCAACTTCAGAAACCCTTCATGTATAAACCAGAAATCCAAACTACGAAAAGGTCTCGGACCCGCACAAATTCTAAAATCTTCTAATATCAATGGGCAATGATCTGATAGGCCTCTCGATCCTCCTTTCAAGCGAGTATCTGGAAACTCCTCAAGCCACTCCAAATTGACCAATATCTTATCAATGCGGCTACAAGATCCACCTCGAAACCATGTGAATTTCTGATCAGTTAGCGGTAAATCTACTAACTGTAAATCTTGCACCCATTCCTTAAAATTCTCCGTAAATGCTGGTAAACTAACAGCGCCTTTTCTTTCTTCCAACCGAAGTATCTCATTAAAGTCTCCCATGAAGAAAAATGGAACCTGACATTGACCCACAATATAACTTAGCTCCTCCCACATCACCAGTTTCTCACTCCGAACATGTGCACCATACGCCAAGAGAAACCAACAAGAAAATGACTCTGAGAAATCAAAGGAGTAGATAACAACCCATACCAACAAGTCATTCCCGAAATCAAAGGAGTAGCTAGGAATTATGATGAAGTTCTAGAACTTACTGAGATAAGTAGAATGACTCTGAGAACAACGGCGTCGGTTTTGGTTGGGTGGAAACCTCCAGAAAATGGTTGGAGTAAAATTAATGTTGATGGATCAGTCCTCCAAGCTTCTAGTTCAGGGGCTTGCAGTGGAATTATCAGGGATTCCAATGGTCTGGTGTTAGCTGGTTTTATGATGAACATTGGCAAGGTTACCATTACAGAAGCAGAATTGTGGGCAATTTATATGGGCCTTAAGATTGGAATTGATATGGGATTTAACAAGATTAAGGTAGAATCTGACTCTACTTGCGCAGTTAGGTTGATTCAGAATAGCTCAACCTCCTTCCATGGAAGCACGACCCTCATCCGTGCCATCAAAGAGCTTCAAACCAAGCCAGGAGAGTTTGAAATTGATCATATTCATAGAGAAGCCAATTTTAGTGCAGACGAGCTTGCTAAACACGCCCATAGCCTACTGGTGGGTCTTCATCAATTTGTTGCTCTACCCCCTTTCATTACTCATACGTTGGATGCAGATAGAAAGGACATGAAATTTGCTAGAGTGATGAGTGTTTAGGTTTTCTTTTGTTTTTCTGGGGTCTTATACCCCCTTTTCCCATAAAAAAAAAAATTATACACTTGTCATTTAATAAACTTATACACTTGTCGTTCAATAAACTTATTACTATTCTCCTATTATATATTAATAGAAATAGCTTAATAGATTCTTTTCCTATATTATAAAAGGGACACCTTTAGTTAGGAAACGAGAAGGGAAGTTACAACACAAGGCCTACACCATTTATATGACGACAATGTGTCAAGCATAAATTATATCCCAATAATGATTTTGATATTCCAAGGTCTCTATTCTTTTCTATAAATAAAATGATTTAAAATTCTGTATTTTTCAGACAAAGCATGGGGGGAAACCATGTTCAACCGTTGAATTCATCAAACTTATATTTATTTGTGCTTACAAATATATTACTAATGTTGGACATACATCTAACTCTTGGATATCTCATCATCAATCTTGAGTACCTTAAAAACATGATTTAAAATATAGTTTTGTCATGTTATACCAGTTTCTTTTAATAACATAAACTCAAATTTTTGTGAATCTTAAATGCAGTTTGCGGTTTTCAAAAACCTTAACTGTCTACACCCCCTCTCAATCTCAGGTAAATTTTATCTTGTAAACTACTAGTTGTCCTCTGACTTTCTTTGCAAACTAGTTATCATATGAACTTCCTTTCTGTTGAATGTTGACTACAGATAATGGAAAAATATCAATTTCAGCTGGTACAATGGCATCCAATATTGAGCAGAATTACGTGCATGAAGAAAATAATTTGACAGTTAGGTAGGAATATTATCGTTGAATGATAATCTCCCTATGAAATAGCAAACTTTACTTGGACCTACTAAAAACTTATTCAAGGATTTAGCATTTTATATCCAAGTATATCATGTATAAATAGCTTGAGCTATTCAATCAGGAGTATATATATATATATATAAGTGAGCTTGAAATATTTTTCTTCCCTATCTTTTTTTTTTTTTTTTTTAACATAGCTTGAACTATTTAAATGACTTATATTCAGACTATTTTAATACAGAATTTGGCAAGTGAGGATGCACAAAAAGCACAATATTTAGCACAGTTCACAAGAGTTTCAAGTAGGACTTGCAACGTGAGCAAACAAGTCGATTACAGTCAATATCAGCCAAATTTTTAAAAATTATATTTTTTATCTTAAATTATAAATCTTAAACCCTAAATCCTAAATTTTAGATCCTCCAATTTTTACAATTAAAAAAAAAATTGACTTTGGCTAATGAAAAATTAGTTTCCTATACTTAATCTTTAGGAAAATAGCAAATTTGAATGTAAATAGGCTGGTCTTTACTCTTTACTCTTTCGGACAAGAAGCAAATTAATTTACATAACCTCGCCCCAAGAACAGTGGGGGTTAACAGGAAAAAGAAAATGGTCCGTTACAAGCCGCAAGGAATTAAATGCTGGTAATGTTGAAAACTAACAGCATTATATGGCGTGAGATCTAAATTACTTACAAAGCTAGGAGGACAAAATGTTAACAGATTTGGATATACATATACATGTAAAGCTATCTAGACACTAGACATGCTACATATGAAAATACATAAGAAAGTGAAGGTCTCATAAGAAGGCTACTAGAAGTTGGAATAGCAGAAACAAATAACAGTGCCAATGATGCCGGCATGAGATCGTCAAAGACGTAGCACCAGAAGGTTTGCGAGGAGCTGTTCCGGCAACAGCTGGGGCAACCGCATTCCCCTTAGTTCTCTGCTGCTCATCTGCCGGTAATGGGTTCGAGGCTGTCTCGTTTGGAGGCGAAAGGGGCATTGCCTTACCTAGATTGAGATCCTTACCTACAGATTCATATAGCATTTAAGCAAAAAGGGAGTTGGGGATACAGATTCACTATGTTTTTTAATTTTTAACTTAAGATTTAGAAGCATATAGATTTGAATTAAATCAGCATTTGATTTTTTATTCATATGATAAGGAGAAACGACTCACAATTTGACCGTGACCATGCTAACTTCTTGTTTTCTTGATCAAATACCAACCGATATCCCGTCATGAAGTTCTCTGCAAAAGGTTATATTTATATTAGCTTTGGGGTCAAAATAAGTATCTTTTTATCCTATAGAATAGGGAGCAATCAATAGACTTTGCCATAGAAAATATGTAAACTTACGTCCTATTGTTCCCATATCCCCTTCAGCTGGCTCTATGGCTAAACAAAATGCAGTTGTTTTCTGCACAAAATGGATCAGTCCTCAGGATTTAGAGGACAACCAATATAACAAGGCGAGAAAACAATCACTTAATCTATACCAACCTGATTGACATTGAATACAAACACAGGATTATAGACCACAAAGCTGTTATTCTGCTGGAACATGAGTGTTAAGGTGGGAATCTTTGGCAAGTCTTGTGAACTGAATGAACAAAGATTTTTAAAAGGAAAAAAAAAATGGAGAAATTATAGCAATCATCCATTTAGGACACCCAAACATTGAGGAGAAAAGTACAAATGAGTGAGATAGAGTATATTCACCTGGAAGCATAACAATACTCCCAGGGAGTATCTTTGAAAGTAGCTCTTGAAGCATTTACCTTTTTATCAAACTGCCACAAATATAAACATATTAAGCCAGCTGTGAAGGATTTACATAAGTACAAATGTACAATAACAACTAATAATTGTCTACATCAAATTCTAAAAAACGAAGTACCTCCTCTGCTATGGATTCATACACATGCCCAGGAAGAAATGTAAATGATGTTCCACTATCAACCTGTGCTTTAAAACTTGTCATTTTGAGACAAGAATTCCCAATACAACATGTCTCCACTCCAATAATGTATGTTGAACTAACAAGCAAATTCATCACAATTAGCATGATGGAGTTTTCTAAAGTACTTCAATGCAAAAGATTGAAAACTGACTTAAAGCACATAGATAGTTCCATACTATATTCCATTGAATGGCAAGAATGAAGTAGACTGTTGTTGGATGGATGATCCCTGGTCCCCAAAAAACATGCGACCAGAACCATCAGCATTAAAACATAAGGAAAAAGAATCATGGATTAGTCCTGATTTTGCAAGAATACTTGGAACTGAACTCTCCCCAGGTCCCAAACCCATGAGGCCATCCGGAGCTATCCCATCTAAATACCCGCCACTCTGCTTCATACCACACCTGCACTCGTAAAAAATGAAGTCGGAAAAAATAAAATAACGTAAAATCAGGCAACTATTTCTAACACAGTGAAACAGAAACACTATCATTCATCAGGGGAGTGATGTTTAGTAATTAAGATAGGAAAACGCAGTCACACCCGATAACAACCGAAGCCTGAACAGAAGTGTTAGATCCGCCAGCACTACCGCCACCTCCTGATTGAAGATGCAATATGTCCTCAACCAACAATCCAGAACTCGATGTATTTTCTGATACGTAATTGATTGTGTATGGACACTGCTGCTTGGAACTCTTACAGTTTGAACCCGGATCACATAACTGATGGCTGCAAGACAGAGGCTTGCTGGATCTTGAACGAGAAGGACTATACTCATTCAGATCTCTATCCTGCATAATAGATGCCCCAAACATGAGGGAGCACCTGCCAATCAATTATTGCAAAATAAGTGCTAATTGCTAAACCTATCTCGTTATTGTCTCTTAGCTTACCCTCTAACTTCATTGAAAATGGAGTTATATTTAACATTAAACACTTTAGTCTTTTGACCGGATATCTTGACTGATATTACTGTGAGATTAACACTAGGGGAATTGTCATGATTGGCCTCCTATTAACAATTTGATTTCCAATTAAGGCTATGTTTAGAAAAGAGAGTTTTAGAGGGACAAGGCTAGTAGGGTTTTCATTATATATATATATATGTTGGCACTTGCTCAAGTACTTTACACTTGGTTAATTCAAGTGGTTCAACATTTATTTACCTTAAAACAAAATCCCATGTATAAGTCTGACAGATTTTTTATTATTTATTATTATTAAAAAAAACACCTGGTATTTTGGGAGCTTTCCCCTGTAGTAAAGCCAGACTTGACTCAAACAGCATTCTAGAGACTAATGGCTTATACTATGACTTCCTAACTTCAAAAACAAGAACTATGTACCTTCCCTTCAAAGCCTACCATTCAAACATAAGTAGTTCTTGCATGATGGAATGCTAAATTATTGTTTTAAATTGCTACAATCACACAACTGCAATTGCTACCATAATATTACAGTTTTAACAACCATGGCAAATCATATAGATAGATAGATAGATAGATAGATGAACAGGATTAGGCAGCATACCAGAGGGGCATAGTAACTGGCAGACAAGGGAGCGCACTGTATGCAATCACATGGAACCCATAACAGATCACTCCCAGCATCCAATGCCACTAAAAACGAAATACTCGGTGTCCCTATATCAATCCAAGTGTAATGCAACCTAACCATCACAAAAAGTTAAAAAAAAAAAAATTAATAATAAAAAAATAAAAAATTAAAAAATTACATTGAGAGTAAATGCGGTCTTCGGCACCTGACCATTTGCTCAAATGATTAATTCAACTAATTGGTCTAAGTGGCCCACGGTGACCTAGTGATGGTTAAAGGGCCGCTTAGACCGGTATCAGAAATGATTGAGGACTGGTCGGGGAGTTTCAAATTGTAGAGGGTCGTAATGGTCAGGGATGGGCATTTACTCTTACGTTAATTTCACCATTTACTAATACCATGCTACATAAAAATAAAAAATAAGTCTAAGCAATACAAATTCAATGTTCACCAAAAAAAAAAAAAAAAACAAAAAACAAAAAAGAAAATACTATTAGCTTAGTTACCAGCCGAAGTCGTTGCCGGGTGCCATCGTTTTGGCACCGCGAGAAGGAAAGAGGAGCTGGCGAGCGCCGAGCCTGATCTTATCACTTTGTAGAAGCATCTGGTAATAGAGAATGGTTCGCCGGTCCGGAACCGAACCGGGCCGGTGGCGAACCAGGTTCAGTTCTCGGGAGAAGCGGTGAATCAGCTTGGCCGAGAAGGTGGACGGTTGCAACGGCATTGGGAAAGCCGTTGGAGAGAGCATCAGCAATAACGAGGAGAGTAACAGAATAGCAACTACCGACCGTGTCCGCATCGAGATCGGAGAATCGAGATCTATGCGAGCACTTTCTCCTATACGATTTTTAAGTGCAAGTGTTTTGTGTGTGAGTGATTAGCGGGTAAACGAGGGATTAAGATGTGTTAATTAGTGTGATTAGAGAGAAAGAGGGGTTTGTCTGAGGGAGGATTTGAGTTTGAACGACGGGGAAGCGTGTCGTCGTTGGTGTGTGTGTGTGGAGGAGGGTACTGTGTGTTTGTGACTTGTGAGAGTGAGAGTGAGAGTGTGGGTGTAGCTGTGTCTGGATAAAACAAAACAAAACAAAACAGCACATAATTTATGTTACTGTGTATTTGTTTATTAATGGGAAAGGGAACGGTGATGGCCTCATGGTGGGTTTGATGTGAAATGATTATTTGTCCTTTTTGAGTTTTTTTCCTCTCCATTACACATTGTTTGGTTTAATAGAAAATTGGTAGAAAGAAAATGAATGGAAAGAAAATGAATGAAAAATGATATTTTTCTTTGTTTGGTTATGAAAGAAAATAGGAAGGAAAGAAAATTTTTGTATGGATCCCACTAAAAAAATTTTCTTTCCATCACAAGCAAGAAAATAAGAAGAAAAGTGCTATATTTTTGTATTTTTAATATTATCCTTAGTTATATTATTATTAGCAAATATTAATATAAATTTAATTTAACATATTATTATAATAAAAATTTATATTTAAATATTATATGTATTAGATAAATAATTTAAATCAAATATATAAAATTATAATATTTTATAATATTTATAAAATATAATAAAACATGAATAAATAAAAATATTTATACTTTATTTTATGATAAGGGTATTAATATAATTTTATACTATTATGATTTTCTTTCTTCTCATTTTTCTTTCCATCCGAACAAAAGAAAATTTTTTCTCTATTTTCTTTTCATCTATTTTCTATTAATCCAAACAACACACAAATAACTTAATTTTTTTTCCATTTTCTTTCCTCTTATTTTCTTTCCTCTTATTTTCTTTCCTTTCATTTTCTTTTCAACATCCAAACAAACCCTTAAAGTAACTGTTTTAACCTGGCTAAAATTAAAAAAAAATAATAATAAATAAATCTCTGATTTTTTTGTCACAAGAACATTTAAACTTTTGAAGATTGAAAAATATATTTAAGTTTTTAATCTTTTTAAAATTAGGACACTTAGACCTTGTCTGTCCATCTGAACTTATAAAATGTAATGAAAATATGAAGTAAATGTTGTTTTGCAGATATGGTCGTTATGATGTGTCACATGAATGTGTCAAAAAAATTTAAAAACAAAAAAGCTCCCAAAAAATTAAAGGACATATTAGTTTTTTTATTTTTTATTTTTTTTATCTCTTTTGAAATATAGGACCTCCTCCTTTCTCTTCATTCTTCAAGTCTTTTCTCCATTTCGTCTTAGACACAAAATTATCTTTTTTTTTTTCTCTTCAAACCTCCGTCAATAACAAAACAAATAAAAAGAAAAACTTTTTATTCTTTTTCAAAAATCACTGCCGACGATTATAATCACTGCTATGTCGGCGTCACACCCCTCCTCCAATCTCATCCTTGACTCCCTCAGCCCCTTGTTGGCTTTGATTCTTACCCAACATCATTGTACAGTTTGTCGCTGCATTTGACAACTACACTTGTGGCCTTGATGCTAGCTACCACCGTCAATGTTAGCTACCACTGACTCTAAATTAAGAATTCTCCTTTTTGTCCCACTTGGAGATCCTTCTAATGTCAATTTTCTGAAATTTTCAAGTGAAGTTAGGCGGTTTTCAATTCTCTGGGACAGCAGAAATGACACTAGCACTAGAGAATATGAAGCTAGCATTCATTTCATAATTATTCAATGAGTAAGTTACGTTTAGATTATTACAAACAACCAGTAATTATTAACGCACCATCTTTGCATCCCTTCTCAAAATCTTTGTATATAAGGAGAAGAAGAAATGAGTGAGAGTGAGAGTCACTCACTAGTGGCACCATCGAGTTGAGTGATAGCATTAACGAAGCGTTTATGGACGTCAGTGGTCCAACGAAGCCGAGGCTTTAGATCAGAGGTCAAAACGAGACCCGACTCTCCTCCTCTTCCTTCGTTCTGCATCATCATCTCTTCTACTCCTTCGCTACCACCGCCACCGCTGCAAGAATATATCAACCTTGAAAACATACTTCTTCTTCTTCTTGTATGGTTACTCACAGAAGAAACAAAAAGAAATATACAACCATACAAGAAAGGATTTAAGATTGCTAAGCAAACGGTGTCGTTTTCAAACATGGGGACTTATCTGTCCCGTTTTAAAAACCTAACAAACCAAAAAATATTGAAAAAAGAACATATAAAAACTAAAAAAACATCTAAAATTATTAAAAAATACATCCAAAATTTAAAAAGAAGACACATAAAAAATCCAAAATATATTAAAAAATACACATCCAAAAACCTAGAAAAAAAACATCTAAAATAAGTAAAAATAATCATTCAAAACTCACAAGAAAAAGAAGAATACCATTGTAAAAAGAATATTCAAAACCTAATAACATAACAAAAGAAAAACTTAATAAAATGAAATATCCAAAATCATTTAAAAAAAATTCAAAATCTAATAAAACGAGACATACAATATTATTGAAAAAAGAACATTCGAAAACTAAAAAAAAATATCTAAAACTATTTTAAAAAATCCAAAATAAAAAAAAATATCCAAAATTTAAGAAAGAAAAAAAAAACATTTAAAACTTTGGAGAAAGACATATAAAACTAGTAAGAAGAAGATCTTGCGCAAGTAAATGAAGAGGGTGGTCATGTCGTTCTTTCCCGAGGAGA
The DNA here is from genome assembly GCF_059453495.1 of Arachis ipaensis. Classification (NCBI taxonomy): domain Eukaryota; kingdom Viridiplantae; phylum Streptophyta; class Magnoliopsida; order Fabales; family Fabaceae; genus Arachis; species Arachis ipaensis. The sequence goes on from NC_142435.1 coordinate 22,918,793, forward strand.
TAGACTTTGCGGTGAGAGGCGTTTGGAAGGAGGCGCGGATGTGCTACGATGTAATGACTGGCGAAAGACCAGGAGAGGCCAGCAGCACAAAAAGCAAGGGGAGACAACGTCGCGGCAACAGATGAGAGGAAAATGCGGTCATACCGTTCTTGCACAAGCATATGAGCGTTGCGGTGAGAAGCGTTTGGAAGAGAAAGTGCGAATATGCAGCAGCGTGACGACTGACGAAGGACTAAGAGGGGCCGGTGGTGCAAAGAGTGAATGGGAGGTGATGTCGTGGCAGCGGAGGAGAAGAATATCGCGGTTCCAAAACATTATTGATTGGAGTAGTAAGGCACATATTTAGGGGTGAACGCGTATCGGATCCGATCAGATATACCCAAAATTTTGATCTGATCTGCACTAAAATCATCAGATTGGATTAGATCCAATATCGGTAGTTATTAAGCTTGGATCCAATCTGATCCACAAATTTGCAGATCGGATCAGATATCGGATATATCCGCAAAACACAAAAATATTTTTAAAAGTTTATTTTTATTAAAAAATATCAATAAAATTCATTTTTTCTATTCTTTTAAATATGTTTACTCTTAAAATAATATTAAACATATTTTTCTTAAATAATAAATTAAAATAATACAACATATATGATAATCATTAGTTAAAATAAAACATAAAAAAAATATTTACTTATTTATTTATTTATTTTTGTGGATACACAGATATGCGGATCGGATCTGATCGGATCTATATCCACAATTTTCGGACAAATACCGTGGATATGTGGATCGGATCCGATCTATTAATACCCCTGGCACATATTTTGTGTGAGTACAAAAATAATTTTTTGAATCTTAAAATTTATGACTCGTTGACCGCCTCTACCTTCCTACCTAGTTGATTATCTATACTTTTCATTTAGGTTAAATTACACAGTTGGTCCCTACACTTTCAGTAAAATTGCAAATTGGTCCCTACACTTTAAAATTTTATAATTGGGTCCCTAAAGAGAATTAAAATTTACAATTTAGTCCTTGCCGTTCAAAAAGTGTTTGATTTAACAGAATATTCTCTATTTTAAACATGTGAGCAGGAACCAGTTTATAATTTTAGTGAAAATATGGGGACCAACCGTGTAATTTAACCATTTGAAAATGACCAAAAACTCCCTAGGTTATGTGAACCCACCCTGCCCCTCCCCAACTCTCTCACTCTAACTTTCTCACTTTTCAAAACCCAGCACTTTCTATCTCTCACCTCGGTTCACCGTCGCCATGCCGGATCCACCGCATTTGTGCTCACGAGTCGGGTCTCGCCTCCTTCCTCCATCTTGCCTCTCTCATCCGAAAACTTTTTATTTTCTTTCAGTCCCAATACTGAACACCGATAAATGGAGGAGAACAATTCCAATCCCAAACAAGCTTAAAGCGAACAATTCAATGTCTAAGAAAAAATAGCAACAAATCAACATAACAATAGTAACTCAATTTATTAGTGAATTTGGCATGGTGACGGAGGCAAGAGGCACGACGATGGTGAGTTGAGGTGAAAGATAGAGAGCGTTGGGGTTGGGGTGTCATTTTGAAAAGTGAGAAAGTGAGAGTGAGAGAGCTAGGAAGGGGCGGTGTGGGTTCAGATAGTCTAGAAAGATTTTGGTCATTTTCAAATAGTTAAATTATATAGTTGGTCTCCATACTTTTACTAAAATTACAAATTGATTTCTATTGTCAAACATGTGCAGCTCACATGTTTAAACTAGAGAATATGTTGAGAATATTCTATTAAATCAAACACTTTTTGAATGACAGAGACTAAATTGTAAATTTTAATTTTTTTTAAGAACTCAATTATAAATTTTTAAAATGTAAAGACTAATTTATAATTTCATTCAAAATATAGAGACTAATTGAATAATTTAACCTTTCATTTAGTATTTATGGTAAATGATGATTAGGAAGGGGTGGGGCTCATGCTTTGAGGGTTGACGTGTGTGAGAAAGAATGACTTGGGGATTTTATTGTTTGTTTGGGTGTGGCGCTGTCCATTTGTCTTTTCTACTGGGGGTCTTCTTCCTCCATGCTTTTTATTCTCATTCCTTCCTTTCTAATTAATAGTTCAAATGAAAACAAAAACGACGCACAACATAATAATGAAGCATCGGGATGAAAATCAACTATTCAAGTAAGGAGAATTAAATCGTTTTCTAATTTGCTAAATGCTAGGTATTACTATTTTATATATCGCGGAGTAAGAGCGATTCTATTTAAGAAAAAAATATAATTAAAAAAAAATATTTTTAGCCAACTCTTTTGTAAATAGAGGTTAGTTACCTTCTATAATTTATTTAATTATTATCGAAGGAATTGATTTGTAATTAAAATTAATTATTGTTCTTACGGGATTTTACTAATGTATAACTCATTTGATGAATAATGTTTATAATTTTTTCGTCAGGATGTGGTATACGTCGGTGGCGAGGAAATAAGAGGGTGAATACCTCTAAAAGGCATTTCAACGCTCAAGTAAGTAAATGAGTATTAAACTTTTTCGAATACAATGAATTGAACAATTTTCTTAGCATTCTCTTTATATTAGAAAATGATAAGTAACGGTTGTATCTCTGAGTAATGGTATTATGGTCGGAGAGTAATAGCATATCTAACGTTTTGATGCAGTTGTTAATGACTGATCTATAATATTTATGGCCGAGTTATAACTTTATAATCGATGTATAATGGTCATATCACAGCTCCCAAACTTGGCCTGGTGGTATTTTGATAAAATAGGTTAAGCTTTTTCTATCGAATTATAACTCAAGATTTTGATAAGGGTATGAACCAGTTCAATGTTTTTATCAAAATAATCTTAAAATAATTAAAAGTGATATTTTGAAATTTCTTTTTAAGAAAAGAAAATAAAAGGAGAAAAAAAAGGGTCTTGTCATTAAATTTGAGAGTAGGTGGGTTTCGATTTTCAAAGTTATTTATTGTCCGTTGATTTAGATTGAAATAACAGTTCAAATTAATTTTAGAATTAAAGCATTTTATAAACGTGTGAGTGAACTGTATTTGGAATCCTAAAGGTTTCATTAAAGCAACTTCAGTCCCGTTTATACTTGTTCCGAAGATGAATAAAAGAGGTTAGTTATCGTTTTTGTCTGTTTTCTAAGTTTGACTCTTTGCTTTCTTCTTTCATTGGGTTGTGGAAAAAAAAGAAAAATGGGTGAGAAAAAAGGGGAAAGAGTTGCAGAAAGTTAAGGATGATGGTTCCTATAATTGGGTTAGTGATAATGTAAAGATTCGGGCTTCTCTTTTTACTGATAGGGACAATGTGGGTGAGATAAATGTGTTGAAAATAGTGAAGTTTGGGTTTCAAGTGGGGTTGCTGCCATGCATAAGGGATGATCGTGTTTTTCATAAATACAGTCATTTTCAGTATTTTTATATGTACAGTTGTGTGTTGGAGGAGTTTCTGTTCATAGATTTTGAATGTAGTATTTTAAAATAGTTGAATTGTGCGTCACTCCAGCTGCACCCTAATGGTTGGGGTTTTTTGAGGTGTTTTCAAATATTAATGGATTTTCTGGAAATAAAGCCTTCTTTAGAACTATTTTTCTCATTGTTCCAGGCGAAGGGGGTTTGGGTAAATTTAAATAGTTTGCCTCGTTCTGCAATTTTTAAGCTTTATAAATCGTCATTCAAAAACTTTAAGGAAATATTTTTGAAAGTGAAGTGTGTTGAGGAGGATTTTCCTTTTTATCTTGACGAGCATTTAGGGGAGAAGTTTTTCTTGTTTTGGTGTTCTGAACCACAACAAATTTTGGGTCTAGAAGCTATAAGTCCGATCAATGAGTGTATAATTGCATACCTTATTGAGGTTGTTGATAGGTCGAACTTGATATCTGTTTTTGATTTGCTTCCGTGGGAAAATGATAGAGCCTTTGTGGTGAACTATCTTGGTGAGAGCTAGCTGTGCTGTTTGTTTAATAAATTGTTAGTTTTAGTTGTTTGTTTAATGATTTTTGCTCGGTTTGCAGGTGGAAAATATCCTGGGGTGTCAGCTGCAATCTTGAGAGCTCCGCTTAAATCTAAAAATTTTGAAGGGTCTTCTTCTAACCTTGAGAAGGTGGATGGAGAGGGTGAGGTTAACCAACCGCCTCCTAAAAATAAGAGCTTTGTGTTTAAGAAAAGAAAAGCCGATATGATCAATTTGGTTGATGATATGACTGAGAGGGTGGAAGGATATCCCTCTGGAAGAACTAACAACCTTTGTGGATAAGTAAGAGAAGCTGCATGTCTTTGCCGAGGATAGGGATGGTTCCTCGGTTTGGAAGAAGAGCTATCCTTTTAATGTGGTTGCTAATGAGGTGGTGCAACCATCATCTGACGTTGCACTGATTGAGGAGGTCGGGGATGTGAGTATTGACCAATATTTTCAAGTAAAAAATAGTTATCTTTGTCTAATAATTGTCTTAGTGGTTCTCGGTGTATATTTATCTTTTCCTCTTGTTGTAGGTTTTGGGTTTCTGCCTGGCAAGTATAGGTCGAAGTCAGGAGAAGAGGCATAGGAAATTATTACTGAAAAAGGATGAAACTGTAGGTCTTAAGGAAGATTTGAAATTGAAGGAAATTGTGATTCTTGATTTGGAAAAAAAGTTAGCTGAAAAAGATGAGGAGTTCAAGCTGGAGAAGAGTAGTCGTGATAAGGATGTGGAGCTGTTAAAAAAAAAGGAAAATGAGTGTTGGTATTTGATTGGTTGGTTTGTTTAGATTGGTTGCACATGTGGAAATGATGCGACTTAAATTTGAACAATTATCTCGAATGGATAAGTGTTGGTATTTGATTGAGATTTGTTGACTATTGATAGTCATAGTTTGGAAGGTAGTTGGTGTAAATCTGATTATGGTATAGTTGGATTTGTATTTAATCGTGATATGTATTGAAAGAGTAGATATGATCAGTAAAAGTTGTAAGTAGATCTAGGTTTTGAGAAAGTAGATAGTAGATATAGGTCGGCTCTTTATTTGCTGCAATGATTTATTATATGACCTTTGATTACAAAGGTGCAGGTCGGCTTGCCTCGTTAAAATCTCTCCAAGCAAAATCCTTTTTTGGGAAAAATCTTGTGAGTAGAAAAAAGAGTACAAGCCTGTCCCTGTCTTTTAGCTATAATATTTATTTAAAGAAGAAATATTCCAAGAACTAAGTACTATTGTACCATCTAATGATTCGAGCTTATAAGCTCCTTTTTCGAGGACGTCGACGATTCTGAATGGCCTCTCCCAATTAGTGGCAAGCTTTCCATGGGATGGAGGTTGTCTGGCTTGTTCGGTCTTTCTAAGTACTAAGTCTCCAACTTGAAATGAGCGAGGATGAACTTTCTAATTGTACCTTTGAGCTATGTTTTGTTGCATTGCTCAATGATGGACAGAGGCTATATCTCGGACTTCTTCGATTAAATCTAGTTCCAGTCGCCGAGCTTCATCATGATCTGTTGCTTGTGTTCTTAGTGAGGATTGAGAGATCTCCAAAGGAATCATTGCTTCAGATCTGTAGACTAGTCAGAATGAGGATTCTTTGGTAGTAGAGTGTGTAGTGGTGTTATAACCCCATAGGATTTCTGGAATAAGGTCAGCCCAAAGGCCTTTTGCATTATCCAGTTTCTTTCTTAAGGCGTGTAGGACGACCTTATTAGCTGCTTTACCTAATCCGTTTGTTTGCTGATGTTCAACTGAAGAAAAATGTTGTTTTATGTTTAGGTTTTGCAAAAAAGATGTGAATTTCTGGTCGACAAACTGGCGACCATTGTCAGTAATGATATGATGAGGTATACTAAATCTGCGTATAATATGCTTCCAAATAAAGGAAACTATTTGTTGGAATGTGATTTTGGCCAAAGGTTGTGCCTCAATCCATTTGGAAAAGTAGTCAATTGCTACAACTAAGAATTTTACCTATCCTGATGCAGTAGGAAAAGGTATGAGGATATCAATCTCCCATTGATAGAATGGTCAGCTTACCTTGGAGTGGTGTAATAACTCGGCTAGCATATGTATTATTGGAGCGTGTTTCTGACAGTTTTTGCGAGTTTTCACCTTTTGATGGTAGTCTTTGTGTAAATTCAGCTAGAAAAATCCTGCTCGGAGAATTTTGGAGGATAAGCTCCATGCTCCTATATATGTGCTGCAAATTCTTTCATGAACCTCGGTTAGAGCAAGATTGGCTTCTGACCTGTTTAAACACTTTAAAAGAGGTCGAGTGTAGCCTCGCCTGTACAGATTATCGTTTAACAATGTAAAGAATGAAGATTGTCTCCTGAATTTTCTCAAGTTAGTGATTTCAATAGTAAAAATTAATTTACTATTTAATTTAATTTAATTTATTGGTTCACTGTGTTGTTAGGCATTTTTTTAAATAAATAAAAAATACCTCGTAATTAGTGTTTATCCTATTTATTATGGTGTGTTGTTTATCTAAGTCAAATTTTATATTTTTTTTATACCAAATTTGAATATGCTAGATAACTTAGTTTGAAATTCAAGTTGTTTAAAAGTTTTTTTTTAAACAGAGGCCTCGCCTGCTACTACCTAGGCGGATGAGTCACACATTGCACCACCAGACACTAGGGGTGTTCGCGGTGCGGTTTGGTTCGGTTTTTGAAGGAAAAGCCATCCGATCCAATTGTCTAATTAAAGTGCGATTCGGTTTGGTTCGGTTTTTTTATCAAGGTCATCCGAACCAAACCAAACCAATTAAAATCGGTTTGGTTTGGTTCGGTTTGTTTGGTTTTTTCAATCAAATCCAAAAAATTCTACCATACTATTATGCAAAGTCATAACATTGAAATCGACAAACTGAAATAACACTTTTCTTATTGTATCGAAGTTTATATCATCTCTCTCAAAAAGAGGACCAACAATATTTCCAAAATTTCACAAATTTGGATAACACATATATAACTAGTTACATACTTAATGTTAAACTCTATACCAACACCAATGTTTAAATCTGAACCCAACCCATTAAAATTTGTACCATCTCTTGAAGAAAAGATTGAAAAAGGATGATGATGATCACTATGGAGAAGGGGCAGATGCTGATGAAATTTCTTAAAAGAGATTAAAAATAGGTCTTGGGGTTGCTTCTCCTGAGCTCATTAGCTCATCCATGGCACGGTGAGGGTTTGTCTTGTGCTTCTCACGTAGCTTTGGCAAATACACTCCTGCAAAAATTTAAATGTAAGAGGATTTAATTTATGTAATTAATATATATATATTTTAAAGTGAATTTTATGGTAGTTATTATTCCAATAATTATGGACTCATGGTGATTATATATTTTGATGATAACACTTAAAAAGTATAGCTAAAATTAATGTTACATTTTTTTATTTGTTTGTATTAAAGTATTACAGTACCACAATACACCTATGCTAAAATGTCCATACTTAATAAACATGAAAATCAAAGAAATATAAACTTGAACTCAGAAGTAAGAACTGAAGCAAAACACAATAAGGGCATTTTAAATAAGTTAAAATTAGAACCATTTTAAAAAAAACAAACCATTTGAAGACAATTTTAAATAAGCTAAAATTAAATTCATTACTAATCCAAAAAGAATAAAAACCTGTAGAAGTTTTCATATCCTCCTATGGCAACCAAACAATCGGCATTAGTAAGTTTAGAAAACACTCCAATTTTACAATTATTCTCAAATTGTAGTCCTGCAAGGAAATAATATACATTCAATATCTTATCTCAAAAAAACAAAAACGAGTTCAAGTAATGAAGACTAAAGTAGGGAAGGCATATATGATTGCTTACTAGTTGCCATGATTGAGAATAACAGAGATCTTTAACCCAAATAAGCAGATTGAAGATCTGCAGTGAAAGAATACGAGTTAGGAAAACAACATAAAGCATCCATGTTCTGTATATTAAAATTATGTTCAAATAGATACATAACAAACTTCATATACTCAATATGTGGGATACATATCCCCAACTTAGCTTCTACCTAATCATGCATAATCAAGCTATATAGTTTGAACGGTTTAGCATTGGATTTTAGCAAGCCAGCAACAAAACCAACAATAAAATAATTCATCAAATCAACAATGCACCCACCAGTAAACAGCAAGCAGCAATAAATCAACAATGCACCAGTAAACAACAAATAGTTCAAATTACCTGAATCGGTGGCTCGGGGTCCATATTGACTTGGGAGGAAGGCTGAGTGGGAGATTGGGAGGTGCTGGGAGTGGGTTGAACTGATGATCGTGGCGCTGAGTGAGAGAACCCAGAAACACTGAACAATGAACAATGAACAATGAACAATGAACATAGAACAGAAATTATTCAAACAGAAGCAGAAATTCAAACAAAATAAAATTATTAACAATTACCAGAAATTCAAACAAAAATACACTGAACATAGAACAAAAATTATTCAAACAAAAGTATAAATTCAAAAAAATTACACTGAACAAAGAATAGAAATTATTCAAACAAAAGCAAAATTACACTGAACAAAGAACAGAAGTTATTCAAACAAAAGCATAAATTCAAACAAAATAAAATTATTTAACAATTACCAGAAATTCAAACGAAAATTCACTGAACATGAAACATAAATAATTCAAATTAATACCTGACTTGGATCCTCCATATCTGGTGTTCGGTGTTGGGAGGTGCTGCGTGCTGGGAGGGGCTGGTCTAGCGCTACTGGGTGGCTGGTCCGGCGCTGCTGGGAGGCGTTGCTGTGAGGCACTGGTTTGCAGGAATGGGAGGCGCTGATTCACGGAACTGGGAGTGGAAGGGGCTGGGAGGCGGGGCTAGGAGGCGGTTGGGAGAATGGGGGTTACTGAGTGGGAGTGGAAGGCACTGCTGGGAGGGGGCTGGGAGGGGTTGGGGTAATGGGTTTCTTGGCTGCGCTAGGTTAGGAGAATAAGAGTTAGGTTATCTGATGGGTTGGGCTTGGGCCGTTTGGGGTTGGGGGGAATGGTTTTTTATTGGTTTTAGTTGACCGGTTCGGTTCGGTTCGGTTAGGATTTTTAGTATCAAAACTGAAAACCGAACCAAACCGCATAAAAAATAGCAAAATATGATTTTTTTGGTTTTTCGGTTTTCGATTTATTCGGTTCTCAGTTTTTTCGGTTTGGTTGGCCGGTTTTGTTCAGTCTGGTTCGGTTTTGAACACCCCTACCAGACACCATCATCCCCTTATCTGAGGGAGAATGGGTTCGGCGACATGGTGCAACTTAGAGACTTTGTGTTTGACAACTCCCTAATTACTGCATTCGTGGAACCCTGGCGTCCGGAGACTTGTACTTTCCACTTGCCATGGGGTGAGTGCACCATCACTCTGCAAAACGTTGCGTATCACCTCGTGTTACGCACAAACAGGGAGCCAGTGGGTGGGTGCCTCCGTGACTTCCAGACTTGGCACTAGTATCTGTCATAGGAGTACGTGGATAAGCTCTTGGGTGCCGGACCCCCTCATGATCCGCAGCAACATCCTGTCTCTCAAAGTAAGCCTCTAAGGCAACAAGTGCAATATACAAAAGTGAGAAAGATATTACATTGAAATAACTAAAATACAAAAGATAACAAGCGATCCTCTGCTCTGTCACCATCCCGCAAAACTCACCGAGGTCGATTGCGACTTGCATCTGAAAAAAACAACAACATATAGTATGAGAACCGGAGGTTCTCAGTATGGTAACAGTGTCCAATAGATAAGATATAAGGTTTCGGGACGCCAAAGGCAATCCTAGAACTCCAAACCGAAATATAAAGATTCAACTTAAAATGAACTTAAACCATAAAATGGTTATCTATCTTATGGGGTTTCTAATTCTAACAGATCACCACTGTCCCACAGCCTTCGCTAACCTATCCTCCATGCGATCCCATCCCCACCTCCTACCGAGCCTCCTCAATCCCAGCAGAAAACACAGATAAATGCAAGCAAGTAAAACACAGGTAATATACATTTACAGCAAGTAATTCAGGAAGCAAGCAAGTATGCTATACATTTAGGCAAAAGATGCAATTAGGCAAAGCAAGCAAATAAATAGAGGATGCACATGATGAATGCCTATCCTATTGGCCGTGATATCACTTGTCGGTTCAACTGCCAACCCGACACATCCCCTTGAGATGTCGCCTTTCGGTCACGAATAATTGGTATCCCAGGGATATAGTTCCTAGTACACTATCCAAGAATATAGTGCCCGACACACTCTTGCGACTCAAAAGGATGTGAGCGGCATACTCTGTCTCAGACCTCACATCTCAACGTAAGCGGGATTAACCATCGTCCTTACGCTGGCGCCGCAACTTCGACAAGCAGGATTAACCACCGTCCTTGCCTGGCGCATAGCAACTCATCAATCTAAGTATATCAATAATATATAATAAATCTCAGTTATCACTGCTCATATAGCATAAGTCTATTAATACTCATCTGATCAATCTCATCAACCACAATCATTAATTTCCAAGTTCCAAACTCATCAAAACCATCATCAGTTCTCAATTCTCAAATTCATCGTCAATATAGCACTCCGCCAATTCACTTAACTATTCCATCCATAGTACTTCCCAAGCGGAAGTCACCATCTCCTAAACTCATAAACAAAAGAAATATTTAATCAAGTTACCCATATCTTCCTCTTTAGTCTCCAAGCCAAATCACTAGCTAGAAATCTTAAAGAGTAATTAAAGAAGTTTAGAAAGTTAGGAAAATAGTTAAAATGTAAAAAAAAAGCTTTCAGCAAAACAGGGGTCATACGTATGCACGCCCCTGTCCACATATGCATGGGTTAAAATATGGCAAAGTTGCGTATGCATGCTCCATTCGCGTACGCGAGTCCTCAAAATTGAACGGGTGGCTCACGCCACGTGCAACATGCCGCGTACGCAAGCCTGTAAAAATGCCATACTCACATACTTATGCCAGTGTCTGTGTACGGAAGAGTGCTTGGCAACAGCCAATCCTCGCGTCACGTGCATTGTCCGCATACGCATGCCGAAAAACATTTGAAAAATGTTGTTTGCTTCAGAATTCAGATTTTCGTATCAAACTTCAAACGCGCATAAGTTTTTCGTTTTAAAATATTTTACATCCGTTCTTCAAATGTCTTAAACCTCTTGGACCCAACTTTAATTTAAATTAAGTTTCGTTAAAATTGAAGATTCGAAGGCCAAGTTATAGCTCGTTAAAGTTCATCAAAAATAAGATTTTATCAAAACTTGCAAAGTTCTCTAGTTTTCCGAAATTCCAATTCAAACCAAATCAACAATACCCAAAATCATCATGAAAATACTACTACACACTACAATTTCTCCTCCAATTCCTTTCAACTAATTTCACACCTATTTTACCCAAAATTCCGTCTTCTCCACTCATAAATAAATCCAATGATTCCCAATTCAAGCATACAAATCAACAATTTTGCACAAATTCAACTCATCACAATCATTATTCATCTTTATATCATCATCAATCTTTACTAATCTCAATAATCAACAACAATCATCATCAACATCAAAATTCTCAACATTTATCATCACTCAACAATAATCATCAACAACCTATATCAATTCAATCCTATCCTAAGGTCCACTAGCCTAAGTTTCATGAAACATTATTTATTAACTAAAGAAAACCGAAACCATACCTTGGCCAATTTTTAACACGCACAATTCACCAAAAATAATTCCAAACAAGCTTTCACAAAGTTTCAGCCACCAAAGTCAATCCAAATGCCAAAACCAACTCCAATAATCACCAAATTTAATTTAGTACCATGCAATATACCAAAATCAATCCTACGGTTCACAAAATCACTAATCTACAAGTGTTTTAAAGTGATTTACCTTATCTGACAGTATTAGGAGCAAAATCTAACAATAATCCAATGCTAGATCACCCCTAAATAACCAAAATCAAAGAATATACTCAATAACTAAACCTAAAATCACGAAATTATTAGGGCAGAGAACTGGGAAAGAAAATGTGAATTTCTTACCACATTGTTTAGCTAGAAATGACGGGCTCAGCAAGAGCTACGCGTGACCGCAAACGATATGCAAATCGGAGCACCGTAGCTCAAGTTATGAGCAAATGAAGGAGGTGATGAATAGTGTTAATGGGGTTCACTCTTCTCCCTTCACTCTCATCTTAGCATCTGAATGTGTGTGTGTTTAATGAGCTAAATGGCTTCATTTACACTCTTATATATGTTGTGCTTGGGCCCAATTTGGGCCCGGTCCAACCGCTTAGCATTTTAGATTCGTTTGGCCTAACTTTGGGACAAAACCTTTAGAATTAGCACCCGATTTTCAAATTCTAAATATTTTTTCTATGTTTTTCTACTGTTTTTATTTTCTCACTCGCTGTACTGGACAGACTTAAGCTGGTACTATCAGCTGATTTACCAGTTCGCGTTTTTATGCAATTTTTCGTAGAAAATTACATTTTTCCACTCGAAAAAATTCACTGAATTGAAATCTCACCTTTAAATTTTTAAATTAAGATGTCTAAATTTTCGAACCTATTCCGGACAATTAATTTATTATTTTATTTTGATTAAATGGTTAATAGCTTTCGGTTCTTACATTCTCCCCACCAAATTAGAAATTTTGTCCCCAAAATTTATGAATTACCTGAGAATATCTCGGGATAATCCTTCCACATCTCTAACTCTAACTCCCAAGTGTGCTCTTCCATTCTAGCTCTCTTCCAGGCTACCTTCACCAACAGAACTTCTTTTTCATTTAGCTTCTCCACACTAGTGTCATCAATCCTCACTGGTGTGACCTGAAAAGTCAAGATCTCCTTCAACTCAATTGATTCGAGCTCTAACACATGAGTCGTATCCGGTGTGTACTTACGGATTTGTGACACGTGAAATATGTCGTGTAGGTTAGATAAGTGTGGCAGCAAGGCTATTTGATAAGCCACTGGCCCGACTCGTCTTAACACCTCGAACGGTCCAATCTACCTCGGATTCAACTTCTTCGTCTTGATCGCTCTATCAATCCCAATTGTCGAAGTAACCTTAGTTTCAATAATACATGTTCACCCTCTTCAAATTCTAACAGCTTTCTCCTCTGATCCGCATACCAACACAGTTGATCTTCTCAGTGGTCTCTGCTACCAAATTCGGTTCCAACACACTTGATTCACTCGCTTCATACCAACACAGTGGAGATTGGTACTTCCGTCTATACAAAGCCTCATACAGAGTCATTCTAATACTCACATGAAAGCTATTGTTGTACACAAATGCAACCAATGGTATGTAACGGCCCCAACTTCCTGGTTGATCTAACACACACGCCCTTAGAATATCCTCCAACATCTGAATAGTCCTTTCTGACTATCCGTCAGTTTGTGGATGATACACCATGCTGAGACATAGTCTCATACCAAAGCTTTTTAAAAAGCTCCCCAAAACCTTGACGTAAAACGATAATCTCGATCTGACACTATCGTCTTTGGCACACTAATGCGTGAGCATCTTATACCCTTTTTCCCTTCATTCTCTAGTTTTTTTTATTAGATTTTATTTAGTTTCATAATATTTTAGTGCAAAAATTCTTTTTAGATGCTACTTTGAGTTGTTTTGGTGTTTTTATTATTCTAGGTAAAATTTGGGTGAATTTGGCAGAGTTTTATGCAAAAACAAAGGAAGAAAGTAGATGCTGTCAATTCTGACATCCCTGCATTCTGACGAGCATAACTTGAGCTACAAAGGTCCAATTGACGCGGTTCCAATGGTGTTGGAAAGCCAACTTCCAGATATTTTCAACGATATATAATTGTTTATACTTTTTTTTCTGGAATCACTGCCAATTCTGGCGCTAAACACCGAGCCTGGCATTTAGCACCCAAAGAGGACAGAACCAGCACCAGAACTTCCCATTGCCGGCGCTAAACACCAGAAAAATGCCAGAATACGGGTCAAGCTTACCCAATAGAGCATCTTTAGTGAGATTTAGCTTTTAATTGTTATCTTTTATCTTATTTTAGTTTTTTTTGTTTACAAACAAAATCTTTTAGATTTATAATTGAATATTTTATTTTAGTTTAAAATCAAATTATGTTAGATATAAAAGGGAAAAGATCCACCCTTGAGGGGGACTTCTCTCTTCTGCACATTTCACTTTTGGAAGAACCTTAGTTTTCTCTGTAAGCCATGAGCAACTAAACTTCTTTGGTTAAGGTTAGGAGCTCTGTTTATCTTCTATGGATTAAGACTATTACTTTTCTATTTTAATTAATGTATTGATTCAGTTTCAAGGATTACTTTCGTACTTTATTCTATGAATCTGGGTGGAACGAAAGTATGACCCCTTTTTCTATATGCAAGTAATACCTTAGGTGAGTGAGGGTCGATCCCATGAGGATTGTCGGACTAAGCAAGCAGTGATTATCCTGCAGATCTGAGTCAGGCGAATAGAAAGTTAATTGGTTGTTGTTGAATGCGCATAAAATAAATAAGAAAACAATAAAGAAATAGCGAAGAAACAATGGTGAGAAATCAATTAATGTTTTGGAGATGCCTTATCTTTCCAGATTAAGTTTTTTTTACTGTCTATTCCAATAATGAATGATTCATTCCATAGCAAGCTGTAAGTGATTAACACCACGCTAATGGTCATTAACCTCCTTTGCTTCATATCAAATGCCACGCTAATGGTCATTCAATCTGAATGAGGATGAATCTCTAGCAATTCAATCTCTGGTGATCCTACTCAAAATGCCACAGACAAGGTTAGATCTTCTGGATCGGAGAATGAAGCTTTATGATTCTGGCTTATACCATAAAGTCCCTAATCGCCCCAGGCTCGGCTGAACAGATGTTCCCATGTCCCCAATGAACACGTGGATTAGCCGTCTAAGAGATATATAATCGAGCTTGTAGTTCAATGCTATCCCTCTCGAGACTTGCAAAAACTCATGTAGAACAAGGGGTCATACGCTAGTTCCACCCCAGATTCATAAGGATTGAAGAACGAAGATACATCTTAGAATGAAATCAAACATAGATTGAAATAGAAATAGTAATATTATTAATCCATGAGAATCGGCAGAGCTCCTAACCTTAACCTAGGAGGTTTAGTGACTCATGCTTTACAAAAAACGAAAGTAATAGAAGAAGATGAGGCAGAAGATCCTAAACATGGGTGATCTTCTCCTATATATACTAATCTACTAATGAAAAAGTGCAGAAATATGATACACTAGACTAAAGGTGCGAAAATCTACTCCTAGGCCCACTTTGATGAGTATTTTGGGTTGAGCTTGGTGTCTGGTTTGAGGAATGGGCATTGAATGCCCAATAAAGGGTTATTTGCACGCTGCCTTGCTCCCTTTGGGGTGTTGAATGCCAGGTTTGGACGTTCAACACTGGGCTTGCTCCCTTTGGGGCGTTGAACGCTAGAAAGGGGGTGATTTGGGCGTTCAACACCCAATATGGGCAGTCGCCTTCAAAGAAAAGTATAAACTATTATATATTGCTGGAAAGCCCTGGAAGTTAGCTTTTCAATGCCGTTGAGAAAACATCATTTGGATCTTTGTAGCTCCAGAAATACTCGTTTAAATGCATAGAGGTCAGGATCTGACAACATCTACACTCTGTTCTTTGCCTCTGAATTAGTCTTTGCCCAAACTTGCCAATTTTAGCCAGAAATTTCCTGAAATCATAACAAAAACACCACAACTCAAAGTAGAATCCAAAAAGTGAATTTTGCATTAAAACCTATTAAAATTAACTAAAACTCAATGAAATGTACTGAAAACACTAAGAAAATAATGCCAAAAAGCGTATAAAATATCCACTCATCAACACTAAACTTAAACTGTTGCTTGTCCTCAAGCAACCAAAAACAAAGTAGGATTAATGGAAGAGGAAAATCCAATAAGTCTCAGAGTTGTCAATGGAGCTTAGTTCCAATTAGATGAGTGGGGCTAGTGGCTCTTTACTTCTGAATAGCTTTGGCATCTCACTTTCCTTTGAAGCTTAGAAATGTTGGCATCCCTTGGAACTAGAATCTGGATGATATTATTGGTTCTCTTCTTTTGATTTTTCTTGATTCTTGAACATAGCTTCTTTTTTAGCCTAGTCGTGACCCTAAGCATTTTGTTTTCCCGTATTATCACCGGATACATAAACGCAACAGACACTTAACTGGGGGAACCCTTTGGATTCGACTTTAGCTTTGCTTAAAGTCCCAGACAGTGGTGTCCAAAGTTCTTAGGCATACTCTTTTGCTTTGGATCACGACTTTAACTGCTCAGTCTCAAACTTTTTATTTAACACCTTCACACCACAAGCATTTAGTTAGGGATAGCAGCTCATTTGAACTTTTTAGGCCAATTTGGACCCTCCTAACCATTGATGCTCAAAGCCTTGGATCCTTGCTCTTAGCTTTTTCTTTTGAGCTTTTTGTTTTTTTTTTTTTATTTTTCTTTTTCTTTTTGCTGCTTTTTCTTGCTTCAAGAACCAATATTTTGGATTTTTCGGAGCACCAATAATACTTCTCTAAATTCATCATTCTTTCAAATGCCAACATACTTAACTACACTATCAAATATGCATTGTTTAATTCATACATTCAAAAAGTAAATGCAAGGCCACCACATTAAAATAGTTGGACTAGTCTTAAGATATAACTCAAAATTTATGTATCTCACTATTCTTTTTCAAATAAATTTTTCTTTTAAGCACGGTGATGAATACATCGGATAATTTATAAGTTTATAGCCAAGATACAATGTAAAGAAAGAATAAAATACTAAAGATGATCATGCACTAGAAATAGAAGACAGACAACAAGATAAAGTACAAATGGAAAACAGAAATTAACATAAGCAAGGGAGTAATGGAACGTGGCCACCTTAGTGTCAGCGGCTACGACTTCCTCTAGTGAATCCAATGGAGTATTTGAGCTCCTCTATGTCTCGCCCTTGCCTTAGTTGCTCCTCCCTCATAGTTCTTTGATCTTCTCTTATCTCATGGAGGATGGTGGCGTGCTCAGTGTGCTCCACCCTCAGCTGTTCCACGTTTGAGCTCAGCTCCCCTATTGAGGTATTTAGTTGATCCCAATAGTCTCGGGGATTTCTAATGGAGGCGGCTGTACAGGCTCTTATTGTGGTGCGTGTGCAGGCTCTCTAACATGCTCCATCCTTCTTTTCGTGATGGGCTTGTCCTCCTCAATGGGAATATCTCCTTCTATGACAATTCTAGCTGAATTGCATAGATGACATATGAGGTGAGGGAATGTTAGCCTTGCTTGGGTGGAAGGCTTTTCAGCCACCTTGTACAATTCTTGAGGTATCACCTCATGTACTTCCACTTCATTCCCAAGCATAATACAATGAATTATTATTGCTCGGTCTATGGTAACCTCTGATCGGTTACTTGTGGGGATGATGGAGCATTGAATGAACTCCAACCATCCTCTAGCTACAGGCTTGAGGTCAAGCCTTCCTAGTTGGTAAGGCTTGCCTTGCATATCCCTCCTCCATTGAGCTCCTTCTACACAAATGTCTGCAAGCACTTGGTCCAACCTTTGGTCGGTGTTGACCCTTCTAGTATAAGAGTGTGGGTCTACTAGCATTTGTGGTAGTTGGAGCACCACCCTCACACTTTCCGAGCTAAAATCTAATGAGCAGATATTTTATATGCTTTTTGGCATTATTTTCATATAGTTTTCAGTATGTTTTGATTAAGCTTTATTGAGTTTTCATAGGTTTTAGTGCAAAATTCATATTTTTGGATTCTACTTTGAGTGTGTATTTTATGGTGATTTCAGGTATTTTCTAACTGAAATTGAGAAGTTTGAGCAGAAGTATGATTCAGAGATAGAGAAAGGACTACAGATGCTGTCAGTAGGGGTGGCAAAGCGGGCCGGCCTGCCCCAACCCGCCCCGCCCCCGCCAAGGCCCGTATCATAAACGGGGCGGGCTGGCCCGTCCCGCCAACTAAAGTGGGTTGAAAATGCTAGTCCGCCCCCTTTATGGCGGATTGGCGAGCCGGCGGGCTAGCCCGCTTGACTTTTTTTTTTAAAAATAAAATTCATTAAAATTAATCAAAAAATAATAATTAAAAAAGTTAAACACAAATAAAAAATAGTCAAATTATAATATATATTTTTTACTATCTTTTTTTTTTTAATTTTTAACTTCAATAAAATTGTTTAAAATAATATTTATCATTAGAACTATCTTTATTTATAAACATAAGTCACATAATTTAAGCATATTTACGAAATTATAAAATAAAATAAATAAAGTTAATAACTAAAAGAAGAATAAAAATAAAAAATGAAAAAAAGTGTTTGAAAATTATATAATTATTAATTTTGTAGTAGTAATCACTCTTTTATTTAATAAAAAAAGAAAAAATAAAAATCCTTGGTCCGGCGAGCTGGCTTGCCCTGCCCAGCTAAAACCCGCAAATTTGGCGATGCGGGTTTGGAAGATTTGTTTAATTTGGCGAGTTCAAAAATCTAGCCCGACCCGCCTTTTTTAGCGGGTTCGGCAGGTCGGCCCGACGGGTTCAACCCATTTTGCCATCCCTAGCTGTCAGGATTTGATCTCTGTGCACTCGAAGGAGCATTTTTGGAGCTACAGAAGTCCAAATGGCACGCTCTCAATGGCTATGAAAAGCTAACATCCAGGGCTTTTCAGAAATATATAATAGTTCATACTTTACTTTAGAAATGAAGGCCCCAAACTAGCATTCAACGCCAGCCACCAGCCCCAATCCTGGCGTCCAGAGCCCACAGGGGAGCTACTGGCGTCCAATGCCTAAAAGGGAGCCCAGGGGTGGCGTTCAATGCCCCTAAGGAGTACTAGCTCATGGGAGACACTCAAGCTCAGCCGAAACACTCACCAAATGGGCCCCATAAGTGGATTTTTGCACTATCAACTTAATTTACCTTATTTCTGTAATCCTTAGTCATTAGATTAGTATATATAGACAAGAGTTCACCCTTGTTAAAAAACTCTTGCCCACTTTTATGTTTTCATTGTATTTTTCTATAAGCATGAGTCACTAACCTCCTAAGGTTAAGGTTAGGAGCTTTGCTGAGTTTCATGGATCAATAATATTACTATTCTAATTTAATATGTCTGATTCCATTCTCTTATGCAACGTCGTTCTTTATCTTATGAATTGAGGGTGACCCGTGATAATCACCCTTGTTTTACATGGGTTCCGTGTGATTCCTGACCTGGATAGTGTTGAACTAAAGCTAGAGATTGCATTGCGGGTTTTGGCGGGTGGCAAAACGGGTCGAACCCGTCGGGCCGACCTGCCAAACCCGCTAAAAAAGGCGGGTCGGGTTAGATTTTTAAACCCACCAAATTAAAAAAATTTGCCAAACCCGCACTACCAAATTTGCGTGTTTTGGCGGGGCGAAAGCCTGACGGAGCAATGCCGCGTGGAGGTAGAAGGCCTACGGGTCGTGAACTTCTTTTCCCGGAGAAGAAGCAATGATGGTATCCGGGGAATAAGCATCGGCTAACTCTGTGCCAGCAGCCGCGGTAAGACAGAGGATGCAAGCGTTATCCGGAATGATTGGGCGTAAAGCGTCTGTAGGTGGCTTTTTAAGTTCACCGTCAAAGGGCGGGGCGGGCCAGCCCAGCAGACCAAGGATTTTTATTTTTTCTTTTTTTTTTATTAAATAAAAGAGTGATTACTACTACAAAATTAATAATTATATAATTTTCAAACACTTTTTTTTTTCATTTTTTATTTTTATTCTTCTTTTAGTTATTAACTTTATTTATTTTATTTTACAATTTCGTAAATATGCTTAAATTATGTGACTTATGTTTTAAATAAAGATAGTTCTAATGATAAATATTATATTAAATAATTTTATTGAAGTTAAAAATAAAAAAAAAGATTGTAAAAAAATTTATATTATAATTTGGCTATTTTTTATTTGTATTTAATTTTTTAATTATTATTTTTTGATTAATTTTAATAAATTTTATTTAAAAAAAAAAGAGTCAAGCGGGCTAGCCCGCCGGCCCGCCAATCCGCCATAAAGTGGGGCATGCTAATAGTTTGAACCCATTTTAGTTGGCAGGGCGGGCCAGCCCGCCCCTTTTATGGTACGGGCCTCGACGGGGGCGGGGCGGGTTGGGACAGGACGTCCCGCTTTGCCACCCCTACGGATTCCAATAGAGCATATGAGAAACTTTGGATATGTGACATGAAATCCCGTTGACTATGGGTGCGTGAGGTCTCTGTGGCGCTAAGGCTAGAGTTAGAGAAGCAACACTTTCTAATTCGGAAGATCTGCCTTGTCTGTAGCACCTTGAGTAGGATCGCGAAGGGGAGTGGAGTGCTTAGAGCTTTAGTGCACGAAATTGTGATTACACTTTTCACAACTCCGTACAACTAACCAGTAAGTGCACTGGGTCGTCCAAGTAATACCTTACGTGAGTAAGGGTCGATCCCACAGAGATTGTCGGCTTGAAGCAAGCTATGGTTATTTTGTAAATCTTAGTCAGGAGATTAATGATGAGAATGATTGTATTTATGAAAAATAAATAACATGAAATAAATAGTACTTGTAATTTAATGCTGAGAAACAGGTTGAGGTTCCGGGGATGCTCTGTCATCTGAATCTTTGCTTTCCTACTGTCTTCTTCTCCAAACATGCATGGTTTCCTTCCATGGCAGGCTGTATGATCCTCTCAGTTGAAAAATATCAGGCGCTATCACCGCATGGCTAATCATCTGTCGGTTCTCACTAGTGTCGGAATAGGACCATTATCCTTTTGCACACTGTCACTGCGCCCAACATTCGCGAGTTTGAAGTTCGTCACAGTCATCCCCTTTCAAATCCTACTCAGAATACCACAAACAAGGTTTAGACTTTCTGGATCTCAGGAATGCTGCCAATGATTCTAGCTTATACCATGAAGGTTCTAACCTCCGGACTCAGTCCGTGGATTAGAAACCCAAGAGATACGCACTCAAGCTGTCGCCCAATGACTGCGTTGAGCTCAGATAGAACGGAGTGGTTGTCAGGCACGCGCTCATAGGGTAGAGGGTAATGATATGTGTCACGGATCATCATATTCTCCATATTGAAGTACGAGTGAGTATCTTAGAATAGAAGCAAGCGTAATTGAATAGAAAACAGTAGTAATTGCATTAATCCATTGAAACACAGCAGAGCTCCTCACCCCTACCTATGGGGTTTAGAGACTCATGTCGTCAAAGATACAAATGAAGTGTAAAAATGTCATAAGTTCTAATGAATCTCTAAAAGTAGTTTTTATATTAAACTAGTAACCTAGGGTTACAGAAAATGAGTAACTAAGTGCAGATAGTGCAGAAATCTACTTCTGGGACTCACTTGGTGTGTGCTTGGGCTGAGCATTGAAGTTTTTTCATGCTTAGGCTGTTCCTGGAGTTAAACGCCAGCTTTGGTGCCAGTTTGGGCGTTTAACTCCAATTCTGGTGCCAGTTATGGCGCTTTACGCCAGAAAGTTTTAGGCTGACTTTGGATGCCAGTTTGGGCCATCAAATCTCGAGTAAAGTATGGACTATTATATATTACTGAAAGGCCCAGGATGTCTATTTTCCAACACAATTGAGAGCGCGCCAATTGGAATTCTGGAGCTTGAGAAAATCCATTTCGAGTGCAGGAGGGTCAGAATCCAACAGCATCTGCAGTCCTTTTTCAGTCTCTGAATCAGATTTTTGCCCAGGTCCCTCAATTTCAGCCAGAAAATACCTGAAATTACAGAAAAACACACAAACTCATAGTAAAGTCCAAAAATGTGATTTTTGAATAAAAACTAATAAAAATATAATAAAAAGTGAATAAAACATACTAAAAACTATGTAAAAACAATGCCAAAAAGGGTATAAATTATCCGCTCATCAAGCTTCATCTTCTGCTACAGTGAGAAACCTAGAGGTGGCTTAATGAGGAGACATGAGTCATCTCAACATGGTGGATTGCTATAGTGGAGGAGGTTAACTTGATGAGAGGACATGAGTTAATCACTTACGGCTGCCATTGAAGGAATCAGAAGGTTATTGAAGAAGACAGTAAAAAAAATTAATCCAGAAAGACAAAGTATCTCCGAAGCCTCAACCATTCTATCACTATTGAATTCTCGTCTATCTAGTAATATTTTATTTATTTATCTATTTTATGAGTTTTTTTTCGTGACAAACTATATTTTCTATCCGCCTAACTAAGATTTGCAAGGTGCCCACTGCTTGCTCAAACCAACAATCTCCGTGGGATCGACCTTCACTCACCTGAGGTATTACTTGGATGACCCAGTATACTTGCAGGTCTATCTGTGCAAATTCTGCAGAGCCAGTTTCATGCACCGAAATCCAAGAGCTGCTCTCTCACCATGGTGCACCAGTTCTTGGGCTGTGGGTTTACACTAGTATCATAATTTTTGGTGACCCAAGCGTTGGCATAGAACTCTTGCACCATTAATATTCCAATCTTCGGGATAAGATTGGTTAGAACTTCCCAATCTCTGTTCCAAATTTCTTGTTAGATTTCTGGGTACTCATTCTTTTTGAGCCTAAAGGGTACTTCGGGGATCACCCTTTTGCGCTTCACCACATCATAGAAGTGTTCTTGATGAGCCTTGGTGAGGAATCTCTCTGTCTCCCAAGGTTTGAAGGAAGAAGTGGTGGCTTTTCATTTCTTCTTTCTAGAGGATTCTCCGACTTTGGGTGCCATGAGTGTGAATAGGAAGCAAAAAGAAAAGCTTTTCCAACACCAAACTTAAGAGTTTTGCTCATCCTCGAGCAAAATAACAAAAGAAAAAGAGAGGAGTAGAAGAAGAGGAATGTGGATAGAGAAGAGAGAGGGGGAATAAGGAGGAAGGGTGTTGTGTAGAATGTAAAGTGAGAGAGATGAGAGGGTTGTGTTTGTGTGTGTGGGAAGGGGTAAATGAGCGGGTATTTATAGGGTAGGGATGGGGTTGGGTTCGGAGGGAGGGAAGAATGGGTGGGAAAGATTTGAATTTGAAGTGGGTGGGGTTGGTGGGAGTTATGATGGGATTTATGAGCGTGTTGGAAAGAGTGTGTGTTGGAAAGAGGGAAAGTAGGGTGTGGTTTCAAGGTTTAGAAAAGGTAGAAGATTGAGTGTACGGTAGGTGTGGTAGGTGCGGTAGGTATAGATCTGTGGGACCCACTTGCTGCTGAAGCTTTTCCAATTCGAGCTACCAACCCCCTTAAGGGCATTGAACGCCCAGCCTTGCTCCCTGGCTGGCGTTCAACTCCAGGCTTTGCTCCTTGATGGGCGTTGGACACCCATGGTACTCCCTGGCTGGCGTTCAACACTAATACTTGCCCCTTTGAGGGCATTGAACGCCCAGCCTTGCTCCCTGGCTAGCGTTCAATGCCAAGCTTATGCCCCTTAGGGGTGTTGGATTAAGGTTAGGAGCTCTGTTTATCTTCTATGGATTAAGACTATTGCTTTTCGATTTTAATTAATGTATTGATTCAGTTTCAAGGATTACTTTCATACTTTATTCTATGAATTTGGGTGGAACAAAAGTTTGACCCTTTTTCTATATGCGTTCTTGTGATTCTTGAAAGAGTTATCTCTCTTAAACAACAGCTTGAAAGTAAATTCCTCCTAAATTGCTAATTACATGAACTAATTGGGATATGTGATATATAATCATGTTAGCTTTGGGTAATTAAGGTTTTTGTAGCCATAAACTCGTTTTGAACTTAACCCTCTAATCGAAATTAAGTGACCACGATGGTGACATTTGATGAAGGTTAGAGGAGACTAAATCATTAAGACATTAGGGTTTAGTCAATTACGGTTTGCCATGGAATGAATCTTGCATTATTAAAATAGTTGGTAAGAAACTTTAATCCGGAAAAGTAAACATCTCCGATACTTTAACTATTTTCTCTCACTGTTTTCACACCAAACACATATTTGCTTTCTTTACGCTCATTTTATTGTTTAATGCTTTTGAAACCCACCAACATTTTTTTTTCTATTTGCCTGACTAAGCCAATCATTCTACCATTGTTGCCAAGTCCATCAATCCTCGTGGGATCCACCCTCACTCACCTGAGGTATTACTTGGACGATCCAGTGCACTTGCCGGTTCAGTTGTGGATTGATGAGTCCATATTTTCCGATATATTTTAGCTTCATTTGGATGGATTTCATCATATAAACTCACACTTAAGCACCAAAATAGCATAATTTTGTATTATCTCCCCAATTTGGACCTAAATGTGAAAATATGCGTTTTGTGCTTAAATTAGTAATTTTAATTCCACTTTCATGACATTCGATGCTGTGATATGTTTTGTGAGTGATTTCAGGTTATTTTGGCAAGAATGGATAGGCAAAAGTGGAAGAAAGCATGTACAAGAGAGAACACATGAAGAAAACAAGAACAAGCACACAGACAAGTGTGCGTGCGCACAAGAAGAAATTAGCCTGTGTGCGTACGCACAACCCTCTGTGCATACGCACAGGAACCAAAATAGCAAAGCGTGTGTACGCTGATAAACCATTAATTTATGGTTTATATTGTGTTTAATTGTGTGGTTTTATCAACTCTTTACCCACTTATTCATTAAAAAAAGCATGCATTTATAATTCCTTCCTAAAAATGCTTTATGGTTGAAAATTTGCTTCCTAGAGACTTTTAATTATGTATTTTAATTCTCCTTTATTCCATTCGATGCCGTGATCTGTGTGTTAAGTGTTTCAGGCTTTATAGGGCATGAATGAGTTGGAGATTGGAAAGGAAGCTTGCAAAAATGGAAGGAACACAAGAAATTGAGGAGATGACCAGCGAGAAGTGACGCGGACGCATGGCTCACGCGGCCGCGCGATATAGAGGAAATTACAGTGACGCGGATGCATGGCTCACGCGACCGCGCGGATTGGAAACTGCATCAGTGACACGAAAGCGTGGACGACGCGCACGCGTGGCAAAGCAAACGCTGAATGACGCGTCCGCATGAATGACGCGATCGCGTGACATGCGCGATCTGCATAATCTGCAGAATTCGCTGGGGGCGATTTTGGGCCCTGTTTTGACCCAGTTTTCGGCCCAGAAAAGCAGACTAGAGCCAGGGAACATGCAAAAACGAGGGGGAACAATTCATTCTACACAGTTTTAGTTTTTAGATCTAGTTTTACTCCTCCTCTAGGTTTTTTTTCTCTCTACACATTCATAGTTCTTAGGATTTCAATTATTATTGTTTTTGCATTGGGATATTGAGAAGAGTTATTGCCTCAGCAAGACTTCGTCATTCTAGTTCGTTCTCTTTACTTGTCTCTTACTCTTCCATATCCTTAATTTACTCAATTTTACTATTGGATTATTTTAGAATTTATTAATACAAGAATTACTTTTATTTTTAATTGATTTCTTTGATTACTCTTTATCATGTCTTTCTATATTTCCCTTTCCTATGTTTTGAGTCCTACATTCACAATGAGCGAGTAGTTCCATAACTTGGATGGGAGTTGATTGAAAGGAAGACCTTGAGTTGGAATGCTTAAAAGAAAAATTGTAATTGGGTTTATTGTTGGATTGCTCTCTTCCAAGTAAGTGGATTGGAAATTGTGAATAGAAATAGCATTCCAACTTGTTTGACTTTCCCTTACCTAGTAAGGGATAACTAAACAGAATAACCCTCGATTATCAATTAATCTTGAGAGTACTCCAACAAGAATAGGGCTTCCAACTAATCTACCCCCAGCCAAGGTTTTCATTTAAAATTATATAAATTCTCTAATTTAATTTCCTGTTATTCAACTCAACCCATTCTTGAAAACATCTGATTAATAAAATAGCACACCTTTCTGCAACTCGTTGGGAGACGACCTGGGATTCATACTCCCAGTATTTTAATTTAAATTTTGTGACAATTTTCTAAATTGATAAGCAGATTTCTGGTTGGTTAAGAACTGTACTCGCAACATATCTCTTATATAAATTTCTTAACTCGCCAATTTATGCCACGTCAATTTTTTGCGCCGTTGCTGGAGATTTGCAATAGATTGCTAAAGTTATTAATTGGAATTTATTTATTTACATTTTATTTTATTTTGCTACTATGAGCTGCATGTTTCTTTCGTTGGATGACGCGTTCACTTCTTGATCCAAGCTTGCCAGCATTCGATCCTGAGATTGAAAGAACTATTTCACGGATAAGGCAAGCTCGGCGTCGGTTAGCCCTCTCTGAAGGCGGATCTAAAATGTCACTTGAGGAAGAAACCAGCCCCCGTTCTACTGATTCGGTTGATTTACGTGCAGGTGACATGGCAGCACCTAGGAGAGTTACTATCCAGGAGGCTGGAGCCCCTGATTTAACAATGCAACCGTTTCAAGTGCATCATCCAGTGGTGGCTACAGACTTTGAAATAAATACTGCACTGCTAAATTTGATGCCCAAGTTTCATAGCTTACCTGCTCAAGATCCTATCAAGCACCTGAGAGATTTCCAAGCAGCCTGTTCTACTGTCAGGCGTGATGGTGCAGATGAAACTTCAATCTTGTTAAAAGCCTTCCCATTCTCTCTTGAGGGAAAGGCAAGAGAGTGGTACTACACTCAACCCGCAGCAACTGTATTTGACTGGGATACACTTAGAAGAGAATTTTTGGAAAAATTCTTTCCAGCTAAAGTTACTGATAAACTGAGGAAAGACATCTCCATGATTGTTTAGGATGAATCCGAGACTCTCTATGAATACTGGGAGCGCTATAACAACCTTCTGGAAGCCTGCCCCCACCATATGATTGACAAGATAGTGTTTCTCGGCTACATCACACAGGGCATGAGGCCCCAAGATAAGACCACATTGGAAAGTGCTAGCAATGGGTCTATGAAAAAGTACAAAACCACTGATGAGGCATGGCAATTGATCAGTGACTTAGCTGAATCTACTCGGAATCACAGGCAGAAACAAGGCTGTTCAAAAGCTATTACAGAAATATCCTCTAGCAAAGAAACTACTGCTCTAACTCAGAGTATCTGTGAAATGACCAACTTACTGAAGCAGATGCAATTGAATCAACAACAAAGTCAGCAAGCTCAACCTTCTCCACCACAGCAAAGCCAACAGTTAGTCCCACAAAGAGTTTGCAGAATCTGTGCTGATTATAGCCATTATACTGATGAATGTCCGCAGCTCCAGCAGGAAGACAACACCGTGGCAGCCACTCATAACTTCTATGACCGCCCCAACCAAGGGTACAATCAAGGTGGCAGTTACAGCCATGGATGGCAGGACAATTCTAACCAGAATTGGAGGGACAACAATAACAGAGGAGGCAGAGACAATCAGGGAAATCAGAGATGGAATAATAACAACAACAGGTAGCAGAACCAGAACCAACCTTACAGAGCACCTCATCTGAGGCAATCCCAAGGACCACAGAATACCCAACAGCAGACCTCTCAAATTACTTATCCTTCTTCATCTGCTAATGATGAATTACTATAATCTATTGATCGGAGACAACAGGCCATGGAAAATAACCTTTATGCGACACTAAATGGTCTAAACTCTACCTTGCAAGCTCTTGTCTCACAGATTGGATCAATGAATAACTCCAATAACCAGCTTTTGAGCTCCAGTGGAATCCCCTCTCAACCATTACCCAATCCAAAGGGTGGCATTAATGCCATCACCCTAAGGTCAGGAACCACACTACAGGAGAGGAATCAGGAGGAGCCAAGCCCACCAGAACACGCCTCAGCTGAAGAGGTAGTGGAAATAGAAGATGTTGAAGAGAAAGAGGACATACAGGACATGGCTGAAAAAGAAGAAGCTCAATCATAGGAAGAAGAACCAAAGGGCGCAGACACTGCAAAGAACGCCACTCCTATTCCATTTCCACAACTTGCAAGGAAGCCCAGGAAGCAGCTGGAACCTAATCCCAAAATGGTAGAAATATTCAAAAAGGTTGAGATAACTGTTCCCCTTTTTGATGTTATTCAACAGGTACCTAAATATACAAAGTTTCTAAAAGATTTATGTATACATAAAGACAAAATTAATGAATTAGAAACTATTCCTTTAGGTAGTTCCATATCTGCTTTAATGGGAGATTTACCTGAAAAGTGTAGTGACCTAGGTCCATGTATGGTTAATTGTACTATTGACGATGTGATATTTTCTGACTGCATGTGTGATTTAGGAGAATATGTGAGTATAATGCCTTTGTCTATATATGATATTTTGAGGCTTCCTCCCTTAAAAAGGTCAGCAGCTCGTTTGGTATTAGCAGATAAAAGCATTATTACAGTGGCTGGAGTTGCTGAAGATGTATTAGTGGGCATTAAGGGGCTCACATTTCCCGTTGATTTTTATATCTTGGAGATGCCCCAAAATGACTCAGAGAAGCCATCATCAATCCTACTCGGAAGACCATTCCTGAAGACCTCGAAGTTCAAATTAGATGCTTTTTCAGGAACATACTCTTTTAAAATAGACGACCGAGTAGTAAGCTTCAATCTGAATGGAGCTATGAAGCATCCTCCGGAGGATCATTCTATCCTCTAGTGTGACATCATAGATGAAACCGTGACTGAAGTTCACCAGGAGAAATTTGAAGAGAGGTACATAGGACAAGGTCCAAGTGTGGGGACATTCTCAGAGGACAATGACAGTACTTTACCATTGTCACCAGCTCCAGACAATCCAGAGCCTGACCATGAGCAGAAGCTAGAATTGAAACCCCTACCTCCACACCTCAAATATGCTTACCTTGAAGACGAGCAGAAGTTTCCGGTTATCATTGCAAGGGAACTCACTTCTCAACAAGAAGAGCAGTTACTTAGTGTGCTGATGAGGCACAAGAAGGCAATTGGTTGGAGTTTGGCAGACATAGTAGGTATCAACCCTCAAGTCTGTGAGCATAGGATATTTCTAGAAGAGGGAGCAAGGCCTGTCCGTCAACCCCAGAGAAGACTGAACCCCACTATCTTAGAGGTTGTCAAAAAGGAAGTGACCAGACTACTGGAGGCAGATATCATTTATCCCATCTCAGACAGTGAATGAGTAAGCCCAGTACAAGTGGTGCCCAAGAAATCTGGAATCACTACAGTGGAGAATGAGCATGGAGAGCTCATGGCAACCAGAGTTCAGAATGCCTGGAGAGTCTGCATTGACTACAGACGCCTCAACCAGGCCACTCGTAAGGATCACTATCCTCTTCCATTCATTGATCAAATACTGGATCGCCTGTCAGGTAAATCACATTATTATTTTTTAGATGGTTACACAGGTTATTTCCAGATTCATATAGCTCCTGAAGATCAGGAAAAGACCACTTTCACATGTTCTTTTGGGACTTATGCTTACAAGAGAATGTCCTTTGGCTTGTGCAATGCACCAGCTACTTTCCAAAGGTGCATGATGAGTCTTTTCTCTGATCTTATTGAGGACTGTATGGAGGTTTTTATGGATGATTTTAGTGTATACGGTGATTTCTTTAGCCTTTGCTTAGATGGATTATCTAGAGTATTAGATAGATGTGTCAGTATAAACCTTGTATTGAATTTTGAAAAATGTCACTTTATGGTTAAACAAGGGATTGTACTAGGACATGTTGTGTCTAATACTGGCATTTCTGTAGATCCAGCAAAGGTGGATGTTATTTCTAGTTTACCTTACCCCTCCTCTGTGAGGGAAGTCCGTTCGTTCCTTGGCCATGCAGGTTTTTACAGGAGATTCATTAAGGACTTCAGTAAGGTAGCACTTCCCTTATCCAGACTACTGCAGAAGGATATTGAGTTCGAGTTCAGTGAGGATTGCAAACAAGCGTTCGATAAGCTGAAAACCGCCCTGACTCAAGCTCCAATTGTGAGAGGACCAGACTAGAGCCAACCATTTGAAATAATGTGCAATGCTTCTAGCCATGCAGTAGGAGCAGCACTGGTTCAGCGTGAAGGTAAGGACCCCTTTGTTATAGCTTATGCGTCTAAAACTTTAGATGCCGCTCAGTCTAATTACACTACTACTGAGAAAGAACTTCTTGCTGTTGTTTTTGTTCTGGATAAATTCCGAGCCTATTTACTTGGTATGAAAGTAGTAGTATACTCAGACCACGCAGCTCTAAAATATTTATTAGCTAAAAAGGAATCCAAACCAAGGCTTATACGTTGGATACTGCTACTACAAGAATTTGATTTAGAAATTAAGGATAGGAGTGGTAACAAGAATTTAGTGGCAGACCACTTGAGTCGCCTTGAGCACATTAAAGATGACTCCACTCCTATAGCTGATAATTTCCCATTTGATAACCTACAAGCAGTATCCGAGGTAGTCCCTTGGTATGTACCTGTAGCTAATTATCTAGTTAGCCGCACCTTTCCTCCAAACTTTACTAAGCATCAAAGAGACAAGCTGAAAAGCGAGTCTAAATACTATATATGGGATGACCCATATTTATGGAGATGTGGCGCTGACCAGGTAATTAGACAGTGTATGCCTCAATTAGAATTCTAGTCCATCTTAGAGGCCTGCCACTCATCTGAGAGTGGAGGACATTTTGGCCCTCAAAGAACAACTAGAAAAATCCTAGACTGTGGATTTTAGTGGCCTACTCTTTTTAGAGACGCTGCTGATTTTTGTAGATCTTGTTTCCCATGCCAAAAATTTGGTAATATATCCAAGAGGGATGAGATGCCTCAACAAATTATGCTTTTCTGTGAAATTTTCGATGTTTGGGGCATTGACTTCATGGGTCCATTTCCAAATTCTAATGGTTATTTTTATATATTGTTAGCTGTGGATTACGTTTCCAAATGGGTGGAAGCAATTCCTACCCGCATTGATGATGCTAATACTGTTGTTTCCTTTGTGAGAAACCACATTATCTGTCACTTTGGATCACCAGGAGCAATCGTGAGCGATCAAGGCACCCATTTTTGTAACAGGAGACTAACAGGATTAATGAAGAAGCATGGGATAATTCATAAGGTTGCAACAGCCTACCATCCTCAGACTAATGGGCAAGCCGAGGTGTCAAACAGAGAGATAAAGCGTATCTTGCAGAAGATAGTCAAACCTCATAGAAGAGACTGGAGCACCAGGCTACAAGATGCACCCTGGGCATACAGAACAGCATACAAAACACCCATTGGGATGAGTCCTTTCCACTTAGTTTATGGAAAAGCCTGTCATCTTCCAGTTGAAGTAGAGCACAAAGCCTTTTGGGAAGTAAAGGAATGCAACATGGGATTTGAGAAAGCCAGAGCCGAAAGGAAATTGCAACTGCAAGAATTAGAAAGCCTTCGCCTAGAGGCATGTGAGAACTCAAGGCTAAACAAGGAGAAGCTCATAATTCATAATTTTAGTTTTAGATGTAGTTTTTAGAGAGAGAGAGACTCTCTCCTCTCTCTTAGGATTTAGTTTTAGAATTTAGGATTATTTCTTCTTCATCACAGGTTCAATGTTCCTCTTATTTATTTCCTACTTTTATTATATACTTTTAATTATTATTTATCTTTTCAATTTGGCTTATGCTACATTCATGTTATGATTTTCTTAATTGATATTATTTGAGGTATTTCAAATTTAAGATTGCTTTGCTTTATTTATATTGATGCTTTTAATTTAAATTAGATATTTTCTCCCTTTTGGCTTGGGTTAAGTAATTGGTAACGCTTGAGCTGTCAAATAAAGCAGTGGTTGAAATTGGGAGTTGCTCCAATAACTCTAGTCTTTCCATAGGAATTGACTAGGACCTGAGGATTAAGCTAATTAATCCACTTGATTTACCTTCATAGTTAGAGGTTAACAAAGTGGGATTAAAATCCAATTGTCATCACAATTGATAAGGATAGGACTTCCAATTCTAATACCTTGCCAAGAGTTTATTTTATTATTACTATTTTATTTTTCTTATCATTTAACATACTGGTTCTTTATTTTCAAACCCCCAATTTACAAGACTCCTAACCAATAATAAGAACACCTCCCTGCAATTCCTTGAGAAGATGACCCGAGGTTTAAATACTCGGTTATCAATTTTAAAGGGGTTTGTTACTTGTGACAACCAAAACGTTTGTAAGACAGGAATTCTTGTCGGTCTAGAAGCTATACTTACAACGCGATTATATTTTTGTGAAAATTCTAGATCGCGCGAGAGTTTCGTTCTTCATACGCACAGGACCCTGCACGTGGTTTCATTAATGAAACATGTGCTGTGCGATTTTTGAGGGCTTTTGGCCCAATTTTAGAAGGCTAGATGCTGAATTGAAGTGCTATATGAAGAAGATATCAACACATATGAAGATAGGAGGTTTTCATTAGGTAGTATGAGGTAGAATTTGTATTAAGAAGCTTTTATAGGAGTAGGAGTAGGGGTAGAGTAGAAAATGCTCTCTTAGGGTTTCATTTCCATTTCTATTGTAGCATTTTATAGCAAGCTTTGATTTTGGATGTTGCTTCTTTAGTTGTAAGTATTCTCAATTTCTTCTTTAATTACATTGTCTTTACTTTTATGTTCTTATAGTTCAAGTTACTTTGTTATATATGCAATTTTGGGTTTCTTGAAGTTTTGATTGATGAATTTAATGTTTTATGCTTTCTTTATGCTTGTTTGGATGTTTATTTTTGATATTGTGAATATCTTGGTCATAGCTTTTACTTGTCTTTGCAATTTTCCATGTTTTACTTTTGTGCCCACAAGGTGTTTGTGAAAATGACAACTTTAGATTTTGAGTAGATTTTCACACCTTGGCTTGGGATTTGAGTTCCTAGGATACTAGAGTCATAATGTCTGACATTTAGTGGTAATTCTTGGGTAGTTAGTAGACTCTTGTTTCCATTGATGCTAGCTTTTTATCAACTAGTTTGACAAGTTAGCTAGGAATTATGGATTAAGGTCAATTATGCTTGCTTGACTTACTCCTCGATGTTAGGGTTAGACGAAGTGAGATTGACTCATAATAGTTGTCATAGTTGTGGTTATGACGATGATAGGATTCCTTGGACTCTTATTCCCAAGTCAAGGTTCTTTTATTGCATTTATAGTATTTTCACTAGTTTTGATCTTGTTTTCTTTTTGCTTGCACTAATTGTAATTTTGATCATCTCTTAGTTCTTTTATTTCTTAAGTTCCTTTAATCTTTAGTTCTTTGATTCAAAACCCTTTTTTTTGCCTTCACAACCGAAAGCGTAACACTTCAATTGCATTCCTAGGGAGAACGACCCGAGGTTTCATTACTCTCGATTTTGTGTTTTATATTTGAAAATCTAAACTTTGATTGATGGTCGATTGTTGGGTTGGGACTATACTTACAACGCCAAATCTTATTTTGAGATAAAAATTCCAATCCCGCTTTAGGCCAATCACCAAGTTTTTTGCGCCGTTGCCGGGGATGTAATTGGTGTTATATCTTAGGTTGTTGTGAATATGTCCATAGTGTAAATAGCTTACTTTTTGGTTATTTGGTTATTTTTGTTAATATTTAGGTGTTTTTTTTCTTTTGTTTATTAATGTCTTTTGTTTTTATTTTCTACTTTCTCTATGAGCTATCATCCTTGTTGCTTGGAGCTTGGTTGTGAGTATTTTGTAGGGTATGATGAATTCAAGTTTGGATTACATCATGGAGTGGAAGAATCGATGGAGGGGGGAGTAATCTTCCCCATACTACAACGAGCCAAATCCTCCCCCAAACTCTCCCCTATGTGAATATCAAACCCAAAGATATGAAAGATACCCTATGCACAACCCTCAACCACCAAACCTTCAAGCACCACACCATACATCTCCATGGAATTAAAATGTCTATACACCTTGTTACCAACCATATGAGCCATCACACCCTTATACACCACTTCAATACCCTCACCCACATAATGCACCTTTCAACTTTACAACCTTTCTCCCAACCTTTGAACTTTCTCTTCCATCAAATTGTGAAGTTCTCCAACCCTTGTCCCAAGAATAACAAGACCTTCAAGCATTCTTCCAAGAGCAAGAAGGGTTCCGAAAAAAGCAAGAGGAGTTCATTGCTACCATAGCCGAAGCGGTCAACCGCTTGGCCTCACTACACTCAACCACTCAAGACATCCCCCTTGAAGAATGTGGAGGATCAACTAAGGAGTGTAGTAAGGATGGGAACATGGAGTCTCAAATTGAAGAAGTGGAATTGAAGCTTGAGTCACAAGTAGAGGAAGGTAGAACTAGTGAACCGGAAGAGGTAAATGGAGAATTGAGGGAGTTTGATCAAGAAGCGGATTGCATCATCAATGATTTTTTGTCCACCTTGGTCAATCTCCTCAATGATCTTGAGGAACCTGCCACTCTTGGGTTTGAAAGAGATAGGGAAGAGCTTGAAAAGGGTGGTGAGGAAGAGGTGATCACCCAAGAAGTGGAGGCATATATGCAAGAGTTTACAAGAGTGACTCCAATCCAAGGGCAATTTGAATGGGTAACAATTTCTTGCATGAGCTTCATAGGCCCATACCAATTTGCTATCTTAGAGACAGATCGCCAACTTAAGGTGCTTCTTGGAGTGCTGAATGGCGAAAGATTGGGTGTTGGTTGCCAAAGGAGTTCAAGGCATAAGTGGTGCAAGATTCAATTAGGAAGATTCAAAGGTTTATTTGGGTGCTTTAAAGGTGATTTGGGAGGTTATTCATCCAAGTGCAAGAGCAAGAATCAACAAGAGCATCATAGAGAAATCAAAGTATGGGATCCGGGCATACATGTCTACAACCAACAATTTTGGATCCTAATTGTTTGCTTGAGGTTGCTTGAGAGCTTACCTCGTTTGGGATCCCGGAGCATCTGGGAAGAGCAAGCATGGTTGGCAACTCAAGGATGGATGGAAGCACAAGCCTCCTTGATGTGAGCTTCAACCAAAAGTCCAACTTGAGGACTTTAAACCAAAGTGCTAGGCGGGAGACACCCCACCATGGTAATATCCTTCCAACCTTTCTCTTCTTTTAGCTTTTACTTATTGAATTTTGTCTCTTTTGTTATCTTAGTTTAATAGAATTCTAGGCTTAATTTTGTTGCATTTTGATGTTTATTAGGTAATTTTAGTGGAATAATATGTTTTTGGGGTTTTAATATGTTTTGGGGCTTAAAAAACTATTTTGGAAGTCATGTTGGTGCCATATAGGCATTAAAAATTTTGTAGAAACAGGGCAGTGTGCCCACGCACAGACCTGTGCCCAGGCACACTTTCCCCAGATTTTGACATCTGTGCCCACACACAGGTCTCAAAACCCCTTCTGTTGGGAGCATTCGCACAAGCTGTGCGCGTGGACCCCTAAATTTTTTACCCTTGTGCGTACGCACAGAACTTGTGCGTATGCACACATGTCATTTTTGCCCTGTTAAAAAAAAAAACTTCTGTGCGTGGGCACAGCCCTGTGCGAACGCACACTTCTTGACACCCTCTCTGCTAGCAGCGCTCGCACGTCCTGTGCGTATGAACGCCCCCAATTTTTGCTAGTGTGCGTACGCACATGTCTTTGTGCGTTCGCACGAGTCGCGTTCTGGGCAATAATTTGAAAGTTGCCCTGTTGCGCCACTCATCACCCCCTTTCTCCTTTCCTTCTTTCTTCTTCTACCTCCCTAACCCAACCCAAGCCTTCTTCCGGCAACCACCGCCGCCACCGAAGCCACCAGCTGCCACCACTCATCTCTCTCCATATTCCTTCTCTTATCTCTATCTCTTCCCTTCTTTTCTCCTTTTTCTTTCTCTTCTTTCTTCTTTCTTCTTTCTTCTTTCTTTTTCTTCTCTCTTTCTTCTCTTCTCCGGTGAAGCTCTACCGCTGTGAGCCTCGCAGTGGCTAACACAAGTGCCACTGTTGCCTATCCCCCTCTTTTCTATCCTTCATCTTTTTAATTTTCTTGTTTTAATCTTCTTGGCTATGTTTAGTTGCTTGCTTAATTTCTGTTTTCTTGATTTAACTTTAGTAATTTAAGTTTGCTTAATTAGTTGTTGTTGAATTGCAAGTGTTCAATTTTGACTTATGGGTTGTTCATTCTTGAATCTTTGGCTTGAAATTGATGAATATGTGCACCGCATACTATGTGTTTGTTTAAATGCCTGAATGAACTTTTTGTTTCATACATATGTTGTCGCGACCATGTGGGTTAAACTATATCCTTGTTTGGAATTATAATCAAGAATTGTGCACCTTTGACTGGTTATATTTTCAATAATGTACTTGTTGTTTATTGCTTTGAGTTGCTAGCACCAAATTGATATGCAAGAGTGACATTTGATTTCTTATTTGGTGCAATTTTTAACAAGTACATATTAAATTTAGTGAATTGAATTGAATTTCTTGTTCATCATGGTTTTTAAGTCAATATAATCACATCACAAGGTCCTTGTTTCTTCTTAATGCCTTGCATTTGTTTGAGTTGACTTGACTTGATTCCTATCAAAACTTGTCACTTTTTGTAACAAACACCTTAACCATGTGATTATTTGATTATTCCTAATGATGAATAAGTAATTTTCTTTTCATCATTGCATTGGTTATTGTTTGTTGTACTATTTTATATCAATTTTGCTCTTTCACTTGCACACCTTCAATATCCAATATTTCCTAAATCCAGTTCACTCTTGTAGTTGCCTAAGTTTTCTTGTATTTAATTGATGCTCATTCATTGCTTGCATCTTAGGTCATTTAGTTGAGGAACTCATGCTTATTTTTGATTGTCTGGATGCCATTTTAACCGGCCGTTGTGTGTATTCTAACCGCGCGCATAATTGGAATGCACACACGGCTAATCATTTTCATCATACCACACCACTATGCAAACTTCCTCAATTAGATGCTTAATTGCTTCTTACTTTACCTTTTTGTGCTACTTGCCCTATGAGTCCTAATTATACTTTTATTCATTCTTTTCGAGGATGAGACATAAAGGCGAGGAGCCGGTAGAGGAGGAGGACACCGAGGATGGAGATGCCAACAATGTATTGGACTTGGCAAATCTCCATGCAACCTGAGCCCCGGCATCCACCAGCTTAAGTGGAGGAACCTTAGAGACATTCTCCCCGAATTGTCTTTATGCACGGAGGACCATGCAATCGCTTAAGTGTGGGGGAGGATTCACCACTTTCAGGGCGTAAATTTCTTTTTCGAACACTTTGCACTTTATTTTTGTTTTCTTTTTAGTATGTTTCTTATAGATATTTGGAGTGTTTTTTATTGTTGCATTGCATTTTCTTCTAGTATATATATCTTGGCTTATACTATTGTATTTTGCATTTTTAGTTGGTATATATTTTATATATATTGCATTTTTTTTGCATATTTCACTTAGTATATATTTTATAGATAGAAGTTGTGATTGGATGATGTGAATATCATAGCACCTAGTTCAATTTTGATCCTAATTGTTCATATTAGTTTTTGGTTGTTGAAAATTAGGAAAAGAACTAGGAAATTTTGAACTTCGCATCCATCATAACATACATACATATAGAAAATAATTTTGGTGAAAAACAACAGAAATTTTCAAGAATTTTATTTCATGGGCATTCTATTGAATTGATTTCGAAAATTGTTTTTAAACTTGCTTGAATGAATTATTTTGGAACATAGAAGAGGAAAGAACAAAATACTTTGTGAGTTTTATTTGAGCTTGAATGAGTGGTTATACCTTTTAACCACTAATTTTGTTCATTGTGTGATTTTTCTCCTTCTATAATTGTAATCTTGGCTTTACTTGATTCTTTATTTTCAAAGATTGATGTTTGAATACATTGAGCATGATTGAGGCCATCTTTGAATTAAACTCACTCACCCATATAGCCTTACCCTTGCATCTACCATTGTTAACTCCTTTTGAGCCTTACTTACCTCATTGTTTTTAAGGTCACCATATCACAACCTTAAGCGTAAAACCATAATTTACCTTAGATTGTATCCTTGATTAACTTAGGTTGAGGAGTGTCTTACATTTAAGTGTGGGAGAATCTTTGGGAGGAACCTTGGTAGAAAAGAAAAGAAAAAAAATATTTTGGGTATGCATTGAAAGAAAAATTTTAAAAATGGGTGCACATTCATGTATCGATTTGCTTTAACTATATGCATTTGTCATAGAAAAAGAAAAAGACAAAAAAATGAATGAAATGAGAAAAAAATAAGATGGGACAAAAGTTATCCCAAAGAAAAAGGAAAAAAACGAATAAAGAATGCATATGTGAATTTGAATGAAAGAGCATACATGAATGTGTATAAAAAATTGAGAATGGGAAGGTTAGGATTGCATAATTTCTGTTATTGGATTGATATAGGTTGTGTTGGATACCTAAACTAATCAATGATTCAATTGAATTAGTCCACTTAGCCATATCTATCCCACCTTAACCCTAGCCCCATTACAACCATATGAAGTCCTCATGATAATTGTATTCATGCATCACTTGTTTGTTGATTATTAGATGAAAGGCAAATCCTTGAAAGCATGATTAGGAGGAGACTTGAGTGAATTGACCCTAAACACTGAGTGATTAGAGTGTATACACACCTAGTAAGGGTTCAATTACTCAATTCTATGTCTCCATACCTCTTATCATATATTCTTGCAAGTTGCTTCATTTTGATGAGTTAAATCAATTCTTTAGATTTTGTTTGCATTGAGTTACCTCCTTACTTAGCCCTATATGTCTATACACTTGCTTGGAATTTGATTGTTTGTTTTCACTAAATCAATAGGAACTATAGATAGATAGATAGATATAGTATATACATACTTGCATGCATATAGATAGTTGCATTCAATAAGTTGGTTACCCCTTTGATTATCCTCCTTGTTTGGTTTAGCATGAGGACATGCTATTGTTTAAGTGTGGGGGAATTGATGAGTCCATATTTTTCGATATATTTTAGCTTGATTTGGATAGATTTTATCACATAAACTCACACTTAAGCACCAAAATAGCATACTTTTGTATTATCTCCCCAATTTGGAGCTAAATGTGAAAACATGCATTTTTGTGCTTAAATTAGTAATTTTAATTCCACTTTCATGCCATTCGATGCCGTGATATATTTTCCGAGTGATTTCAGGTCATTTTGGCAAGAATTGATAGGCAAAAGTGGAAGAAAGCATGTACAAGGGAGAACATATGAAGAAAACAAAGAAAAGCACACATAGACAAGTGTGCGTGCGCACAAGAAGGAATTAGCCTGTGTGCGTATGCACAACCCTCTGTGCGTACACACAGGAACCAAAATAGCAAAGTGTACATACGCACACATCTGTGCGTACGCACAGGACCCTGCACGTGGTTTCATTAATGAAACACGTGCTGCGCGATTTCTAAGGGCTTTTGGCCTAATTTTGGAAGGCTAGATGTTGAATTGAAGTGCTATATGAAGGGAATATCAACACATATGAAGATAGGAGGTTTTCATTAGGTAGTATGAGGTAGAATTAGTATTAGGAAGCTTCCATAGGAGTAGGAGTAGGGGTAGAGTAGAAAATGCTCTCCTAGGGTTTCATTTCTATTTCCATTATAGCATTTTATAGCAAGCTTTGATTTTGGATTTTGCTTCTTTAATTGTAAGTACTCTCAATTTCTTCTTTAATTACATTGTCTTTACTTTTATGTTCTTATGGTTCAAGTTACTTTGTTATATATGCAATTTTGGGTTTCTTGAAGTTTTGATTAATGAATTTAATGTTTTATACTTTCTTTATGCTTGTTTGGATGTTTATTTTTGATATTGTGAATATCTTGGTCATAGCTTTTACTTGTCTTTGCAATTTTCTATGTTTTACTTTTGTGCCCACAAAGTGTTTGTGAAATGCCAACTTTAGATTTTGAGTAGATTTTCACACCTTGGCTTAGGATTTGAGTTCCTAGGATACTAGAGTCATAATATCCGACATTTAGTGGTAATTCTTGGATAGTTAGTTGACTATTGTTTCCATTGACACTAGCTTTTTATCAACTAGTTTGACAAGTTAGCTAGGACTTATGGATTAAGGTCAATTATGCTTGCTTGACTTACTCCTTGATGTTAGGGGTAGACGAAGTGAGATTGACTCATCATATTTGCCATAGTTGTGGTTATGACGATGATAGGATTCCTTAGACTTTTATTCCCAAGTCAAGGTTCTTTTATTGCATTTATAGCATTTTTACTAGTTTTGATCTTGTTTCCTTTTTGCTTGCACTAATTGCAATTTTGATCATCTCTTAGTTATTTTATTTCTTAAGTTCCTTTAATCTTTAGTTCTTTGATTCAAAACCCTTCTTTTTGCCTTCACAATTGAAAGCGTAACACTTCAATTACATTCCTAGGGAGAACGACCCGAGGTTTCATTACTCTCGGCTTTGTGTTTTATGTTTGAAAATCTAAACTTTGATTGATGGTCGATTGTTGGGTTGGGACTATACTTACAACGCCAAATCTTATTTTGAGATAAAATTTCTTAACCCGCTTTAGGCCAATCACCATGAATATTCTCAAAATCCGCACTAAGTTTTTGGCGTCATTGCCGGGAATTGTTTGTGATTGACAACTACCAGTTATCTGATTGCTTAGATTAGGTATTTTTCTTAGTTTTGATTATTTATTTTTCCTTTAATTTTTTATTTGATTTTGGTTATTTTCCCTCAATTTCTGATTTTAAGTGTGGTGTCCTTTAGTGTTTTTCCTTTTTAATTTCAAAATTTCTAGTGTCTTGATCTTTTTATTATTCGAAAATTTTGGCCCACTTTTTCTTAGTGTTTTCAAATTTTTTAGTTTAGTTGCTTATTTTGTTTTATTCTATTTCTTTTTGCATAGGATATCTCACTGGGAGTTTTATGTACTCTGACATAGAGACTCCCATTTTTCTTTATTTTCTGTTTGTGTGTTTGCAGAAACAGGGAGAGTTCACTTTGGATCCAAATGAAAATGCACAACTTAGAAGAACCCTGGGCTCTTACACAGCCCCTACTCCTGATTTCTATGGAAGGAGTATTAGTGTGCCTCCCATTGGAACAAATGATTTTGAGCTCAACCCACAGCTAATCATTCTAGTGCAACAAACTTCCCAGTTTCATAGACTCCCACAAGAAGATCCTAATTTGTTCATCTCTAACTTCCTACAGATCTGTGATACTATGAAGATCAATGAAGTAGATCCTGAGGTTTATAAGCTAATTCTCTTCCCATTTACTGTGAGGGATAGAGCAAGAGAATGACTTGATATTCAACCTAAGGAGAGCTTGAACACTTGGGATAAAGTGGTCAACAAGTTCCTGAACAAGTTCTTCCCTCCTCAGATACTGACTAAATTGAGGACAGATGTTCAGACCTTTAGGCAGGGAGAAAGTGAGTCCCTCTATGATGCCTGGGAGAGATACAAGCTGATGCTCAGGAAGTGTCCTCCTGACATGTTCTCAGAGTGGATCAGGGTACATATTTTCTATGAAAGACTTTTTGAGATGGCCAAAATATCTCTGGACAATTCTGCAAGTGGTTCTTTGCACATGAAGAGGATGCCTAAAGAGGCCATTGAGCTTATTGAGATGGTTGCTAACAACCAGTATTTATACTCTTCTGAAAGGACTACAGTGAAGAAAGGAGTCATGCAAGTGGATGCTGTAGATGCAATTCTTGCTCAAAATAAACTCCTAACTTAACAGATGAGTCTTATCACTCAATAATTGAGTAGCATGCAGAGCTTAGTTGCTAAAATTTATAGTACTCCTCTAGATGTTCCTTATGATACAAGTGGTAGCTCCCCTCAAAATAAAATTTACAACTATGATCATTATATACCTGAGCAGGTCAATTACATGGAAAGTTCTTGCAGAAGTCCTGATGATGCTCCTTATTCTCAAGGCTTTAACTAGGGAAGGAGGAATCACCCAAACTTTGGGTGGACAGAGCAGCCTCAGAGACAACAACCAAATTATTCCAGCAACTCTTAGGGAGGTTTTAATCAAAATTAATTCAACAACCTCCCTTCTCAGCCTCCACACCCTCAGAGTACTTCTAACTTGGCATCCATTATTGCAGAACTCTCAAAAAGCTTTATACAGGAAGTCCGAACCTCTTTTAGGAATTTGGAGATGCGAATGGACCAGATAGACCAGCGAATGTCTGAGCAAACTACACTAAGTAATATGGTTTCCAATTATAGAGAGGAGTGGTAAAGTAGCAGGTTCAGAAGCAAAGGTTAGTGAGGAGCTAGTTGAACAAGAGGCTCCGGAAGAAGCAAAAGACAAGGAAGAACACGCCCCTCCCAGGCGTCCAGACAACCCTTTTCTGATCACTCTTGATACACATCCAGCATTACCTAAGGCTCCTGAGTACACCCTCAGAGGCTCCAAAAGGAGACCAAGGACAAACAGTTTTCAAAGTTCTTAGAAGTCTTCAGAAAGTTACAAATTAATATTCTTTTTGCTGAGGTTTTAGAGCAAATACCTCTCTATTTTACATTCATGAAGGAGTTGCTATCCAAGAAGAGGTCTTTAAAAAGAGATGAGACCGTGGTCCTGACCAAAGAATGTAGTGCCATAATTCAAAGTAAGCTGCCAAGGAAGATGCTGGATCCAGGGTGTTTTTAGATTCCAAGTACTATTGGGAACATCACCTTTTTACAAAGTCCTTTGTGATCTTGGTTCAAGTATCAATCTGATGCCCTTATCTATGATGAAGAAGTTACAAATCCAACAGGAATAGCCTACAAGGATAGCACTACAGATGGCAGACAAGTCTTTGAGACAGGCACATGGGATAGTGGAAAATGTCTTAGTCAAGGTTGGAGAGCTTTTTCTCCCTGTAGATTTTGTAGTACTTGATATGCGAGAGAATGCAAATGACTTCATAATACTAGGAAGACCATTTATGGACACTGGGAGAGCTCTGATAGATGTTGAGAGAGGTGACCTGGTTCTGAGGATGCATGAGGACTATTTGGTATTCAAGGTTTTCAAACCTTCACCACTCTTTGGAGAAGGAGGTACTTGCATGCAGAGTTCACTGCTTAAGTCTCCGCCTTGGTGGGAACCAATACAATTCTCCCTGACATCAAACCTAAGTTTGGTGTTAGATATTCACCACCCACCAAGGAGGAAGGAGGTTCCAAGAAAAAGGTACCTAAGGGCTGGAGGGATAAGAAAATTCCTATTGAAAACTTCTCACCTGGGATGAAAGTGGTGTTTACTAGAAGTCTAGTCCTACCTCATACTGTGAACAGGATCCTGTCCTCTGAGCATGTTGAGCCAATCCATGAGAGCACAGGAAAAAAGTTCACAGTGAGGAGTGAAGACCTAAGCCCCTATGACCCTCCTTAGTGGAGCTAACCGTCAAGCTAATGACGGTAAAGAAGCGCTTGTTGGGAGGCAACCCAACCATGAGTATCCTTAAGTTTATTTTAGTTTTATTTTAGTTTGATTTTCATTTTATTTTTCATTGATTTCTATAGTTTTCCTAGGTTTAATCTAGTTTGTGATCATGCACAGTGCTTAGAACAAGGACAAAAAGACTCAGAAGGAAGAATAAAACGCTTTGGAGCAAGAAGGTTCTGGCGCTAAACGCCAAGCTTGACGTTTAATGCCAGGAAGGGAAAGAGAAGCTAGCATTAAACGCCAGGAGGGCGTTTAACTCCCAAAAGGGATATGGATGAATGGGCGTTTAATGCCCAGAATGGAAGTTTTCTTCAGGTTTTGGCCCTCCAAGGGGCGCTAAACGCCATGTCATTCAAAAAAAAGTTTTAAATTTAAATTTTTCATTTCCCTTCTATCACGCTTATCTTCTTTTGTATTATTTTTACTCATCCATGTGCTCTTCATGTCCCTTTCTGTTTTCAGTTTTCTTTGCTTGGGGACAAGCAAACTTTTAAGTTTGGTGTTGCAGAGTGAGCTCTCGGTTTATATTATCATCAATGGAACCAAAGGGATGTGAATCATCTTCACGGAAGAGCACAACCCGAGGAGGGAGCAGCAGCCACCATGACTGAGGTTGTTGAGTTTCATTATCTGCTTTTCTATTTATTTTCTGTTTTTCAATATTTTATCTCATTTTCTATTTTCTATTTTCTATTTGAAAGCCTTTGCATGATTAGTAGTAGTACTGTATTATTTTTCTAGTTTAGTTATTTATTTTGATATTTTATGTTTATTTTGAAAGATGTCTCATGTATTGCTCACTGAGCTTGAAAAATCAAAAGAGAAAGAACAGAAGTAGTAAAATGCATGAGGCTTGAGTTATATATTATGAGTTACCCTGATTGCTTTGATGTGGTAGTATTATCTTTAATTTTGAATGCATGAACTGAACAGTGTATATTTGATCATGAAGTTGAGAATGTTGTTCTTGAGGTACAGGA
Organism: Arachis ipaensis; assembly: GCF_059453495.1. Taxonomy (NCBI): domain Eukaryota; kingdom Viridiplantae; phylum Streptophyta; class Magnoliopsida; order Fabales; family Fabaceae; genus Arachis; species Arachis ipaensis. The sequence continues at coordinate 22,963,133 of NC_142435.1, forward strand.
ACTTAGAGAAGTATTAAGGTTTCTCTAAACTAAGTAAGATATTGATCCTTGAAGTAAAATAAATAGCTTTTTAAAAAGCTCCGCAAAACCTTGACGTAAAACGGGAATCTCGATCTGACACTATTGTCTTTGGCACACTGATGTGTGAGCATCTTGTACCCTTTCCCCTTCATTCTCTAGTTGTTTTTTTATTAGATTTTATTTAGTTTCATAATATTTTAGTGCAAAAATCCTCTTTAGATTCTGCTTTGAGTTATTTTGGGGTTTTTATTATTTTCGGTGAAATTCGGGCAAATTTGGCAGAGTTTTGTGCAAAAATAAAGGAAGAAAGTAGATGCTGTCAACCTTGACCTTCCTGCATTCCAACGAACATAATGTGGCTAAAAAGGTCCAATTGACACGGTTTCAATGGTGTTAGAAAGCTAACTTCCAGAGATTTTCAATGATGTATAACAGTCTATACTTTTCTTCTAGAATCACTGCCAATTCTAGCGCTAAACGCCAAGCCTAGCATTTAACGCCCAAAGAGGACAGAACCAGCGCTAGAACTTCCAATTGCCGGTGCTAAGCGCCAAAAAAATGCCAGAATACAGGTCAAGCTCACCTAAGGGAGCATCTTTAGTGGGATTTAGCTTTTAATTGTTATCTTTTATCTTATTTTAGTTATTTTTATTTACAAACAAAATCTTTTAAATTTAGAATTGAATATTTTATTTTAGTTTCAATTCAAATTATGTTAGATATAAAAGGGAAAAGATCCACCCTTGAGGGGGACTTATCTCTTCCGCACGTTTCACTTTTGGAAGAACCCTCGTTTTCTCTGAAAGCCATGAGCAACTAAACCTCTTTGGTTAAGGTTAGGAGCTCTGTTTATCTTCTATGGATTAAGACTATTGCTTTTCTATTTTAATTAATGTATTGATTCAGTTTCAAGGATTACTTTCGTACTTTATTCTATGAATCTGGGTGGAACAAAAGTATGATTCTTTTTCTATATGCGTTCTTATGATTCTTGAAAGAGTTATCTCGCTTGAACAACAACTTGAAAGTAAATTCCTTCTAAATTGCTAATTACATGAACTAATTGGGATATGTGATATATAATCCTTTTAGCTTTGGGTAATTAGGGTTTTTATGGCCATAAACTAGTTTTAAACTTAACCCTCTAATCAAATTTAAGTGACCACAACGGTGGCAGTTGATGAAGGTTAGAGGACACTATATTACTAAGACATTAGGGTTTAGTCAATTACAGTTTGCCATGGAATGAATCTTGCATTATTAAAATAGTTGGTAAGAAACTTTAATCCGGAAAAGTAAACATCTCCGATACCTTAAACTAATTTTTCTCACTGTTTTCACACCAAACGCATATTTGCTTTCTTTACGCTCATTTTATTGTTTAATGCTTTTGAAAACCCACCAACAATCTTTCTTGTTTGCCTGACTAAGCCAATCATTCAACCATTGTTGCTCAGTCCATCAATCCTCGTAGGATCGACCCTTACTCACTTGAGGTATTACTTGGACGACCCGGTACACTTGCCGGTGCAGTTGTGGATATTCTCAAAATCCACACCACACACCGTGTAGCCTTACTATGTCCTTAATGTACATTTTGCTAATTCTTCCAATGAATAGTTCACTCAAATAGGCAAAAGAGAGCAAACTTGGTCAAACGGTCCACGATCACCCAAACCACGTCAAATCCTGACCTAGTCCTCGGCAAACCCGTTACAAAATCCATAACCACTTTTTTCCACTTCCATTGAAGAATCTTAAGAGGCTGTAGCATTTCCGACGGTCTCTGGTGCTCTATCTTCACCTTCTGACATGTTAGACACATGGACACAAGTGAAGCTACATCACCCTTCATTCCAGGCTACCAAAATATTTTCTTCAAATTATGATACGTCTTCGTACTTCTTGGATGAATAGAGAATCCTCTATTATGAGCCTCTATTAACAACTCTTGTCTCAAACTCCCCACATCTGGCACATAAATCATCCCCTTGTATCTCATAACCCTTCATCGTTCTTAGTGAACTCTCCTCGCCTTCCTTTCTCAATTGGCTAAAACATTTTCTGAAGCTCTTGTTCATTTTGCTATCCTTTCTTTATCTCAATCTTGAACGTACTAGTAATGTCCAGTTGGTTCAAACAGGCCCTTCCGTCAACTTTTCCAACGTCCAACTTAAGCTCCACAAACTTGTTTACCAAGTCCTCTCTGTAATCCTCATCCAAGCGACAGTCAAAGACTTCCTGCTCAAGGCATCTGCTATAACAACATTAGCCTTCTCGGGGTGATAACTTAACTCAGAGTCATAATCCTTCAGTAGCTCCATCCATCTTCTTTGGTGCATGTTAAACTCTTTCTAATCAAAGATATACTTGAGACTCTTGTGATCAGAAAAGATTCGAAACTTTATTCCGTACAAGTAGCGCCTCCAAATCTTTAACGCAAACACAACCACCGCCAATTCTAATTCATGAGTTGGGTAGTTCACCTCATGTGGTCTTAGTTGACACGAAGCATAAGCTACCACATTTTGGTGTTCCATTAAAACACAATCCAAGCCTTTCAACGAGGCGTTGTAATAAACCTCAAATGGTTCGTGTGGTTCAGGTAGGATTAAAACTAGCGCTGAAATTAATTTCTCTTTCAAAGTTTGGAAACTCTCTTCGCATTGTGACATCCACACAAAGGGTGTATCTTTCCTAGTTAACTTAGTCATCGGCAACGCGATTTGTGAAAATCCATGGATGAATCTTCGGTAATACCCGACTAATCCCAAGAAACTCCTAACCTCAGTCACTGACATCGGTCTTTCCCATTCCATCGCTGCCTCAACTTTTGAAGGATCCATTACTATTCCTCCTTTACTCACCACATGTCCTAGGAACTTTACTTCCTCCTTCCAGAATTCACACTTCGACAACTTCGCATACATCTTTTGCTCCTTCAAACTTTATAACAATCCTCAGATGCTCCTCATGCTCTTTCACTGTCTTTGAATAAACTAGGATGTCATCTATGAACACCACCACAAATTTATCCAAAAAGGGTGAAACACCCTGTTCATGTAATCCATGAACATAGCAGGCACATTCGTCAACCCAAAGGACATTACCACATATTCATAGTGACCATAACATGTTCTAAACACAGTTTTTAGAATATCCTCCTCCTTCACTCTTATCTGATGATAACCTGACCACAAATCAATCTTCGAGAACACCCCAGCTCTTTGCAAATGATCCATTAAATCATCGATCCTCTGGGTACTTATTCTTCACCGTCACTTTGTTTAACTGTCAATAATCTACATAGAGTCACATTCCTCCATCTTTCTTCTTTACCAATAAAACTGGCGTTCCCCACGGAGACACACTTGGTCGAATGAACCTCTTGTTCAGAAGCTCTTCCAACTGAGTTTTAAGTTCAGCCAGCTCTATTGGAACCATTTTCTAAGGTGCAATTGACACTGGACTGGCTCCAGACACCAAGTCTATCGTAAATTCGATCTCCCTTTGAGGCGGGAATTCGAGAATATCTTTAAGAAATACTTCGAAAAACTCCCTAACTACTGAAATTTGGTCTAACTTCTATTCATCACCCAACGCATTTATAGCCAAGAGTATATAACTCTGAAACTCTTTCCCACTATAGTTCACCATTACAGAGCTGCTCCTCCTTCTCCTTCCAACATAAATCGAATTGATCGCTCGAAGGAACCCAACAGTACTCGGTTCTTTGATAATCAATCAAACCTTAAAATCATCTCCAACTCCATCCATCGGCAAACAAATTAATTCATGAACAAAAGATCTATCCTCAATCTCGAAAGGTATTTGTCTACAACCTAGTCAAGTCACAACTGTTTGAGACGGGGTATCCACATGCAAATCGAAAGTTAAGTCTGAGATTTTCAATCCTAGTTCAGCAGCTTTATCAAATGCAATGAATGAATGTAAAGCTCCCGTATCATACAATACAATCAATGTCTTGTCACCAATTAAACATTTACCTCTCATTAGAGGATCTGACTTAGCAGCATCATTGGCATTCACAGTAAATACTCGGTTTTGTTGTTGGTTTCAACCTGCATTTGGATTCCTCCCACGAGGGCAATCCCGGCAATCCACATGTAAAACATCCACCTCTTCCTTTCGCCTGATGAAACTGGTCAAATTTGGCCCTCCTGAAGTTTCCTTGACCTTAGGGGTATTGAGGAGCGTGTTCACCCCTTTTGAAGTTTTGATCTCTGGACTGAAAGTACTTTTCACCATCTCGGTTGTTGTTGCCTCTACGAGTATCCCTTGCCAACGCCACCTTCCTAGTACAATCCTCAACAACTTAGCCTTGTTTACCAACTCAGAAAATCGCCAAATCTCCAACGGAGCCACAACACTCATAATGTTCTCCCAAAGGCCTCCCTGGTACTTGATGCACTTCCAACACTCATAGGACTCAGGGGCTCCCTGACATACCCTTGAGAACCTACAGAGTTTCTCAAACTTACTAGTATACTTGGCTACAGACATCGACCCCTTGCTTCAGCTGCATGAGCTCCAACTCCCTAGCTTCCCTCACTGATTCTGGGAAATACTTCCTGTAGAAAGTTGTCCTAAACAACTCCCAGGGAATGTTTGCATTTTGAAGTTGCAGCAGTCAGCACTCTCCTTGCCACCAGTACTGAGCCTCTCCCATCAGTTGATAGGCAAACCCCAGAAACTGAGTATCTGGAACATGCTGAGTCTGTAATGCATGCTCCATAGCTTGAAACCAGTTGTCTACTTCAGTAGGATTCGTCGTTCCTCTAAAAGTCGGCGGGTTCACTTTTAGAAAAGCAACTAGTGTCATCAAAGCACCTCCCAAATTATTTCTGGTCCCTTCTCCACTTCCATTCCATGTCGGTTATCTCAACCTTTCCATAGCTTGTGTAGTTGCAGCAGCACTCGCTTGCATCGAGTTTGCTAGATTAGTCATCGCCACCATGAACTCGGCATGGTCGTTAGCGGGTTGGTTATCCTCATTATCTCTCCGTGTATGTTTCCACCCTTATCCATGAGTCACCATTCAGGGTCATGTCTACACCAAACAATCTACATCAAGGTGATCAGTCTCAATATCTCAAGCTCAATACTTCAATTATCCCAAAAAGGCACTCACAAACAAGCATACTATGCATATCAAACAGATATCCTATATAGCACGAAAAAAAAATGACCCAGAGTATGTAATGAAGCACAATCGGTCCATCCCTCAGGCTTACCAAGACAAACCACTCTGATACCACTAAGTGTAACATCCTATCACCCTAAGCCTTACCTCTAGCTATAAAGCAAAGGATAACAACGCGCCACGATAGTTCTAAAGCTCAATATCATAGTATATAGTCAAGAACATAATATACTAGAAGCCTGATAAAAGATTAAAGTTCAAAGACGTAGAAAATAGAGATACAAAAGTGCGAAGCATTCACACGTGATAACTAAACGCATAGATACAAGGTAAGAGAAGGATCATAGATACAAGATATATATATATATATATATATATATATATATATATATATACAAAAGAGAACTAGTCACAGCCTGCGGAGTTTAGGCCGGCTAGCTCAAACAGAATACAACAAAGTTTTGAAGTAAAACAGCAACATTCTATCTCTTAATGTAAGCCTCTAAGGCAACAAGTGCAATATATAAAAGTGATAAAGATATTACATCAAAATAACCAAAATACAAAAGATAACAAGTGATCCTCCGCTCTGTCACCATTCTGCAAACTCACCGAGGTGGGTTGCGACCTGCATCTGAAAAATAACACCAACATATGGTATGAGAACCGGATGTTCTTAGTATGATAACAGTGCCCAATAGATAAGATATAAGGTTCCGGGATGCCAAAGGCAATCCTAGAACTCCAAATCAAAATATAAAGATTCAACTTAAAATGAACTTAAACCATAAAAGGGGTTATCTATCTAATTCTAATAGATCACCGCTGTCCTACAGCCTTCGCCAACCTATCCTCCATGCGATCCCATTGCCACCGCCTATTGATCTCCTCAATCCCATCATAAAACATAGATAAATGCAAGCAAGTAAAACAAAGGTAATATACATTTAAATCAAGTAATTCAAGAAACAAGTAAGCATGTTATACATTTAGGCAAAGCAAACAAACAAATAGAAGATTCACATGATGAATGGCTGTCCTATTGGTCGTGATATCACTTGTCAGTTCAACTGTCAACACGACACATTCCCTTGGGATGTCGCCTTTTAGTGACGAATAATTGGTACCCCAGGAATATAGTGTCCGGCACACTATCCAGGAATATAGTGTCTGGCATACTCTTGTGACTCGAAAGGATGCGAGTGGGATACTCTGTATCAGACCTCACATCTCAACGTAAGCAGAATTAACCACCATCCTTACACCGGCGCCGCAAGCTCGATAAGTGGGATTAACCACCGTCCTTGTTAGGCGTCTAGCAACTCATCAATCTCAGTATATCAATAATATAAAATAAATCTCAGTGATCAGTGCTCATATAGCACAAGTCCATTAATATTCATCTCATCAATCTCATCAACCACAATCATTCATTTTCAAGTTCCAAACTCATTATAACTATCATCAGTTCTCAATTCTCAAATTCATCATCAATATAGCACTCCATCAATTCATTTAACTATTCTATCTACAATACTTCTCAAGCCTAAGTCATTGTCTCCTAAACTTACTAACAGAAAAATATTTAATCAAGTTACCCATATCATCCTCTTTAGTCTCCAAGCCTAATCACTAGCTAGAAAATTTAAATAGTAATTAAAGAAGTTTAGAAAGCTAGGGAAACAGTTAAAATGTCAAAAAAAAAAGCTTTCAGCAAAACAGGGGTCATGCGTACACATGCCCCTATCTGCATACGCATGGATTGAAATATGACAAAGTCGCGTACACATGCTCCATTCGCGTACGCGAGTCCTCAAAACCGAATGGGTGCCTTGCGCCACGTGCAACATGCCGCATACGCACACCTGTAAAAATGCCATACTCACGTATGCATGCCCAAAAGCCTTTGAAAAATGTTGTTTGCTGCAGAATTCAGATTTTTGTACCAAACTTCAAATGTGCATAAATTTTTTGTTTTAAAATATTTTTCATTCGTTCTTTAAACGTCTTAAACCTCTCAGACCCATCTTTCATTTAAATTAAGTTTTGTTAAAATTGAAGATCCAGAGGCCAAGTTATGCCTCGTTAAAATTCATCAAAAATAAGGTTTTATCAAAACTTGCAAAGCTCTCTAGTTTTCTAAAATTTCAATTCAAACTAAATCAACAATACCCAAAATCATCATGAAAACACTAGTACACACTGAAATTCCTCTCCCAATTCCTTTCAACCAATTCCACACCTATTTTACCCAAAATTCAATCTTCTCCACTCATAAGTCAATAATCCAATGATTCTCAATTCAAGCATACAACTCAACAATTTTGCAAAAATTCAACTCATCACAATCATTATTCATCTTTATATTATCATCAATCTTTACTAACCTCAATAATCAACAACAATCGTCATCAACATCAAAATCCTCAACATTCATCAATTAACAATAATCATCAACAACCTATATCAATTCAATCCTATCCTAAAGTCCACTAGCCTAAGTTTCACAAAACATTACATATTAACTAAAGGAAACCGAAACCACACCTTGGCCAATTTTCAACATGCACAATTTACCAAAAATAATTCCAAACAAGCTTCCACAAAGTTTCAGCCACCAAAGTCAATCCAAATGCCAAAACCAACTCCAATAATCACCAAATTCAATTTAATATCATGCAATATAACAAAATCAATCCTAGGGTTCACAAAATCACTAATCCACAAGGATTTTGAAGTAACTTACCTTATCTGATGGTATTAGGGGCAAATTTCAACAATGATCCAATGCACAATTACCTCTAAACAACCAAAATCAAAGAATCTACTCAATAACTAAACCCAAAATCACAAATTTGTTAGGATAGAGAACTGGGAAAGAAAATGTGAGTTTCTTACCACTTTGTTTGGCTAGAAATGATGGGCTTAGCGAGAGCTACGTGTGACCATAAACAGCACGCAAATCAGAGCACCGTAGCTCAAGTTATGAGCAAATAAAGGAGGTCATAAATAGTGTTAATGGGGTTTCACTCTTCTCCCTTCACTCTCATCTCAGCTGCTGTATGTGTGTTTAATTAGATGAATGGCTTCATTTACACTCTTATATATGTTGGGTTTGGGCCCAACTTGGGCCCGGTCTAACCGCTTAGCGTTTTAGGTTCGTTGGCCAAACTTTGGGCCAAAATCTTTAGAATTAGCACCCAATTTTTAAATTCTAAATATTTTTCTAAATTTTTTTATTGTTTATATTTTCTCTCTCGCAGTACCGGACAGACTTAAGCGGTTACTGCCGGCTGATTTATCTGTACACGTTTTTATGCAATTTTTTGCAAAAAATTACATTTTTTCACTCAGAAAAATTTATTAAATTTAAATCTCACCTTTAAATTTTCAAATTAAGATGTCTAAATTTTTGAACCTATTTTAGGCAATTAATTTATTATTTTATTTTGATTAAACGATTGATAACTTTCGGTTCTTACACCCTCCAACAGTACATTAGGTGTTACATCATGCTGCTTGGTGCGCAGAAATTGTGATTACACTTTGATTATGTAAAATTAATCGCTCTTTCTTTCCCTGGTAATGGTGCCAAAAACATGATGCCAATACCATGGTTCACAACTTCGCACAACTAACCAGCAAGTGCACTGGGTCGTCCAAGTAATACCTTACGTGAGTAAGGGTCGAATCCCACGGAGATTGTTGGTATGAAGCAAGCTATGGTCACCTTGTAAATCTCAGTCAGGCGGATATCAAATGGTAATGGGGTTTTCGAAATTAAATAATAAAAGAGGGATAGAAATACTTATGTAAATCATTGGTGAGAATTTCAGATAAGCGCATAGAGATGCTTTCGTTCCTCTGAACCTCTGCTTTCCTGCTGTCTTCATCCAATCAGTCTTACTCCTTTCCATGGCTGGCTTTATGTAATGCATCACCATTGTCAATGGCTACTTTCGGTCTTCTCTCGGGAAAATGATCCAAATGCCCTGTCACGGCACGGCTAATTGTCTGGAGGCATCACCTTTGTCAATGGTTACATCCTATCCTCTCAGTGAAAATGGTCAACGCACCCTATCACGGCACGGCTATTCATCTGTCGGTTTTCGATCATGCTGGAATAGGATTTACTATCCTTTTGCGTCTGTCACTACGCCCGGCAATCGCGAGTTTGAAGCTTGTCACAGTCATTCAATCATTGAATCTCACTCGGAATACCACAGACAAGGTTTAGACTTTCCGGATTCTCTTGAATGCCGCCATCATTCTAGCTTACACCACAAAGATTCTGATTAAGAGATCTAAGAGATACTCATTCAGTCGAAGATAGAACGGAAGTGGTTATCAGACATGCGTTCATAGGGAATGATGATGATTGTCATGTTCATCACATTCAGGTTGAAGAGCGAATGAATATCTTAGAATAGAAATAAGATGAATTGAATAGGAAACAGTAGTACTTTGCATTAATCTTTGAGGAACAGCAGAGCTCCACACCTTAATCTATGGAGTGTAGAAACTCTACCGTTAAAATTACATAAGTGAAAGGTCCAGGCATGGCCGAATGGCCAGCCCCTCTGATCTAAGAACCAGACGTCCAAAGATGATCAAAAGATTCAAAGATGGTTCAAAAGATGTCTAATACAATAGTAAAAGGTCCTATTTATAATAAACTAGTCACTAGGGTTTACAGAAATAAGTAATTGATGCATAAATCCACTTCCGGGGCCCAGTTGGTGTGTGCTTGGGCTGATCTTGAGTGCTGCACGTGTAGAGGTCCTTCTTGGAGTTGAACGCCAGTATTTGTGCCAGTTTGGGTGTTCAACTCTGGTTTTGGGTCCTTTTCTGGCGCTGGACGCCAGAATTGGGCAGAGAGCTGGCGTTGAACGCCAGTTTGCATCATCTATTCTTGGCCAAAGTATGGACTATTATATATTTCTGGAAAGCCCTGGAAGTCTACTTTCCAACGCAATTAGAAGCGCGCCATTTCGAGTTCTGTAGCTTTAGAAAATCCACTTTGAGTGTAGGGAGGTCAGAATCCAACAGCATCAGTAGTCCTTCTTCAACCTCTGAATCTGATTTTTGCTCAAGTCCCTCAATTTCAGCCAGAAAATACCTGAAATCACAGAAAAACACACAAACTCATAGTAAAGTCCAGAAATGTGAATTTAACATAAAAACTAATGAAAACATCCCTAAAAGTAACTAGATTCTACTAAAAACATACTAAAAACAGTGCCAAAAAGCGTATAAATTATCCGCTCATCACAACACCAAACTTAAATTGTTGCTTGTCCCCAAGCAATTGAAAATCAAATAGGATAAAAAGAAGAGAATATACTATAAATTCCAAACTATCAATGAAACATAGCTTCAATCAGATGAGCGGGACTTGTAGCTTTTTGCCTCTTGAATAGTTTTGGCATCTCACTTTATCCATTGAAGTTCAGAATGATTGGCATCTATAGGAACTCAGAGTTCAGATAGTGTTATTGATTCTCCTAGTTCAGTATGATGATTCTTGAACACAGCTATTTTATGAGTCTTGGCCGTGGCCCTAAGCACTTTGTTTTCCAGTATTACCACCGGATACATAAATGCCACAGACACATAATTGGGTGAACCTTTTCAGATTGTGACTCAGCTTTGCTAAAGTCCCCAATTAGAGGTGTCCAGGGTTCTTAAGCACACTCTTCTTTTGCTTTGGACCTTGACTTTAACCGCTCAGTCTCAAGTTTTCACTTGACACCTTCACGCCACAAGCACATGGTTAGGGACAGCTTGGTTTAGCCGCTTAGGCCAGGATTTTATTTCTTTAGGCCCTCCTATCCACTGATGCTCAAAGCCTTGGGATCCTTTTTATTTGTCCTTGCCTTTTGGTTTTAAGGGTTATTGGCTTTTTGCTCTTGCCTCTTGGTTTTAAGAGCTTTTGGCTTTTTCTGCTTGCTTTTTCTTTTTCTTTCTAATTTTTTTTTCGCCCATTTTTTTTCTCTGCAAGCTTTGTTATTTGCTGCTTTTTCTTGCTTCAAGAATCATTTTTATGATTTTTCAGATTATCAAATAACATGTCTCCTAGTCATCATTCTTTCAAGAGCCAACATATTTAACATTCTTAAACAACAACTTCAAAAGACATATGCACTGTTCAAGCATACATTCAGAAAACAAGAAGCATTGTCACCACATCAATATAATTAAGCTAAGTTCAAGGATAAATTCGAAACTCATGTACTTCTTGTTCTTTTGAATTAAAACAGTTTTTATTTAAGAGAGGTGATGGATTCATAGGACATTCATAACTTTAATACATAGTTACTAACTACTAATGATCATGTAATGAAGACACAAACATGGATAAGCACATAACATAGAAAACGAAAAACAGAAGAAAGAAGAACAAGGAATGAATCCACCTTAGTGATGGTGGCGTTTCCTTCTTGAGGAACCAATGATGTCCTTGAGCTCTTCTATGTCTCTTCCTTGTCTTTGTTGCTCCTCCCTCATTGCTTTTTGATCTTCTCTTATTTCATGAAGGATGATGGAGTACTCTTGATGTTCCACCCTTAATTGTCCCATGTTGGAACTTGATTCTCCTAGGGAGGTGTTGATTTGCTCCCACTATTTATGTGGAGGGGAGTGCATCCCCTGAGATATCTCAGGGATCTCTTGATTTGCAGCCACATGTTCTACCACTGAGCTATAGACCCTTGAGATGAATCTTTCCATCTCCCATGACTCAGAGGTGGAAGCCTTTGTCTTCCCTTCCCCTCTTTTAGAGGTTTAGGTGCTATCAATGGTAATGGAAAAACAAAAAGCTTATGCTTTTTTACCACACCAAACTTAGAATGTTGCTCGCCCTCGAGCAAAAGAAGAAAGAATAGAAGAAGAAGAAGATATGGAGGAGATGGAGGGATGTGTGTATGGATGTGAGTGGTGAATAGAAAACAGAAGGGATGGTCATGAATGGAAAAAGAGAGGGTGAGGTGGGTAGGGACCCTGTGAGGTCCACAGATCCTGAGGTGATCCTGTGGGGTCCACAGATCCTGAGGTGTCAAGTATTTACATCCCTGCACCAACTAGGCATGTAAAATGCCTTTGCACACAACTCTGGGCGTTCAGCGCCAGGTTGGTGCCCATTTTGGGCGTTCAACGCCCATTTGTTGCCATTTCTGGCGTTGAACGCCATAACCATGCTTGTTCTGGGCGTTCAGCGCCAGGATGCTGCCCATTTTGGGCGTTCATCACCAGAACCATGCTCTGTTCTGGTGTTGAACGCCAGACAGGTGCTTCCTCCAGGGTGTGATTTTTCTTCTGCTGTTTTTGATTCCGTTTCTAATTTTTTTGTTTATTTTGTGACTCCACATGATCATGAACCTAAAAAAACATGAAAAACAAAAACAAAATTAGATAAATAAACATTGGGTTGCCTCCCAACAAGCACTTCTTTAATGTCAATAGCTAGACAGTGGGCTCTCATGGAGCCTCACAAGCGTGCAGAGCTTTGTTGAGACTCTCCAACACCAAACTTAGAGTTTGGATATGGGAGTTCAACACCAAACTTAGAGTTTGGTTGTGGCCTCCCAACACCAAACTTAGAGTTTGACTGTGGGGGCTTTGTTTGACTCTGCTTTGAGAGAAGCTCTTTATGCTTCCTCTCCATGGATGCAGAGAGAGATCCTTGAGTTGTAAACACAAGGTTGTCCTTATTTAATTGAAGGATCAATTCTCCTCTGTCCACATCAATCACAGCTCTTGCTGTGGCTAGGAAAGGTCTTCCTAGGATGATGGATTCATCCTCTTCCTTTCCAGTATCTAGGACTATGAAATTAGCAGGGATGTAAAGGCCTTCAACCTTTACTAACACGTCCTCTACTTGTCCATAAGCCTGTTTTCTTGAATTGTCTGCCATCTCTAGTGAGATTTTAGCAGCTTGCACCCCATAGATTCCCAGTTTCTCTATTACAGAGAGGGGTATGAGGTTTATCCCTGAACCAAGGTCACACAGAGCCTTAAAGATTATGGTGCCTATGGTATAAGGTATTATGAACTTTCCAGGATCCTGTCTCTTCTGAGGCAATGTTAGTTGATCCAGATCACTTAGTTCATTAGTGAACAAGGGAGATTCATCTTTCCAAGTCTCAATACCAAACAATTTGGCATTCAGCTTCATAATTGCACCAAGAAACTTGGCAGTTTGCTCTTCAGTAACATCCTCATTCTCTTCAGAAGAGGAATACTCATCAGAGCTCATGAAGGGCATAAGGAGGTTCAATGGAATCTCTATGGTCTCTAGATGAGCCTCAGAGTCCTTTGGTTCCTCAGAGGGAAGCTCCTTATTGATCACTGGACGTTCCAAGAGGTCTTCCTCCTTGGGATTCACGTCCTCTCCTTCCCTTACAGGTTTGGCCATGATGCTTATGTCAATGGCCTTGCACTCTCCTTTTGGATTCTCTTCTGTATTGCTTGGGAGAGTACTAGGAGGGATTTCAGTGATCCTTTTACTCAGCTGGCCCACTTGTGCTTCCAAATTTCTAATGGAAGATCTTGTTTCATTCATGAAACTCACAGTGGCCTTAGATAGATCAGAGACTAAAATTGCTAAGCTAGATGGATTCTGCTCAGAATTCTCTGTTTGTTGCTGAGTGGATGATGGAAAAGATTTATTATTGTTGAACATGTTTCTTCCACCATTATTAAAGCCTTGTTGAGGCCTTTGATCCTTCCATGAGAAATTTGGATGATTTCTCCATGATGGATTATAGGTGTTTCCATAAGGTTCACCTAAGTAATTCACCTCTGCTATTGCAGGGTTTTCAGGATCATAAGCTTCTTCTGCATAAGAAGCCTCTTGAGTACTGTTGGATGCAGCTTGCGTTCCATTCAGACTCTGAGAAATCATATTGACTTGCTGAGTCAATATTTTGTTCTGAGCCAATATGGCATTCAGAGTATCAACTTCAAGAACTCCCTTCTTCATAGGCGTCCCATTACTCACAGGATTCCTTTCAGAAGTGTACATGAACTGTTTATTAGCAACCATGTCAATGAGTTCCTGAGCTTCTGCAGGCGTTTTCTTTAGGTGAATGGATCCACCTACAGAAGTATCCAATGACATCTTTGATAGCTCAGACAAACCATCATAGAATATATCCAGGATGGTCCATTCTGAAAGCATGTCAGAAGGACACTTTTTGGTCAGCTGTTTGTATCTTTCCCAAGCTTCGTAGAGGGATTCACCATCTTTTTGTTTGAAGGTTTGAACATCCACTCTAAGCTTGCTCAGCTTTTGAGGAGGAAAGAACTTGGCTAAGAAAGCCGTGACCAGCTTATCCCAAGAGTTCAGGCTATCTTTAGATTGAGAGTCCAACCATACTCTAGCTCTGTCTCTTACAGCAAAAGGGAAAAGTATGAGCCTGTAGACTTCAGGATCTACTCCATTAGTCTTAACAGTGTCACATATCTGCAAGAATTCAGTTAAGAACTGAAAAGGATCTTCAGATGGAAGTCCATGAAACTTGCAGTTCTGCTGCATCAGAGAAACTAATTGAGGTTTCAGCTCAAAATTGTTTGCTCTAATGGCAGGAATGGAGATGCTTCTTTCATGTAAATTGGAATTAGGTGCAGTAAAGTCACCAAGCATCCTTCTTGCATTATTATTATTTTCGGCTGCCATCTCCTCTTCCTGTTCAAAAATTTCTGACAGGTGCTTGCTGGATAGTTGTAATTTAGCTTCTCTTAGTTTCCTCTTCAGAGTCCTATCAGGTTCTGAATCTGCTTCAACAAGGATGTTCTTGTCCTTGCTCCTGCTCATATGACAAAGAAGAGGGCACGGAAAAATAATAATAATAGGGATCCTTTTTACCCAAGTATAGAGGTTCCCTTTAGGTGAGTGGAAGAAAAGGAGAAGAAAAGAGAGAGAGGGAATTTTCGAAAATTGTTTTTGAAAAATGGTTAGTGATTTTCGAAAATAATTTTTGAAAAAGGTTAGTGATTTTTTTTTTCGAAAATTAAAATAAAAAATTAAAATAATTAGTTAATTAAAAAGAATTTTTGAAAAAGAGGGAAGATATTTTCGAAAATTAGAGAGAGAGAGTTAGTTAGGTGGTTTTGAAAAAGGTAAGAAACAAACAAAAAGTTAGTTAGTTAGTTGAAACAAATTTTGAAAAGATGAGAAGTTAGGAGGTTAGAAAAGATATTTTTGAAAAGATATGATAGAAATTGGTTTTGAAAAAGGTTTGATTTTTTTTTAAAATCACAATTAATGACTTGATTCACAAGAAATCATGAGATATGATTCTAGAACTTAAAGTTTGAATCTTTCTTAACAAGCAAGTAACAAACTTAAAATTTTTGAATCAAAACATTAATTGTTATTGTTATTTTCGAAAATTTGATATAAAAATAAGAAAAAGATTTTTGAAAAATATTTTTGGAATTTTCGAAAATAACTAAGAAATTTGAAAAAGATTTGATTTTTTGAAAAAGATTTTGAAAAAGATAAGATTTTCAAATTGAAAATTTAATTTGACTCATAAGAAACAACTTGATTTTAAAAATTTTTGAAAAAGTCAATCCAAATTTTCGAATTTGATGAGAGAAAAAAGAAAAGATATTTTTTTTATTTTTGAATTTTTATGATGCGAGAGAAAAACAACAAAAATGATGCAATGCATGAAAGTTATGGATCAAAACAATGAATGCATGCAAGAATGCTATGAATGTCAAGATGAATACCAAGAACACTATGAAGATCATGATGAACATCAAGAACACATTTTTGAAAAATTTTTAATGCAAAGAAAACATGCAAGACACCAAACTTAAAATTCTTTAATGCTTAGACACTAAGAATTCAAGAATGCATATGAAAAACAAGAAAAGACACAAAACATGCAAATGCAAAGATCAAACAAGAAGACTTACCAAGAACAACTTGAAGATCATGAAGAACACTATGAATGCATGAATTTTCGAAAAAAATACAAGATGCACATGCAATTGACACCAAACTTATAACATGACTCAAGACTCAAACAAGAACACAAAAATATTTTTGATTTTTTTATGATTTTATGATTTTTTTGTAATTTTTTCGAAAATTATTTGAAAAACAAAAATAAGGATTCCAAAATTTTTAATATGAATTCCAGGAATCTTATGCTCTTTAATCTAAAGCTCCAATCAAAGGGTCAGGTATGGCTTAATAGCCAGCCAAGCTTTAGTATGCTATTACATGCATCAGCTAATTTGCTAAGAAAGACAAAGAAGCTCTTCTCTTGAGTATAAGTGAAACCTCAATCCAAAAGAATTTAGACATGGTTTTACAGCCAGTCAGGCTTCAACATGCTTCATGAAACACTAGAATTCATTCTTTAAAAATTCTGAAGAAAATTACATTTTTGAAAACACATTTTTTTTTTCGAAAACAAAAGAAAAAATTTTTGAAAGATTTTTGACAAATTTTTGAAAACTTTTTGAAAAGAAAACGAAAAGAAAGTTACCCAATCTAAGCAACAAGATGAACCGTCAGTTGTCCAAACTCGAACAATCCCCGGCAACGGCGCCAAAAACTTGGTGCGCAGAAATTGTGATTACACTTTGATTATGTAAAATTCATCGCTCTTTCTTTCCCTGGTAATGGCGCCAAAAACATGATGCCAATACCATGGTTCACAACTTCGCACAACTAACCAGCAAGTGCACTGGGTCGTCCAAGTAATACCTTATGTGAGTAAGGGTCGAATCCCACGGAGATTGTTGGTATGAAGCAAGCTATGGTCACCTTGTAAATCTCAGTCAGGCGGATATCAAATGGTAATGGGGTTTTCGAAATTAAATAATAAAAGAGGGATAGAAATACTTATGTAAATCATTGGTGAGAATTTCAGATAAGCGCATAGAGATGCTTTCGTTCCTCTGAACCTCTGCTTTCCTGCTGTCTTCATCCAATCAGTCTTACTCCTTTCCATGGTTGGCTTTATGTAATGTATCACCATTGTCAATGGCTACTTTCGGTCTTCTCTCGGGAAAATGATCCAAATGCCCTGTCACGGCACGACTAATCGTCTGGAGGCATCACCTTTGTCAATGGTTACATCCTATCCTCTCAGTGAAAATGGTCAACGCACCCTGTCACGGCACGGCTATTCATCT
Source organism: Arachis ipaensis (assembly GCF_059453495.1). Classification (NCBI taxonomy): domain Eukaryota; kingdom Viridiplantae; phylum Streptophyta; class Magnoliopsida; order Fabales; family Fabaceae; genus Arachis; species Arachis ipaensis. Next base: position 22,980,474 of record NC_142435.1, read on the forward strand.
GTCGGTTCTCGATCATGCTGGAATAGGATTTACTATCCTTTTGCGTCTGTCACTACGCTCGGCAATCGCGAGTTTGAAGCTCGTCACAGTCATTCAATCATTGAATCCTACTCGGAATACCACAGACAAGGTTTAGACTTTTCGGATTCTCTTGAATGCCGCCATTATTCTAGCTTACACCACGAAGATTCTGATTAAGAGATCTAAGAGATACTCATTCAGTCGAAGATAGAACGGAAGTGGTTGTCAGGCACGCGTTCATAGGGAATAATGATGATTGTCACGTTCATCACATTCAGGTTGAAGAGCGAATGAATATCTTAGAAGCGAAATAAGATGAATTGAATAGGAAACAGTAGTACTTTGCATTAATCTTTGAGGAACAGCAGAGCTCCACACCTTAATCTATGGAGTGTAGAAACTCTACCGTTAAAAGTACATAAGTGAAAGGTCCAGGCATGGCCGAATGGCCAGCCCCTCTGATCTAAGAACCAGACGTCCAAAGATGATCAAAAGATTCAAAGATGGTTTAAAAGATGTCTAATACAATAGTAAAAGGTCCTATTTATAATAAACTAGTCACTAGGGTTTACAGAAATAAGTAATTAATGCATAAATCTACTTCCGGGGCCCAGTTGGTGTGTGCTTGGGCTGAGCTTGAGTGCTGCACGTGTAGAGGTCCTTCTTGGAGTTGAACGCCAGTATTTGTGCCAGTTTGGGCGTTCAACTCTGGTTTTGGGTCCTTTTCTGGCGCTGGACGCCAGAATTGGGCAGAGAGCTGGCGTTGAACGCCAGTTTGCATCGTTTATTATTGGCCAAAGTATGGACTATTATATATTTCTGGAAAGCCCTGGAAGTCTACTTTCCAACGCAATTGGAAGTGCGCTATTTTGAGTTCTGTAGCTCCAGAAAATCCACTTTGAGTGCAGGGAGGTCAGAATCCAACAGCATCAGCAGTCCTTCTTCAACCTCTGAATCTGATTTTTGCTCAAGTCCCTCAATTTCAGCCAGAAAATACCTGAAATCACAGAAAAATACACAAACTCATAGTAAAGTCCAGAAATGTGAATTTAACATAAAAACTAATGAAAACATCCCTAAAAGTAACTAGATTCTACTAAAAACATACTAAAAATAGTGCCAAAAAGCGTATAAATTATCCGCTCATCACTGCTGATTAGTGGTTACTTGATGATTGACAAGACAAACAATCAAGTGTATATCAGATGGTTGCTACTGTTGGCTGACTTCGAGAGGTACAACAGTGTGTCGTGGGGGTCCGCAGTGCTTGCATGGACGTACTACTTGTTGTGCCTTGCAACACGTCGTGCTATCACAGGCATAGCCGGATGCACACCGCTCATAGTCTCGTGGATATATGATGAGTAGATATTTTATACGCTTTTTGGCATCACTTTCATATAGTTTTTGGTAGTTTTTATTTAATTTTTATAGGTTTTAGTGTTAAATTCTCATTTTTTGATTCTACTATGAGTTTTTGTGTTTTTGTACAATTTTAAGTATTTTTTTTTACTGAAATTAAGGAGCTGGAGCAGAAGTCTGATTCAAAGACAGAGAAAGCACTGCAGATGCTGTCCAGATCTGACTCCTTGCATTCAAAAGAGGTTTATTGGAGCTACAGAAGTCCAAATGAAGCGCTCTCAATGGCTATGAAAAGCTGACTTCCAGAGATTTCTAGAAATATATAATAGTCCATACATTTTTTGGGATTAAATGGCCCAAAACTAGCGTCTAACGCCAGCTTCCTGCCCCCTTCCAAGCGTCCAACGTCCAAAAGAGCAGAGACCAATGTACAAACGCCCAAAGAGGACTCCCTAGCTGGCGTTCCATGCCCTAGAGACCTCATAACACGTGGATCTCATCAAAGCTCAGCCCAAACACTCACTAAGTGGGCCCCAAAAGTAGATTTTAGCACTAAAAAAACTATTTTACCCTTGCTAGTCATTTGTTTTGTATTTAAGGGATTATGTTTATGTAATTCAGACCTTTTTATGCTATTTTCGAGTTTTACCTTGTGTTTTACATCAGTATGAGTTTTTAAACCTCCTAGGTTGAGAGGAGGAGCCCTGCTGAGTCATATGAATTAATAAAAGTATTAGTTTTTCTCTTCGATCCGTGTTTGATTAATTCTAAGATGTATATTCATTCTTCATCAATATGAATGTGTTGAACTGGCATAAGATTATCACATTCTACATGGGTTCAGAGTGCATCTTTCATCGGACAATGATGAACCACCAGCTTGAATATACGTCTCTCAGACGGCTAATCCACGACTTCGTTGGGGACTTCTCGAGACATCAATTCAGCCGATTTTCACGGAGATTAAGGTCTCTGTGGTAGAGGCTAGAACCCAAAGTGCAGCATTCTCTTATCCGGAAGATCTGACCTTGTCTGTGGCATTTTGAGTAGGATCACTAAGGAGAATGAACTGTACGAGCTTCACCCTGAAACAGAATGGATCCGCACTAAACCTGGGGTTCAGATCTGGAAGAGTATTCACAGCTGCTCAAACCAGTGTCAATCACATACAACCTGCCATTGAAAAAATCAATCACAAGCAAAGAGAGCAGTAATACCGAAGTTAAATCAGAAAGGCAAAGCAACTCCAATCCTCAACTCTATCTTTAAAGTATTAGCACCCTATTATAATAATCTCATAAATATTTATCTATCAACCTTCTAATCTGCTTGACTAAGACCTGCAAGATAACCATAACTTGCTTCAAACCACAATCCTCGTGGGATCGACCCTGACTCGCTCAGGTATTACTTGGACGACCCAGTGCACTTGCTGGTACTGCTGTACGAAGGTGTGGGGATTCGTACGCACCAATATACCACAGGTTTCTACAATGGTGTCCGTCTGAGAGGTAGATTCCAACGTTTCCCCTAGCAGCGAGGTAATTATTTTCATTTAAGGAGTTTGTCGTTTCTTTTTATGTAATTAAACTTTTTACTGCATGGAGTGACACACTTTGATTATGCATATGTTAACAGGTTGATAGGTATGTCCCAGCAAAATAGGGACTACCATACACAGAGAGTCCTTTGATAAGTTATCATGTTTCTCGTTTACAGTGTCAATGTTTTAAGTTATTATGTATCTCTATTCTTCTCCATGTAACATGTGTGCACACGTGATATATGAATAGGAGTTTGTGCACACTCTCTCATTTACACTGTAAATAAAATAAGACATGTTATGAAAATCGGTAAAAACTCTTCAAATTGTCTATTTCCATAATTAAAATATTTATTTTATTTATTTAAAAAAAAATCCTAGTTTCCATGCACAATTAGTCTAAAACACTTTTTTCTTATTTACCCTTTTTTATATATGTTGCTAAATTATTATCCAAAAAAGATTAATTAGATAAATATATAAAATGATCTATAATATCATTTCTTCTAAGTTAATTAAACTCTCCATAATCTTAAATTTCTTAATAATATTTTATTATTTTATAATTCCTGTTTTGCAATTTTTTTATGTCATTGTGAAGTTTAGTTTTTTAGCACGTCAGTATATGTATATTTTATTGATCTCTTATTTTTTTATATTCTATATTATTATTTAATATTTTTTTAATATTTTTGCTTTATTTTATCTATTCTAGATGACTCAACTAAAAAGAAAAAAAAGAGGTTGATATTACTTAGAATCATTGGGAAGCATAAAAAGAATTGGCTCTATATTAAATGCAAACATTATTCACATACTTATTAGAAGTGGTACTTCAAAAACGAAATATCAATTAGATAGAATAAGATGAAATGTGATCCCTTATTAGTCCAAATGAAGTTAAGAAAATGTTTGTGAAGTTATTACCCAAAAAAATGACAATCATGTCGAGTGTTTTAACTTTTAACGAGATTGAAGCTACAGTTACACAAAAGGGAACTATATATCTATTTGTCATTAAATGAAAAGAGGAAATAGCTAAAATTGTCAAATAACATAATAGAATTCTGATATGCCTCCTTTAACAGCAAGAAAACCAGTACCTTATGCTCAGAGATCAGATACAGTGGCGGAGCTTTGTCGTGGGAAGGGGGCATGGCCCCAAAATTTTTATAAAAATATTAGTAATTTTATTTTAAAGAAAATAAAATTAGTTTTGTTTAATTAAATTGATATACTTTTAATTTATGTATCGGAATTTTATGTCCATTTTTACCATTCTTTCAAACTTTTTATCCTATCCTATTTGACATAACAAATAGTATATATTTAAATCAACAACAAGTAACATATCTTTAAATCAACGTTACAAATTAAATATCATTATAAAATTAACACTAAATTATATTTAACTTCTCATATAGTTTCATGTATTATTTTATTTTTACAATAATAAAAATTATAATATAACTAGTAGTAATATCAGTTATTAATAAAAAAGTTATTATTTTATTTTTAGAGATAATGACCAAATCAGTACCTGAAAGATTCAAACGCTGACATTTTAGTACCTCACTATTGTTATTGACAAAATGGTCCTTAAAAGATTTTAAAATTTGACAAGCGTACCCACGAGTTCACCGGAACACATTTCCGGCAAGCACAGTGCTGACATGGCCACTGCGTTTTGATGACATGGCAAATACCCTTTCCCACCCTAATTCTTCTCCTTCTCCTTCCCCCTCCCCAACGCACTCCCCCCCTTCCCCTTCCTGAATGCATTCTCCCCCCCCCCCTCCCCAACCCTAATCCTTCCCTCCCCCCTCCCTAATCCTAATCCCCCATCTCCAACGCACTTCCCCCCTCCTCAATCCAAAATCCCCCTTTCTGAACCCTAATCCCCTTCTCTTACCCCTTTTAATAAATTCATCAATTTCCGCTTACCTTTCAAAATGATTTGCAGATTTCATTTAGCATTTCAGATTAAAACCATATATATTGAATAATTTTGTGATTTGACATTTCACATTCCAAAATCAAACACTTTTTTCTCATGCAATTCTCAACGATGTTAACAATTCAATCAAGGAGAAAATCACACGATTTAGCAGAAGGAAGAAGAAGGAATGGTGAATGCAAGATGATTTTAACAAATTTTTTTTTAAAAAGAACAAAACCAGCAAATTCGCGAGAAGGAGAGAAGAGAATCTGAAGCAGGACAGCGAATGAAGCAGTTCCAAATGGCAAGGGAGGAGGTAGTGTAAAGAGTGACGGGAACCACGGGAGAGAGCTACTTGCGAGAGAGGAAGCAGTGCCAGAAGTGAGACCTCGTCTTCGATACACGGAAAAATGGGAAAAGGGGACGGGAGCTAGCAGCAAGCACATACAAGTAGTGAAGGCGACAGCAGTGAAGGCGAAGGGGAGAGAGAGTTGAGAGTGTGAGACACTGTGTTGGGAAGGGGATTAGAATTCAAAGGGGTAAAGGAAGGGGATTAGGGTTCAGAAAGGGGGATTTTGGATTGAGGAGGGGGGAAGTGCGTTGGAGATGGGGGATTAGGATTAGGGAGGGGGAGGGAAGGATTAGGGTTGGGGAGGGGGGAGAATGCATTCAGGAAGGGGAAGGGGGGAGTGCGTTGGGGAGGGGGAAGGAGAAGGAGAAGAATTAGGGTGGGGAAGGGTATTTGCCATGTCATCAAAACGCAGTGGCTATGTCAGCACTGTGCTTGCCGGAAATGTGCTCCGGTGAACTCGTGGGTACGCTTGTCAAATTTTAAAATCTTTTAAGGACCATTTTGTCAATAACAATAGTGAGGTACCAAAATGTCAGCGTTTGAATCTTTCGGGTACTGATTTGGTCATTACCTCTTATTTTTAAATCAACTTTACAAATTTAATGTCATTATAGTATAACACTGTTTATATTAATAAATTTTGATATTTTTATTTTATTAGAAATTTAAGACTTTGTTTTGTTGTATTATATTATTTAATTTATAATAAAATAATAATAAAAATAATCAATCTTGAGACTTTTGAGAGATAAATATTATCAAAAATAAAATAAAATTTTTAAAATATTAAAAAATAATTTATAAGTTATAATTGATTTTATATAATTTAAATAAAAATTTAATTTTTTAAAATAAAAAATCAGTTTTTAAATAAAAAAAATTAGTTTTTTAAATAAAAATAGATTTTTATGTGCAAAAACTATTTTTTTATGTAAAAACTGATTTTTTTAAATTAATTTTTTATTTAAAATCAAATTGGCTTATTAACCTAAATAAAATATTTTATTAATCAAAATCAGAATTATTTTTTGTTAATCTTAATCATATATAATCCTATATATTAATAATAAATTTAAAAATAAAATAATTATATTTATAAATTTTATTTTAATATAAATATTTTTATATAATTTTTTATTAAGATTTTTTACTTTTGACCCTGTCAAAAATTTTTTTCAAACTCCGCCATTAGATCAAAACCAAGAAAGAACGAAAAGAAAGAAAGAGAGAACAGAAAATTCAATTGCTCAAGCATATAGAATTGTACTACAGAATGTTATTCACCACTATAACTAACCCCCAGGCTATCTATTTATAGCACTGTTTCATGCTCTCCTAACTAACTGACTCTTGTTAGCTTGGACCACAATTCTATTGTCCTACTACATAACTAACTCTACCACTTTTTTCAGTTTCTGATTGGACTTTTTCACACTCTTTATGCAACAAAAGAAGCCCCTTATTATATGAAAAGAAGGAACATCTAAGGAAACTATAGATCCATTTGTTAAGTTATACGACAACGCTTTGTATTTAATTTAGTGAGAAGTCTCTTATTTGTTGAAATATTGAAAAGCATTGATGATTGGTAAAAGTTTGAAACTTTCTACTTATCATGAGATAAGATTTTCTCGCTTAATGAAATTTATGGATAAGATCCATAACAATATGAATAAATATATGAGTGGTGAGAAAAAGCGAGGTTGTACTTCGATATGTGATGATTGGACAGATAATAGAAAAAAGATTACTAACTAATAATTTTTTAGTTAACCATCTAAGAGAGAGTGTTTTCCTAAAGAATATAGATAATAGTAATGTAATTAAGGATGTCAAAAAAATATTTGAACTATTGGACAACATAATAGAGGAAATCAAGAAAGACCATGTAGTTCAAGTTGCAATTGATAGAGCTTTAAATATTGTAGTAGTAAGGAGAATGTTAGAAGAAAAGAGGAAACAATCTATTTTGGTCTTCATGTGTGGCACCATAGTTGTCAGAATCAGACTGATTTATCTGGTCGGACCAGAAATCTAGTGAATTGATGACAAAGTCAATTCGAGTGTATAATTTGACCGAAAAAGAAATTAAACCAGTGTGATCCAGTTTGAACGGCCAGATTTAACTAAAACCAATGAGTTTGAAAAATCTGGACCGGTTCAGACTCTTTTATTTTTTCAAATCTAAAACAGCGTCATTTCTACCTTTAAAAAAACAAAAAAAAAAAAGAAAGAAACCCTAGCTCCTAAGTTGTCCGCACCCACCCAAAGTCCCAAACCCATCCAATTCCCTTCCCTCAAATAGCTGAGATAGTGCTTGTGAGACCTAACCCCTTCTCAGTCTCACTGTGCTTGCACCACTCGACCACCGGCCAGCGTCACCTCCATCGCACGGTTGCTGCGACATCACTGGCAACTCAAAGTCGTCTCAATGGCTCATGTGCATCTTGACTCATCGCCTCCTGTGTGTCTGTTGTCGTCCTCGCTTTGCTGGTTGTCCCCGTCCTCGTTGACATCACGTCTTTGGTTGTCCCTGTTGTAGTCGTCTCTGGTTGTCCTTGTTGTAGTCTTCGTCATCGTCGTGTCCTCGTCCGGCGTAGCTCATCGTCGCTTTTGCCTTCTCGCCGTGCTTGGTCTCCCATTTCTCAGGTATGTTTTTTAATTTTTTATTTATTCAGTTATTAACTTATTGTCTTATTGGGTTATAATTTGATTAACTGAGTCATTGAGGACCGAGTAATGATATTGATTAATTAAATTTGTTGAATCTTAATAGTTTTTTATTATATTCGGTTGATTATAATTTATTAATTAATGTTGCAATGCTAAAATTTTTTTTCTTGTGATTATAATTTTGTCTCTGTTTGAAAAAATATCCCCAAATTTGTCTTTGTTTTGATGTCTGATATTGAAATGATCATATATGTGGTGGATTTGAATGTTGCGGTGGCCATTGGATATAGTATTTTGGAGAGCTAGGATTCAGTGTGTTTGAAAAATTTAAATTTGAAAATTAGAAACAGATGAAGATGAAGATGAGTAGTTGAATTCATTACATATGGGAGAAAGATTTAGTAATTTTGTGTGTTAGGAATGTAGTGGGATTTAGAGTTGAATTTATATTATATTAGTATTGAGTTGAATTTGTATTATAGTTGAGTTGAATTCCAAACTTTTTATTGATTATATTTGGTTGGTTATAACTTGTAGTAGATTATTCAATTTTTTGTTTTATAGTGTAATATATTGTTCATTGTTGTGTTATGTTGTTGCTGTTGTATATATATTGTTGTATATATGTTGAAAATTTTTGCTTGTGATTATATATTGTTGTATATATGTTGTTTTATGTTGACTATTTTATATTTCTATTTACGTAGGATCAGGTTAACCAGTTCAACCTGTGACTCAACAGTTGAACCAGTAATTCAGTGACCCAATAACTTGACCAATTTGATCATCGATTCGGATCTGACAACTATGCGTGGCACCCTTAATGTGTGTATCTTTGCTCTATATCTTATAGATAGTAATTGCAGTAGGACAAATAAATATGCAGCCAAGATAACTAATTAATATAGTTGCAATAACAATATTCAAGATAATATTAGATCAAGCATAATTAAATAATAATTTCTTCCAAATCCAGTTAATTTGAGGGTATTACATATTCTTCTTACATGTTTCAATTAATTAATGACATGTGTACTCTTTAATACCAATCAACAAATGAATTTTTAATTTTTAAAAATAAAAATTAATGTATTTAATACATGTATAAAATACTTTATATAATCTTAAAACATTGTACGTACATTTATGTGTGGTTAAATCAAGCCACCATATGTGGTAAATCTTAAATAAATTATTTAAAAGAAAAAAAAAAGAAAAAGAATTAGAATTAGACAACGTTGTATCTACTGTTGGAGAAAGAGGAAAGAACATAGAACCCTAATTTCCTTCATTTAATTTTGTCTTCGTCTCTTTTCTATGTTCACAGAAAAAATTCGTTTTCGTCTTCTTTCCTCTTCCTCACTCTCATATACCTTCTTTTTCCTCCTCATTTTCCAAAGTCGTCGGCCTTGTTGCTGGAACCAGAACAATTGATCGTTTTTTCTCCTGTTCTTCAATTCAAAGTCGTCAACACAACAAATCTCTCTATCAGAATTAGATATTATCACACTCACTGTATTTGCAAATTGTAACAAGTCACTCTTCGTTCTCTTTTCTTCTCTTATTTTATTCTTTCCATTAATTAAAATTAACATTATTTGTCTGATGCTAATAATTGGTATAAGTGTATTTGTTCTTTGTTATTATTTATCATTTACAAAATTTATTTTAAAACCTATTATCTTTGATTTTTTTTCTTCCATAAGTAGCAATACTATTTCATTAATTTAGAATCACCAAAATAAAGAGTACTTCAAAGAGTATTAAGAAAAAAAAAGACTTAATAATAGCCATTGTTAATAATCCTACAACATAGATACATGATATAGCCCATAATTCCTAGCCCCTGTTTATGAATTATTAGTTTATACTTGATTTTATAGGTATAAAGTAGGATTAGTTCATTTTTAATATTATACAAATTAACTAAAAACAGAAGAGCTAATTAACATATTTCATGATATATAGCTCTTTAGATTATAATTACCTGCATAAAATATATTGTCAAATCTAAATATACTAGTTTAGATTAATTATTGTGAGATGCTAACGGTATGGAATAAGAGGGTCTTATAATGTTTTTTAGATACTAATTAGGAGTTATGTATGAGTAAGAATTAGCTAGTGTACTAAACTAATATTAAGCAAAATAGTTTTAATGGGAAGTTTTTGAAAAATCTAAGTCGTTGTTTTATAACTTCTAAAACTAAATATTGCTTAAAACTATCATCATGAACTTATAAACAACTTAAAATTAATTAATACATAAGTGCATTTATTCAAATTTTTCTTATGTATATCTATATTTGTTTACTATAGATAATAATTTGTTTGACATTAATTACTTGATAGTATATTATTATATATTGTGATAATATATTTTTTTTACTATTCAAATTTCCTTACGTGCAATTGAATAGTATTGTGCTCATATTTTTTTTTACGTTTTATGTTAATAATAGACTTACAACATAAGTATGGGTAACATTGACAAAGATTCAACAAAGAATTCTATTCAATTTGATGATTTGAGTTTTGATTATAGTGATAGTTCAAGTAAAAAAAATGATGTAAATATATCTCAAAAGAATGGTACAATTGGTGAAGGTATAAAAATGGTTGATCCTGGAAATAGATTTAGTGAAGTTGAGAAGAAGTTAACTGAGTTGACCAAGGATGACATTTGAGGTATTAAGCATGATAGTGTAGAGCAATGTGTTCAATTCTACAAAGATTATGCCAAAGTACATGATTTTGTTGCAAGGTGTGATCAAAAGGGTTATGATTTCAATGACAACCTTAATATGCGACAAATGATTTGTGATAGAGAGGGTACACAGAGAAAGAAATATTTGGAGATGGAGAATAGGAAAAGGGACCACAGGTCGATAACACGTGTAATGTGTCAAGCCAGAATTAGATTTTACTATGATATGAAATTGAGTAAGTGAAAAGTTACTGCATTTGAAGAGACTCACAATCATGACCTTATCCCAGCTAAATATATACAATTTTCCCCTGCATATTGCGTAATGACAGAGGCCGACAAAGCACAAGCCAACAGTCTACATGATTATGGTGTGAGAACTTGCCACATAATGAAATTTATGTTAAAGTAAAAGGGAGGACTTGAAAAAATTGGTTTTCAAAGAAGGATTTGTATAATCATATTGACAAATCAAAGCGTGCTAAAGTGAATGATGGTGATGCATATACAACATTGAATTACTTGATTTCTAAGGCCAATAAAGATCTATTGTTGTAAGAAAAATTTATTCTGAAAGATAATAAACTTGAAAATTTAGTATGGGCTGACAGGTCTAGCATAGTTGATTATCAATGTTTTGGTGATGTGCTAGCATTTGACACAACATACCTGAAAAATAAATACAATAAGCCATTGGTTGTCTTCTCAAGAACTAACCATCATAGTCAGACATGCATATTTGGTTGTGGCCTACTAGCAGATGAGAAGCATGAGATATATATATTAGTTTTGAAGATTTTTCTTAAAATAATGGGTAATAAACATCCAATAGCAGTGGTGACAGATGGTGATCTTGCAATGAGAGGAGCAATTTGAGAGGTGATGCCAAATGTAATACACCGACTTTGTGCATGGTATTTGCATCACAATGCATGTGAAGCTATAAAAAATTTTGAGTTTCTTCATGGATTGAAGCACCTTATGTAAGGGAATTTTTTTTCATATGAGTTTGAGGATAAATGGCATTGCTAAGTATCAAAATACAAGCTTTTTGAAAATGAATGGGTGAAAAAAACCTACGAGATCAAAAGGATGTGAGCTTCCGCATATTTGAATGACAAGTTTTTTGGTCAAATTAGGACTACGTCACAATGTGAAGGAATTCGTTCATTGATAAAGCATTATATTAGTAAAAAATGTTATCTTTTGGATTTGATGCATAATCTTAACGAGGTAGTGAGGAAATGTCGGACAAATGAGATATTATCTGACTTTAAGTCATTGTTTTCAAGTCAAATTTTAACTACATGTTTCGAAGACATCAAAAAAGAAGCAGCCAATATTTTTACCAGAATATGTTTAAAGAGGTGAGGAATGAGATAGTAGAAGCGAGTAAACTAAGCGTTATCAGCCATTCAAATAATGGTAACAAAATTGAGGTGAGAACGAACAAATATCAAGAGCTGGGTATTGAATATAAGGTTCGGTATGATAGAAGCACTAACAAATTTTTTCTTGTGATTGTCAATTATTTAAGAGTCGTGGTATTCCATGTTCCCATATTTTTTGTACTATAAGGCATGACTGTAACACCCTATCATACAGAGCTTTACGCTTAAGTCATAAATCAGAGGTGGTGAGATATTACAAATATAATTGAAAGGAGTTATAACTAGGAGCCTTGAAGAAGAAGATAAGTAACAGCGTAACAGAAAATCGAATCACTCACGTCCGGGTAAGCGTAAAATGAATAAACAAAATTGAAAAAAAGGCTAAACACACACACACACACACACACACACACACACACACACACATCATAGTTTCAAAAGATACAGATATCAAACTCCAAACTCGACCTGCGAAGCTAAAGTCCGCCAGAGTATATATATATACAACCCAAGGGTTAACTCAACTACAAAAATAAACACCTATTTCTCCAAGTCAACCTCTATGAGGGACAAAATATAAGATATACAGCACAGAGAATATAACTACATATATACATAGCTTAAACACCAAATATCATAACCCAAAATACAAATCTTCGCTTGGATAGAGAATTTCCAGACACTCAACGAGGTGCCTCTCGACCTGCATATAAAAAACAACAATATATGTGTGGAATGAGAACCGAGGGTTCTCAATATGGTTAAGGTGCCCATATAGATAATATATAAGGTCTCGAAAAAGTCAGAGGTATTCCTAGAACTTCGACGGTTCACATTAAACTTAAAGTTCATACTAAGCCAGAATTTCGGTAATCTATCTAAGGGATTCTAGTTTTAATCTAAGTATTCATTCTTTGTTTCCTTCATATCTCCTAACCACCATATATAGAACAACCCTCATCACACTTCCGCCATATGAGGGATCTCTCATGCACACACATACAATGCAGACAAGGAAAACACAGATAGGGTACAAATACAGCAAGTAAAGCAAGTAGCAGATAAGCATAACTAAGTAGTTAAGCAAACCAAAATAATGCACACTAAAGCAAAACACAAAATTGCACCTAATGTATGCTTGTGCTATGGCTAATAAGTCTCATCTATCGGTTATATAGCCAAATCCAACATGTCCGGTAGCTACCCCGGACATTGCCTCTCTGTTGTGCACAATTATCTCAGCACATCGTTCTGACCATTAGAGGGAGAGTGCCCTGTCATCATAAAAGGAATTATGTGCCCTGTCACCAAATGCAACCAGAGAGAATTCATAGACATATTCACCATCAATCATCGTCATTATTATAATTATCCCCATCATAACTCAACATCTCAACATTTATTGCTTACACACATAATCCTCTTCATCATCGCCTCACTACACTTAATCCATTTTTCCTCAATATAACTTCAACACCTTCAATATGTTCGCTACTATTTCGAAGCCTAAAAACCAGCTATTAGATCTTAAACAGGGGTTATGGAAGTTTACAAGTCTGCCGAGAAGGTTAAACAGTTAAAAATAGAGTTTTGTATGAAAAATAGGGCTTGTGCGTATGCATCAATGCTGTGCGTATGCACGCAGCAGAAGAACTTCCCAGCCTGTGTGCACGCATCATGGTGTGTGTGCGCACAACTTGTAAAATCCCCAGGGTGTGCATGCATACACTCCACGTGCGTACACACGAGTCTCACCAATGCTCTGGTCTATACCTGCGCACAATAGTGTCCGTACGCACGCATACCAGAAATTCTTGTTTTCTGCAAAATTATGTTTTTAAACCCAAATTTCAAATGCGCATAACTTTTTCGTTAAAAAAAGTTTTTAGTCCGTTCTTCAAACGTTATAAACTTTTTGAACCCAATTTTCATTCAAAATAAGTTTCACAATATTTGAGGGTCCGGAAGCCAAGTTATGTCCCGTTAAAGTTGGTCAAAAATTATGTTTTTCCCAAAAACTCAAACCTCAAGTTGTCCAAACTTTTCAATTCAAAACCAACCAAATCTTGACCAAATCCATCTCAAGCATTCTCATGACTTCCAAACACTAATCGACTACTTATCAATCATTTAGTCACTCAAAACTCATATCACATCATCATTATTATCAACTTCTTACACATATTCAATTTCAACCTCCAAATCAAATCCACCACACATATTACACACACACATTCAATCAATCCATACATACAATTTCAACCTATCTTAGGGCCATTAGGCTAAGTATTCACGTAATATTATATGTTAACTACGAGAAACCAAAATCATACCTTGACCGATTCCTTTCTAAGCTTGGAACACCTTAAAATTCTCTTTTTTACAAGCTCCAAGTCTCCAAATACCAATTCAAAAAGCTCAACCACCAGAATTTCATTCCAAACCATCAATTGGACTCCAATTTACATGAACTCAATCTAATTTCATACAACTCTTTGAAAATCACTACCAGGGCTTACCAATGTCAATAATTCACAAGGGTTAGGGTTTCCTTACTTCACCCACCAATGATTGGGGTAAAATCCAACAATTATCTAATGTTAGATTACACCTAAACTACTAAAATCATCAAAATATCTCAATATCCAAACCAAAAAACGTAGAAAAGAGAGGAATAGAGAACTCGGCACAAAAGTTAAAGATCCTTACCACTTTGTTAGATTAGGATTGAAGAGCTCAACGAGATGAATGCGTGGCCGTAAAAGGTGTAGCGATCGGAGCTCCGGATTGAAAGTTATGGGCAGAAGAAGATTGGGGTGAATAGTGTTTTCAAGTGTTTGTTTCCCTTCATCTCAATGCAGCATGTCTCACTATGAAACCAGGGAAGAATGGCTGAAAGCTTGCATATATACGAGGTAATGTAAGTGGACTTGGGCCCACTTGGGTCCGGTTCAATCGGTTTGGCTCGTTGGTCTAATTTTAGACCAAAATCTTTTAAATTAGTGTTAAAATTCGTATTTTAAACATTTTTTCCTCTTCAAAATATAAAATTTAATTTCTTAATTTCTTTGGCTCATAATTAATTTATCAGTTAATTATTTATTAGTTAATTAGAATTTTACAATGACCACATTAACACTATTCTTGATACTCTTATTCACAAGAGGTTGACGAAAGACGCCAAAAAAGAATACATTTGTTTGCTTACAGATAAGGATACTAAATTTGAAAAGATTGCTGGCATTAGGTACGGTTCCCTAACAATGCTTTGTTTTACACTTTGTGATAAAGAATCGAAACATCGGGATGACTTCATGGAAATCAGAGAAGACATTTTTGGATTGATTATGAAACTCCATAAAAGACACAGTCCTAATGAGAAGTTATCTTCTACCACCAATTTGGTAGGTGACCCAAGTATTGTGAAGACAAAAGAAACCCCACGATAAACAACTAGGGCTACTAAGGCCCATAAGTATTCGCATCGTAAACGGATTGGTCATACAGTTTGTAGGTGTCCAAAATTATATGGTGGAGAATGCTCACTAAGTTTGAATGAAGAAAAATTGCATACTGACAATGACCAATCAAGTACAGAATCAAATGATGTTATGGTTATATTTATTATTGATTTTTCTTTGTTTGGTTACATTATTTGTTGTACTACCTATTTGTTTTAAAATTTGTATGTTGTTGGAATATATTGTATTACAGGATATATCTGATAAGGAAATAAGACACCAGTGTAAGAAAAAAGATAGTGATTTGTTTGAAAATAGCCAAAATAAATAAATAAGGCTCATGTCAAATCAATAGAAGTTCAAAGTAACTACTACAATGATAACAAAACAAAAAAGTCTAGTGCACAAAAAAAATGCACAAGAAGCTACTTTTGAAGTATATAAGAGTGTATTATAAGATAATTATACCTGCAAGAGCTATTTTATGGTTTCCATAATTTTGCATATAGGACACAAAGAAGGATAGAATTTCAAATGTCCAAAAGAGTAATAAAAGAAAGCGAGTAGATAATAATCACATGAAAAAGGTTAGTTTGTTATGTTGTATCCTCATGTATTGATACAATCATAGTTGTCAGAACCGAACCGGTGATCGAACCGGTCAGGTTACCAGATCACTGGGTTACTGGTTCAACCAGTGAGTTACTGGTTGAACCATTTAACCCGGTCCTATATAAATAAAAATAGCTAAAAATTTAAAATACATGTTTTCGCTAACATTTTAAGAATATTAAACTATTTTAAAATAATATGGAATAGGAACAATAAGTATTTTGTTATTTTTATTCTATCATAAATATTTTTATTTTGTTTTTATATTAAAATAACTATTATTTTTAAATTTTAATAATTTATTAATTAGTTTATATCTATTATACTATTATATACTACAAGTATTTATTAAAAAATAATATTAATATATATTATATAATTATGAAAAGAAAAAATAAGTGAGTTTATAATTATTGTTAAATAAAAATATAATTAAAAATGATCGAATTTATAACTAAAATTAAAATAAATTAAATAAAAGTAAATTATTTGATAAAAGATATTTATATATATTATAATTTGCATGTAAATGA
The DNA here is from genome assembly GCF_059453495.1 of Arachis ipaensis. Lineage (NCBI taxonomy): Eukaryota > Viridiplantae > Streptophyta > Magnoliopsida > Fabales > Fabaceae > Arachis > Arachis ipaensis. The sequence goes on from NC_142435.1 coordinate 22,997,068, forward strand.
ATAACGAACATAATAGCCTAGCGGCTATGATGGCACTTTTGTTCCGTGAGGACAGGAGTTTGAACCCTCCCTCTAACATTTTGAACAAATTTGCATTTCCAAGCGGTTCAGTCGGACCGGTTTTCAACGGTTTATTCTGGGTTTGACTGGTTTGTACCGATTCCCTTTCTTATGTGGTCTAACTTTCGGACCGAACCAGTATAGGATCTGGTTCACCGATTTTTCGGTTGAACTGGCCGATCCGGTCCAATTTTAATAACTATGGATACAATAATGTTTCTATAAAAGCATTTTTTTAAATTTATTTTTTTGATATTTATTTAGCAGAGTAGACAACCAAAGAAAGAAGATCATAAAGAAGTATCAACCGAAATTGTAACTTATGGTGTTATATCTTATACAAAGGGTTTTGAGAATTTTCAATACATGAATAGATTGTCTATGTATCCCAATTTTAATGGATATCTCAAGCCACCTTGTTATTCATACCGTAGAGTTAGAACACCCATATTCCAGATAAATCCATCACACCCTAATGTGGCAAATTACTATGATTATTGGAATGCAAGAATTTAATATTTTAACAAGAAGAAAAATTAATGCATTTTCCAATAGTTTAAAGTTGTGACTTGTGTTCGCATTGTTGTGAAAGTGTATTATTGATGAGCAGATATTTTATACGCTTTTTGGCATTGTTTTCATATAGTTTTTAGTATGTTTTATTTAAGTTTTATTATATTTTCATAGGTTTTAGTGCAAAATTCACATTTTTAGATTCTACTTTGAGTTTGTGTGTTTTATGGTGATTTCAGGTATTTTCTGGCTGAAATTGAGGAGTTGGAGCAAAAGTTTAATTCAGAGACAGAGAAAGCACTACAGATGCTATCAGGATCTGACCTCCGTGCACTCGAAAGAGCTTTTCTAGAGCTACAAAAGTCCAAATGGCGCGCTCTAAATGGCTATATAAAGCTAATATCCAGGGCTTTCTAGAAATATATAATAGTCTATATTTTACTTCAGAATTGAATGCCCAAAACTGGCATTCAACGCCAGCCACCAGCCCCATTCTTGGTGTCCAACGCCCAACAGGGGGTGGCCAGCATCCAACGCGCAAAAGGGGACCCCTAGCCAGCATTCAACGCCCCTAGGAAGTCTTAGCACGTGAGAGACACTCAAGCTCAGCCCAAGCACTCACCAAGTGGGCGCTAGAAGTGGATTTTCGCACTAATAGACTAGTTTATCATATTTCAGTAATTCTTAGTTACTAGACTAGTATATATAGGAGAAGATCACACATGTTTAGGATCTTTTTCCTCCCCCATTATTTCCGAACACTATTATGTACAGTATGAGCCACTAAACCTCCTAGGTTAAGGGGAGGAGCTTTGCTGAGTTTTATGGATTAATAAAAGTATTACTGTTCTATCTTCAATCCGTGTTTGATTCTCTATTCTAAGATGTATCTTCGTTCTTCATCATTATGAATGCGTTGAACCGGCACAAGGTTATTTCATTCTACATGGGTTCAGAGTGAGTCTTTCATTGGATAATGATTAACCACTAGCTTGATTATACATCTCTTAGACGGCTAATCCACAACTTCGTTGGGGACTTCTCGAGATACCAGTTCAGCCGAGGTATGGGGAGATTAGAGTCTTTGTGGTAGAGGCTAGAACCAAAGGCACAGCATTCTCTGATCCGAAAGATTCGACCTTGTCTGTGGCATTTTGAGTAGGATCACTAAGGGGAATAGACTGCACGAGCTTCACCCTCAATCAGACCTCTCAAAAAAGGTGTTGATCATATACAGCCTGCCATAGAAGAAGTCATTCACAGTTGGAGCAGACAGTAAAACTGAATTGATCCAGAAGAATAAAGCATCTCCGAAGCCTTAACCATCTTCTTATCATTGCATTCACCATCAACTGAGGCCCAGTTTGGGTAACTAACTTAATTAAGTTCCGTTTGATAAAATAACTTAAACAGTAAATGACTCTGTTAAAAGTAACTTATAAATAAGTTATTTTGTGTTTGGATTTTTAACTCTAAAAGTGCTTATTTTAAAGAAATGTAATGAAAAGTAGAAGTATTATGAGAGAAGTCATTTTTTTAACTTCTCTATAAGCTCCAAAATAGCTTCTTAGAAAGTTGCAATTTGGTTTTGAAAATTGCACCCGACATTAATACTACTACTTTTCATAAGTCAAAAGTTAAAAGAAGCTACTTCTAGAGTTTCCCAAACGGGCCCTGAGTAACGTTATCTTTATTTTACTTTTATGCATTTTAAACAACCAACCAACTTTTCTATCTGCCTGACTAGGATCTACAAGATAACCATAGCTTGTTTCAAATCACAATCCTCGTGGAATCGACCCTGACTCACTCAGGTATTACTTGGACGACCCAGTACATTTACTGGTTCAGTTATGCGAAGTGTAATTCCGCGCACCAAGTTTTTTGCGCCATTATCGGGGATTGTTTGAGTTTGAAGAAACTAATGGATTATTTTGTTGCTTAGATTAGGTATTGTCTTTAATTTTGTTTAAGTCTTTTATTTTCTTTTTCGAAAAAAAATAAAAAAATTTTCAAAAATCTTTTTCTTTTCTTTATTAATCTTTATCTTTTGTTTGAGTCTTTTGTTCTTTTTCTTGTTTGATTCTTTTTCAAATTTCTTGGTGTCTTTTTCCAAAAATTTTCAAAAATAGTGTCTTTTGTTTGAGTCTTGTGTCAATCTTTAAGTTTGGTGTCTTTTTGAGTCATCTTGAGTCTTTAAGTTTCTTTGATTTCAAAAATCTTAAGTTTAGTGTCCTGTGTGTGTTCTTTATTTCTTTAAATTTTTGAAAACTTGTTCTTTGTGTTCTTTCTTGGTATTCAAGTTATTCTTGTTTCTTTTCTTGTTTGATCTTAAAAATTTTAAGTTTGGTGTTTCTTTATGTTTTTCCTTTCTAAAATTTCGAAAATTATATGCTTTGATTTTAAAAACTTTTAAGTTTGATGTCCCTTGGTCCCTTTGGTTTTCATCTCTTTTAACCTGTTCTTGGTTTTTCTTTCTTGATATTCGAACTGTTCTTTGTAATTTTTCTTATTTTGATCTTTAAATTTTTAAGTTTGGTATCTTTTGGTGTTTTTCTTTTTCAATTTTCAAAAATTTAGTGTCTTAGATCTAAAAATTTTAACTTTGGTGTCTTTTGGTTGTTTTTCTCTTTCTTCATTAATTTAAAAAAATAAAATAAGATATCTTTTCTATCTTTATTTCAAAATTATTTTAAAAAATTTCAAACAAAATTTCAAATTTTAATTTCAAAATCATTATCTTATCTTATCTTAATTTCAAAAATCAAATTTCAAATATTATCTTTTTATATCTTATCATATCTTTCTTTTAATTTGATTCTTTCTTATCTTATCTTTCTTTTAAATTTTAAAATTCAAAACTTTTTCAAATCTTTATCTTATCTTTTTTTTAAGTAAACGAGCTCAACACAGTAAAGTGGAGCAAATAGAAAACGATAACCAAACTAGACTAGCAACACCTAGAAATGGACACAAAATAAAGAATCTCCCCATGTCATCTCCAGCATAGCCATCAATAACACAAAGAGAATACGCCTTCCCACTCCTTGTAGCTAATCACAGTCATATTGATGATTTCGTCTACACCTTTGCTTATATTCTGAAATATCCTCCTATTCCTTTCCATCCAAATGTGCCAGATGACCGCACAGAAGCACATCAGCCGCGGCTTTTGATCTTCCTTCCTACGCGGTTCTTCTGTCCAACTTAGGAAGTGGTCCTTCAACAATCCTGGAAAAGATCATAGTCTGCCAAACAAAGATATCCAAGCAGTCCACACCTGCCAAGCAAAATCACAGCCAAAAAATAAGTGATTGACCTGTTCAGCATCCCTGTTGCATAAAACACACCGCTTATCATCCTGATTGATTATCCTGAACCGACTCAGCCTATCCTTGGTATTCACCCTGCCTGTCAAGATAAACCAAGCAAACAATTCCACTTTTAGTGGAACTAAACCTTTCCAAATGGTTTTAGTGAAGCTATAACTGGCTATATCTTCTGAGAGCATTCCTTCTTGTAATACTTACTTTTTATGCTTGGGTCTACATCTTCTCATCTTCGCTTTCTGTTTTGCCATTTTCCTCTTTTGACCAAGTTTGTCATTCTGAGCCTGAAGAATGGCCATGATGTCAGCTTTATCATCGTACACCACAGCCCCTGATTCCATTGCCAGCTCCAATGTCAATTTGTTCTCCGTCATCTGTTCCTCAAATCCCTGGGTTTCACTCTCCCTATCCTCTGTTCCACAGTCATCTTGCCCAAAGCCAGCATCTCCAGAGGCTACCCCAGCATGCCCATCTGCCCTTCTTCCTCTACTTTGATCAGAGAGGGTTTCCTGAGCTGTTTCCATTTGACCATGGTTACCGTCTTCTTTCCTGTACATTTTAGCAGCAACACTCCCTCGAGACAGCCCATCTACGGTGGTCAATTCGTCCCCCACTGTGGCGTTGTGACTACCCTCAATCTCCCTTGTTCCCACCACCCTCCAGTTCGCGTCCCCACGCTCCTCCCCTGCGTCAGCCCGACCAGTCAAGAGAGCGGTGCTGCCGATCAGACCCGCCCCACCGTTGACGACATTACCGGTGCCGCCATCAGATCGATCGCTGCCTTCCTCTCCGCACAAGAAGAGGCATCCCGAGATCCTGACCATCGTTTCCCGCTGGCACCGTCTCCGGGTCGGGTGTGACCATCCCCACCATGACCGCCCTCTCCATCGAAACCCTTGAGCTGCTGAGCGAGAGGAGCAAGTGTGAGGGCCAGCGCCTCGTTCCCCTTACAATTCGGGTCGGGCTCTATAGCAAACGAGGATAAGCCCAGACTGATGGAGTTAGTTACCAAACACTTGTCCTTAGTCCTGGACCAAACCTTAGAGCCAACATGGGTTTTTTGTTGTTCCTTTTTTGAAAACCTGCCCAGCTTACTATGCATTGAGTTGTAAATGCATGTAACCGTCCTATTGATGTGTGGAAAACGATCCAACACGAAACTCACTGGCAAGTATACTGGGTCACATCAAGTAGTAAAACTCACGTGAGTGAGGTCGATCCCACAGGGATTGATGGATCAAGCAACTTTAGTGGGTTATTAGTTTAGTCCTTGAAGTGAATTGTGTGAAATTGTAACCAATAGAATTTTAAATGACAGGAAATTAAAGTTGCAGAATGTAAATGGGCAAAAACTTAAAGAACAAGCAATGTAAATTGCAGAAACTTAAATGACAAGAAATGTAAATTGCATGAAAAGTAGAGGAATTGGGTGCTGGAAATTAAAACAGAACTGAAAAATAAGAAGTGCCGTAAACTTAAGAACTCTCAGGTAAAGAAATTCAGAAACAGATTGATTCAATACCAAAACGGAAATGTAGAAGTGCAGAAGAATTAAAACAGAATTTAAATTTAGCTCCATTGTGAAATCTAAAGGAGAAATTTAAATTCTGTTTTAATTCTTCTGCACTTCTATATTTCCGTTTTGGTATTGAATCAATCTGTTTCTGAATTTCTTTACCTGAGAGTTCTTAAGTTTACGGCACTTCTTATTTTTCAGTTCTGTTTTAATTTCCAGCACCCAATTCCTTTACTTTTCATGCAATTTACATTTCTTGTCATTTAAGTTTCTGCAATTTACATTGATTGTTCTTTAAGTTTTTGCCCATTTACATTCTATAACTTTAATTTCCTGTCATTTAAAATTCTGTTGGTTACAATTTCACACAATTCACTTCAATGTTAGCTTGACTAAACTAATAACCCACTAAAGTTGCTTGATCCATAAATCCCTGTGGGATCGACCTCACTCACGTGAGTTTTACTACTTGATGCGACCCGGTATACTTGCCGGTGAGTTTCGTGTTGGATCGTTTTCCACACATCAAGTTTTTGGCGCCGTTGCCGGGGATTGATTTAGATCAACAATGATTAAGTGGGTGAGAAGTCTAGATCAAGTATTTTCTTTATTTTTGATCTCTGTTCTAAGTTGAAACCAAGGTGTTTGAGTTATTGCCTCACTAAGAAATTCATCTCTGAGATATGAATTTCAATTTTCCTTGGTGTTGTGTTTTACAAAATTCAAATGGAGTTCAACTCATCTTATGATCAAACAAATTTTATGGGATATTACCCACCATCACCAATCTCTAATGGTGGCTGGGAATATCACCAAGAGAATACACATTCTGAGCACTCCAATTCATGGAGATTTGCTTCAGAGACACAAGATGAGCAAGAAAATCATATGGAATATTTCCTTCCACCACAAAATGATGCAAGTCATGATTCTAATGGTGGCTGGAAAGGGAATTCTAATGCTCCATATGATATTCATCCAAAGTTATCATCACTTGACCATGCTTCAACAGAAAGCCCCTTTCAAAACTCACCACCCACACAAACTTCCATGAACCACTCAAGGTTCTCAAAGTTTGAATCCATGCTCAAAAGATATGAGGAGATGACAACGAAAGTTTGGAAAGAACAAGAAAACTCCCTCAAAAACATGGAAGTGCAGCTAGCTCAATTGGTGAGTGCAACGAAGAAGGAGGAAAAATAAGAGGAAGAAGCTACTGAGTCAAGTGGATTTTTAGTGAAGAAAAAAGAGGTGGTGGAAACATTTGAACCTGAACTTGCATATTCACAGAGGCCACTTGAGACGACAAGGGAACATGAAAAATCACAACTCTCTCAAACCTCCTTGAAACAAAACGGCTCAACAATTGAATCCATGATTGAAAGATATGAAGAGGAGATGAAGAAATGTTGGGAAGATCAACAAACCTCCTCCATAAAAGAACTATTAAGTCAAATGTTGGGTGCAAAGAAAGAAGTGGAGGAGCAAGAAAGTGAGAAAGACAACCAAAGAATTCCAAACTCAAGTGAAGCAGAGAAGTACAGAGAAGAAAAGCTCATGGAACCACCAATTCAAAAGGCTCTGGATGAATACAAAACTCCAATAATCACACAGCAACCAAGTCTTGAATCCAAAGAAGTGAAGGCAACTAGCAAGAACACCAATTCTGTCCCTAATCCAGCAAGCAAGATCAATCAAGCCATTTGCAAAAGGAAGCTTGCTGAGGAAAGGCCAAGACCAGGGACAGTAGCTGAATCTTCTCCCCCCCTTGAGGTCATTCCTCTTAACAAACTGGAAGAAGAGGAAGAAAGTGAAGAACAACATGTCAAGCTAATGACACTAAAAGAGCACTTGTTGGGAGGTAACCCAACCGTAGGTAACATTTCTTATCTGCTTTGTTTTCGTTCTTTGTTTTAATTCAAATAAATTGACATAGGATTGCATTCTAAGTTTGGTGTTGCTATGCAACAAAATTTGCTTCCAATCTTTACAGATACTTGCATCAATTCCAAGTGAAAGTGTCACACTAAGTTTGGTGTGCCACTTATCTTTTATGCAATGTATTGTGTACACCCTCTTATCTATGCAATCATAATGTCTCTGTCTCTTGTGCCTTGATTATTATCTTTAATTTTGCTTGCTTAGAACACATGTACTACTAACTTTTCATTGTGTAAGACATTCATGATCCATCTTAGCCCCATAGCCATTGTTCTAATTGTTGCTTGAGGATGAGCAAGCATTCTGAGTTTGGCAAGGGAAGGAGGAAGAATAGAGGAAAAAGGACAACAATAATGAAGATGAACTACAAGGTTGTAGAGTTCCTTTTCTCCTCATTTATTTCTAGCACTTACAATGCATGATTGTCTTTATATTCTCTATGTGCATGTGTGGTATGAATAAGCATAGCTTGAATACTGATTTGTAACATGTTGCCATGCCATTATGACTACCAACTTGAGTTTTGTAAAGCTTAAAGCAGTAAAGTATCATGATCATAAACAAACAAGGCATTAAAGAAGATTTTAGCATGTGCATACAAGTATTGGAAAGCTAGTATGATTAATTATTGCTCAATTGCATTGGATTTTATTTAATTGAAGTTTTCATCTAGTACATTTTGTGAAATCTTTTGAAAATCATGAAAACCTTGAAAGAAAAAGCAAAAAAGGGCAAGAAAAGAAAAAGGGAAAGAATGAGAAAGCTGAAGGCTCTGAGTACCAACGGCAATTTATTTGTTAAGTACTTGTGGTGTTTATGTATCAAGCCAAATGCTTGAAAACAAAACACTTAGAAGTCAAGGCTAGGCTCAAGTGCAAAAGCACTCCCTCAAAGCTCAAGGCTCTGAGCATCAATGATTAGAGAGTCAAGAAAAGAAAAGAAAAATGAGCTTAATGAAGTCCTCTAATCAAATGCTTGTGGTGCTTATGTATCAAGTGGTAATACTTGAAAACAAAGCATTTAGAAGTCGTAGCTTTGTTATCAACTCATGGGGCAAAGCACCCATAAGGAGAAGCTAATAAGAAAAATCAAAAGCTTGCTTCAAGGAAGAAATATAAAGAAAAGATTTCATAAATTGAGCTAGATAGAAGCATCAATCATTTACATTTCTTTTGTGATTGTAGCATGCTTAGAAAACTAGCTTACCATGAACATTGAGTTGCTATTCTTCTTACCTTGGATTGTCAATCTCTATTGCATGATTCTTTTCTTGCTTGAGGACAAGCAAGGTTTAAGTTTGGTGTTGTGATGACATGTCACCATGTCATGTTTTCCTATGCTTTTTCATTAGTTTTTTTTGGTTTTATGCACTTTCTTGAGCGATAAGTAAGCCAATTGGGTGGAATTTCATGTTTCCTTTGATTCGATCAACCATGGATAAATTAATGCATTTTCATGAGATTTTGTGCTATAATTGTTATATATTATGAAAGAATAACAATCTCATGATTTTGAGCATAGCTTTGATGTGCTTGGTTGATTGATGATAGGTGAAAAGAGCTTTGAAGAAGGTTGAAGAAAGAAGAAATGGCAAGGAGCAAGAGAGAACAAAAAGCTTGAGCAAAAGCTTGCCTCAAACTTTAGCTCAAACTTTTGGAAGAGTTGAAAACACCCTGGATGGAGCAAAAGCTTGCGCCAACGTTTGCCTCAAGCTTTTTGGCAAACGTTGGCACCACAAAACAAACACCCTGGAGGAAAAAGCTTGCGCCAACGTTTGCCTCAAGCTTTTTGGCAAACGTTGGCGCCACACCAACATACCCAGGGGAGAAAAAGCTTGCGCCAACATTTGCCTCAAACTTTTTGGCAAACGTTGGCGCTCACATGCATACAAGGGGTATACTTCCAACAAGAATAACTTGAGCTACAGAGCTCCAAATGAGGTGATTCAAAAAGCAATGGAAAGTAGGAATCGAGAGCTTTCCAAGCATATATGGCACTGCATGGTGGACACTAAAATTGAGGGAGAAAACTGCCCCGAAATGTGCATAAACGAACATGGTGGCAACCTGCAGTGAGGCCAACTGACCTCTGCACCTTCGACGGAGTATAACTCGAGCTGTAGAGCTCCAAATGATGCGCTTCCAACGGCATTGGAAAGTAGACATTCAGGGCTTTCCAACAATATATAATAGTATGGGGTGGACAATGCGTTTGAGCCTCCAAAACTGGCGTTTTCGACCACGTTTGAGGCAAACTTTACCTCAAACGCTGCACACCAAAGCCAGCGACCCTGTCCTCTTCAAATGAGCATAACTTGAGTTTTAGATGTCCAATTGAGGTGATTCCAATTGGGTTAGAAAGATGACATGCAGAGCTTGCCAACCATATATAATAGTCTATAGTTGGCATAAAATTTGCAATGTTGACAAGAGGACAAAGTAGCACCCCAAGAGGCATACAAGAGGGATCCACGTTTGGCTCAAAGTTTGACCTCAAACTTTGGCTCAAACGTGGATGGCAGCAAGGAAGGCTAGCTGATATGAAAAGTTTGAGTAAAAGTTTGACCTCAAACTTTTACTCAAGCTTTTCCGGTTCATGGCCCGGTTCACAAGTGAGTTTCTCTCCAACTCCAAGAGCAATCAACAGAGGCCATCCTCAACCCAAATCCAAAGCAAGCAAAGCCCATTATCATCACTCAAAGGCACAAGAGATAGATAAAATAGGAATTTTATTTAATTGTAATTTGTCGTTAATTTCACTTTCATTTTCATTTTCATTTTGTAAAAAGCCTATATAAGGCATCATTCTCATTTTAGAAAGAAGGGAGCTCTGATACAGAGCATTGAGAGGCTGGCTCCAATAGGGAGCAAGTAGAATAGAGAGCTCACTTTTACACCTTAGCTTGAATTGGAGAATTGAAGGAATTCTGTTTCAATTCTCATTCTGAAATCTCTTTGTTCTTCTTCTAGATAATTCAAATTTCATTTACTGTTTTAAAATCTTCTTCTTCTGCGATTGTTTCTTTTAACTTCTCTGCAATTATTCTCTTGTTGGATCTAGGAAGGGAGTGAGATCTAGACTTATTTTCTAGTCTCTTGGAGTCCCTGAGATCTTAAATTTTATTTTCCATTGAGTTGAATTTAATTTCTGTTTGCTTCTTCAAGCAATTCTGTTTAAAATCTACTGCATTTGATTTCACATTCTGGTTCTCGGATTGATTGCTCTCTATTCTAATTGTTCCCAATTTACTTTCCTGCACTTTTGTTCCTCTGCACTTTACATTTGAGTTGTTGTGATCTTGATTTATTTTTTTTCCTACAATTTACTATTCCTGCAATTGTTCTACTTCTTGAATTATTGCTTTCTTTAATTTTCAGCACCCACTCCCCTTTAATTTCATGCAATTTACATTTCTTGCAATTTAAGATTCTTGCAATTTACATTTCTAGCTCTTTAAGTTACTTGCCAATTTACATTCTGCAACTTTAAATTCATTGTCCTTTACTTCCTGTTGGTTACAATTTCACACAATTCACATCAATGTTAGCTTGACTAAACTAATCACCCACTAAAGTTGCTTGATCCATCAATCCCTATGGGATCGACCTCACTCACGTAAGGCAATCAAAGACCAGGAGGATCCTGAGAATGCCATTGAGCACGCCCTTATAGAAGAGAAGGAACCTCAAGTTGATTCTTCTCTGGGCGTGCAAGAGGAGCCTGTGATTACCACAGAGCTCGCCCTTGCAGAGGTGAAAGAGCCTCAAGAGTTACCTTTCCTAGGCATGCAAACAGAACCAGAAGATGAGACTGTGGTACTGACCAAAGAGTGCAGTGCTTTAGTACAGAATGAACTACCAAGGAAGATGCCAGACATAGGGAGCTTTCAGCTCCTATGTCCTATTGGAAAGATCACTTTTGACATGACCCTGTATGATCTGGGCTTGAGTTTAAATCTGATACCTTCATCTGTGATGAAGAAGCTGGGAATTCAAAAGGCACAAGAAACAAGGATTTCCTTGCATGAGGACTAGATGGTGTTCAAGGTTCTTGACCCTCCATTACCCCCTGACAAAGGAGGCACTTGCATAAAGGATTCAGCATTCAAGCCTCCTCCCTTGATTGAAACCAATTCAATCCCTCCTAAGACCAAATGTAAGTTTGGTGTTGGATGTACACTATCCACCAAGGAGGAAGGCCCCAAAAGGAAGATGCCTAGGGGCTGGAAAAATAAAAATATCCATACTGAAGACTTCTCATCATGGAAGATGGTAGTGTTCCCTTATCTCATCATGGTGTTCACCATGGAAGAGGGAAGTGGCAAAAAGGGACACCAGCATATTCCTGCAAGCCCAATCCTACCTCATGCAGTGAACAAGAGCCTGTCTCTTGAGCGTATTAAGCTAATCCATGAGAGCACAGGAAGGACGCTCCCAGTAAGGAGTAAGAGTTATTCCTCTATGACTATCTTCCTCCTTGAAAGGAGTTGTCCGTCAAGCTAATGACACTAAAGAAGCGCTTGTTGGGAGGCAACCCAACTATGAGTAGAGTATTTCTATTCTTATTTTTTTCTTTATTTTCATTTGAGTTTATTTTAGTTTATTTTTAGAGTTTTCCCTTAATTTTTAATGTTTGTGATCATGTGTAGTAGTTAGAATAGAAACAGAAATAGTCAGAGCTGAAAACAAAACACCCTGGAGCAGAGGCCCTACTGGCATTGAACGCCAGCCAAGGAGGCTAGAATGGGCGTTAAACGCCCATGAAGAGCTCATTGCTGGCGTTGAACGCCAACTAGGGAGCATAGCGCTGGCGTTGAACGCCAGCCAGGGAGTACATCACTGGCATTCAATGCCAGTAATGGGGCAGAAACCTGCGTTTAACGCCTAATAAGAGGTACATAGTTGGCGTTGAACGCCAGCCAGGGGCAATAGCTGGGCATTCAACGCCCACAAGAGGGCAGGGAACTTGAATTCCCTAGCCTCCCAGGACCAGTGGGTCCCACAGAAACTCCACTTACCTCACTTAACTCTCTCATTCCCAATTGTTCATATTTGCTCGAGGACGAGCAAAACTCTTAAGTTTGGTGTTGCAAAAGCTTTGCTTTTTTACTTCTACCACTCTTAAGTATGGCACCAAATACTAGGGAAACCTCAAGGAAGAGGAAGGGAAAGCCTTTGAGGTAGGGAAAGGCACTTGCCTCCACTTTCCTCACCTCATATGTCACTTGTGCAATTCAACTAGAATTGTCATAGAATGAGACATCCCCATTAAGAGGGACAAGCCCATCACTAAAAGAAGGATGGAGCATGTTAGAGAGCCAGCACATGGACCACAGCAAGAGCATGTGGAGCCGCCTCAACAAGAAATCCCTAAGATGCCTCAAGGATGTATTTTCCTCCCCAAAAATTTTTTGGGATCAACTGAACACCTCTCTGGGAGAATTAAGCTCCAACATGGATCAGTTGAGGATGGGACATCAAGAGCATTCCACCATCCTCTATAAAATAAGAGAAGATCAAAGAGCCATGAGGGAAGAACAACAGAGACAGGGGCGTGACATAGAAGAAATCAAGCACTCCATTGGATCCCCCAGAAGGAGCAGTAGCCACAATCACTAAGATGGATTCGTTCTCTTAATCCCCTATTGCTTATGTTATTTTTTCTGTTTTCCATGTATTTTGTTTTATTGTCTATTTCTAGTGCATGATCATCTTTATCTATGTCTTAAAGCTATGAAATATTCCATGCATCTCTCACATTGCTTAAAAGAAAAATTTTTTATTTGAAAAAAAAAGTAAGATGAATGAATTTTGAGTTATATATTAAGAATAGTTCAATTATTTGATGTGATGGCATTGCTTTTATTTTCTGAATGTATAAATGAACAATGCATATTTGATGTTGGAGTTAAGAATATCGGCTCTTGAAAGAATGATGATGAAAGTGAAGTGTTTTTGGTAATCTAAAAAATCCAAAAATTTATTCTTGAAGCAAGAAAAAGCAGCAAAAAGCAATAAAAGAACAAAAAGAGAATATATGTGCGAAAAAAAACAAGCAGAAAAAGAAATAAAAAGCAGAAAAAGCCAATAGCTCTTTAAACCAAAAGGCAAGAGCAAGGATCCAAGGCTTTGAACATCAATGGGTAGGAGGGCTTAAAAGAAGAAAAAACTTGGCCTGAACAGTTCAAATGAGCTGCTTCCCTAACTATATGCTTGTGGTGTGAAGGTGTCAAGTGAAAAACTTGAGACTGAGCAGTTAAAGTTGTGATCCAAAGAAAAGAGTGTGCTTAAGAACTCTGGACACCACTGGCTGGGTATTCTAGCAAAGTTGAATCACAATTCTAAGGGGTTCACCCAGTTAAGTGTCTGTGACATTTATGTATCTGGTGGTAATATTGGAAAACAAAGTACTTAGGGCCACAACCAAGACTCTAAAAGCTGTGTTCAAGAATAAAAAACAACTTAACTAGGAAAATCAATAATATCATCTGGATTCTGATTTCCTAAAGATGCCAATCATTCTGAGCTTCAATGGATAATGAGATGCCAAAACTATTCAAAAGCAAAAAACTACTAGTCCATCTCATCTAATTGAAACTGAGCTTCATTGAGAACTCTGAGATTTATTGTATCCTTCTCTTCTTTTTATCCTACCTTATTTTTGGTTGCTTGGCGACAAACAACAGTTTAAGTTTGGTGTTTTGATGAGCGGATATTTTATACGCTTTTTGGCATTGTTTTCGTATAGTTTTTAGTATGTTTTATTTAAGTTTTATTATAGTTTCCTAGATTTTAGTGAAAAATTCACATTTTTTTATTCTACTTTGAGTTTGTGTGTTTTATGATGATTTCAGGTATTTTCTGGCTGAAATTGAAGAGCTGGAGCAAAAGTTTGATTCAGAGACAGAGAAAGCACTACAAATGCTGTCAAGATCTGACCTCTATGCACTCGAAAGAGCTTTTCTGGAGCTATAGAAGTCCAAATCGCGCGCTCTAAATGGCTACGAAAAGATAATATCTAGGGCTTTCCAGAAATATATAATAGGAGTTAAACCCCAAAATGGTCCCTGAGATTGGCGTCGTGCACTAAAATCGTCCCTGAAATTCTAATTGCACCAATTACGTCCCTGAGATTGAAAAAAGTGCACCATATTAATCCCTGACCTATTTTCCATTAACAACGTGATGACATGGCATGATAACGTAGACTGTAAGTGACATGTGTCACTTCATGATTTGGCCACGTATAATGGTATGATGATGTGGTGACCAGCGACACGTGGCATGCTGATGTTGATGGTTGTGCCACGTGTCACAATGTTATTTGGCCACGTGTTCGTTTGTGCCACGTGTCGCAACAGTATTCGTCTGTCATCCATTATGTCATCATTGTATATGCACCAAATTAGTCCTTCACTTTACATTAAGTGACTCATTTTAGTCCCTGAAATTGAATGTTGTGCACCAAACTAATCCCTTCACCAATTTTTTCTCATTTTTTTCTATAAATTCAAAATTCTCAATATTTTTGAATTCATTAATTTCAATTTTATTTTTTCACATGTTCTTAAAAAAAAGTGTTTTTATAAAATATTTTTTCTCTTGCGAATACCCTAACTGCCGACTTAGAGTTGACGTGAAGGCTTTTCAAACACCTGCACTACCATCTCCGACCTCTTTTAGTACTTTTATAAAATATTTTTTTTCTTGTGGATACCCCTAATAACCGCCGTCTTGGAGTTGACGTGAAGGCATTTCAAGCTTTCCTCATTACCATCTCCGACCTCTTTCGTCTAGACTGCAGAGGTCAAAGATGGTAGCGAGGGTGCTTGAAGTGCCTTCAATCTAGCTCATTTATACATAACGAAAATGTGTATTTCATAAGAAAAAAATGATTATTTTAATTATTAATTTATTTTTTAAAACACATATTTTTTATGAAAAAAATGTGTCTAATCAATCATATAATTATTTTTTTATAATAACATACTTATATATTACAAAATTTATCAATGTTAAATTATTAAAAAAATTATATAATTAAAATTAAAAAGTAAAATCTTAAAAATTTTTATGAAAGCACTTGTATTTAAATGATATATGAAAAAATAGAATTGAAATTAGTGTATCCAAAATATTAAAAGTTTAAATTTAAAAAAATGAGAAAAAATTAGTGAAGGGACTAGTTTGGTCCACGACATTCAATTTCAGGGACTAAAATGAGTCACATGCAAAGTAAGGGACTAATTTGGTGCATATACAACGATGACATAATGGATGACATGTGGATGAATACTGTTGCGACACGTGGCACAAACGAACACGTGGCCAAATAATATTGTGACACGTGGCACAACCATCCACGTTAGCATGCCACGTGTCACTGGTCACCACATCATCATACCATTACACGTGGCCAAATCATGAAGTGACATGTGTCACTTAAAGTCCACATCATCATGCCATGTCATCATATCGTTAATGGAAAATAAGTCAGGGACTAATATGGTGCATTTTTTTCAATCTCAGGGACGTAATTGGTGCAATTGGAATCTCAGGGACGATTTTAGTGCATGACACCAATCTCAGGGACCATTTTGGGGTTTAACTCTATATAATAGACCATACTTTACTTCAGATTGAATGCCCAAAACTGGTGTTCAACGCCAGCCACCAGCCCCATTCCTGGTGTCCAACGCCCAACAGGGGGTGACCAGCATCCAACGCCCAAAAGGGGACCCCTAGCCAGCGTTCAATGCCCCTAGGAAGTCTTAGCACATGGGAGACACTCAAGCTTAGCCTAAACACTCACCAAGTAGGCCCTAGAAGTGAATTTTTGCACTAATAGACTAGTTTATCATATTTCAGTAATCCTTAGTTACTAGACTAGTATATATAGGAGAAGATCACCCATGTTTAGGATCTTCTTCCTCCCCCATTATTTTCGAACACTATTATATACAGTATGAGCCACTAAACCTCCTAGGTTGAGGGGAGGAGCTCTGCTGAGTTTTATGGATTAATAAAAGTATTACTGTTCTATCTTCAATCCCTGTTTGATTCTCTATTCTAATATGTATCTTCGTTCTTCATCATTATGAATTTGTTGAACCGGCACAAGGTTATCTCATTCTACATGGGTTCAGAGTGAGTCTTTCATCGGAAAATGATGAACCACTAGCTTGATTATACATCTTTTAGACGGCAAATCCACAACTTCATTGGGGACTTCTTGAGATACAAGTTCAGTGGAGGTGTGGTGAGATTAGAGTCTTTGTGGTAGAGGCTAGAACCAAAGGCACAGTATTCTCTGGTATGGAATATTCGACCTTGTTTGTGGCATTTTGAGTAGGATCACTAAGGGGAATGGACTGCAGGAGCTTCACCCTCAATCAGACTGGATACGCACTAATAACCTTGGTGTTCAACTTTGGAGGAGAATCGACGACCTCTCAAGAAAGGTGTTGATCACAGTTGGAGGAGACAGTAAAACTGAATTGATCCAGAAGAATAAAGCATCTCTGAAGCCTTAACCATTTTCTTATCATTGCATTCACCATCAACTGAGTAATGTTATCTTTATTTTACTTTTATGCATTTTAAACAACCAACCAACTTTTCTATCCGCCTGACTAAGATCTACTAGATAACTATAGCTTGCTTCAAATCACAATCCTCGTGGGATCGACCCTAACTCACTCAGGTATTACTTGGACGACCCAGTGCACTTGCTGGTTCAGTTGTGCAAAGTGTAATTCCGCGCACCAATTATTATGCTCCAAAAAAAATTTTATGTTGTGCTATTAGTTGAAGTATTGTGGTAAGAAAATATCAATTTAATTCTCAACCTCTCTTTCCCCCAATTTCAAAAATTGAACAATTGGGTAATGAGATTTGTGGTTGTTTTAGTGATTTAGGATCTAATTAACCTGAGAAAATTAGTGGTCTTATTCAATTGATGCATGAATAAGGTAAGAACCCTTAAACCCTCTGTGGATTATTAAGTTAGTGAGCTTTGATGTCGATTATAGCGTTATGTGTAAAATTAGATTGAATTATGTTGGTTTGTAGTTTATTGATGATGTTGGGAGCTTGATTTTGGATCTTGGTGGCTGGAATTCTGTTTGGAGAGGCTTTGGGGCTGTTGACACTTGAGAAATGATGAAATTGAGGTGTCTTTAGCTTAGGGAGAAATCGGCCCAAGGTATGATTTTGGTTTCTCGAAGATAATATATAATGTTTCATGAAAACATAGGCTAGACAACTGATGAGCGGATAATTTATACGCTTTTTGACATTGTTTTTAGTATGTTTTTAGTAGGATCTAGTTACTTTTAGGGATGTTTTCATTAGTTTTTATGTTAAATTCACATTTCTGGACTTTACTATGAGTTTGTGTATTTTTCTGTGATTTCAGGTATTTTCTGGCTGAAATTGAGGGACTTGAGCAAAAATCAGATTCAGAGGTTGAAGAAGGACTGCTGATGCTGTTGGATTCTGACCTCCCTGCACTCAAAGTGGATTTTCTGGAGCTACAGAACTCGAAATGGCGCTCTTCAAATTGCGTTGGAAAGT